>NC_091493.1:16778069-17487628 GCF_947461875.1 Haliaeetus albicilla
TGCACGGTGGGTGGCAGGAGGAGAGAGTGCTGGGTACATGGATGTAGCTCTAACTAGGTCCCAAGAAGTTGACATGAGAAAAGGGATGAACAGTGCAGGAGAGAGACCAGGGCAGAGGGAAGAGGAGGCAGAGTAGAGAGAAAAACATCTGGAAGGAAAGGGTGGTTCAAAAAGGGAGAAGCAAAAGCATGCATTTAAAATGGACACCCTCTTTTGAGACCCTCTTATGGCAATTGTATTTGTAAGAACAAATGAATAAAGAGACAAGTGTCCTGATTTCTACAGACACCAACCACATGAAGAGGCTCATATATTGCAATGAGCTTCCTGTGTGAACAGGGCCTGCAGAGCTGTGCCCCTGAGGAGAAGACTTACCTTTACCAAAGGAGATTTATAGCATGTTGCACAAGAGACTGAGCTTCTTGGCACTGGTGCAATAGAATATTAATTAACCTGTATTACATAAAAGACCATTTCTTAGCATGAGTAAACTGGCATTAATGGAGCTGTGTCAGTCTGTATCACAAGATCTGCCTTCAAAAGACAATTACAGTTGCAGCAAATTGCCTTATTATGCAATGGTACTACGCCAGTCATTTTTCTTGGTGGCAAATGTGTTAGTGCCATCCTTTCAGGCCAGAATTTAGCTTTCTTCTTCACCTGAGTAAGCCCCTCTGAAATCAGTGGGTCTGATTTTCCTCTTGCTCACAACAGAGCAACTTCATTGCTTCAACAGCGTTTACTGATATTTATGAGATCAGGTTGGGATCTCATGGCACTTCTCATACAAGTGAGTGTAACAATTGCAAATTAGACTTAAATTGTTAGTACTTCATGTGATCTATCAGAAAGGTAAGAAATACATCTTGTTTGCTCTGACCAAGCTGGAGAAGGCAGAAGGGGTTTGCCTTCCCTTTAAATTAAACTTCATCCACTGTACTGCTTCTCTTCTATTGTTATAATACTTTTCTTTTTTTTTTTAACCAGCTAAAATTTTGGTACATTGTGCAGTTGGAGTAAGCAGGTCAGCTTCTCTAGTCCTAGCATATCTTATGATAAATCACCACCTCCCATTGGTTGAAGCCATCAAAACAGTGAAGGAACATCGATGGATTTCACCCAATCGTGGCTTTCTGAAACACCTGCGAAATTTGGATGTTCAGCTACGGCAAAAGAAGGACTACTGAAAGGGCAGACCCATTTGCCATCACTTTTCTGAGTTTCAGCCTTCGTATCCATTGCGCATACACAGCTTCCTATGATCAATGCATCAAAGAAAAAGGTCAACAGAACTGTAAGTGGATGTCCTGGGTTCAGCTGGGATAGAGTTAATTTTTACAGGAACCTGGGAGGTGGGGGGCATAGCCGGGGCAGCTGACCTGAACTGGCCAAGGAGCTATTCCATACCATGTGACATCATGCTCAGTATATAAAGGGGGAGCGGGCCGGGGGGTGGGCTCTTCTTTTCGGTGGGGGAAGTGGCAGAGCGTCGGGTCCCGGGTGGTGAGCAGTTGCACTGTGCATCACTCTTTTTGTATACTTTTTCATTAGTACCGTTGTTGTTGTTGCAATTTCTTTGTGTTGTTCCAGTAAACTGCCTTTATCTCAACCCTCGAGGTTCCAGGTTTGGTTTTTTTTTCTCTCCTCCGTCTTCCCCCCATCCCACCGGAGGGGGGCGGGAGGAGTGAGCGAGCGGCCGCGTGGTCCTTTGTTACCGGCTGGGCTGAAACCACGACAGTCCTTTTTGGCGCCCAACGTGGGGCACGAAGGGTTGAGATAACGACAGATCTGGCCAGAGCGTGTTGAAACAAATTTGTCATACGCATTTCTTATACTAGATAAATAGATGTTAGTCACAATGTTGATTCAGCTGTTTACATGGTGGCGTTTTGTAAGTTCTTATATGCTTTATGTATTGCCTGTAGTTGCGTATCTCATCTCTGGGAGAGTGATTGGGATTATCATTTTGCTGTACTGGGCAATGTCGACTTGTGAAATGATTACATCACTGGTCATGAGGTTAAGCTGTTATCTGTATGAGGCAGTGATATCATTTCCAGACTTTGGGCACCTTCTGTCGGATTTTATTGGTAATTACACCCAACCCATGGGGAAGTCAGGGGGGGATACTTCCCCCCATCCGTTCCCCTCCCTTTTCTCTTTCCAACTAATTACAACAGTTTTCGAGAATTTTGAATATCCTTGGGATGCGCAAGCCTGTGTGCTGTTAGTGCTATGCCTCCTGACTATGTTTCAGGTCTTGTCTAGGGCTACAAAGAGGCTCTTTAAGAGTACCACCCAGAGATCTGTCCCAAAGCTGGATATTCATGGGTGGCACGGCGTGTGGGAGGATGTGGGCAGGTATCTAGAGAACTTCTCACCTCCAGTGACTTGGAAGTTCACTCCCGAACAACTGCAGAACCCTCATGAAGTGATAGAATTTTTGAAAGGAAAATGCTGTGGCTATCCCAGAGACACACAACTCACTACACTGTGCTGGGCCCTGGCCGGTATCTACCAAACCCTGCTTGATACTATGCAGCACCCCCAGGGGGAAAAGGGGGAAAAGATGGAAAACAAGACAACATGCACCGTGGCTGCCCCAACCCCGACAACATGCACCGTGGCTGCCCCAACCCCGACAACATGCACCGTGGCTGCCCCAACCCCGACAACATGCACCGTGGCTGCCCCAACCCCGACAACATGCACCGTGGCCGCCCCTACCACGACAACAGGCACCATGGCTGCCCCTACCCCGGTGACAGATACTGCCACTAAACCAGAGAACCAACCTGTGCCAGTATCAGTTGCCCCTGTACAGAAAAAAGAAACACACAAAGAAATCAGTTCGCTCAGTGAGAGATGAAGATGAACCAGGGTCATCGCGAGAACAGGAGGAAGAGGCAGAACCTGAAATAATTACCCGATCTCTATCCCTGAGTGAGTTGCGTGACATGCGAAAAGATTTTAGCCGCCACCCAGGTGAGCACATTGTTACCTGGCTGCTCCGATGCTGGGATAATGGGGCTAGTAGTGTGGAATTAGAGGGTAAGGAAGCCAAGCAGTTGGGATCTCTGTCTAGAGAAGGGGGTATCGACAAGGCGATTGGGAGAAAAACACAAGTCCTCAGCCTCTGGAGGCGACTTCTGTTAGGTGTAAAGGAAAGATACCCTTTCAGGGATGAAGTTACGTGTCACCAAGGCAAGTGGACCACCATGGAGAGAGGTATCCAGTACCTGAGGGAATTAGCCGTGCTGGAGGTGATTTATAATGATCCAGAAAATGCGCAGTCACCCACAGATCCAGATGAAGTCCAATGCACACAACCGATGTGGCGGAAGTTTCTACGAAGTGCACCACCAACCTATGCCAACTCATTGGCAGTAATGTCCTGGAAAGAAGGCTATGGACAAACGGTGGATGAATTGGCTGTCCAACTCCGGCAATATGAAGGAAGTCTCTCTTCCTCCCTACGGGCCTGTGTCTCAGCTGTAGAGGAATTGTCCCGAGAGTTCCAGCAATTCAAAGTAGATATGTCCTCCTCCTCACCTGTACAGGCCCGCATTGCAGTTATTGGGAGTAAGCGTTCCTCTGCCCAAGAGAGAGGAGAGAGAAAGTACACACGACGGGCTAACCTGTGGTTTTACCTGCGTGACCATGGAGAGGACATGAGGAAGTGGGATGGAAAACCTACCTCAGTCTTGGATTCACGGGTACGGGAGTTGCGAGAAAAAGCAACCAGAAAAGAAGATTCTTCTTGGAAAACTGCTGCTCCAGTTTCCCGTGAGCAGTCCCCCGGGCGCAGTAGATGGGCCGATCTCATTTCTGATCCTCTTGAAGGGACTTCTGATTCACATGTGCAAAAAGTGGGTAACAGATATTCTAACCAGGATTAGAGGGGCCCTGCCTCCAGCCAGGTGGAGGAGAGGGACAACCGAGTCTACTGGACAGTGTGGATTCGATGGCCTGGCACGTCAGACCCACAGGAATATAAGGCTCTAGTAGACACTGGTGCACAATGTACCCTAATGCCATCAAGTTATAAAGGGGCAGAACCCATCTGTATCTCTGGTGTGACAGGGGGATCCCAAGAGCTAACCGTATTGGAAGCCGAAATGAGTCTAACCGGGAATGAGTGGCATAAACACCCCATTGCAACTGGCCCAGAGGCCCCGTGCATCCTTGGTATAGATTATCTCAGAAGGGGGTATTTCAAGGACCCAAAAGGGTACCGTTGGGCCTTTGGTATAGCTGCATTGGAGACGGAGGAGATTGAACAGCTGTCTACCCTGCCTGGTCTCTCCCAGGACCCTTCGGTTGTGGGGTTGCTGAAGGTTGAAGAACAACAGGTGCCAATTGCTACCACGACGGTGCACCGGCGGCAATATCGCACCAACCGAGACTCCCTGATCCCCATCCATAAGCTGATTTGCCAACTGGAGAGCCAAGGAGTGATCAGCAAGACTCACTCACCCTTTAATAGTCCCATATGGCCCGTGCGGAAATCTAATGGGGATTGGAGACTAACAGTAGATTATCGTGGGCTGAATGAAGTCACGCCACCGCTGAGCGCTGCTGTGCCAGATATGTTAGAGCTTCAATATGAACTGGAATCAAAGACAGCTAAGTGGTATGCCACAATTGACATTGCTAATGCATTTTTCTCCATTCCTTTGGCAGCGGAGTGCAGGCCACAGTTTGCTTTCACTTGGAGGGGTGTCCAGTACACCTGGAATCGACTGCCCCAGGGGTGGAAACACAGCCCCACTATTTGCCATGGACTGATCCAGACTGCACTAGAAAAAGGTGAAGCTCCAGAGCACCTGCAATATATTGATGACATCATCATATGGGGCAGCACGGCAGAAGAAGTTTTTGAGAAAGGGAAGAAAATAATCCAAATCCTTTTGAAGGCTGGCTTTGCCATAAAAGAAAGTAAGGTCAAGGGACCTGCGCAGGAAATCCAGTTCTTAGGAGTAAAATGGCAAGACGGGCGTCGTCAGATCCCTGCGGACGTGATCAACAAAATAGCAGCTATGTCCTCACCGACTAATAAAAAGGAAACACAGGCTTTCTTAGGTGTTGTGGGCTTTTGGAGAATGCATATTCCAAATTACAGTCAAATTGTAAGTCCTCTCTACCAAGTTACCCGGAAGAAGAACGATTTTAAATGGGGGCCTGAGCAACGACAAGCCTTTGAACAAATTAAGCGGGAGATTGTTCATGCAGTAGCTCTTGGGCCAGTCCGGACAGGACCAGATGTTAAAAATGTGCTCTACACTGCAGCTGGGGAGAATGGCCCTACCTGGAGCCTTTGGCAGAAAGCACCTGGAGAGACCCGAGGCCGACCCCTGGGGTTTTGGAGTCGGGGATATCGAGGATCCGAGGCTCGCTATACTCCAACTGAAAAAGAGATATTGGCAGCATATGAAGGAGTTCGAGCCGCTTCAGAAGTGGTTGGTACTGAAACACAGCTCTTCTTAGCACCCCGACTGCCAGTGCTGGGCTGGATGTTCAAAGGGAAAGTTTCCTCTACACATCACGCGACTGATGCCACGTGGAGTAAGTGGATTGCACTGATCACACAACGGGCTCGCATAGGAAACCCCAGTCGCCCAGGAATTTTAGAAGTGATCACGGACTGGCCAGAAGACAAAGACTTTGGAATGTTGCCAGAGGAGGAGGTGACACGGGCTGAAGAGGCCCCGCTGTATAATAAACTGCCAGAAAATGAGAGGCAATATGCCCTGTTCACTGATGGGTCCTGTCGCACCGTGGGAAAACATCGGAGGTGGAAGGCTGCTGTATGGAGTCCTACACGACTAGTTGCAGAAACTGCTGAAGGAGAAGGTGAATCGAGTCAGTTTGCGGAGGTGAAAGCCATCCAGCTAGCATTAGATATTGCTGAAAGAGAAAAGTGGCCAGTGCTCTATCTCTATACTGACTCATGGATGGTGGCAAATGCCCTATGGGGGTGGCTACAGCAATGGAAGAAGGGCAACTGGCAACGCAGAGGTAAACCCATTTGGGCTGCCGCACTGTGGCAAGATATCGCTGTTCGGATAGAGAAGCTAGTGGTAAAAGTACGTCATGTAGATGCTCATGTACCCAAGAGTCGGGCCACTGAAGAACATCAAAACAATCAGCAGGCAGATCAGGCCGCCAAGATTGAAGTGTCTCAGGTGGACCTGGACTGGCAACGTAGGGGTGAGCTATTTATGGCTCGGTGGGCCCACGATACCTCAGGCCATCAGGGGAGAGATGCAACATATAGATGGGCTCGAGATCGAGGGGTGGACTTGACCATGGACACTATCGCACAGGTCATCCACGAATGTGAAACATGTGCCGCAATTAAGCAAGCCAAGCGGCAAAAACCCCTGTCACATGGGGGGCGATGGCTGAAATATAAACAGTGGGAGGCCTGGCAGATTGACTATATCACACTCCCACGAACACGCCAAGGCAAGTGCCATGTGCTTACAATGGTGGAAGCAACCACTGGATGGCTGGAAACATACCCTGTGTCCCATGCCACTGCCCAGAACACTATTCTGGGCCTTGAAGAGAAAATTTTATGGCAACACGGCACCCCAGAAAGAATCGAGTCGGACAATGGGACTCACTTCCGAAACAACCTCGTAGATACCTGGGCCAAAGAACACGGCATTGAGTGGGTATATCACATCCCTTATCACGCACCGGCCTCCGGAAAAATCGAACGATACAACGGACTGCTGAAAACTACATTGAGAGCGATGGGGGGTGGGACTTTCAAACATTGGGATACACATTTAACAAAAGCCACCTGGTTAGTTAATACTAGAGGATCCGCCAATCGGGCTGGCCCCGCCCAACCAAGACTTCCACATACTGTAGAAGGCGATAAAGTCCCTGTAGTGCGCATGAGGAGTATGTTAGGAAAGACAGTCTGGGTTAGTCCTCCCTCAAGCAGAGGCAAACCCATTCAAGGGGTTGTTTTTGCTCAGGGACCTGGGTACACCTGGTGGGTGATGCAGAAGGATGGGGAAGTTCGATGTGTACCTCAGGGAGATTTGATTTTGGGAGAGAATAGCCAGTGAATTGGGCTGTATGATACCTAACTGCTAAATACCCTGCCAATGCATGTCATTGTATCTATAGTGTCTATATGCCATATCAAGGGTATTACTGTAAGAATTACCCAAATGACTGCGGGATGGACTTTGAAACTAAGCCAAGTACAACAGCGACAGAACTTGAACTGACACCCAGCAATTTCCTCAAGACCAACATCCTCGACCTGCAGACTAAGGGCGTGAGTTGCACCAAATGTACTAGCCACAAGTTCCAGAGGCAGCATACAACAACCCAACATCTCACACCATCTCTCTTATCCTGAAGAACTGTTACAACAGATGGAGCCCCAAAGTCATGGACTAAATAAAATCAATGGACACATTAGAGGAATAGCCCATACGCTAAAGGAATACCATTCGCGTGTGTGTGTGTGTGTGCGGGGGGACGACGGGGACGGACGCAAGTCCATATACTTATATGTATAAGACAAGGAAGTGGTAGTGGTCGATTGGAAAATGTAAGATCTGGGCATGATGTAGATGGTATAGAATAAGGGGTGGATAATGTCCTGGGTTCAGCTGGGATAGAGTTAATTTTTACAGGAACCTGGGAGGTGGGGGGCATAGCCGGGGCAGCTGACCTGAACTGGCCAAGGAGCTATTCCATACCATGTGACATCATGCTCAGTATATAAAGGGGGAGCGGGCCGGGGGGTGGGCTCTTCTTTTCGGTGGGGGAAGTGGCAGAGCGTCGGGTCCCGGGTGGTGAGCAGTTGCACTGTGCATCACTCTTTTTGTATACTTTTTCATTAGTACCGTTGTTGTTGTTGCAATTTCTTTGTGTTGTTCCAGTAAACTGCCTTTATCTCAACCCTCGAGGTTCCAGGTTTGGTTTTTTTTTCTCTCCTCCGTCTTCCCCCCATCCCACCGGAGGGGGGCGGGAGGAGTGAGCGAGCGGCCGCGTGGTCCTTTGTTACCGGCTGGGCTGAAACCACGACAGTGGATTAATTCTGATAGCTGAGTTCCTCCAAGACCAGCACAGCCAACGTCAGCACCGTAAGCACTGTGTGCTGCACAGCTGCTGCACCTAGCATGGTGCTACCGGATCACTCCACTTGAGTGGTTAAGATGGAACGAGTTTGTTCCTGGTTTGTGCTAATGCCAGAGGCAAGTTCAATAATTGCATCTAGCTGTACAGTATGTTTGAGTCCCCTTTACTTGGGAGTGTAACATAACTAGCTTCTTTGGTTTGGTTGCAGTTCTCACCTGCATGTTCTCGTAAGAAAAGCTTTTTGTGTTCCAGGCCTGGTGATGTGGCGAGGGCAATTTCTTAAGAGCCCAGGCACTGCTACAGAAACATTCCTCTTTCACTGGTCTGCTAAATATTACAGTGCTACAGAAAGCTGTGACAGCCTGAAGACTCACACCAGCAGAATAAACTTCTGTGCAGCTCTCAGTGCAGTCTCTGGGTCAGCAAACCCACAAAACTTTTCTTGTGTAAATATGTTTTCAGCAAGGTAATGTATATTATGTAGTATATTGAGGACATTAAAAAAATATTTCAGATCTTCAAAGCATTTTGTAAGCTTGAATTCATCAGTTCACTCTCCCTCCAAATTATCCCAAATCAGTTCTGTGTAAGTGGCTTTGAATCATCCCTGGTTTAACATCGGGTAGGAACTTAGCTTACATTGATGGCTAGGCTTAATTGATACAAATTAGTTTTAGGCTGTTTTGAGGATGTCACTTTTCCTATCACCAGTTAATCAGTACTTAAACCAATGTGATTTTTAATACAGCAACAGCGTTTGAAATGAATGTTACCACTCTGCCTGAAAATTAGCTTGTTACCTTGTGGTGAACCATGAAGTGATAATCAAATCTATTTTTTCCCTTTGCTACTGGTTTAATTTATTGATTAGCTGACCTTCTAAAACTTCCCTGCCAGATTAAGTTAATACGTTTCTGCTTGCTTGTTTGCATTTGAAGCATCGGTTCTGATAATTTTCCTCTCTGCTGGAAGAGACTTGCAAGGTTATTAGGAGACTTAAATAGTGGTGACTTGTGAGTTGAACCTCTTCCTTCCCAGACCTCCTATACTCCTTAATTCTTGGAGAGGTTATGACATGAATGCTGATTCTGCCTTGCACTTCTGGGAATGTAGAAATCCCTCCCTATTTCAGTGTAACAAACGCTTTGCAAAATAAGCATCTTTAAAATCCTTTCAGAGGTCTATTTGACTGTCTGTTTGGATTTTCCTAAATCTTGCCAAAGAGCTCCACTGATGAAAGAGAAGACATTGTAGTGTAAAAAGATCAAATAGAAAATCACATATAAAACCCAATAGTGCTAGGTCAATCTTTATAGCTCACAAAGCAGCAGAGTAGTGGAGGAGGAGCTGGGTTTGCTTTGAAGTTCTCCATTAGAGTTAATAGGGATTTATATGAGTTAATATTTCATTATAATTTATATTTCATTCACATTACAGTAGATTTTAGTCTGGAAACCTTTTGAAGACATGGCATTGAAAAATCTGAAATTCATGTGAGTGAAATAATGCATCTTAATGGCTTTAGGCTGGGCAAAATTAGACACATGTGAGGAAGATTAATGGAGCCTCCCATCAGGATAATGCTTTGCTTGTCCCTGAACATCTGTCCCACAAAGCCACAGCTGTGAAAGCTTCTCCTGTTGTTAATTAGTACCTGCTCTCAGAGATACTGCTTGTCCTGGGAGAGTATTGTTTCACCAGGGGTAGAGAAGAGAAGAGTACAGAGCGAAGCTGAGTCAGTATGGCATCCATGCCACCAACGACACGGTAGTGATCTTGTACAGCAGGACTTACTTACCCCAGTGGAGGGAACGAATTAGTCAGAAATTCTTTTCAAGGGCACTGGCAAATTGCAGAAGTGTTTTTAATCTGTAGAGTTAGTGTTGCCTGTATTTCCTGCCTGTCTGTATTGCTCCCTTCCTTATATACAGTTTAACTTTGGCTCCAGGTCTGCTCAGGGAAAAAGATTCTTTTGCATAAGCAAAAGCAGTAGAATTAGTCCTGTAACTTCTTAAAACAGAAAACACCGTCTGCTGTGATGCTCTAGGAGGAAAACAGACCTTCTCGCCTGTCACTTAACACTGCTATAGTTCAGGTCATGATGTACTTCAATGTTTTCCATTATGAGTGGGAAAACTTGTATTTCAAGTATTGGTTTGGCAAGTTGGACTAAGGAACCAAAGCAAAAGAAAAATACTGCCTCACCCGTGGCACTTTGTTCAGAAAATGCGCATCTGTCAACAGGGTCTACGCAACCTGGGAGACTAAAGGCACTGAATGTTAACTCCTGAGGGAGTGTCCCATTTTAAAAGATACTGAAGTACCTAAAGGTAAGCCATGTACCTGCTGAGCTGGCCAGAACACCTTGGCTCATGCAGAGGTGCCTGCGTACCCTCCCAGGAGACCACAGGAACTGTCTGTCCTGGACACCCAGCCTGACCAGGAGCCGATTACCTTCCGCCTCCTCTGAAACAAACAGGTGCAAAGGCCTTCCTGCTCCAGGCTTGCCCTATCATGGGGTCTTTCCTCAATCTGTTCTTAATTCCTTTATGCCTTTTCAACATTTTTTTAGTGTTCAGCTGAAGAACACATCTGACAAAGCCCCACAGCAGAGTGCATATGGTTCAGGAATGAGCTCCTCCCATGGGAAAGGACTATGCCAGAAAGAAGAGTTAGACCTCCCCTGAAGAGGATCTGAAAACCAATTTTTTTCTTCTTTTGAGAGCAGTTGTCATCTAGATCCAATTCCTGACCCACCTTACCCAGTGGGTCATGAGGTTTAGTGCCAGCTCAGTGAAGGCTGCGAGTGTGTGTCTGTGAGCAGAGCACCGTGAAAGGGACTGTCCCAGCCACAGCTGTGGCAGACTTAAACCTGCTTGAAGTAATCACAAAACCACAGTATCACCTTAAGGAAGCCATGTAAGATTCCAGTGGAAAGGTCCCTCAATTTTGTTTTCCAGTACAAGAACTGAGGGCATCAGATGAAGTCAGTAGAAGCCAGGTCTAAAACAAGAGGAGGGGGTTAGGTGAGCTGTGCAACACCTTGCCACAGGACGCCGCAGAGGGTAAAAGCCTCTAAACATTCAAGGGGTAACGGGAAAAGTTTATGGGACAGATATCCATTCAGGGTTACCAAATACTTAGAAACTCCATCCAGATCTGGAAGCTCATAAGCTGCAGCCAGCTGGAAGAGTGTTAGAAAGCAGTGTCATTCACGCTTTCGTGTTCTGATTTTCTGTAGCCATCCACTTACAGCCACAGTCAGGCGCAGGATAGTGGGCTCGTTGGCCTTTTGGTAAGGCCCAGGACAGCTGCTCTCAGGGTCTTTATTTTGAACTCACCCCTAAATGAGCTGTCCCCTCTTTCCTGGTAGCTTATTATTAGAACTGGGTCACATGAGGCATTTGGGACTGCGTCTCAGTTGCGTTGACCGACATTTCTTTCACAGGGAAAGCTCTACGCTGGCAGGCGCAGCAGTATAGCTTATGTGGGGAGGGGAGTAGTGTTTTCTTTGCATAAGATTCGCTTAATGCAGAATTTTCATTTTTGTGGCTGTTCCCCGTTCTATCAGGGATGTAGCACTGAGCTAATCCGGGGAGGCGTCAAGGCGTGTGCCGTATTTAGAGACAGCCACCTGCTTGGAACATCAAGCAGCAGCAAAGAGCACGCTTCAGCAAAAAACCTCCCCTGTGGATTCTGCAGCAGCGGCTTCCCGCTGGCTCTCCCTTGCCTAAATCTGCCTGTGGCCACCAAAGGGGTCAGCGCCTGAAGACCGTCAGTCAGGCCCCGTCAGCCCTGGAATGCTCTGATCCTGGCACTCCCTCTGCCCAGGAACTGCCAGATATTTTGGACAGCTGCAAGGTGGAATTCAATCACGTGGGTGAAGGGTGGCCTAATCTCTACATAGGCGATATGTAAGTGTTATTTGAGGCTGAGCTGTTCTGAAGGGCTGGGGAATACAGTACTTGTTAACATATGCTGTCCAACTGCTTTATTTAGTTAGCGTTGTTAAATTTCATTGCCTTAAAATAGACTTAAGATTAGCACAGAAGACAGCAAAAGGACTCTCCATTAAAGAAAGAACCTACAGAACAGAATAAAATTAATTAAAAAGATAAGACTCTCTTTATTGCTTTGCATTATTTCATAATTATTCAACAAATAGATTTTCTAAATGCTGCAAACATCTACCATATAAAGCACAAGACAGACTCATGATTCTGAGTAGCCTTAAAATTGAACTATGATTGTTTTTTACCTTTTTCAGTTTCTTTTTAACTGGAAGGAAAATTTTCACATTAAAAAAAGTATTCTAATATTTCCTGTTTGTATGACAACCTGATTCACAGCTGAAATTTCTGACAAAAAAATATGGATATTCTGAATGACAGCAGACTTCACTGTTTATTTCTCCAAGTTGTGTGGATGGTTATTTCACTCTGGAGCACGGAGAAAGCACACAGTCATCTGCACTCAACATGCCTAGTGCCTGATGTTATGCTAAAACAAGTTCTTTCTACCACCAGCAGGTTGCAAACTTGTTGAAATATCTGGAAAGTACAATTACAATAATTCCTAAATGAGAGAAGCAGGAGGAACTAACGAACCTTTGGCTAATTACCCATTGATTACTGCTAAAAGCAGGCATTCTATTAGCTATGAAAAAACAAAGCCTAAATATAAGTTAGATGACTTTGGGGAAATAAAACCAGGTTTTGCAAATGCAGATTACAAATTGCAGCCTGCTTCCTAATCTCACTGTGTTTCCAATCAGGAGCGTGACACCCTGCAGATAAGCCCTACACACAGCGGGTGGCTGCCCACTGGTAACCAGTGGTGGGCACACAGAAACATGGTTGTGCGCGTCTGGCCCTGGGTGGGGAAAGGCAGAAGCCAGCACAACATGCAGTACTTCACTAAACTTCTGCCTTGGTGATGGGAGTGGGAAACTAACCTTTGGCCCTCCAGCTAAACCTTGTAACTATACTTGGAAATTAACTTTTTTACTTTATTTGAACCATTTGGGGAAATAAGGATTTGCAGAATTGAGCCCAACAGGTAGTAAAAGCAAAGATTTAAGATGCTATAAAAATCACTGAAATTGTATTGTCTTAACACCATCATTCTTAATGCATTGCCTTAACACAATTCTTCTAAGTGCTGTTTTAAGACCTGCTTTTAATGCCTCTGGATATATATGCTCCAAATTATTCTTGAATGTTTATTTTGAATCACATTCTGTCTCTTGGGGGAAAAAAAAAGAAGAATGATGGGAAAAAAAAAGTATAGATAACAACAGTGTGTACATGTAGTAAGGAAAAGATGAACTTTGAGAACATTTGGCTAATGGGAATAAAAATGTAAACAGGTTTGTTTGCTAATGCAACAGCTGATCACTAATATTGAGCTTAAATACAAAGAGTTACAGACTGCAATCAGTGAAACTGGAAGTTTATCAAGTACAGATAGAATTTTCTTTATTCTGCCAGCATCAATAAGACAAGTATGAACAATGTCTGAGAATAAGGTTTCATGGGATCTTCCTGAGGTGGAAATGGGGAATAGAGAGAGTATTTGCATTTAGGGCCCAACCCAATACTCAGTGAAGTCAATAAACAGAGGATATTTCTGTTACTGAGCAAACCCATGCCAGCATCAGGACTTATGCCAGAGCTAAAATAACCTGAAGCAGTACCATAAATTGTCACTGTTTGTTTCTGTGGAACCAGTTATGTGCAGTTTCTGAGGAGCTACTTGGAAATTAAAGATCAGTCTAGAGTTAATGCTGTATTTTATAAGAAATATTTCTCCTTATGACTTTATCAGAAATATGATGGTCAGCCTCTTTAAACAAGTTAAATATCTCTCATAAAATAAAGTAGGGATGGCTGACTTTACATGATGTCTTTCATCCTGGAGGACTTTGAAGGGGCCAACAAACTGATTATTGAATATTTGTCTGGCTATCAGCCATTGCTGATACGCAAGGCCAAGGCCAAGACCCTCTGGGTTGAAAGGTAAAATATTTTTTAAAGTGCTACATAATAAGCAGCTGAGGGCACATGATATAAAATATCCTGCAGAAATCAAATTTCATGCTGATCTTAAGCAGGCAGGTTTATCTACTGGAGTTTAGCCAGGTAGCAAGGCTAATACCACTCCAGCAAAGAAACATCGTACAATTACAGGTGGAGGCAAAATGGTTACAGGCTACGCTAAAACCTGAGTGTGCTCTTTCAACATACATATTTCAAGTCCCATTATAGGAGGACCTGAGCTACCTCATGAAGTTATTTTTTGTAAGGTGTTTGGGCCAGTAATTCCCAATGCCTTTGTAGTCAACTGGAGCCTGTAACACTTATTAAATTTACAGGAAGTTATAGGCAGGAAACTGCAGAAGTGAAATAACTTGGAATTCCACATATATTCTGCATATATTCAGAAATCACTACCTTTTACCTTTCTTTTACTACCTTACTCTTTCTTTCAGAACTTGTCTCAAAGCGTGGTGGGCACTGGACTCTACAAGCAGTAATACATTACAAGGCAACAAAGTACCTTGAGTTGCTTTTTGTAGTGAGCTTTCGTACACGGTTCTCCACAGCTCCATAGCCCATAACAAGGAAGATCTGAAGAGGCTTGGTGTCACCCATGCACTGAATGCAGCACATTTTGCATGGGGAAGCAAAGGACACCAAACTTTCCATGGCCAAGAAATCATTATTATGGGATACCTGCAGAGGACTTAATCGACTTTCACCTCAGTGCACATTTCTGTACCGCCTCTGAGTGCGTTCACAAAGCCAAATGGTGAGTCCATCTCTTGGTGGTAAACCACTGCTCTTACGCAGCACTTCAATTAAGCGATCACAAATTACTTTAGCAGCATTAACTAAACCTCACTCAACCACTTGGGTAAGCCTAATTATCCACTTACACACATTGTCTCCATTGGCAGGTGGGAGGACAGCAGGATCCTGAAAGATTAGGAGTGACCAACAAAACGATGTCCAAATCAGTGGCAAGGATCACATGTGGTCTACTGGTAATCATCAGAGCCTATCTTCTGTAGCAGGAGATAAAAAAAAAGCAATTATAAAAGGGAATGATTCTGTATTTTAGTGAGTGGGGAGAAGGTTCTGAGTTCTCAGTTGGATTTATTTAAGATTTTCTGTATTGATTCACCAGAATACACAACACAAAAATTGTTACTTTCTGGTTTGAGAAACAGCCAAAAACTGCAAAGAGCTGTTGTAGAGACATGCCAATTGGCCATTTACAAAGCCTAATGCCATGTGTTTTCCTCTCTTTCTGGACTCAGATCTCTAGTAACAAAAAGTGGTTCTTGATTTATGAAAGGGATGAATGCAATACCGTTGGAGGCTACTTTATCTCAGCTGCTGTAAATTGGATCTCTCAGATATGTGATGAGATGCAAGTGAGGCAGAAGTACGAACTTATGCAGTCTGTGACCATGGTGCTATTTCGTGCAGCTTGGAACAGCGCTACTTGTATTCATTTCTGTTTTGAAGGGAAAATCTTTGTTCACTGTGTTCTTAGAAAAAGCAGATCTGCTTCTCTTGTGCTGGCTTACCTTATGATCTTCTGTCACTTTCCTCTAGGCAATGCTATCCAAAGAGTTATCCAGTAGTGAGCAATTTCATCAAGCTGCAGGATTTACATATTGAACTGAGATACAGTATACACCTATGTAAACTCTAATCGCTTATGAAATAAAAAAAATCAAAGTGACAGGGAGAAGTGTCAGACAGGCAATCTGAGCATAAGATAAAGATGAAAGGAACATTACCTAAAGCTTTGGCATCAAACCTAGCTTTCGTCTCTGTTTAGGGGGTAGGTGCCTGAATTTCATATGCTCCAGTCACTCCTCAATCATTGGGTTAAATGGAGGCAACAAATGCGCTAGATACTCCTCTAGGATACATTCCCAGTTTGTGGTCCATTCTGCTCATTAAAACTCATAAAACTCAGCTCCAGACCCTGTTTAAAGTTAAAGCTCTTAAGGATATCCTTGGACATAAAAAGATGCTAACCTGTTTTGCTGCATTGGGATCAGCAAATGAAAGCGTGAACAACATTGTAGTCCAACACGTACAAGAAGTCACTCAGATGGCAGATGGAATTTTCCCACCCTGGTGACAATAGATTCTCAGAGGCTCTTTTTGCGCTAACATTGCTGTGTCTCTAGCACTAGTGAACACAGAAAAAAGCCAAGTTCTTTAATTTTACAGGAATATTTCATAAAGGAACTAGTCTTTCAACCCTACTCTGCTTTCTCAGAAGACACGTTTCTCCCAGTACCCTGTCTTCTGTCAATGTCTCGCAAAGGAAAGGGGACTGCAAAGGTGAAATACTAATCAGACTTTTGAAATGACTACCCAAAATGGTGAGCTAAGCTACACCACCCTCGGGTAGTTCTCCTCTTAGAGCAGGTCCTGGAAAACAAATTGTAGTTTTAGACTGAAGTCCTAGACATGCAGAGGTAAAATAGCTGGGGAAAGTTGCTGGTGGCAATTCCAGCATCTCAGCAGAACTGTATAGCCTTTGCCCAGAGCTCATTTGCCTCCTGCATGCATTTCCATACAAGATAACACAGTGCTGCAACATTGGAACACCAACATTGGGGCCAAATTAATCCTTGGGACGACTCCCACCAAAAACCAGTGGTGCAACCCAGGGCTGAATTTGTCCTCCTATTTCTGAAAAGAGAAGTCTGCCAAGGATGGTATGGCCTAAGAGGCACACAGAGCTGGCAGGCTCTCAAGTGTCAAAATAGAACCAGCATTGCCGGCTGTGTACATCCCATGCTTTGCAGGCGAGACACAGACAAGAAAAACAATCAAGTTGTCTGGTGGAAAAAGCAGCTTCCCAGGATCGCTCTAGCCACGGTGCAATTGTGATCAATCCGCATTGGCAAGTATCAGCTTTCCATGTGTTTTTCGCCTAACACGGGCTGCCTGCGGAGAGCAGCTTGGGCAGGCTGATGCATGCTTGTTATCGCCGGCGTAAATATCTCTGCCTTGTGTTATTGTGGCACAAAGCAGCTGGACCATTTGAAAATCATTTAAAAAGCACTATAAAATTAAGGCTCCAGTGCTCTTATTTTATGACTTTCATGAGCAGCCATTGCCTAGAGAGAAATTATCCTCTTTATTTTCAAGGCTAAAGGTTCTTTTAACATTCATCAAAATCAAAGTGCACCCTTGATAACACATTGAGCTGTTACTTATCTAGTACAGACTCTTTACGTTCTGCATAATATCACATTTGAGATCTCAGTTCTTCATATACAACTCATTTCATTGTGTCTGCTGTTGTTTTCACCAAGTGAATTTGCATAGTTTCAGAAGAGGCTGGCTGATGCCCTGAAACATATTCTTTCCACAATTCCTAATTTTTTTTTTAATTTCTAGAACAATAGCCTGGAGTGTTTTTGTTACTGATCCTTCTATAAAAATGGTCAATTACCTCTTCTGGCAATGGATTTGCACAGACCAATTGAGCACAGTAAGCGAAAGATTTTCAAGGGCATAAACAGTACTTAGGTGCATAACCTGATAGACTCCCCTTTCTGCCTTTGAAAAATCTCTCCCCCATATATATATATTTTTAAAAAGTCTTTGATAATTTTCTTTTTTTTCCGTTCTTAGTTTCACAGACAGCTTCTTAACCAAACTCAGGAAAATGGTGAGCAAACCAAAGCAGCATGACAAAACGCAAACAGTACAAAGGAAAAGCCATTCTTTTTAGAAATAAAAAAGAAGCGCAGCTGTATCAACCTTACTTAAAGCTCAGATCTAAAGGGTTTAGGAAGAGACACTGCGTGAAATCCTCAGCCACAGAGATTGTGAGTGGGGAATGGTGAGGCCCTGCACATCCACTGTCCTGCAGCTCAGGAAAACCACTGTTTCCCTCTGTCTTGTTTAACCTGCCTTAGGTTTCTGTAAGGGACTGGTCACCTTATTATCCAGACATCAAATACAGACTGAAGAGAAACATTTAGAAAGTCACAACCTTAGCTCTGTTCTCATGGTTCCCTCTTTGGCCAGGATTTTGTCTTTATTTCCTCTGGGGGTAGCTGGCTGCATTCCTGTGCCAAGAGGTGGCATGCTTTCAGATCTCTGCAAGGAGGGCTGGTTGGTGCTAATAGATCCCACTGTGAAAGCATGTGTAGCTGCATAGAGGAGCTGTAAAGTCAAGATGCAGCACCCTGCATGGAGGAGATGTAACTGGCCAGAAGGCAGGCTGCGTGTGTGCCAAGAGAGCCTCGCCACCATGCCAGCACCTCTGCTAGCAGAGGGAGTTTAAATTTTTAACCATAGCAGTCTTGCCTGTTGTCACTGAGTTTGTGATTCATCAGCAGGATGCTTAAGCTAAGAGAGGGACAAGGTGGAGTTATTTGGTAATCACAATTGTTTATGACCCCAAGAAGGCAGAAAATGGGACAGGCATGATCAGCAGACCCTAGCACAGTCTGCTGTCATGACAGATGAAGGAAGTGGGACAGGCATTCAGTAAGTCCAGATAAGAAAGCACCTCAGCTCTACAGCATGTTTTTCTGTTCCGATAGTCAGCAAGTCAGTAACCACCTTGCTGTGTCTGACAGTCCCAGAAATAGAGAAAAGGGCCCAACTGAGATGACCTAGCTCTGGGCTCCTGCATTTCAGACCAGATTTGATCTTTTGGGTTAGGACTGACCTATCCAATCTCAGCCCTTACTTGTGGCAATGGTCAAGAGTAAGCAGCAGGAGAAGAGCAGAGTTCAGTGTAGCCCTCTCAAGCCTGATCCAGCACCACAACCACAATTATGTCACCTGCGCAGGAGCTTCCTCCCTTCTGAGCTGACCGGCATGTATGCTTGTTCCCTTGCAGGTATATACACCTTGCTCAATAGAACAGAAATAGAAAACACAGGTATATACACCTCACCCAGTAGAACAGAAATAGAAAATCCCTTCCACCCAGAGCTTTCAAATTCCTGGACAGCCCTGAATTTGCCTTTGTTTTGGGGATAAACTACCTGTGCTGAACCATTTCTCACTATTGTCTTCACTAAAAAAAGATAGCAAATTGACATTGGAAGTTAATGCTTCAGTGCTGAGGGGAGGATTTTCCTTTTAAGCGTGGAAGGGGAACAGATGTCTATAGAGTGTTGTTTCCCCCATACACGCATACCTACTAAAACCTCAACGTGTAAAGGGTATGTGCTTGCTCACCTCCTGTCCAGAGCAGGATTAAGCATACCCTGGAGATGCTTTGAAGATCAGTTGCTGGAAGCCTGGCAAAAGGACCTAGGTTGTAGGATGTCCTGGACTAGGTAGAAAGTAATTTTGTGCTCTGTTAAACCTATTCATTTTCAGGAAGGCTTAATCTACTTCTGAATAGCAGATGGGACCCTGTAATTCAGAGGTGGGCAGCCAAAGGGCAAAAGAAAGCTCCTGGATACCGGCAGTGCTCTTGTGGTGTTGCCAGCAGCTGCAGAGCTTCCATCACTCACTTTCCTCACAAGATGAAGCTGATTGCGCTGCTAACCGCAGAACCAAGCTGGGAAAAAGTCATTTTACCAAAGGAAGTGATATAAGAAACAGTACCTTAAAAAGCCAAGTAGGATCAGAATCCTGAGGGGAAAGGTGTGAGGGCACTGGGGTCTGTGTTAGCATCATCTCATGGGGCAAATGTGTTCCTGCCCAGGTGATGGGCATCCGTATCATCAGTTGTTTTTCCTCATCGTCACAACAGCTGGAAGTTGCTTTAAACATTTTTCTTCTGCTTCTCCACTCTTGATCCCTCCTCCTCCTCCTCCTTCCTGTCACTGTGAAATGAATCTCGATTCATAGTGACAAACGTACTCCCAGCCTGGGAAGCAGATGCTGGATGTTTGGTGCCCATGTTATACCATTTGATATTTAGTAAGGGATATTGTGGACACCTCATTCGTAAGACAGGTGGAAAAGGTGCCAAGGCAGGTTAGACCTGAAGGTTTGGCTAGTCAATCATTCTCCATTAGCCCAGAGTAGAACGTAGGGGAAGACAGCGCAAGAAACAGGACAACTTTAGAGCAATCCTTCCCCTGCATTATCTTCCAGCTTTTGGCCTTCAATAGAGAGGCTACTTCCTGAACCTCATGATGCTTTTAACTACTGCAGACTGGACGGAAGAGCCGGTCCTCCTACAAAACTCCCTGATTGCCCCCCGCCCCCGACAAGCACCTTGCCTCCCTCAGCTCCAGGGAAGTTAGCTCGGGCCGTGGGGGGAAAAAAGCAAAGGACGGGTGAAGGACAAGCGAGAAAGCCGCCGCGGAAGGAGGGCTCTGCGCTGGGCCCGCGGCCGCGGGCTTTCCAGCACGGCTTCCGTGCCCGTGAGGCTTCGTCCCCTCGTCGGACGAACGGCAAAGCCCACCGATCACCTCGCCCGGTGCCCCGTACCGACGCGCGCTAAAAAGCGGGCGGCGGCGGCAGCCGGCGCGGTGCCGCGGGGACACCTGGCGGGCAGCGCCGCCGCCGCCACCGGGACCGGGACCGGGACCGGGACCGGGACCGGGACCCCACCGCCACCGCAACCCCACTGCCACCGCGACCCCCAGGGCCTGCGCAGCGCTGCCGTTCGGCAGTAACTCCGACAGGCTCATGGGCGCCCGTTAATTTTCACCGACGCCCAACAACCTTGGCAAGTTTTCTTCAGCTTGCTTTTAGCTTTTAGAAGGAGGCAAGGGAAGCGTCGCTCTGGATGGGGAGGAGGAGTAACGCCTTTGGTCAACCCAAAGCCTCCAGCCAGTCTGATTGCACTTTCCAAATCAATTCCCATTCTTGCAGAGGGTTTATTTCCTTCCAGAAAAGTATTTGAAGTTAAAGCAGCGGGGGAGGGAGCACAAACAGCGTGGACTCCTCTACCCAAGCCCCCTTTCGAAGCCCCGCCAGCTCCTGAGAGAGGCTCAGAGCTGGCAGGGGAAATGTCCCCTCTTGTGGGAGCCATGCCGCTGAAGGGTCACTTTTCCCCTGGAGAACAGTCAGGAGAGACGCTGTTGGAACCAACCACCACCGCTAGCCCACTGCCCAGTCCAGCAACTCAATGCAACAGGTGGTCAGCGCTCAGGCAGGTTCTCCCACTCGGCATCTGCCCCTCACACCTCCCTCTCTTCCTGAAAGCCAGAGGAGGGGATGTTTGCAGTAATGCTTGCGCTACCTTGGCTCTTTTCCTACTATGCCTGGGGGAACTGGGAAAGGGAAGAGAAACGTATTTGGAAAGAGAGAGAATAAAAGACTAAAAGAATCGCCCTGCTTTTTATTTAGGGTGATTGCATCATGTCCTGGACTGGTTCGTACAACAGTTTTTGCTGGTGGAGCAAAACCAAGCCAAACTGCACTGTGCACAGGAAAAATGAGCGCTGTTACAGGCCTTTCTTACACAGAAAGCCTGCATGGGAAAGGATACAGTGTAGATCATTTGATGTATATGCCCAGGTCAATACCAATTTAATTCATTGAGTACATTTCACATTTTCCTTCCATCCAACCAGTGCAGTTTCTTGTATATCAGTAACAGCTCCCTTTAAACGCCAGTCATGAGTATACTGTGTATTTTTAAATCTTGCAAGATTGCTTTCTTCTGCCATCTTCTGGCAATATGAAAAATCACAGCGTTTCAGTAACGGCAGTATTGCTCTGCCAGTCTAAGGCAAGGGTTGTCAGTAAAGGCAGCGTATAATCAGATCAGTTGGCATAACTGGAAAAAAAATAGCCCTTCTTGCATATTTAAAAGCTGGCCTAATTCTTCCAGCTCTACCAGTTGATCTACTAGCAGTGGTTCAGTGGCTATCCCAGAGCAAAATGTCTGTTTTGTAGACCTTGTGTTTCTTCAATGTCTGTAACAGCGAAGGAGGGTTACATAACACATGAGGCTTTATCATTTTACAACAGGACTTCATCAAATGTACCTAAATATTTTGAAGGGAGTCCTTTTTGCTAGTTTCACTCTCAGGTGTTCATAGCTCCTTGACAAAAGACGTCTTTGTTTCCTGTGAAACTACAGGAAGATCATGTCTGATAGGCATGTAAAGCTTTTCCTTCTACTACAACAACTATTTCTTTCTGATCTCACAATGTAAACACCACAAATCATGCCAAAACAAATCATGCCAAAACCACAAATCATGCCATCCCCAGCTCATTTCCATTATTGGCTTAATTCTAAACCAAAACATTTTCAGTATTTTGTTAAAAATGTATATGAGATTTACAGAAGAGTAAATTTTGGTTCCTGGGGTTGTTTTTCCCTTTTCCTGCAATCACACAGAGGTTCTTTGTAAATGACTACTTGTGATCCCCACTCTCCTGTCACAATAGCTTTTCCCACATAGTTATGTTAAAAATATGAAAATTATATATGATAATTAAAAAGAAAAAAAATCCAAAAGGAGAAAATGCCAATATTTTCCCTTAAAATAAACTCAAAATTCAGAGCCAGTAAGAAAAACTACTCACAAGATTCCAGCCTGCAAAGAGAACATAAATAAAAACTGTTCAAAGCTTTGTTCATCTTCACTAGCACCAGCAAAAACGACTGCTTGGGATGCCAAGGATGTTAATGCTATTTATAGCTCACGGGTGGCTCCCATTACCATTGTACCTGAGAAGCTCGCAGTATTAATGTATTCCTCCTCACAGCAACTTTCTGAAGCAGAGGACAGCCTTCCCAGGGCTGTGCTGGAAGTGCTGAGGTTTGCTTCAGGAAAATGGACTGTTATATTTGCAGCCTGTTCCCAAACTGTCTATTACAAACCGCCTGCAGCAGGCACAACCTCCAGCAAGGCTGCACCCCTCCCTGCTACCTGTGCTTGACTGTCCCTCTTGGGAGCCTTGAGGCTGCTGCTTTGCTGGAGGCTCTTCCTGCCTCCATCACCTTACTGGCTTCGGCATCGATCTATAGACTACCAAGCTTCAGAGGGAAACAGCATCAGAAAAACAACAGCATAAAACCTGACAAGACAAAGGTGAAAAGACCCTCCAAAAACTTGCTGGCATGTAACAACCCTTGCTCCTGCCCTGCCTGACCAACTGCAAGACTCAGGTGGCATCAACATGGTATCTGGGGAGCAGGGCAGCACCACACTGCCGGCTCCTTGCAGAGACAGCGCTGCAGGGCCTGGTGTGGGAACTCCTTCCCACCAGCCAGCGAATGGCAGGACAAGCTCTCCCAGTGACCCTGGGACTGGACATTCCGTAGAGCAGCAAGCGTGTCCCCCCTGCCCTTGGCCCCTCATCCATCACAGCCCAGGGAGGTGTCTGCACACACTGCTTTACCCACGCCCCCTGACTAGGCAGCTCCCTGGTTCACTCTGGTTTACCTGGTACCCCAATACCAGGGAGGAGCAGCAGGAAAACCATGCCCAGTTTTCTTTCTTCAAGTTCAAGATAAGAAATTGGGAGCAAATATTCATCAGACACAATCAAAAGTTTGCAAGAGAAAGTAAACCCCAGCTCTAGGTCTTAATGTCTCCTCTTAGTTGTTCTCATGCACCCCATCAGGTCAATCCCTTTGTGACATACAATCACCATACTTAAAAGATGACTTAATCAAAAAACAAATCATGGTTTTAAAGTCAGCAATTAAAAAAAATCTAAAGAACAAACATTCCACTCTGCCCCAACAAAGCTGAGAGTATCCCTTGAAAGCTCTATAATGTGCCTGAAAAAACTTAAGTGCCAAAATAGATCTTCCACTGTAGAGTTTTGAAGTCCTTTTGCTCTTGATTCCACTGCAGAGAGTTTGTACAGCTTTGCCAACCTTAGAAAAAAAGGTGCCTTTTTCATATGTACCCTTTCAAGCAAGGCAAGCTAAGGAGAGCACTTCACTGCTTACATTAAAAGTGCAGGGAGAGACAGACAGCTCAAAGATAACCCTGCCAAATGACTGAGGAATACCAAAACCCCTTTACTTGTGCCTTCAAATATTCTGAAGTCTTGCAAGCTTGACAGCATTGTCAATTTTGTATTGACAGCAGCAGTCAGACAAAAATCATTTGAGGAGTAAACCAAGGAGAAGAAAAAAAACCCTTTAATCCACAGTCACACAAATCCATACTGCTGCAGAAGGGCAAGTGCTTTGGAGCCCCTTTTAATAGCAATATACTAACATCCTTGTTTGTCTTTCCTGAAACTTGCAAGGCATTCCCCCCCGCCCAGAGTCTGGTCTCTTTGACATAATTTTTATCAGAACTGCCCGTAACTTACAGCCTGTGAGACTGATGAAATCTCGGCACAGCGCTGGCTGTGACAGCACTCACTGAACTGTTATCAATATCAAGGTCACTTTGGTTTTTTTGCTCTCGCTGGAGCTCCTCTGCCCTCAGGGCACGGGCTGCCCAAGGAAGCTTTCTGTCTGAGCTCCTCACAAGCCACAGCCTCTCTGCTCCATTACTGATGTTATATAAGATTAGAGTGAAGTTTCTACTATTAGAAGCAGTTAGCTGCACAGTGATTGTGTGCTCTCCCGATTATAGCATAGAGTACAGTTATGGCTGCTGGCAGCAGGACTTAAAACTACAGCTATTTTAATTCAGGGAGAAGCATGAGTGTAGTTGAGATGTGTCAAGAAAAACAGTAGTTTGGGGGGGGTTTAATTCCTAGCTGTAGTACCCTGGACAGGAGTGCCCCAGAAGAGAAGTAAAGGGGAAAGCATCACCCTAGGCTTGACACATACCCACAGTCGAGTCAGAAATGATGGTAGGAGCCTGTGGAGGGCAGCGCTGTCTTGCTGGGGATGGTGCATTGAATAGCTCAGAGATGCCAGCTGCTAAGGTAATACTTCTTTTTTTTTATCTCCTTTGAATCTGAAAGCTGAAGATGTAAAAGCTGTCATCCTGCCACAGCCATGGCCTCTCACTGCAAGTAGGACTCCCCATTTTTCCACCCGCCGCCCCCATTTTCCAAGCACCCTTTCTTGCGGCTTTAGCCCCGTGCATGGGCCGGTGCCTCTCTGTAGGCTGTGTGGCTCTTAAATGGGAAGGGTGGGGGAGGCAGGATGGGGCTGGGGGGCTGGAGGTTCTCCCCTCTTGGAAAGATAGGGTCTTAGGAAAATATGTGCAGATCCGTTACATTGCAAAGGAAAGGAAACACTCTCCAGGAGCACTTCCATGAGCTAGCAATAACATCCGCTCCCCAAAAACCAGCAGGGCACAGGTGAAGCTCCCCCTGTGAGCCTGAATCCTGCTGGCAGGGCCATGAGCCTGGCTTGGCAAGCTCTGCCCCTCCTGGGGGCTTGCCTTGTCCAAAGACAATGGTGGCTGTGTGACCTGGGATGGGGCTGCTGGAAGGAGCTGTGTGAGAGTGAGCGGTGGGAGGCCTCGCTGGGGCTCCCCACCTCACTCAGGAGCCCATCTGAGCTGAGACGCTCGGGCTTCACCTCCACCTGTGCTACCTCACAGCTCTGCCCATGCCTGGCCATGCACCCAGCCACGCACCCCCTTGACTTCCCGCTTCGCCTGGGACCTGCCTCACCACCAAGGGCTCTCCCGGCTATCCGAACCCCTGGCCGAGGCTGGTTACCCTCACCTGCCCTGCCCTCTGACTGGTCCCACTCCTGAAACAGCCTCACACATCCCCGCCGTCCCCCGGCACACACAGGTCCTGTGGGGCAGCAGCAGGCTGTCTCTGCCCTGCAGCAGCCCCTCCAGCCCCACGGGCAGCCCTGCGCGGGGACGGGAGGGTTCACAGCGGAAGGAGCCTTTTGCTTCTCACAAGGAGAAGTTGGTACCTTCCAGCTCAGTTTGGAGGAGTCGGAGGGCCCCATCATAAACATACAAGGCCAGACATGAACAGAGATGTCAGGAGAGAGATTGAGCAGTGAAGAGGTGTGAAGACGCAGATTTTCTCCCACCCAGTAAAACAGGACTGCCAGCATAGGGCGAGGGGCATCTGCGAGCTGAGCTGAGGTGAGGGAGTAGCCATGGAGGAGGCTTGCAGGGCTGCTCCCACTCCTTCCCGCCGCTGCGGTTAAAGAGAGGGCTGTGTTTTCCAGAGACCTCGATCTGGCATCATTCCCGGGCAGTAAATTCTCTTAAAAACTGAACCAAACAGAGCTTTAATTGTACATTCTGCTTTTCTCTTCACTCTGGAATAATGGTAATGGCATTAATACAGTGCTGCATTGAACATGTACCCCTGCTGAAGCCGAGGGACCGATTCTGCTATCCATTATTCAGGGGCACTGCCTCTGGTGAGGCAGATCAGGGTTTAAACAGTGAGCAGGAGCAATGAACTTCTACTGTTCCCCGCTGTTTGAGTGTGGGCAAAATAAAAGGCCATAATATATGATGCAGTCAGCCAAGAAAGCAATATTGCTCTGCCATGTGCACGGTCTACACCAAGATGAGTCCAGGATCTCATTTCTAAATTCCCATAGGTACCTCATTTAAACCATCAGCCATAACCTGCTTCTCATTTTCAATACCACTTGGTATTAGAGCTGCAGTGAACTGCTGGTGAGAGATTCTAATTCCTGCAAACAAGCCCCTGTAGGCTTGCAAGGAAAACAGAGAGTTCCCCTCTTGGTTGCCTGCTAGGTTCCCATCTGGCTGTTTTAACTTTGCTATTGCTTTTAAATGTGCCTGTTTCTGCGCACAAGGCTTTCAGCTCTACCTCAAGAGACTCCTGGGTTCTCTTAGCATCGGATTCTGACCAAAAAGTAGAGACACAGATTGGGTCTTCTTAGCAAAAAGGAAGATCAGATTTCACGTTACAGTATCTGAAAGATTAATTCCACTTACATGATCATTTCCCTGTGAACCACACTTCTTTCCATCTGGATTTTTCCATCAGGAGGACAAAGAGCCATAGTATTAAGCACTACCTGAGAGAAAAGAGCAAGGAGTGTAAAAGATGAGTGCAGAGATGCTTGCTGAGAGAAAAGAGAAGAAAAAACGAGTAGACAGCAATTTCAAATGCATTTAGAGGCTTCTTTTTCTTTTTTTTTTTTTTTTTTTTTCCCCCACGTGAATTATGTTCTGATCTCATGCTTTGGTATTTTGAACCATTTAGTTTGTCAGGGTTTGATTCAGGGAATTTAGGATATTTGGCTGCAGGAGTTTTCTGTATCATGTTATTGTTAGCTAGTGTTTGTGTTATTGTAGTAACCACAGGTCCAGCCAAAACCAGTGTCCTGCTGTGCCCAAGGCTATCAATAATCTCACGTAAGACCTTGTTATTGAAAGACACCTGTCCCCATCCGGGCTATCATCATAACCACAAGCAGACCTCTGCTAGCTAGGAAGGTGCTAGCAAAAGGGATAGAGGAAAGATGACTCGGGGCCCAACTAATGCCCTGCCACAGACTCCTCTCGGGGCTTCAGACAGTCATTTAATCTCTCTACAGCTCAGTTTGGCCTTTAGGAGATAAGGTAAACAACCATGGCAAAATGGCAAGAGGCTTTCCCCCTGTTACAGCAGTGAAAATTAGGGCTAGGCAAATATGTGGCTGCTCAGTTAGTTTGCGTTCTTTTTTAGTTAAACAAAACATGTTTTTCTCAACCAGGAACAAGCCACTTCATCTTGTTTTAATATTTTAAAAGATTTTACGCAATGCTAAAGTAAAATTCCAAAACAAAAGTAACTTTGAAAAGAAAAATGGAAATGGTGATTTTTTTGGAAGTAAGAAAATGAACTATTTCAAATCTTCGATATTGGAGTGTTTGCGTTTTTTCCAGAACTTTGCTGAGTTTTCTTTGCCTGGAATCTGCAAATGCAACACAAATCTGTTAAACGCTTCAGTCAATTCAAGTCAGTGGGGGTTGTGCATTTTTTTCTTTTCTTTGCCAGAAAAACCTTCAGTAGAAAATGGCAATTGTTTCCAGTGTAGAAAAAGAAAAAGGAAAAAAAGCCTTGCAGACTGTAGTACTCAAGTGGCTGGATAATATCAAAGAGGTACAAAGCTCAGCTAGGTTGTTGTAGCCGAGGTCCTGGAATGACCGAGTCCCTCAGGAGCTGCACCCGGCCGCACGCACACAGCGTGCGGAGTCACCCACAGCCCTTCCTGGGTGCTCCCTGCAGCTCGGCGATGCCGAGGCCCACAGCCACCTGCAGCCCATGCCTCCAGAGAGGCTCTGGTGCCTGCCAGAGCCTCCGTGACTCAGGCTCCACAGCTCAGACATGAAGCCAAGCAGGCCCTGGCCGTTTGGGGTGCAGCCCAGCGCTCTGGCTGTTTGGGAACTGATGGGTAAGGACAAAACGGTTATAAAGCTTGTGCTACCTTGTATTCTTCCCGGGAAGCAAGGAGGTTAATACATCTGGATTGCCCTTAAAACCTCTATCCAGTCTCAAATGTCGCTATAGGTAGAAGGCTTTGTTGTTGTTGTTGTTGCTGTTGTTTAGAATCTAATGAGATGGTCTTTAGGTACTTCCAGGCTACGGTTTAAAAGAAAAGTAATCCTATCCAACTTGCATGGTCTAGATCTCTGCAGAAAACGTTAGTGACCTTCTAAGACAGAAACTTTTTTTTCCCAGTTACAGGGGCTCCTGCCCTCCTGCAGTCACTGGCTGTTTCCAACTGCAGCAGCTTCTGGGAGCCACCCAAAGGGAGAAGCTTAGAGAAATGTAATCAGAGGCAGCACTTTTGCTAGCTTTGCAGTATCTTAAAGTAGAAGGGGTGGGGGGGAAACCCTCAGCAAAGTCCCTGGCCTTCAATTAAAAAATTCATATTACTTTCCTCATTAGTCCAATCATCTGGTATAGCTATTTTCAAGCTTACCCTGAAGGCCCTGCAGAGCAATTCAATTTCAAGGCCAGCGCAGTGCAGGACGGAGCAGTGTGCTTGGGAGGAGCTATGCTTCGTGTTGACGTGAGGAGCTCACTTGTCTGGCATTAGTCATGAGAAGCAAATGATGTTGACGCACTTTTTGGAAAGAGGACTGCTGTATGAAAGGGATCTCTGTTGCAAAGCACCTCCCTGGCTGCAAAGGCTGGAGTCGCCTGCTAAGTTTCACCGGCGCTAAAAAGACTCAATTCTTGGAGAACCTCCTCAAAGTCAGGTCCTGAAAAAGAGGCCTCACAATGTAATTCTCTCTGCTAATCATCTCTTTCCCTCTCTCTGCTAATCATCTCCATTACTGTAACTAGCTGACGGGCTACAACAGAAGTTTAAAGTAGTGGGAGCTAGGAGAACTGGAGGTTTAGTATCCATCTGCTTACCTCCACAACTTCAGCCTTTAAACATCTGCAGCGATTGAGAGTCAGCCACACTCCTTGAAAATGAGCCCGTGGTCTTATGAATCTCCTGATGTAGAAGCTGTATTATCTTTTTCTTGATTTCCTTTTACTGCTTCAGCTTAACATTCTGTGTCGGTGAAAGTACAAGCAGGTCATCATGACAATGCTGGCAGTAGCTCCTGAGCACAGTGCATGACTTTCACAAGGCAGTAAAACTTGCACGGCAATGCACAATATCTTTTTCTGTGCTATTCTTCATGCTAATCTGTGCTGGGATTGCACAACATACTCGTTTACCAAAGCTCTTGGTGTTATCTGCCCTGAAAAATAAGTAGGCTTTTATCTCTATGTTCCTCTCTACTTCCCTGCAGTTCTTTTCCTTCGTCAATAAAAGTAAAACCAGTCAGCTTTTTTTCCATCTCTCTCATCATTTTTGATGTGCTTTTCATATTTTTCTTATTAAGTAGTTACCCTAGGAAGACTTCCTTTTTATTGGAATATACAAAAAGCTGTAACTGCTCTTAACATTTGTGTGGAGGAGGGGGGAGAAGGGGACAGGGGAAGCAAATTTAGGCTGAGGTCACAGAAATGTATGTGGTGTGTTCAGTAATATGCCTTGCATCATCTCTACTTCTTTTTCCATAAGCAATGAGATATTCTCCCTTGCTTTCTGCTTAATTCCCCAAATCAGCCTACGCTGTTAAAAATAACATACCTGGATGTTTGAACAAAGTTGTTGTTGCTTTAGAAGCTACATCCATCTGGCTGCTGTTGCTGTGGGGCAGGGGACAGACGAGATGACTTCCAAAGGTCCCATCTGCACTCGTTTTCTAGAATTGCTGAGAAAATAAACCCAAACTCTAGATTTAGGCATTCAGGCATTAGAGTGAAAGCTGATGCCACATCAGAATAAACACTGGCCACCCCACTTTGGGAAGAGTTCTAGTGTGGGTCCCACATTGATTATGGCTTTAATAGCAACAAGCAACAAAACAAAGCTCATCAATGTTCTCTGGGGGCAAGAACAGCAATTCAGATAATGAGATCCTGGCAGGAGGAATGCTCCTAAAGTCTCAGAGAGGGGACTGCTTGGATATCTTTGAACTCTTGCTCTCGACTGACCTCTGCTTCAGGCTGGACCAGCTGGCCTGAGCTTCCTGGGTCTAAACCAGCAAACAACATTGCAAAAGGGATGCCTGTTTTCCACTGCATGATCTGTGAGGGAGCAAAACAGTCCTAAATGGGATTCTCAAGAGGGCAACAAAGCCAGAACTTTCAGCTCTGTAATTATTTCCCCAAATTCAGATGCCTTGTTTTCTCACATCCTGGGTAAGTACCCTACCTCTCAGACAAGAGAAACAGCCTCTCTCTGGAGGCAAATAGCTATCACATTATTTATACAAAGTGGAACAGCTCCCAGAGGACAGACTGAGACAGTCAGACGCAAGTATACCAGTGTAGCTGAGTGTTCAGGAGTATTTGCCTGAGAGAAGGAAAAAACTAGTTCAAGTTCTCTCAATTTCTATTTCTATACATACACACATATATGTAGATAAGTACATATAGAATCATAGAATCATTTAGGTTGGAAAAGACCTTCAAGATCATCGAGTCCAACCATCAACCATGCCAACTAAACCATGTCCTGAAGTACCCCGTCCACTCGCTTTTTGAATACCTCCAGGGATGGTGACTCAACCACTTCCCTGGTCAGCCTATTCCAATGTTTGACAACCCTCTCAGTAAAAAAAATTTTCCTAATATCTAACCTAAATCTCGCTTGCCTCAACTTGAGGCCGTTTCCTCTTGTCCTATCTCCAGCCACCTGACAGAAGAGACCAACACCCACCTCACTACAACCCCCTTTCAGGTAGCTGTAGAGAGCTATAAGGTCTCCCCTCAGCCTCCTCTTTTCTAGACTAAACAGCCCCAGTTCCCTCAGCTGCTCCTCATAAGACTTGTGCTCATATGCATGTGAAAATCCATTCATAAGTATACATGTATGCCTATGTATGTCTATACATGTTTTAAATACCACCCTATAAATGAAAGAAAATTGTATGTGCATACATTTTATATATGTATACATATATACTATATGAATATATGTCTTACATACACATCCTAAGATTTCCACCTTGGCCCTAGAAGCTTTGTAAATATAAGTCAGTCCAATGATTCATTCTTTCAAAAACTTCCCATTTTAACTAACCAGAACCAAGTGCGCACAAACGCTTTGGTAACTTTCCGACATAAAGTACTGGAGCTTTCCTGCATACACTCCTCAGCACTATAGTAACAGTAATCATACCTGCACCTATGAGGTGCAGCCAGTGCTGCATTCGGGTGGCACAGGATGTTCTTTTTCAACAGCGTTACTTGACAAGAAATTAAATCATATCATCTTATGCTGCTGCTTTCTCAGGGGATGAATTACATGCCTGTAGCGTCCTACTACAGAGTCAGTCCTGCTCTCTGGATGCTTTTAGCAACACCTGCAGGCCCTGCTGCACACACTAGTTATAATAATGTAATGCTATTTGGAGGGTAATGAACAGGACTAGTTTCTAGGGAATATTATTTCCGTATGAAAATTTCCTCTTAATTCATTTCAGAAAAGCTGTCTCTGATATAGCCTGAGTGCGTGCAAGAGAGGAGCAAGATGCCTCACACCAGAGACTCTTCATCTCCGACTAGCAGTGCAGGGAGCAGAGCTTCCTATGAAACACCAGCACTATCAGACCTCCAGCAGCTCTTTTGGTTCAGAGGAGGGTCTGATAATCATGTGGACCGAGTCTGGCCAAATATTTACCTGGGAGATGCGTAAGAACATAATGCCCTATCATTAAGCTGTTATCGGTCCCTGGGAGGAGGAGGAAGGGGTGTCGTATACTGGGGACCAGCTTTTGGGTCTGCAGGAATGTTTTTGCAACACAGGCTTCCAAAACTGATAACATCAGTAGTTTGGATGTCATGAAAAACATGGCATACAAAATAGCATATTCACAGTGTGTCTGAGTTGGGTTTTCTATATTCTGTGAAGCACAGCAGATTTGGCAGGGTAAGAATTATTTGTATTCTAGTCTAAAATCCTTAAAGAACCCATCCCAAATTGCTGTCAACTTTGAGACGCAGTATTTACCCTGGAAACTGTGCTCTAAGGCAGCAGACAAGAGCACAGTAGCCCTCAAACAGGGCTCTGTTTCCAGTTTCTTGGCACTGCAGAAGGCACTCGAGGATACTGACGGAGGGGAGAACACCTGCAGCTGTGAAGACATGCTGCCAGTGGCCTCACTCAAACAAGAGTAGCAGGATCAAGAGCCAGACGGAGGAGGACCCAAATGAATTATACAATAGGGATTTTGCCAGTCCAAATCCAAACTTTCTTCCAAAGATGGTAAAACTGAAAATATCAAACAGGAATTTTCATGCGCACATACCTTATTCTTGTGACCACTTCTATTTATTGCCATTTCCTTCTATTTGGATTACTGCAGATTACATAGATCATCAGCTCGTTTATCCCAACTCCTCCTCCTCCTCCTGAATACATCAGTTAAGGATCACAGTTTTGTGGAATAGCTTCAGTCCCAGCTTATAGTAGGAAGGAGGGAGAACCTGGCTGGTGAGCACGATGCAGCCGCTTCATGTCCAAACCAGGAAAGAGGGGTGCTGCTGCATCTGTGTGGGTTCTCACCCTTGCGACCCAGGCACACTATGAATCAGAAATTAGCTCTAGAACTTGCTAAACAAATATTTAAAGAAAAATCTTGACCACTTTATACAGTAAGCCATGTTTCCAGGGATTAACTGCTGGGAGGCATTTGCTTAACTAACAGTATCCCACTGGCAAGTCTGTGCTCTTGCTGCTCTCCGCAACACCACATCACATTTTTCATGTGCAAAGCACTATGGGCTTCTCCAAATTTGCTAATCTGTAAGCAAGCTACAGTTCCTGCATCCTTCCCTAGCGGGAGCAGGCACTAACTTTAAACCATGCTATTTTAGCAGAACGTTAGGAGTGTTGCCAATGAGCCCTTCCGTCTTTCAACAGGTGGGCTGCTAGGAGCAAAACTACTCTTCGAAGCCTCAACATTACTCACATCCTTAATGCAGCAGATGGGCCATATAGCATCAACACAGGAGCCAAATATTATGAAGATCTGCAAATAGAGTACTACGGAGTAGAAGCATTTGATGATCCTTCCTTTGATTTAAGTATCTTCTTCTACGATGCTGCCAATTTCATAGGCAAAGCCTTAAACAGTTCAGGAGGTAAGCGGGAGGCAAAGAGAAGCTTTGGAAGGAAGTTTCAACAGGAGCCAAATTGCAGTAACAGGCAGCCAGCAAAGCTTAGATTCAGCACACGGTTTGAGAAGGCACACGCAGAACCGCCACGTGGAGGATGGGAGAAGGGCACCTATGCCACGCGCTGCCGGGATGGTGGCAGTGACCAGGTGCCCGGGGGCTGGGAAGGGCTGGCTGCCCTGAGCCCAGCATGGTGGGACGAAGGGCCAACTCTAGGAGCAGAGCGAGAGGGAAGGGCAGAGGTTACGGCACTGCGGGTGCTCCCCCATGGGTCCATCCCAGGGCACGTGGCAGCATCCGCGTGCATCCACACGCACCTCGCACCCCAGCACGGGCTCCAGCCCAGCGATCCTGCCCCACATACCCCAGCCCTGCTCCCACTCCCGATGCACTCAGCTTGGAGCAGCGGCACTTCAGCGCTGGCTTAAATGCTTCACATGCTTAAGTGCTTCACAGAATTGGAGCTTTATTCAGACTGTCTATTAAGCTAGAGAAGCAGCAGAAGTTAATGAACTAAGTAAAAAACTACAAGCCTGACCTGCAGCCTGCTGAATTTTTGTCAGCAGAGTTTGGATTATGGCCTAGTTATCATAATTTCCATTTGTTCCAGAGTTTGCTCTGACTCTGACTGGCTGTGAGATCTGCTGCTTTCACTGGAGTGCTTTATTAAATCCCCAGTTATAGCTCACACTGGGCTGCTGAGATACAGTAAATTATGAGTCCATTTTTACAGGCAGACTATCCAACAGAGTTCATGGGACTTGTCAGTGATCACAGTCAGGGCTGGGCCAAAATCTTCTGCCAAAACTGTTTTTTTTTTTCCACAGAAAACTATACTAACAAGTTTAGTCACAGAAAGCTTCTCATTCCACAGAAAATTTCAACTATTTTAATCTGAGGCCTAGGTTAGATGCATAAGGTCAGTATGAAATACTACCTTGCCTCTGTTGTATGGCATGATCTTATGCTAACAGCCCCTGAAAACTTGAGTACCCACTAATTGTCACCATTGTTTTACGAACTCATTTCTAGTATTTTTGTCCTCCCTGCTTCTTTCACACTTTAGAAATGCTAAAGCCCACTCACCTTGCTGTGCCTCTTTTTTTCTGCAGGTAAGGTCTTTGTTCATTGTGCCATGGGGGTGAGCCGCTCTGCATCTTTAGTGGTTGCCTTTTTAATGATCCATGAAAACATGACACTCGTGGATGCTCTGAAAACAGTGAGTGCTCACAGAGACATCTGCCCAAATTCAGGGTTCCTCAGCCAGCTCCGGGACTTGGACATTAAACTAAACGAAGAGAGGAAAGGAACCGGGGCATCTGCTACCAAAGAGCTCTAAGAGAGTATTACTGAAGGAGAGAGGACAAAATGTTATTTGAGTTTCCTATATCTCTTTTAAATGAATTGTATTTGTAACTAAGGATACAAGTTTATGATACACCAGAATGCATGTTATTGCTAAAAGTAGATTTTACTTGATCTTTCCATTTTGCAAAGCCTTCCTAGATTATACTTACGATTGGTTGTATACTGCATCCTCCACTCTCCACCTTAAAACATTGCTCTCTGCTGGTATTAAAAAAAAAAAAAAAAAAGGTATCAGGTTGCATTTCAGAAATAGCTGTGTTTCAGCAACTAGTGAAGCTCATATCACTTTATGAAGTGTTAGGCTATTTGAGGTGAAAGATGCCATATTATTTATGCTACAATAATGCTTAGAAGTTTTCTTATGAACCAGCCCCCCCCCACCCCTTTGCTCCCCATGTCTAAAATGGTTTGTATTTTGAGACTGGAATCTGGCACTGGTTAGTTCTTGCTTTTACAATTGGTGGAGCCCCTGAGTTGGGGGCAAAAGGCTGTTCAAAGGCAGAGCAGCGCAGACACAACATAAGCCTCTCTTCAAGAAATTATTGCAGGTCTCCCTATAGTGTTTTCCCTTTGTTCATCAGATTATTAACTTTTTTTCTTCCATAAAAATACCTTTGTTTGAGAGGGCATTCAAATATTGTTCATCTTCCCTAGTAAAATTCACCCAGGAGATGCTGTGGAAAATGCTTCTGAAGAGGAAGGTGGGTTCCCAGCTGAGACTCCAAACAGCTGCATGGGCAGTGGGAACAGGTGCAGGAAAGCATCTGACAACAAAGTTCAATGTATTCCAAATTTGTCTGACAGTTCAACATTATAAAACTTGGGATTTTCTTTCTCAAAAATAGAGGTCATTAACATTGCAACATGTTCTGTGGCATTTGCTTTTGTGAGAGGACTCAAGTGAAAACTGAAGGGACACAGGAATGGCAAGAGAGGTGCTGACAGGCATCAGGCTTTCATCTTTGTGTCTCTGGGCCACCAGAAGAGCACTCAATAGCTACTGTCATCTGATGGATCAATGCTGCCTGGAAACTATGTGAAGCACATCTGGCTTTCAGTTCCCGGTGGACAAACATTCGCAGCACAAAGCCAGCTCCGGGATGGCAGTTGTTTGCATTCCTAGTACCAAACTCAGGAATGCAGAGGCATGAATATTCCCCACCATGTGAGCTGGCTACTCAAGAACAGCACAGCAACAAAGAAAAACATTCCTTGCCATTCCCAGTGCTGTTTACAAGGCAGATTTCTGCTTTCAAGACAGACAACTCAGCACCTTTTATAATGTTCTTTGGCGATAGCTACATCTGCTATGTGGGCCAGGCTTACGGGATCTACATCTGCTATGTGGGCCAGGCTTACGGGATCTACATCTGCTATGTGGGCCAGGCTACGGGAGAGAGAGCACAAAAAGCAGAGCGTTTGGCACAGAGGACCTGACCCCCACACCAAGGACATCTCAGGGGGTTTTGCTTCAGACTAACCCTGCAGATTGGACATCCCTGAGCAGCAGGAGAGCAGTGCCGGAGTGCTTCTTTGCTTCAGTTCCCTGCATAAGGAAACCTGATCATGAGCTCCAGGTCTGCCAGGTTGCCAAAAACACAGCAAGTAGAACAGTCCGCTTAAAAGCATGCTTCAGACCCAAATCAAAATTGAATATGCATGTCTCAGTTAGCAATTAACTCTAACAAACTGATTTCAACGTACAGAACAAGTGGGGGAAAAGCCCCAGCGGATCTGGCTACAGAGATGCCCCCAGCCCCAAGCACAAGAACCACGTTTCCTCACGCTTCCCGCCTACAGGAAAACTCTAGCCTCGCCTGTCGCAGCAGGAGGACTGTGGCTGGCCAGCCATTTTCAGCTGTGGAGCGAAGGGCACAGCTGAAGATGTGCTCACTGGGGATACGGGAGTACCTGCCAATGAAATGCACTTCGTGTGGCGAGGACTTACCACGTTTTTAAAATACTGGTTGGTGCAACCGGAAACCCCGCACCTTACCCTGATGGTAAATTACTGTAAACTCCGCAGAATAACCCACAGAGTGTAATTTCTCACGCTGCGGCATAACACGGGGGGGGGTTCCCCTCAAAAGACCTGCCGCACGGCGCAACCCCGCCGCCCCGGCCCGGGCTGAGGGCGGGCGCTGCCCCCCGCCTCCCGCCGCACCGGCCGGCGCCGCCAGGTGGCGCCATCGGCCCGGCGCGGGCGGCGCCCCGGCCGGCGGGACCCGCGGCGGCGGAGCGGGGGGCCCCGCGCCGAGCGGCGGCCGCTGCCCAGGCGCCCCCGGGCCTCAACGCCTTATCGGCCCTTTTGTTCTGGATTCGGGTCAAAGCCCGAGGGAAACGGAGCAGCCGGGGCGGGGCGGGGGCTGTGCTTGGGAGCGCGCCCGCCCCAGGCGCCCTGTGCCGGCCGGGAGGCGCGGGCACAGCCCGCCGCCGCTCGCCCCGCCAAGACAGAGCCCAAGCGCCCCCAGAGGCACGCAGCTGGGGTAAAATCCGACCCCCCCCGCCCAAACACAAACACCCCTGCCAGGGGTAACCCCAACCCCGCACTGGTGCACAGGGCTGGGGCGAGACCCCACCACCCCGCCGACGCCTGCTGCAAGGAGGAGCCCCGACTGCCCACCGACACGGGGGGGTGGGGGGCGGGGGTAAGCCAGTCACCCCCAGTTGCTCCCACCTGGGGTAAACCGCAACTGCCCCGCCAACAAGCGCACGTGGCAGAACCCCGGCGGTGCGGGGTAAGCCCCAACCAGCCCTCCACCATTCACGTCTCCGGCGCAAATCCTCGTACCGCCACCAGCACTGGCGTGGCCAGTCTAAACCAGCGCGGCCCCAGCAAGGCTGGCCGGGTCACATCTGCTTACACCACCTGACGATCGGCCTCTTTCAAAACTCGGCCTCCCGCTGCTGCCGCCCTCCAGTTGCGTCGCTCTGGCTGATGCTTGCAGGTCCAAAGAGGATAGGGGGTTATGGTTTATAATTAACACTATTAAAAATAGACTTTGAATAAGTTGAACACAGAGAGGCTAGAAAGCTGTTGTGCAACTGGCACGTTAGGAGGAAACAGTGGTGTCACTCGAACAAAGGTAATCCAAGACAGCGCAGCGCGGGAGCTTCAACTACCAGGCAAGTACTTTTAAGCTTGTTTACAAACCAACCCCAGTGAACTCAATACATGCACTGAGCAGCACGAACCTAACCACAGCCAGCTCTGTGAGCAGCAGGACAACTGCAGGGCTAGGCCAGGTTATCATCTCTGCCGTCCTACTCAGAAACTCTAATATTTTGAAATTCTAGTTTGCTGGATTCCCAGGCTGAGGACCTCTCGCTGAAAAAGATGCTTAAATTCGAGGGGTTTGGTTTTTTAAATACCAGTCCAGCTTGTGTTTAAATTTCTTGCAGATCTATCTTTAAGACAATAGCCATGAAACACTAGCTGGGTTTCCTTCTTCTCAGCTGATGTTCACAAAACTGTTCCTGGGAAGGGAGAAACTGGCCAGCCAGTTACACTGGAGAAAATGTGAAACCGACTATGAATAGAATGCTGTGCAGTTCAAAACAAAACCGGGGGGGGGAGATACTAACTCTTTATAGTTTGGGGCTTCTATAGATTATTTATAACTAGGATCGAATTTTCAGACAGAAATGGGATTTTTTATATCAACAGCCTTCCTCAGAACATTTTTATTGAGGAAATATGTTTGTATGGCTGTGGAAGCCATTGGGATGCTTGGAGTAAAAGAGTACAGAAAGAGAAGACTGGGTTAAATTAATTCCTGCTAAATACCTACCAGCAGACTTGTTGTCTATATGGGGAGCTGGAGACAGAATTGTACCAGGGTAAAAAGGATACTGTGTCTATTTATAGCACTGCCTTCAACACCATAGGAATTCAAAGGAAAACTCCAACTCAGCACACAGTCTTCTCATCATCTGCTTCTGTCAAGATTAAATCAGGGCTGAGATCATTCCCTTCCCCTGCAAATCCCTGCTAGGAAGGATCTGTTCTTTTCTGCAAGTAAGGAGCTACCATGGTACAAAGCACTCCAGAGCTCATATGGTGTGGGCTCTGGGAGTCCTCACCCAGCCAAATGTCACCTCTTTCCTCCTGGTAGTCAGGGGAAGGGGAGAAAAAGAGCCTCAAAAGCCTCAGCACTTCAGCAGGAAAGACCGAAGGTGTTTCACCTGCTCTGTATGCCTGCTCCCCGTACTGTTCCCAGCCCTTCTCCTTACATCAGGTATCCTGGGGCAGTTGCAAACAAAAGGGTAGCATACGTCCAGCACGCTCCTGGTGCCAGGCGGCAGGGAGGGCAAGGGGAACAGGGTCCTGGCACAGAGCCGTGGACACTCATGGTGTCACTTACTGAGATGACGCCCTTACCCTACAGGGGTATGTGCCCTTCTTGCCACTGCAGGGCCATCCATCTCTGGGAAGGAGTGGGCTCCAGTAGGTGGGTGGGGCACCTATTTATCGGTAGAAATTCTCTCTGATGTTAAGAGTACAAATGAGACCAGCCTTGGAAAAGGTATTAGCAAAAACCTGACTGCCACTCTAAAAATAAGGCAGGCTCCTGGAGTTCCTTAGCTCTACTCTTCTTTTAGCATCATGGTGCCTCAGATCTTTCCTTCTCATCTTCCACCTTCCAGTTTCTCTTTAATAAGAACTGCTCTTTCGTTCTTCACAAAGCACTACTTACTCTACTCTCTCAGTGCTCCTCTTTTGTAATTCTGTTATCAAGCTGTCTGCTAGGTGGGGAGCAGAAGGTGCAGGACTTGGTGCTGCCTTTGAGGTACAGGTAATTATTATGTGCATCTGTTATTGTGGTTGCTGCCTCAACAGGTGGAAAACATGCTGTTCTCTGATAGATTTGCAGCAGTCTGTGCTCCTGCCTTGTCTTTTTTCTAAAGCCAGTCATGTGGTGTTCCTAAAATAATAAACACAGCCTCACTGCTGCCACAAAAAACCCTGGTAAATATATTTTTATGGGAATGAAATATTAAAGGATTGGAACAGTTATTCATTGAAAGCAAAATATGAGCAGTAAGATTGGGTAAAGATTCAAAGGCTGGTTTGCTTCCTTTCCCTGGGGCATATCAAAGCTGTACTGTTTGCACTTCAGAGATGGATAGTGGGGAATTACTTAACCCAAAATGATGGAACCAATTCAGACTATAATAATATAGCATGAGAGTTTCTCACATTACATCTATTCCCCCTACTGCTGGCTATATTCTGCCTTCAGATTCACGTGCACAACTCTCATTGGATTCTGGAGGAACTGTATTTGAAGCCAAAATGCATTTCATTGTCTTTCCGAAGTCTCTCTACGGTTTAGTTGCTAAATCCTGAGCTCAAGGACTGGGGACAAAGCTTGTCTAAACATTTCCCAATGTCTGTGTCTGTGAGATTCCCATCTGCTGCGTTTTATTTTGAATTTCATGTTCCTACTTTCCTAAAAACACAAAGCAAACCCACACATTTTCTCTGCCCTGGAGTGCAGGAATCACCAAATTTCCCAGCAGGTCCTCTCACAATATACAATGGATCCAAGTTTGTCTAAAAATGCTACAAGCCCTTTGTGGGGTAGAAAGGGAGGAGACCAGAAACATGTGCCAAGTTTCTGAGTGTTATGAGCACTCCTCATCCCCCAAAGGGACTCCATATCCTGTTTCCTCTCTCCCAAAAATTTCACCTGGCTTTGGGTTTCATTAGGAGAAATACACATTGCGCGAGTCCAGGCTCTAAGTCTTTGGTTCGTGCTTCCTGCTGACGCTGCAGAGAATACAAGAGCCACAAAAGCTGAGTCTGACCTAGGGGCTTGTCCTGGTTTCAGCTGGGATAGAGTTAACTGTCTTCCTAGTAGCTGGTACAGTGCTATGTTTTGAGTTCAGTATGTGAAGAAAGTTGATAACACTGATGTTTTCAGTTGTTGCTCAGTAGTGTTTAGACTATAGTCAAGGATTTTTCAGCTTCTCATGCCCAGCCAGGGCACCTGACCCAAACTGGCCAACAGTGTATTCCATACCATGTGATGTCCCATCTAGTTTAGGAACTGGGAAGTGGGGGGCAGGGATTCGCCGCTCGGGGACTGGCTGGGTGTTGGTCGGCGGGTGGTGAGCAATTGCCCTGCGCATCATATGTACATTTCAATCCTTTTATTACTACTGTTGTCATTTTATTAGTGTTATCATTATCATTATTAGTTTCTTCTTTTCCATTCTCTTAAACCGTTCTTATCTCAACCCATGGGTTTTACTTGTTTTCCTGATTTTCTCCCCCATCCCACTGGATAGGGGGGAGTGAGTGAGCAGCTGCGTGGTGCTTAGTTGCTGGCTGGGGTTAAACCACGACAGGGCTTCAAATTTACTACAAGAGCAGAGCAAATTAAAGGGAGAGCACGTTAAGCAGGTGGGGAGATTGTTGTTGACCAACAAATCTTCATTAAGTTCCCACACCAAGGTGTGCCGCACCTCCGATGAAACTGATAATTGTGTCTCCCTCTGTGTTTCAACTATTTCTCCACCAGGCTTAAAAGAAATTCAGACTTGCTTTAGGTCTCATTAGAAATAAAACACAATATTAATCCACCTTGCCCCATGCATGCACCCAGTTTGGAGGTGTTGGTGCATCGTTCAAACAGGCCAAGTTCCATTCTGTTCAGCATCAGTTATTTACTGCCCCGGTTTTTGCTAGCTCTTTTATTTACTGCCAGTGTCTCACAGAGACTTTGTTCACTGTTTTATGGTAACTTTCTGGATTACTGGTTTGCATTACCAAAGACAAAGTCTGAGATCAAGTTCCTGGCACTGCTCTCCAGATGTTTCAGCTCAAGAGCCACCAGCATGAACCCTAAGAGTTCACATGATTTGCACCTCCCCACAGCAAAGCCTGTGCTCGGCATAACAGCAGCTTTCACAGGAATAGAGCAAAGCCCTTTTCTGATACTCGTGATGGAAGGGAGGCTACCACAACTGGGGCCTCTGACAGCCTTCCCCGCAGACCACTACTAGAAATACAGCTCCACAGGTAAAACTCAGGTGCCAAGCTACTCTGCTGTATAGGCCCTAAAAACACTCCGCCCAATTTAGGCCAAACATAGAGAAGTTTGAGGAAAAAGTGCAAGGGAAAGCAAGGGGAATTAAACAGCAGTACTGAGAGTTATACAGCTTTAGCATCTGCAGCATACATGCAGAGCAGGAACTTCTGCCACAGACTGTCCTTGCCCTAAGGTAAGGTAAGAAACATTTCTCTTCTAAATATAAGGTAAGAAACAAAAGGTACATGCACATACAGCATGAATGAGGAAGTTAGCCTTCAGTATAATTTTTTGCCAGATAACATTTTTGGTGGCCAAACTATGTGTTGGCCATGGAGATTGGCTGTACCCCATACCATGTTGTCCTCCCAGTTGGATAACACTTGAAAAATGCAGATGGGACTCAACCTTTTCTGTATCAAAGAGAAGGCATTGAGTATTTGGGTTTATGCAGCAGCACCTCAGTACGCAGGCTGTTACTGGTTCCCAACACTTGGGCACTGCAAGACAACCTCCCCTTCATAAAGCTGCCTGCTGTGTCCCAGGCAAGACTGAAGAGTGCAACCACAGCAGCTACCTTCGAATGGGATTGAAATTTTTTGCTAGTGGTTAATTGGCTTCTATGCTCTAGGAGAAAATGTATTCTGTTCTTTTTGTACCAGGTGATCTATGACATTTAGGGGCACATATTTTTAACCGCTAGTTTGTTTTAGAAGTATGGTAAGAGTTAACCTAAAGGACAACTGATTAGAAATACCTGTAATCCCAAGAGCGAATGCAACTGCTGGGAAATTCTAGACCTCAAATCAGCTGTGCTACAGAACATGATGAGTTCCTATTTTTTTCCCTTCAGCAGACTTAGGAGTGAGATTTTACAATGAGGAGCAAGCAATTTGCTTAGCTGACTTGGGATTTCATCTCCTTCCGTTGCATCTCTTAGACTATTCACATAGCAGCAAGCAAGTCTAGCTCTGTTCAGTCTCAGTCTGGTCTCTGTACTAACTTGATTTATTGTTTTTAGTTCTCAGATAGTATATTATGGTATACCCCAAAGGGTCTGATTAGAACTGGCCAGTATTTTAATGATTTATGAGGGGCATCTGGGACTGCATGGGTAGCATACATGTTGTGTCACTGCTATAGGAGGAGTTTGTATTGATCATACCAGCATGTTCCAAGGCAAAAGCGTGTCAAATTCCAATAAGCTTTAGTTCACAAACCTGATTTGACAGGTGGCCAAGCTTATACTGGGACTGACTGTAGTTCTCATGGTGGGAATAAAACAAAGCAGCTGGATTGCTTCTAGCCATTGCATTATGAGAGGATTTCCATTCCTTTCTCTTGTTCTATTTCTATCTTGCAGTGCTTAAGGAGGTGTTTATCCTTCTGAGTTCTGTAGCCAAAAACCTGGGCAACGGGAGCTTGCTATCAGCTCTGCGGTTTATCTTTTTGCCAGAAGATACTGGTGAGAAATACAGGCTACTGGAACTAGCCTTCCAAACCTCTCCAAGTCCTGCCATGGCTAGACTTTCACATTGGTAGAAAGTCTCAGATCAGAGAGGCTGGGGCTGGGGTGAGAGAAAGAAACATGAAGAAACAATTAGAAAGGCAGTGCAGTTGTTTTTAAGCCATAATATCACAGCATTTAATAAGGAATCCTGCTATTTTTTTAGGGAATATCTAAAGAAGTACTTTGCAAGCACTGAAAGAAGGGTATCAGGAGCACAACACTGGGATATAGGGTTTCTGTGTCCTTGGTTTGATTTTGCACGTTCTGAATTCTATTTTGAGCACCAAAGCCAAAATCTGCCAAAGCTTTCCTAGGAAACCTCGTCGCCCAGCATGGGAGTCCAAACTTGACCATGACTTTTGCCTCAATGTAAGCTGCCTTTGACTCACTAGGGGCGGGCACAGCTTTTGACCCAAATTAAACCCGAGAGTGACCCTTTATCCAGTTTCAGCCATCACTGCCAGTGTTTGGCAGCACTCTGCCCCTGGGTTGCTTCCCAGCTCAGACTTGTGGAGAGATGTAGAAAAATCATCCAACTTAACTTTACCATCTCCACCTGTGCAGTGGGAACAGTAGTGTCTTCCTCACAGGCTCACTGTGATAACAACTACAAAATGCATTCCAGTGCTCAAGAAACATCAGGGAACCGCAGCTGCCTACCTCCTGCTGTTTGCCATCTTCCTTCCTAGCAGGTTACTCAACCCTCCTGCTATGCCAGTGTAGGGATAGGTGTCTGCTGTCTCCTGTAAGTTGGGAAGCATAGAGCTATCTTTGTGGTACTGGTAAAGACCACAGGACAAGAACAAACAGCAGTGAAGCTGTCAATGCCCCCAAACAGAATGGACCCCCAAAAAAGGCAATATATTGTTTTTAAGACAGAAGAACATACCAGAGCTGGTCACAGGGGAGAAGGGCTTTGCATTGTGCCATCCTTTCGGTTAAATCCTTGGGGCAGAAACCATTCATTCGTAATGGAATTTTTTTGAATTCTGAAGCCTGATGTTTCCAGCGCTGGGCTGGAGGACACTGCTATATTAGTTATTGTTATGGCAGCCTCATTCACCTTCAGAAATGGCCTGCTAAACTCTGGTGGGGACACAGGACACCAACCTAAAGGACTGCATTACAACTGGGGTTCTGTACAAGGCACAGCACAGGAAATCCTTGGCCTCTGAACATAGCTGAAGCAAGAAACAAACATGACATCTGCCCCAGATCATTTTGGAGGTGACCTGGGAAAATCAGATCAAGCTAGATTAAGAGTATGCAACACGGAGTAAGCCTGAAGAGTAAAAACCATGGCTGAGAGACTGGAAACAACACCCAAGTGACACTTTGTCCTTCTTCCATTAAGCTAGATGCAGCGCGCCCAGCAACCTGTCTGGCTTTCTCATGTTGTGTTCAGCTGGAACGGAGATGTCCAGGTTGACAACCCTTACAAAGCAGACAGTATGCAAAAGAGTGTAGTCGCAGGGCTGCTTGGCAGTCGCAGTTTCACCCCAAACAGCCACAGAGAGGGAGCAGAGAATGTACCCTGCAGTGTACAGCACTAACAGGCTCTGCCTCCCACACAGTGACACTGCTGAGGCTGAAATGGATTCACTGCAAATGTGAGCCTCCAGTCCACTGGATCTGCTTTAGAGAAATGGACTCAGAACATTTCAGCCAGTCTGTGAATAAACCCAAGCTTGTACCTCTCCGCAGGGTCAGGCTGTACTAACACCATCCAGTAATGACAGCACCACATGCTTTCTGCAACTGCAGGCTGCAAATATTGGTAGAGCATCACTAAATGAAATAGCAGCCAGGATTTGTGTTGTTCAGGGAGCGTGAAGGCTTTGGAGTGGTTGTACCAAAACACCAGTTTCAGCCAGACAATCCAGCTGGTTACTGGCAGCTCCAAGAGGAAATCAAAGTGGCCCATGTTACTCCTGATTTACAGCAACCTGCATCAACTTGCCAGCCTGTCTTTCAGAAATGTTTCATCCTCTGAGTTTTTCAGTAATCTTCTGAGGGTCCTTCCAGAAGAAAAGAACACTTTACCCATTCAGAATATACCAGCTTTCACCTTGGACAAGTCATTGCTGGAGGCAATAGAGATACGGTGATGTAACCACCTTTGTGCACTGGAGAAGAACAGCCAGCCTTAACACAGAAGAACTGAGTTTTAGGCAAGCTTGTCTTCAAGTGGGAGCACAGGGACAGCAAGAATGTCTTGTGAATATAGCACATCCAAGAGCTATAATACTGTAGATTGGGATTTTTGTTTTCTCAAGAGGGAGTGAAAAATATCAGTACTGAATGGAGGAAGGAGTTACAGACTGTCAGAACCACTCATCGGTCAAGTTTGATGGCTGAAGTCTGCTGCAGAAGACACTAGCGATAATGTTTGATCTAGGAGTGGTGGCCTGGCAGGGAGCTAGAGAGACTCTCAAATATGGGCATGCTGTTGCAGTGACAGATAGCATGGAGATGTGGTAGAGGCATTTTGGACCAGCTACTGTCTTTGGGTCATATGCAGCGTGTCTGCCTCTCTACCAGATCAGGTTGGGTTAATGGGTATAAGGATGGACTTGGCAGCTGAGAGCACAGGAGTACCAAGGGGCTCCAGAGGGCCCAGTTCTGCAGCTGAACTTCTGTGCTTACAGCCAAAAGCCCTGCGTCTTTGCTGGGACTAGGGCTGGAGGGGAACTGACTTCCCTTTTCTTGCTTGCCAAGAGCCAAGTTCAGGTCCTTAGAGCTCTACAGGGCTCTCGCTCCAGCTGATGACTTCATGAACACCTAGCATCGGGAGGAACGCAGCTCCCCACGCAGCTTTAAATGTTTGTGTTTCCCTGCATATGCTGATGACATCATTGCCACCTGAGGGCCTGAACTCTGGTCTTGGCAGGTAAAAGCCTTTCGGGTCACCTTACATTGGGGTTCTTGCTCTCGATGCATGTTTATGTAATGATTTCTAGATGGCTGTAATTAAATGACTGTAAAGCACCACCTAAAAAGCACCAGTAATAAATTCTTAATAGCTGATGCTATAACAAGCAGTTACAAAAAAATATATCGTAACATGCAGATTGTTAACAGTGTCTGGGCCTGTTTAATGCACAGCTTTAAATAGTTACAATGCACACTATTAAAATGGCATGTAAAATTTGTAACTAGTAAATAAAAGGCCCAATTCAGCAACAAAATATACCCATGCTTCATTGGTGAGGAAGCTACAGAAAAGCTTGGGGTGGATGAGCTATCTCCTCTTATCTCTGTAATCCTTCTGGTGGTGCTACCTATCAGCCATGACTTCTGTAAAGCATACTCATGTGCCCACCCCTGCCTGGTGCAGATTCTGTCCCTGCCTTTGTCCTGACTCAGATATGTGGTTAGGATCCCATTTATATTACAAAAATGCAACTGTGTCGAGAAAAGCCTTGGTTTTGCATTTCATAAGGAAGGGGTGGGTCAGGGAAAATCCATTTAGGTGCCCATATTTTTCGCTTCCCTTTTATCCAGTCAAAGCTGCAGTGTAGGCAGTATCTCTTCAGAGATGATTTCCCATGGCTAAAGAATAAAATAAATATACATGCAAGACCCAGAAAAATTAGCAAAATCAGCAGGTAGCCAGGTTTTGCACATTTGGTACAACATTGCTGCACATGAAAGGATGGCTGCTTCTGTCTAGCCACTGTTAGGAACCACACAGATGGTTGGTAAATACAAGTGTACTAACCAGCTGATGACAAGAGAATATTTTATACTACAGTTACAGACAAAAATGAGGCCACCCTGCCTCGGGGCCTGCCTGCTGATGTACATCCTGAAACAGTCAAGACCATCAGGTCTGAGCCCTGCTGGCTGGCCCACAGACTTGCTATGAAAAAATTCGACATTTTTGAGGCTTCTGAGGCCTGGCAACCCATAACATCAGTGGAAGCCGTGGTAAATTCAGCATATTTGAGAACCAGGATGGGTTGATTAAATTTCTTCCTTACATTTGAGTTGTGCTTTGCATCAGAAATGTTGCTGCTGATTTCCCTGGATGTCACACAGAGGAAAGTTCTACTTGGACAGAGGAGAGGTGTCACCATCCCTCCCCAGTTGGGACAGAAAATTTGGTACCAATGCAATACTGAGGGGAAAAACCCCAAAACAATCAGATGTTTTCCTCTTCCTTGTGCTGCTCAAAGCTGTCCAATACAGACATTAATTTAGATAGTCTGCTCCTCAACATAGGCTCTGCATGGTCTCTTGAGAGTAAGTCCACCTAAATGGATTTTGCCAAGTCATGCCAAGTGGGTACCTTACCCTAAATATACAGCTGGGTTGAAGTTGTCGGTCTGGAAGCCTCTACTAAATTTGGAAGTGCTGTTCAGATTACATCCTCCAGCTGCTGGAGAGATTTTCTTACAAACAGTTGGCTCCTCAAATAACTCGTGCCTCCCTGGAAACTGCCTCTATCTCAGCTTTCAAGTCCAGCCAGTCCTACCTCAGTCATCGCTGTATTTGATTCATACCATCTATATCCCACAGCGCTCCTAGCAATTGATAAATTATGGCTCCAGCGAGACTATCGGGTTAAACACCAAGGAAGAAAGAATGATGACAGTAATACTTGTCATTTGTGTGGAAATGTAGCAACACAAACCCCTCTCTCAAACGTACGTTATCTTGGAGGAATCTTTCCAAGGGATAGGCTTTCTGAGAAATGTTTATGACTTCTGAATACACGATAGGCATGAACTTGACACAACCTACTTTGGCCAAGCCCTGGGCTTCAGCCTGGTCTTTTACCACTACAAATCAGTCTATCTGAAGTGCAGTCAGACTGATATCTTCACTGAGATGACAAGGTTACAGCACATACCAGCTCGAGAAAAAACAGGATGTAGAGGACTTTGTTCTCAGGATTTAAAAATTCAGAAATATTTTTACTAAAGCCAGAGGAAAATGGCCATGGTCTACTCACACACAAAAGCCAATACAATACCTAGAATGATTAAAATATTCAGTACATCATTCAAATGAGAGCATTAACATCCTTGTATTATACTCAAATTACTCCTTTACCTTTGCATTGGAAAACGTGAGGAAAAGCGGAGGATATAAAGGTTTTCTACTAAATATCCTAGACACAAGAGTTGTTTTTTCTTCCTGACTTTCCACAGCAGCATGCTGCAGGGTTTTGTGTCGCCCCATCTCAGCCTTCACAGCAGCTCCTCAGCTTGATCTCGTACCAATGTAATGCTAAATTGTGAAATTATACTGACTGTTGAGTTTGTTCTTATTTAATTAAATACTATAGTGTTGGAGAAATTGGATAAAGGTGGCACATGTTTCCAAGGACTGAGACACTGTCAAGGGATACCTGTCTCTAAAGGCCCTCTCCTCAGCACAGCACTGAACAGCACTAATTATGTTACGGATAAAGCTATAGTCACTGAATTAACTGAAAAACCACCAAAGCGTCCACAGTATATGCAGTCCACAGTGGCATTCAGTGCTGAGAAGAGAGCAAGTATCTCCCTCCAGACTATTTAGGCTCCCTGGGACCTCTCACAGGACCACCTTCCTTTCTTCCTGGGATAGTCTGTATATAAGGAACGATTGACGCGGCTGCTCTTGTAGCCCAGCTGCAGCAAAGCCTCTGATGGGTTTCCAGAAAGGCAGCTACAGATGCAGGCACGGTGTGGTGACACGTACGGCCTGTGTCATACTCTAGGTCACTCTAGATCATCAGAATGACCTTCTGTTCTGCAATAAGCCTCTTTGACTGCAATTCTCCTCCTAGTCATAATGAAGGAAATTCCGTTACACAGTTCAGATACAATTACAGTTGTAGTACAAACCAATTCAAAATTAATCTAAATATAATGGTAAAATTTCTCCTACGTGACTGAATAATTACTGCAATACAACTCCAGTAGGGCAAAGATCAGGAACATTTCATACGAATAACATTCAGAAACCAGCATTTTAAAACTGTATTGCTCATTCATACAACACACATCACAGAAACTGATCCACTACAAAAAGCGAATATAGAGGAATTGAGCTGAGAATCACTAAAAACATATTTTTAAAGTTAAGAACAACCACATTATTACATGTAATCATTTTCCTTTCACACTAATGTGTTTTAATCTATTCATGCTCCTTATAAAACATTACACAAAATTTTAATCATAGCATTGTTTTCTTTAAATATCTGCATTTCAGTAAATGACACTTGCATGTATAAATTTAGTGAGTTAAAACATTAGACTGATGCTAGAACTGAGCAGTCATTTATTCAGAAAAAAATTGCCTTGTTTTCCTGTCTGTAAATTTTCTACGGAAAGCTATTATTTTTTTCAGTGTATTCATTATTCAACATATTAGTTGAATAGTCCTACAGAAACTTCTCTGCTTTTGAATCATTCACAGCCTGTTAGTTCCCATTATTTCACATTTGAAATTTGAACCCCAGTCCTTACTTTTTATTGGATATAGAGTTTACATGAACTGATGCTGTTCTCCCATTGAAAAAATGTGACCACAATGCAGATGGAATAAGTTTTGTACAAAGCTTCAGTAGTTCATGCCTGTGTTTTAACAGGAGTAAATTCCTTAGCTATAATACAAGATCAACGTAAGCACAAGCTAAAAGTCATCTTAGGATAATTCTAAAGAAGCACACCCGTCTTCTAAAGACCGTTCATTATTCCACAACTTTCGATATCCACATAGCACATACTACCTTCTTTTGCCAAGTCTACACAGTTATGTTCCCTTCTAGAAAGACAACTTAAAAAAAAATCTCGGAAGGAGCACTTTTCCTGAGGTGTGCTATACTTCAGAGTTATCTGCCCAGCTGTTACAGGGGTGGAGTTATGGACCTGGAAAGCACAGCTCCCAGAAGTGCTATGTGACTGAGTTGCTGCCTGTCCCTCCCCATCTTAAGGGCAGCCTGAACGCCACAACGTTACCAGGACTTTTGGGCAGGGCCCTGTAATTCTTTGCTCCTGTGAGGCTTAGGAAAGCAAGGCTGACAGCAGCCTTCAGTCCTCTGAGGGTAGATAATATGAAAATAAAAGGATTTATACAGTGGAGAGGGCGAGAGGAAGGGATAAGTAAAGAAAAAAACCAAAACAGTTAAAAGCAACTTTATAAGGAGTGAGAAGTGCCCTAGAGTGGTCATTAGCCACACTGCAAGGAACGAGATACATCAAAAAAGGGGAACATTTGCTGCAGATATTATGAGGTGGGAATGATTGGAGGAGGCTGTTATTCTTGAAAGTATTTAATGAACTGGCAGATGGCCCTGTGGTCAGGACACAGGAAATGCAAGTCCCATTTCTGCTGCAGACCTCCTGCGTGGGATCAGAGAAGTCCTGCTGGTGTCTGAGATCACCAGTGGGAGCCGGGCAGACCTGGCACAGTGGGCACTGGGGTGGCCAGTGTCAAAGAAGCTATCAAAATCAATGGGAGATGTCCGCTCCAGTATGGGAATTCCTCCATGCCTCCTCTTGCATAAAGCCATCCAAAATGGGCAAGAACATCTGCTTTTGTTTTCACAGTAAAAGCTGACGCTGGAGGAGATACGCACATTTGGGAGGGGAGCACATTCCACAGTGGAGCTCTTTGTAATACAAACAATACAAGACCATCCTGGGAACATCATTATTTGGTGAAAACTTAATGTATTCAAGAGGACAAGGCTGCCTGTGAAGGTGGCAGAAGAAGGTGTACTGAAATAACAAAGGGCCCCTCTTGGCAGCTGGGTGGCAAAGCAAATCACCCAAAGTGCGTGGCAGAAGGGTGGCTTCTAGTCAATGTTCAGTGGCCTAACACTGAGACAACAGTCACTGCTTCCCTCCTTCATTTCTGTAGACATTTCAGGGACTTAGTTGCTCCATTTCTCCTTCAGCAAAACAACGAGATCCCAAAGCAGGCTAGTCCTCAGACTTTCTCTCTGTCTTTGTGCATGCAAAGATAAATAGTTTTAAATAAAATTACACGAAAATATGAACTTGGAGCTCGTGAAATTACCTTGATGGGAAATTAGGAAAACCTTTGACCACAGTTAGTGTTTGGAAAGAAATTGTCAGTGGCGGTGCTTGAACATGAATACAACCTATTTGTAAATGATAGAGATGTTCAGCAGAAAGATGGAAGATTTCACGTTTGCTGCCCTGGACTGTTCTACCCAAACCGACCCCTCTAATCATTTATGCAAAAGATGTTCAGTAGGCAGTGGCAGAGCAAGACTTTGACTCATTGACTGCAACTTCACCCATGTCCTAGACAGATGCTTCTGTTCTAAAGCTGCACGAGTTGACAGGCTTCCTAATATCTCTGTAATGCAGATGCTTGACTGATTTTTAGAACATAGAAAAATATATATTATTTAAATATTTTCTTAAAACAGAACTCTGTTAAAAATAGAATTTCCATTCCCCTCTTAAAAAAACATCCTCCCAACAGTTCAAATCTATAGCTAACACAAGGAACCACTATTTCAAAAGAAATGTACCACATGGGAACAGAGTAATTCCAAAGATAAACTGATGCCTAAAATAAGTGTTTCTCCTTGTAATTGAAGTAGTTACTTCAAGATTAGAAATAGGATAGTTCCTGGAGGGTGCAGAGAGGAGAGGAATGCAAATGAAATGACCTATTAAAAAAAAAATTAATGCTCATATAAATGGCAGCTGGAATCACTATAACTTACTCATGCAGATTTTTTCTACCGTGAACATTTGTCATGAGGACAAGTATGGCTGGTAACTACCACCAGAAAGAACCAAAATACTCCTTACAGAGTTTCCCCTGTTGAAGCTGACGATTAAGAGCTAACCAGTAAACAAGATTTTGCATGACCGGTTCTATTCAGTTTGTTGAGCAAATTATAGAAGACAAATTGGATAAAGTATATATAAGGAAGTCCTAGTTACATGGTTAAAGAAAAAGCTCAGCATACCAAATTAGTAACTTGTTTCTATACCCACTGAGTAGCTACCTCTATACAATAAATTTTCTGTAGCATTACCTCTTTCCATTCAAAAGCAGAACTCTCATGCTGGCATATTGAGGACTGGGCTGTTTCACTGTGGTAGTAATAGTGTCTAGAATTCCGGACAGTAGTATGAACTTTCCCACTTCCTATGAAAAAAACTTTAAAAAATATTATCATGAAGTTTTAATCAACTGTTTGACATACCTAGAAAGAAAGGTTGAGTAGTCAGGTCAAAATAAGCCTACTGAGGCCCTCAGCCTAGTAGTTTGCAAAAGCTTTCATTTCCAATTTGCCGTAATAATATAAAAGCTTATTTTAGAAGCACAGGCTTTGAAATCATTGTGTGAACAACAACACGGGACTATGAGAGCCACTGGACTGTCATTGTTTAGAATGCAGTGGTATTCCCAAGTCCAGTCACGGTCCCTGCTGTGATAAGCATATAAACACCCAAGAGAAAGACAGTATCTGCCCCAAAAAGCTTACTGCTGTAACTGTGGGCCAGCTTTGTGAGGGGGTAAGGGAAGGTGAGGGGAAGAGAGGGTGACCTCAGAAATGCCTCTGGCTGGTGGTGAATGTCTGCCCTCCACCTTTCAGGATGGCCTGGGACTCCCTGTGCAGCGGGGACTTACTGCGCCCCAAGATCAGAAGTGCCTCAAGCCGGACACCTGGCAGCCAGGGCAGAGCCCGAACACCCTCCCTGGAGGAGCTGCGGCGCCTGCTCTGGACACGCGCGCACCCCACGGGGCACGTGGATGAAGTCTGGCCAAACCTTTACGTGGGAGACCTGTAAGAGAGAGGGAAGGGTTGAAGGTGTTAATGCAACTCTTAGCCCCCACCCTATTTCCCCCCAGATCTTCCACTCTATTTAAAAAAAGAGAGCTAGGCACTAATTTGGGGACCCCTCTAAGTGTGGAGCAAGGCTGAACTGTGCATAGGATGCTGTAGCATAGAGAAAAGGCATCCTAAGTATCCAAAAAGAATATTCCCCCTCCTGATTTCTCCTCCTGCATTAGTACAGGAGTCCCACACTGCAAGAGCCTGGCGGGGCCACGGCATCAGTACTGCAGGCAGTCACGCCAGAGCTAGGTAAAACAGGACCAACCTCATTTTCTCTTCATATTGTCAGATGGCATCAGTCCCCTGAACTGATGGATGCTCAGCAGAGGTGACTTGGTAAGAAAGCAAACCAGAAAACTCTTGGCTCGTGCAGAAATATCACCACCACCATGACCTGTTTATTTTTCATCAGTCGAGAAGAAGAACTTAAACTGATGTTTGGGAGAAAAATGCAGGAAATGTAAAAGCCAGTTTCTTAACGAGTCACTTCTGTCTTGAAGCATTTTGGTGGACAATTTGGACCTGATCAGCCTGTCAGAAAACAGCCACTACAACTTCAGGTGGTTTTAACAAATGGCACCACCAGCAGCATGTTCTACCCCACATTGTAATGCAGCAGGCGAATATAACCCACCGTCCTTCTTCCAGGTACGTCGCTCGTGACAAAGCGCAGCTGAGTCGAATGGGCATCTCCCATGTTGTGAATGCTGCTGCTGGGCGATTTCACATCAACACTGGACCCAAGTTCTACAAAGAGCTGCCTGTGGATTACTATGGAGTAGAAGCAGAGGACAACCCAAACTTTGATCTCAGCATTTACTTCTACCCAGTTGCTCAATACATAAGAGCAGCACTGAATTCCCCAAGAGGTAACTAGACCATCTGTGCATGTTGCATATCTTCTGCACAGGAGACAAGTAGGGCAAGTTATCAAATAGTATTTGGCATAAACCAACCATGTGCAGATGTGCGTAAGAATGGAGATACCCAAACCGAGTAGTGTCACACCTGCCTCCTGAACTCCCAGAGTGAGTGGGAGTTCCCCTGTTCCCCTGGAACAGGGAAGGATGCACCGAACAAGCTTTCAAAGGGGTTTTCCCTCTGCCTAGTGCTATTCATTAGCAAAAGACAAAACAGCAAGTATTCTTTATTACCTACAGGGACACACTGACCTGAGAGGAGGCACATACACTTGATCTTTTCAAATTAGTGATAGGGTTTAAAATAAAAGCTGGGATGGTGTAAAAAGACAAGGGCAAGCATCATATCTGAATAAGAAGAATCAACTATATTCCTACAATCTGTGCAAGTCCTACAAACACAAGATAGGGAAGAACTTGCTGGGAAGCAGTACTGAAGAAGAGAACCTAAGCAACACCACCAGCCAGGAGATAATATCACGCTATTGGTGGAAAGAATATAACCTTGAAATAGGCAGATAACCCACAAAATCCTTGGACTTGCTAAACACAGGCCAGGTACATTGCCAGAAGCCTGGGGCTAGTGGGGGATCATTACCATTAAGGACAAACCTTCACAAAAGCAAGTCTCCACTGTGCCACAAAACTGTACGGGTACCCACTCAAAAGTGATTTATTAAGAGAACAGTTATACACTCAGCAAACTGTTTTGCTTGCATCATGGTGAGCTTTAATATCAATGAGGGTCCTAAAATACTAACTACCCAGCTTAATCATATGCAGCTAGTAGATCTGATCCACACCATACAAGCTAGGAAAGGCAGACACAGTAACTGAAAATAGCATACCTCTGTGCTAGATACCTCAGCGTTTACTAGTGTTTGGAGGGCTTGATCTGTCCCATTAGGAAGTATTTGCCTTTGTGCAACTGAGGGCTGCATTTGGATTTTAAAACCACTAACATACTTGGGGAACTTGGATCTGCAACCATTTCTATTACAGCATACGCTATTTGCAATTGAATCATTATTGGTGGTGCTCCAGAGAAAGGTAAGATCCAAAGTTTTTTCATGCATGTGTAAAAAAAGCTAAAGCTCCAAATGAATTGACAAAAGACAGAAAACAACAGATGAATCGTGGTGGCCGCAAAAGCAAACAAAACCAATGCTTTGCAAGGTGCATGCCCAAATACTGAAAGTTATGAATGCAGAACAAGTTAGGGCTCAAGGCAAACACAATGAACTTATCGTGTCTAGAGTGCACATTTATCCCTACTCCCATGATTTTAGATATTGCTTTACTAAACTCCATATGGAAGCAGTGTTCTGGGAATGGAGACACGGTGAAATTCATTCATATACAGTCCAGCTGTTGCTGACATTCATCATTTTAAGGAAACTACAACAGTTTAGAAAATATATAAACAAGATATTCTGGAAGCATAATTTCCTGAGGTACAGAAATTTAGCAGCTAAATACCCATGACCTGTGCAGGGATGAGACAGGGAGGAGATTGTTACTCACATCATTTAGAAGAAGAGAAAAACCAGCATTTATTATAAGCAGTGATGCTGAACAAAAAATTATACAAGATGACAAAAGGCCTATTCATATTAAATTCAGGATATAACGAGGTACTTCTGTTTGATTGAGAAGTCATTTAAGACTGCTGCTTAACTATTACAAGCAAATTCAACATCTTTTTTTTTTAATGGAATTAAATGATCTTTTCCACCTGGGAGGATAAGTCAAAGTTAAGACTATACGAGCCACAAACATATTTAAAACTCTGAATCAAATTCTCATTAGAATTAAGTAAGAACTGTTACTCCTATCATGCTTGAAGAAAAATGCTTTACAGCAGAAGTCCAGAAAACAGCATGGACAGGTTTATTCCAGATTTCTACCTTAGCTGAACAGAATACATCTTTAGTGATGTAAGGAATTTATTTTTCAGGCAATTTCTTCAAATGTGGATGCCAAAGCATGAGCAAAAGGAAGTGGGGGAGCGTACACTCACATGCTCCTAATTGCAAGCTATTCCTGTCACAGTGGTCAATGGCTGCATCACACCCTGAACGACTTCCTTCATCATCTTTGTCATACAGATTAAGAAATACATGCACTACTATTGCAACCATGCCATATAAGCATTATTTTATGAACCCCGCTTCCTTGGCTGCCTTTCCTTTGGCATAGCCCTGCTGTTCCTTTGCCCACATAACAGAGCTGTTTGGGAAGGCTCAGCCAAGAGCAAGCAGATGCACGATCTGCCCACTTCTCTGCAAGGAAAAACATGGTGTCAGGGAAGTACTGGCCTTCTCCCGCATGCCCATGCTCAAGGGGCAACACCTCAAACATCAGTCTTGCCCTTTTGTATGGCCATCTGTACAATCTGCATTTTTCTGGAGTGCAGCTAAACCTAAGTGAAAATCAGCAGGGTTTGGCAAAGTCTAGCAGAAGAGATAAGGAGAAAGAACTTGAAAGCACACCACGAAAACTATTAAACTAACACCGTGCAGAAAGAAAGATTCCCAAGTAGAAAGCTTCTCCTTTTATTGACCTCCTAACACATTTAAAACAGGCAGGTTAAAATCACCCATTAACTTCCTGAAATGGCAAACCCTCTCAAAAGCGTTTCCCTTCTTTCACTTCACTGGAGCGAATGAAAAACCAGGCTCCCTCTCCTGCTTCCTTCTTGGTGGTGGTGGTGGTTATGAAAGAAGCTTAACTTAGGAGAAAAGGTTGCATATATCAGTTTGACCTCCCACTGTCCAGCAGATGACAGCCCTTACCTGTTCCGGGAGGTGTGAGGAGAAGGGACACGCCACCATTTAAAGCCCTCTGTAGGCTTCTTGCTATTTTCAGCTGTGACAAAATAGACACCTGGTTAATCAAAAAATAGACAGTTGATTCTGCACCTAGCTACATAACAGTGGCTAAAACGTAACAGGAGATGAGAAAACTGTGGTGGAGTGGGAAGAGCCCATGGGGCCCACTAGCTCAGCTGAGTTCTCCTGGTGAGCAGCAGAATTCTTCTGGATTCAATGGAACGAGGGCAGCTGGGGCGTTCACTCTGGGTGACAGATCTGGAGCCTGGTCTTAAGCCAAATTGAATCCATCCTGCAAGAAAGCAAGGGCTAGTTCAGGACATTTAGCTCAGTTAATGATGAGTAGCAAAAGGACAATAAGATATTATGTGTTTTAATGACTGATTTGTTCAACAACATTGAATTTCCCAACTTGAATTTGGCCAACAAAGTTGAATGTGCAAACTTTATCCCTAGTGCAAACCCTTTGATGTCAGTAGAGTTACAGCAGGCATGAGCTGGATATAATATCCATAATCCGTTGTTAAAAACCAAGTGTTATTGTTCTGCACAAATCCCAGCCAGATGAGAGTTATTGTCTGCCTCTGCAAAAAGTAGCTTGAGATGTGCGGTGCAACATTTCAAATAAGGATTGCAAGATTTAATAATGCCAGAAGCTAAGTGCCCCCACTTCTCCTCAGTTAATCCCATTATTCCTAAGGGATCCCTTTACATGCTCAGAGAGAAGGTTGCAACATGGCCCACTAATATAGGATCAGTCCAACTTCTCTTTGCGCTGTATGTTAAAACAAATGGGGGTGGGGAAGGCAGAGTTGAAGGATGCCAGCTTGTGGCATGGATTCTGTGGTACAGAAGATCTAGTTATGACCTCCTTGCCCATCCCATGACAGGGGCATGCACCACGACTGCCCCTGTGAACACTGCTTTCCTAGGCTGTGGTCCAGCAGCCACATGGGAATCCGAGCCTCGGCGCTGGGACGGTGCATCTCAGCTGCCTCCCGTGAGAGGCTGATGCAACACACTGTTATCAAGCCCACTGCAGTCAGCCCACATGGTGCAGACACGCTTCGGGTGCTAGTCAAATGCAGTATATCATGGTGGGTTCGGAGTGTCACTTAACCCATTTACAGCTGCTGCTAAGAAACAAGGGTTTAAGCCTGTAAACAGAACCAAATAGCAACACAGCTTTTGTTTCCTGACTCAAGTTTAACATTCTATTTGTTTGCTACAAATAATCACATAGTAAATTCAAATCTGCTTTCATTAGAGCAATTTTATGTTAATTAAATCATTTTACATGACTGATTTATCTGCAACAAACAGTCATTTTATTGTCAGTGTACTGGCATTTATCATAACCTCTGTGTGTAGTGAAACAAAGGCTAACAATGTGGAATAGATATTGCACATGTAAAAGAGATAATATACCTGCATCCTCATGGGAACGAGTGTATTAGAGAACCATGCAGGTTAGGTCCAAGGTCAATAGTTGGGGCTTGCCTAGGTTTTTGCTGAGACACCTTCTACATCTAGTTGCTGATCTAGGAGGACTCTTTGGAAGTGCAGATAAGCCAGGGAAGAAAATTCAGTGTGTTCTTACTCGCCACCTCCTCCTCTCAGACACAGAGTTAGATATACAATGGTAGAGAGACAGCCTGTACAAGCAGGAACCTGGAATTTGTTCTGCTTTCTGTACCCCCAAACAAAAACATATCAGGCAGTATTTAATAGCAGCATCCACACCTGTGCTCAGCTTGGTCTTCAGTTCCAGACCGCAGGTAGGGCTGAGCATTTTTCAAGGCAGAAGCCTCCATCTGGGTGGAAAAAAAATGGACCCAAGAACAATTTTATAGAAATTAGGTTCAGAACAGCAAGCCTTCTGTCCCCCCATCCAATTTCTGGCCAAATTTTGATTGAATTTCAAAATATTTAGTAATTCAAAATCAAATCCAACATCAAGGCCATCTCTTTTTAGTTGTTTTGGGTTTTTTTTCTCCCTCCTGGTGCAGTTCAAACCATAAATAAAATGTCTTTGTTTTTTAGTTGTAGAGTGCTGGCAGCTTAGAAGTTTTCAGACCAAAAAGAAGAAAGCAGTTCTGGTTCCAAGAAAATTTTTCAGAACATGTTGTTCCTTGGCTTCTGTTTTCTGGAGTGTGCATTAGGGTGTGTGTCTGGATTTCGCGAGTCCCTGCCACTACGTTGCAGCCAGGCCTACTGCAAACTACTGAAGCATGGATTTTCCAAAGACCTTTTGGACTTAGCCCTATTCGCAGTATTTCTCAAAGGGAAATTGTGTTCCTGACTCCTTTACGTGACTTTGAAAATCTCAGACCTGGCTTATTTGAGTCTGGAGTGCCTCCTCTGCGGAAGACAATCCAGCATACATATCCCGCAAGATTGGTGTGAAGGCTAATGATAGTGCAGCACATGGAAAAAAAAAAAAGTCTAGTGAAAAATCAAGTTAGCATTATTTTTTAGCAGGGCCACAAAGCATTTCTCCACATTCCCATAAAAAGTAGGACTTCACTTCCAAGAATCCCCATGGAGTTAATGGACTTGACAGGTGTAATGTAACTTGAATAATGGCATCAGTATCTCAAAAAATTCTGTGAAGCTGTATCTGAATGGGGAAACACAAAGAGAAATCACTTGATCTTCTAATTCTGCAAAACTGCCATTACATTGGAAAGACTTCTTCCTTCCCTCAAAGGTTTTGATGCTCAGTCCAAGTCTGCTGTCACCAGAGCTGTTTTCACCACTTCCTTGGAGACTGTATTTGTCCCTTTATTTCTGCTGAAGACACATCTATCTTTAGGGCTGAGCTCAGATTTCTCATGCCAGGATAATGAAAGGTGGCTGTGTCACATACGTTGTGGAATTCAACACTTCTCTCAATCTGCTGGCCAGAGCAGGTTTTAACAACGCATGCTCGCACTCTCTGAGCATGCGGCTATGCCATCGCGATTAGTCAGAACTGGAACGGTTGCTAAATAAATACTCTGTCACAAACAAAATGGGATTTAAGATTAAAAGCTGTGCACAAAGTACCCAGAATTAACACCCAGGGAGATGGGGACAATCAGTCTGAGGTCTTTGGCTGGATCTAGGCTCATCATCCAACAAGGATATTTTTGTCTCACTTACCGGTAATAGAGAAATTAAGATGCTGTGAACACAAACAAAACAAGGAACTAGCTTCGAAAAGCTGTCCATTCTTTCTACCCTTCCTTACATTTTACAGAGAAGCAGCATCTGAGATACTTTATTCCATGTCTAAGGGAAAAAAAAAAAAAAGCAACATGGGATAGTTTTTGCTTGTTTTAATCTTTTTCTGGATATAAATTGTCATGTTGTTAAATCACATTTTGTACAGCTATACACTTAGTAAACAAGGGACTACAAATGTGACAGTCTAAAAAAATTAAAATATAAAAAAATGCAGAAAATATTTTGTTCCAAACCTGTGAAGATTTCCATTGAAGAAGTGTTTGGGAATTTTCATGGGTTTTTTTTTTTAGCTGCTTTAGTGGGAGACAGAGCTCTCCATTAGATGCTCAGAAGTTCAAAACTGATTCTAATCACTGGTTCCTTCAATAATGCCCAATTACCGAGCCACGGTCTCTGTGAAAAGACTAGACCTGACTGCAGCAAAGGACAAGAGAGTTTGAAAATTTTCAGGCATGGCTATAATCAAGTCAAACAACAGAACATTTTTTTTTTCCAATTAAAAATATCTCATTGAATCATACCATTTTTGTGAAAGTTGAAGCACTTTACAATATTTACAAGATGCAGGTTTTCAGGTTCCAGAATGAGCTCCTTTTTCACATCCAAAGGGAAAGGACTACAAACCTGAATTTTTCCATCTGAAAGCAATCCTTCTGACAAAATTTCCTTTAATTTCACATAAGACCATTTAAAAAAAAAAGTTTATCTCCTTCTAGCATGGGTCAAAGACACATATTAGAAACCTGGGAAGCAGTCATGACACAGAATTGCATTTCTTAGGCTGCTTCTGTTAGTCATCACAGCAGAAAAACCAAAAGCAGAGCAGAGGGAAGGAGGAGCTATACTCCTAGATCCCTGAAAGGTCTTCCCTGAGGCTCACTTACAGCAACATGGAAGGACTCATGATATTACTCCTAATGGACTCTTAATGAAGATGCAGACGTCATATTTAAATCCCCAGGAAACTCAAAACATTTCATAAATTGTTTCTCTAGTGATCACCTAATACAGAAGAGAAGATAAAGGCATTAGGGAAGGATAGTGACTATAGATGTACAGGGTAGGCTATAGAAATAAAAAAAACCCATAAGTAAGTTGGTGCAGATGGCATATACAAACAGGAGCTGTTCTTAATGGTAACACCCGTTTTCTCACACACTTCCAACAAGGTCTGGGCAGCAGTCAGCACCCTCAGAAAGCATTAGTGCCCAAAGCAAAGAAGAAAAAAAGAGCTTGTGGAAAACCAGGAGTGTTCCAGTAATAGCAGTGAGCACTCCTGAGCGTCGCACATTTGAAATCCCAAGTTTGCAGGCCCTCTGGTAGTAAGTAACCTGCTTCCCATAGCACAGCCTTCAAGCATGAAGACTTGAAGCAAGTACATCACTCCCCAAACCACATGTGTGCAAGCAGGGACAGCATGGATGGCAGGCTGGGCAGGAGGGCTAAGGGCCATCAGGCTGGCAAGCATGGATCCTGGAATAGAATTATGAATTTTCTGTCCCCAGCCATTAAAAACCCCACTGTTCCCCAACCAGCACTGCACCAGGTCTGCTCTGCAGGGCTGAGCACACCTGTTTGCTCAGCCCCAGTATCAGCACTGCTTCCATATCTGCTCCAGCACGATAACCTCTGCCATTCAGCCTCCTCGCATAACTGCATATCTCTCTCCTTTTTCCAGGCAAAGTACTAGTTCACTGTGCAATGGGAATCAGTCGATCTGCAACTCTTGTCCTCGCTTTCTTAATGATCTGTGAAGATATGTCCCTCGCTGATGCAATTCAGACTGTGCGCTCACACAGAGGGATCTGCCCCAACTCCGGCTTTCTCAAGCAGCTTCGGGAGCTGGACCTCCAGTTAGGAAGGGGGAAAGGCAGAGGAGCAGAGGCCTGCTAGTGCCTGGCACTGGACCAAGAGATGCTGCTCTCACTGAAGGCAGTGCAAGGATGCTGTCAGGACTGCTCTGCAGTTGCACTGAGAAACTCCTTGGGAAATGGCTGAGCATGAGCAAGCTGGTAGGAATTCAGTATGTATTTTTTGGATAAGCCCACTAATTGGAAAGAAAATGAAATAAAGAAGGATTCAAACTGGCAGTTTAGCCCACCTGGGCCTGTTTATTTAACTACCTGTTGGGCAGGGCATAGGGAGCAGTTGGGTTTTCATGCAGAATTAAAAGGCAGCACAGCCAACTTGAAAAAAGACTTTTTACTTGCTTATAATTGCATTTATATGGCAAGAGGGGAAATGGCTGAACTAGTAAAAAGAAAAAGAAAGCATGAGGGTTTTAAGCAAATCTTTAACATTTCACATCCAGCTGGCGTAGGGCAAGACTTCAGGTTTTGCAAGCTGACATGCTCCTTTAGTCTGACATGGTGACATGAGCCGGGATCCAGCTCAGACCTTGGGCTCCCTCTCTTATAAGCCATGGAGGCTCTTGCCAGGATCTTCACAACTCCTTTTAGCTTCAGGTCTATGGCAAATACTCAGAACTTAAAAAGACCATGAAATCCTGAGGAGCCAATACTGGAAGTCCCAGCCAGATGCTGCACCCTGGGGCATGGCTATCAACAGCCTCACTGCTCATCACAGGGAAGGAAGGTGTCCCCTGGCACACGTAAAGCAAGGGGCACGCTGAGGGCACACTGCCCACTGGTGCACTGCAGGCCAGCAGCAGTGCCAGACAGAAGCGGTCTCCTCTTGGCTTGCAACCCGACGCTCCAAATCACATTCCCCAAATTTCCCTGTTTTAACACAAAGCCAGAACCTAATGTCATCGTGTCAGAGCAAAAATGAGCAATGCCTCTAACAAATCCAAAGCAGCAGCTCTACATTTTGATTAGTCTTTTACGCCCAATTGGCCACATTTAATCTTGTGAAGAACTCGAAGCAGATCTTTGCTTCAGTGCAATTACAGGCACATACAGAACATTGGCAAATGCAAACAATATAGAATTTCCACTTGACGGCAGATTAATTTGGTGTGATGTTTTCCCTTGAGAGGTCTTAAAGGCTTGCAGTTCTGAAAGTACCCTGCAGTTTGTATTTATAGCACTATGGATGTTGAATAGAAAGAGAAAGGCATATACTCGTTCTGAACTGAGGTTTCTTTTGCCTCCATACATTAAAAAAAATTAACTGAGCATAGCACACTTCCACTGCATTTCTCATAATGCAATATGGAAACATGATTTCCCTGCAGAGCCTATAGAGAAATTCAGGTGGTGTTTCCACTTTTATAAATATAGTAAGTAAAACACAAGCAATGCTACAGATTAATTTCCTCTCAGGGAACAGAGAGATGGGTCTTCCCTCCAGAAAGGGTCCCATCCTTTGAGACTGGAGTAAGTGGCCAGAAGGGAGGTCATAGCTAATGATGGAAAAATCAGTGAAGTTATAGCTTTCACAGGCCTCTTACTGGCTGCCACAGCGAGAAGATTAGATTTCAGTGAGCATGGTGGCTGAACCACACCTGGCACTTGGATCGCCTCCACCTCGGTCTGTCTGGGGATCCTTTTTTATTGCAGACCATACTGAAGCTGTTTTGTGAGTAGTCTTTTCAGTTGCCTTACTAACCACTCCCTTCAAGTCTCTGCAACTCAGCCTATGCCAAGCCAAATGACACTGTATTAAAGCACAAGGGGCGTATGAAACACAACGGCCAAAATCGTGCATTGAGCCCATCAGGATAGGTCATAATTCCCAGCATGTTGCACATCTGGAAACATCTGTGGTTGCAGGGCAGAATTTAAAGTGAACAGCTTCTCGGAGTGACTGAGCCTAAATTTATCCCAGCTGGGGCCTGTTGGCCATTGCCAGACTATTTCAGCTAGCCAGGGAGGGCCATAGATTCCCCTGCCATGCATGACTTGCAGCTGGGAGCAGTAAGTCTGGCTGGAGCTGCAGCCCGCCAGGAAAGCCAAGGCACTGGCAGAGCAGGGCTGCTGGCTGGATGTCACTGTGACAGGTGTAGAGTGGAAGCTTCCTTTTCAACCTGGAAAAAAAACAGTCAAATGATGAAGAACGAGAGATCAAAAACACTGACCCAAAGACAATAAAGTAGCTATCCAACTCCAGGACAAAAAAAGTCCCTTTCTAGAAGAGCCTGAGCTGGTTCCTGCGCTTTGCATTGCTGTCAAGTTCAGACAGTGGGAGGCGGGTCCCCTCCTCTCCTCGCAGTTTCGCCACCCTTCCACAGATGCCAGTGCCTGAGCCCACCATTACCTTCCCTCTGTGCAAGGAGCTGCAGCACCATGGAGGTGGCCTGGCAGGGGCACAGGTGCAGGCACAGGAGCTGATGACAATTAAGCAGTCCTAATCTCTGACCCACATGTGTTGCACACTGAGGTGGCTTATTGCCCCTGTGCTTAGTTAGGCAAAAGTCTCTTAAAATTACAGCTAGAATCAAGACAAAGGAAATGAAAACAATATTGGGGGTGGTTCCAGGTATATCTTGTGCTACAATTGCGAGATCCAGAGCTGCTGACTCTTTGCAAGCCACCAGCTCAGCCCGAGAAACAACAAAGAACTTTCCACCACAGCCATCCTTGCTAACAACAAGACCTTTGGTCCTGGCATGCAGCTGCCAATTGTGCTGCTGCTGAATCGAGTGGAAGACCCACTCACTCCCCTGCAGGTGTAGTGCCTCTGCAGTGCCAGCTGTAATCACACTTGCCCAGTGCCCCACCTAAATATAACCTGGCAAAAGCAATGTCAGCTGAGACTGCAGGCGGAGTGGAAGTGATCAGAATGGCAGATTCAGACATATTAATAGACAGAACAGCGTTGATGCTACCATCTTGTCCGCGCCTACATCCTACCCAGTGCAGAGCAAATGCTAAGGTTTATTTACAAACACTTATTCATTCTGCATGCTTATGAAGGAGTGACCTCCAGCACTGTGGTGGAGCTGGTGTACTTCCCACACATAAGCCTGCGAGGGAGGATGGGCATCTTAGCCCCTTTTCACAGACAAGGCACCTGGAGTTTGCCTGAGCTGCAGCAGGATGTTTGGGGAAAAGCACAACAGGACTGCTCTCCAGCCTCCAGAATTGGAACGAAAGTCTGAGAATAGTTTTCTCACATAAGATATCTTGCTTTCACCAGCTTTTCCTCCCAGACTTTCAGCAATGATAAATACAGAGAATATTGCTGCGGGCATGTCTGCACTGCGTTATTTATCCTTTGGATTTGCATCTTGGGTTTTATTTGTAAAAGGAAAGTGGGACCATTAATCTGCTCTGCAAGGAGCCAAGGGAAGAGACGATAGAATTTTTCAACAAGTTGCATGGAAAGAGATGATGCCAAGGACAGGTTTCCCATGGAAAGAAATGCCAGCCAGGATATTGCCCAGGTACACACCATGTATAGTGGCAACAGCTAAGAGCGTCAGCCTTTTTCTTGCAGGTGAATTAATTCATTCCTCCTTGCACAGGTAGCTTTGGGGTTGCTGCAGCAAGGATGGACCTCCTGTGGGACCTTCTTAATTCATAGCTTTTGCCCTTTTTCTCTTACAAAAAAAAAAAAAAAAATCTGAACTGGGACCAGAATAGACGACAAAGCTGAAAAACTAAGTGTGACCAAGACTAACTTTTCAGGGTTGAGTACCAAGCCACTGGACAAGCCTAAGTTGACGACATTCCAGAGTAACCATTTTGTTCATGGCCTTCAGCGTACACATAACAGCTTTTGGGGTACAGCGCCCTAAGTAACACACAGCACCTGTAGGCAAGGATGGAGGCAAGCAGTCTAACAGGCAGGTCCCCTGGTTCTGCATTACACTGGCCTGTTCCACTTTAGCCAGTGGCTCCCACTTCTGCTTTAACTTTGGCACGGCCCACCAAGACCAGGTGACTTTCTTCTGATAATGCTGGTGTCTAGATCAGATCTGCCCAGCCTCTGCCAGCCTCTACAGAATTGCAAAGCACTGTCAAGTCCAGTTGCCAGATGTTATCCTCCTCCTGTTATTCTTTGTCTTGTATTTTCCTGATAATGAGGCTGAGCTATGTGTTACTGTGGAGAGGGCCTTCAAAATAGCTTGTGCTTTGCAAATTTTCTTCATAGTCTAAGGTTCAAAGGGTATATGCAGCTCCTGAAGCCAAGTCAAACAGGAATCTAGGGCCTGCGAGGCTTTGAACAGTTAAGTTTTCTTTAGGCTACAATTATTTTGCTTAGAAACTAGACCCTTGATCTGTTGCAGGAGGCTGCAGTTTAATAAAGTCAAACAATTTGCTCTTTGCAATGAACTATTTGCAGTACAAGTATCATTGAGTTACACTACTCCCCCTCACTGCTGCCTCCTGGAACCTTGTCTGTTTATATACAGAAAGCACTCTCAGGAAGCACTCCTAAAAATACCCAGCAATGTTAGCTGAGGATCTGGCTCTGTCTCTCCTCCTCCTGCTTCTGCCTCCATAACATCCTTCCATCATCTTCATGCTCAACAACCCTGGCTGTCCAAGCAACCTTATTCCTGTCTCACCCTCTACAAAATCTTCCTTTTCCTTCCTCCTCTGCCAATAGCCATTCTCCACCCTGTTACAAAGCAACTTCCATGATGTTGCCATGCCAAGTTCCATCTAGTGTTTTCTCACTTGATCACTAAATTACAGTGAAGCCCACATTGTCTTCATCAAATCCTTGCGTACACCTACACGGGTCTGCTCACTTTTCAGACAATAAGAAGGTGCCAAGTCGGGGCAAAAATAGTACCAGAAAAAGAATAACATCTTCTACTATACTTTATAAAAGGGCATTTGAAGACTGCAAAACGAGACGCAGTACTCCGCACGGACTAACTTTTGAAACCACTCTCAGGGAAGTTACCCTGGAGACAAAGCATCTCCCAGTGGAAATACCACTGTAAATCAAAATATTTTCACAGTAGTACCAATAGAAAAACTGCACAGCAAAAATCCAGCCAGCTGACAAAAACATCAGTTATTAAACTTCAGGTAAAATTCAAAAGCAGGTCTGGGATTCAGCTCACACTTCTGATCTGTCTGTTGCCCAAGATGCAGGCAGAGCCTCCCCTCACACAAAATGCCACTTGTCAAGGGATAGGGTCTTCCAGTTGCTGCAGTCTGATCCTGCTTATTGCAAATCTTCTTCATGACCACAAAGATCTTCCAGCACATTCAGTAGGCACCCAGCACAGACCAAGATTCATAGCAGCACAAAGGATCTTTGGTCCTTCAGTCTGTCCACATATCACCTTGAAAGTTTCTCCTCTGTAAGTGTTCAGCAGACAGACCCTAAAAATGAAAGCTCAACAACTCTGCTGTTGTAGTAGACAAGACCTACCCTTGTGGTTATTCCCAGTGTAAAACTCTTCTGAAAGGCAGTTACTGCTCTACAAACCCCTTTCTATGAAAACAAGGCATCTAATTCATCTAATTCCTCTTAATTCAATAATAATTATAAGTCATCAATTCATCTAACGTTAAATATCAACAATGAAAATTTACAACCAAAATGATTTGTCAAAGCGCTTAAGACTGTTTTTGAGAACCAAGAGTTCTTAGACAAAAATTCCCAAAACTCAAGAAGCACAGAACTGTAAGAAGTGAGACACTGATAATTTTTGCACCAAAAACATTTAGGTTGCTTACAATAAATAAATAAATAAGCAAATCAGTCCTTTACAAAACCCCCACCCATAATTGGAAAACCATCAGCCAGCAAAGAGCGAGCAAGGAATTATTTGCTCAGCTCTGGTGACAATTGGCTGTTACTAGAGTTATTCTGACACATTGTTTTGGGGAACATCTGTTTCCACTCCGACTCCTTTAACTTTCAGATGTGAAAAACAAAAGCTCATTTTCATGCCATGTCTCCCATCTTCAGTTGGCAACAGTTGCGTGATTATGAAGTTATTGTTATGCTAGATGATCTGTTTGTCAGTTTATATTTTCCTATCATTATCTATTTTTAGCTGCTCATTAGTATTACTTGGAGCCTCTCCTATAAACCTTAAACATTTATAGCACATCTCGACAATTCATCAAATGGAGCCAACCTCCAAGGAAAGGAAACCCAAACCACTTCCCCCTGCTCAGCTGAATGAGATTCAGATCCTTGTCTTTTAAACTTCAAACTCAACATTTTCCCATCTGCTCTTTATACACAACAGCCCTTTTGCTCCACACCAATATTTTATTCTCCATTCATAACTTTTTACTTCCCTCCAGAGATTTCCTGATGCTTTTAGTCTGCTGGACTCATAGAACACTTGGATTTTGGAGGGTGTCCCCCCCCCACTCCACTGAAGGAGAAAAATAATCATTCAGCAATGAATGGCCACTTTTCATTACTCATTCACAAGAGAGACACAGCAGGATCCCAGGGCTGGACTCAAAGACACTTTTCTTTGCCATTCTCACAAGAGGAAAATAGCATTTTATCAGAGACTATTCAAACTAAGGATATTTGGAAAACTAAATTTACTTTTTACTCTCTGTTTTATTCATTGACTTGCATTTCTAATCCTCTGTGTGTGCATGTATAACTATCAATCAGCTGCACAATTTTTGCAGCTATGACATGACCACACCTGCAGTACCAGTACATGTGATTTGGCCAGGTCACCCATTCAGGGAATGTTTCTAAAGAGTTCAGTCTGTAACGGCCAACGACAAGATGATGTCAAGACATAATAACCAGATGAAGTTGCCCGGCCAAGAGTTTTGCAGAAGAGAAATCTCCATTTGTGAAGAAACGCCAGGCCCTGCCAGGCAGAGGTCGGCTGCTGGCCGAGGTCATGCAGCAGCTCCTGTCTGGTGGGACCAAATACTGCCACAGGCCAGGGCAGATCGCTTTCTCCTCCTCAGCCATCCTGGGGAAATCCCAGCCTTGCACGCTCTGCACATTTGAAGGCTAAGCAACACATTTCTCAGATGCAGCTGTTAATTGTCTGTATGTAATTAGCTGATACCCGACTGGAACACACAACTGATTAAAAATCAGACTGACCATCTTTTTCATTTCCTACATCTATGAATTAATCAAAGGAGACATCATATAACAAGAAATGAAAACTGTACCAAGGAACACAGTCCTGGCATGCACATTAGTCTTACAGAGTGGCTTTAATTTAAACAGCTCATCTGATCAGGCAGAACAGCTGTACGTTGCTTTTTAGGGAGGTAGGGAGTGCTCAGGAGAAGGCAGTAACAGAAAGCAGTATTTAGATTTTTACAACCGAAGTTACTTTGTATCAATTCACAAAATTCTTCAACTCATCTGATGTCTTTTCCTACTCTCAATTTTCATGGAAGAAAAAAAAAAAATTTAGTTTAGACTCAGTTACGCCTCCATGTGGTTACACCCTGATTTTACGATCACTATAACCTCCAGGAAGTCCTCCCTCCAGTTTTTAACCCATCCTGCTTCACACGAGACCTATGTCACCTTACCTGCATCTCTGCTATCCCAGATCCTTTTGGTCAGATATCAAGTATCAGTGCCATAGCAGTCCGTTTGGCCCGTCATCCAAAAGCATTTCAACAGATGAATACCAATACATCTTTTTTAGGCTACTCATGTTGATGACAGTCATCCCAACAGTCAGAAATGCCTGCCTGCTGATAAAGGTGCCAGCTTGCTAAAAACCAAAGAAATAAGCTTTGGGCTACTTGCAAAAAAAATCCTGGGAGGCTAAAAATTCAGTATATTCTAGTAGTTATCCCATGCAATGGGACTGCAAGAGCACTTCTGGAGTTTTGTGATTGTACTGGCAGAATATCGCACCGTGGAATATCAGCTCACAATGTCGAACAGTCATTTTGGAAAAAAAAAAAAAAAAAGCAGCAAGCTGTGCATGCACAATGACTCAGAGATGAGAGATTACAGCAGCAAACCCAAGCAAGTCAAAGAAAGCACCATCATATCAGAATCCCCTCCCCACCCCAACCACTTTTCCCATGAAAAGAAGTATTCCAAATCCCTTAAAATTCTTTCAAGCTAAAACATAAGATTTAATCTGAAGATTGACACAAACTACAAGGTTCAAATCTTATCCAGATTTCCCTTAGCACTAGGCACTTACAGTCCTGGGATCTTAAAGTTTATTATGATAATAGCAACCTTGGATCCAGAATCACAGCTGGACTCAGACATGCATACAAATGACCCCTGTATCTAACTAAGCAAGAACTGTATTTCTGTCAGCCCCAGATGTTCAGAACTCCTATATCACCTCCCCCCCCCCTTTTCCCATTGTGAGAATGTCTTTATAAAGCATGGGATTTTATTGTTATTACTATTTGTCTTAAGGTTCATTATTTTCATGGTTTTCTTGACAAGGGCAATAAACTTATATTCCTTCTCCTCTCCCCTGCCAAGCAAAGCTGAGATTCTCTGGTAGGTTTAGGAGTGTGTACCATGTTGAGACACAGAAAAAGCTACAAGAACTAGAGTACTGCCACCTGGTACACCACAGCCATGTCCTAGGGCTAAAGCAGCTGGGAGCACATGCTATTTCATTTACTTGGCTATGCCTTAAAATGAGCAATACCAGGGAAGGATGTATACATACATATATTACAGCATCATCAAAACCCATGAGATTGGGATATTTAACAAATCTCTTCACTTACCAGCAGCTCCAAGCCCTGCTCTGTCAGCTTTGGGATGGAACAGCCCTTTGTGAGCCATCAGTCACACTAAGATCCCTACTCAGAGATGATTCCCACCAGAAAGTGGAAATTTGACCAGGCCCTGAGTTATCACATACAAACTGATGGAACAAATCGGTGTCTCAATTTGAAAGGGATCGTTTCCTAATAGAGCCATAACCAATCAATTTATTTTTTTTTAAACAGCTGGAAAGACCATTATAATAATAATACAATTTATATAAGGCTTTAGTCTTTCGAAGGAAGATTTAGCTACATTAGCCCATAGGATGCGTGAATTGCCCAATTTTGAAGCTATCCTTTTAGCAGTGTTGTACACACATACTCAGATGACAGTTTGGCTGCAAAAGCAGGGAGAAAGTTGCATGTCACTAAAAAGTAAAGTTTGTAAGATGAACCACTGCATAGTCCAAAGGAACCCATCTGTAACAACGAAAACATCATTATTTGGTTTAGTGACTAATGGTATAAATATTCCATAGCATCAAGAAATGTAACTCAGAAACAGAAAACACTTGCAATCCACACTTGACACTAGCAGGATGCAAGAGATGGGCCCCACAGCACAGCTGGGGCCACGAGCTTGCAGCAGGCTGGAGTGGCAGGCAGGCTGGTGTATGCCAAGCCACCACCCCTCTGTGCTTGCCTTTAGAACTTCCTGGGATGCTATTGCTCACCCCCACAGGGCAGAGGGATGCTTCAGCCCTGAGCACCACAGGTACATGACTGCCAGGTGGCTAAAGAGAGGGAGGAGAGGAGGGCAGGAGGTAGCGGGGACCACAGGAGGACAGGCACCCCAAGCTGCTCCCGTGAGCCACAGCTCATCTTGTCCAAAGGCCTGAACTCCCACCAGCGCGCAGTGATGCTTCGCCCAGGTTGTTTCTCACAAACATTAATGTGGGCTTGAGGTTTTCACTGTCCTGTCATGGCTGCCCGACGGATTTAGAGTTCAGGCTGAAGACTTTTAGTAATTTCTGCCACAGCAGCATGGCAGAGCTCTGGAGACACAAATGGTATTTATAGCAGCCTGAAAATTGTACCTCTTCTCACCAACTGAACCAGTTCCCTGAGCTGAAAGCTCCAGCTAATTGAGAGAAGACTGTAATATACCATCAGCTAAATGTACTGCTGGTCCTCAAGATCAGGTTGTGCTGACTGCATTGTGACAGCAGTGTCTAAAGGGAGGTCATCTTCATTTCTAAATTTTCCCTCTAGGAACAAGAGTTTCTTCTGCATCTGCACGGCTAGGTTTCTATTTATAGGCTTGAACCCTGTGATGTAATCTTCCTTTTTGTTTCCAGGGAAACAATATTTGATGTATTCTACTTTCAGGTTTTTCTTCCTTTAGGTTTTTCCCCTCCCTGCTCTCTCCCTCCCTTTTTAGAGATAAGTGAATAGGTAAAACCTGTACTTACTTATCTCTGGTGTGCAGCATAGTTCTCTCTCTCTAAAACCAAGCTTATTCATATCACTAAAAAATTCAAGACATTTCAAAAATATGCTTAGCAGTAATTTTATGCACTGTTTATACGTAGTACTTTTCTGATAGTAAATGAGCTATAATTGCAATAGGCAGCAACCCCTGTTGATAGCTCAATTTTCTCAAAAATCTCAGTTCTGCATCTCAGCCTCAAGTCCTCTTTTCCTGGAAAGATTTTTTTAAAATCCTCTCACTGATCACCCATCCAGCTTTCCCACGGTTTCACTCCTCAAGCTGGGGCTCCTGACAGCCAGTCCTGTCTAATGGCACTCCCCTTCTGGTGGCAGGACATCTCCTGACACGTCTCTGCATGCTCCTCTCTGGCACAGGGCTCTGTTCTCAGGTCTGAGTTCATTTTCCTTCACATGAAAATCCTCTACGTTAATGTTCTTTTAAAACAATTGGTTGTCACTTCACTGGCTGTAAAATCGGAAAATGCAGGGGACTGAATCCATAATTTATATGGAAATCAGCACCTGTAACAGCTGGAATAAAGGGTGTTGAATGGATTCTTGGAGAAATGTGGGTGCTTTGGAGTCTTAATGGAAATGCAATGGGTCAAGCTAAAAGCTTTCCTTAAAATTCTCAGTGTGAGTGTGTTTATGTGGATGGGTTGAAAGGTGTGGGAGAGACTGCTGGTTTCACAAATAGAGACTATTTTAACACTGCATAAAAATTAAGAATAGCAATGCTCATAAATGTAGTTGATTAATTCTGATGGGGAAACATGCACTCATTTTTATTATTCCTGCCTTGTGCCTCGATGATATAAACCAATAAATGAGCTGCACTGATGATCTTCTGCTCTATGTACAACAAAGTTACTGCCAGAATTTTTTTTAGGACTACCCATTTTGGAACAGAAAAGGGCAGGTAAAATCCCAGCCTAAATGAGATGATGGGGACCAAGAACACTCTACAAGAGTTTGTGTGGTGAAGGGGAGAAAAGGTGATAAAATACATGCTGGATATACAGTTAGCAAATATTACAATTTTTATGCTATCAAAGAAACTATCAAAGTGAACACGGAAATTATCTGCAGTCAGCATCTTCCGTTTTGGGTCATACCAGTTGTAGACTAACATCCATCGCAATTCCTGTGTCAGCTCCAAAAAAGCCAGGCTCTTCTTTGAGGTATCTGATCTTGATTCAGAAGCTCCAAGTCATTCCACAAAATCTCTGACTTGGCAACAGCAAGGGACACAGGATGGGAAGACTTACATGATCTAGACCCTGCCAATGTCTCTGGATCCCTTTCAAAAATTCATCACAATTTTTCCTCAAAACCCTAAAATAAGGGTTTCCCACATTGCATTCCTACTGGAAGCTGCTCCAGGAAGCCACTCCTTTCCTTCTTTCACCTCAAAAGCATTTTTAGTCAATTTTGTCCCAGACGATCACAGCTGTTATCAAGCCTTCATATCTCCTGGTCCAACCATGGCTTGATGACTTGACAACACTGTCTTCTTCCTAGTGGTTACTCAGTCTCTTGAAGAACCTCAGTAAAAATCACATTTGACAGGAAGGGGAACAGTAGCATGCTTTAATTGTTTGTCACTAGGTTTTGTTAGTTTATTTCTGAAGTAAAACATTTCTGGTAGCTAAAATGCAGAGCACATTTCATGGTCTGGCAATGCATTGCTTTAGAGATTGTGGTTCTGTAAAGAAAGAGCTTTATCAAGTTTGTTTGCTTCTCAAAGACACTCCTTGGCACCGGACAGGTCCAATTGGGTCTCAGTAAATCAAATGCTTATTTGATGTCAGTGAAGCTAAGATGCAACTGCTGTTTTGCTCAAGGTTGTCAGAAAGCTTTTCAGTAATCACTTTCAGCCAGAATAGATGCTCAATTGTTCTTCTTTCCTGCTGCAAGGGGAGGAGGGAAACAGCAGCTTGGTCTTCCTCAATAATTCCCTCATATTTCATTTTTAATCTCTTAAGCAAATTACAAGTGAAGACCTTTGATGTATGCGCCAGCCAAATTCATTCATTTCTCAGTACTTGCTGGACTAGAGAGGATCTCTGGTTCTTATGCATGTGGATGATAATAACAACTTCAAAGCCCCCAGGCATGTGTTAGCTTTCCCCGATTTCCTTTCTAAGTAAGCGTTTTGTGGGCCAACACCAGTTAAGACCCATAAACAGCTGCACTTGAATGCCATCCATTAAGGCAGTCTTGCTATCTCTCATAGTGTAACAACTCTATTTCTACTTCACAGAACTACTCGGACTGGCTTTTGTATTTTTCCTGAAATGGAGTACCTCATTTCCAACATTTATGGTGTTCTCAGCTTAAAAGAGTCTGGAACCTGATCAAACTCAGAGCAAAAAGCCATTAAAAGGCACTTGCCCTGAGGTGACATGGAGCATTCCTGGTGGATTATGAGGCATTGTTTTGCTGTTGTGGGGTTTTATGACATGAAGTGTACTTGATTACTTCTAGGAGGATGGTAGGTCATAGCCATATGGTACCATAGGACCAGATGTTCCGAGTACGGCAGAACAGCTGCACCTGAGCAATGGTCGGGCAAACTTCCCTCAAGCTTGCTCAGGAAAAATGAAAAGGGGACATATTTCAAACCAGTTAATGTTGTAAGTTATAGTTATCATCATTATTTAGTCTGTCGAACTCATTGTCAGAACACTTGGAGGCAAAGAGCATAGAAGAGTTAAAAAGAATATCAGATACTCACATAAGTAAAAAAAAACACCACCAGAGACAATTTACACTGGAAGAAAAGAAATAGTTTTGGAAAAGCTGTAAATCCTCATGCTTCAAGCTTCCAGCCAAGCTTTATCTAAGGAGGTGGAGTGGGAAGATTAAACAGATTTTCTGTGGGGCAGAAAATTTATTCCATAAGTGGGGAGCACAGATTTCTTGTACTTTGTTACTGACCACAGTCAGCAGTACAGACACTGGACTAATCGCACCAGCACAGCAACTCTGGTGTTTCTCCATCTGCACTGCCAGCGAGCCAGAAGCCTATACCAAGAGGACAGCAAACATCAATCCAATTTCTGGCTCTCAGCTCTATTTAAGTCTAGATTTGGCACTCCGTATACCATGAGATTACTCTGACCTGAAACCTGCTCTGAGCATGTATAGACAAAACTTTCTGATCAGAGTTATATACCAAGTATCTATTATTTTTGTTTATTTTTTAAAACATGCTATGCTTAGGGAATAGGTTGGACCACACGTTTCTGGAATCCCTGCAGCAATACATTATTAAGGATATAAAGAAGTAGAAGAAAAAACCTTCTTATCCCAATGAACAATAAGAGTAGAAACAGACTGTGGCAGTTTCCCAACATGTCGTCAAGAGGATTTAAGTGCAATCCTGTGTGCGATACTGTGGTGTCTTAGGGACAAAAACACCTTGAACTTTGGCAATGCCATTTTCCTTGTAGGACATTTTAAATATTATGACCAATCGGAGGTGCCTGATTTTTGGACCTCAGGAGCACGTCAGGATGCCCTGCACAGCACAGAACAATGTATTCACTGGTTAATATTCTCTCTGCGTAGGATTTCTCTGGTAGGTGCTCTCCTCACAGGGCTTCCCCTTAGCACTGACTGAGAAACAGGGGGTAAGCAGTTTGGGGCCCCAGGCTCTTCCTGTTCCCAGCATTCTTTGGTAAGGGGAGGTTACAAAAAAGCCCTCATCCCTTATTTTCCACATTACTGTGCCTTGGGACCTATACTCCATTTCAACACAAATCTCCCAGAACATTTTTTCTGCTGACAGCGAGAGAAAAAGCAGAACAGTGAACAAAACGCCTTTCAGAGCCCTGGCTCCAGCCTCCCCCCCACAAGCCCAAAGAAGGCCAGGGAACCTTGGTCAGGACTGGGGTCCTTCCTTCCTAGCCCCCAGGGAGCTTGCTTTGTCCCTAACCTCAAACACTGTCTTATAAACACAGCCACTACTGCTGGGCTATTAGCCCTGTCAGAGACATAGCAAGAGACGCAGCAGCCAGTAAACTTGACTCCTACCAGTTCAAATCCAAGTTAGCCTCCTGACAATACTGCATAAGAAGCCCATAAAGCAGTATTTCTACCTGGTATACTACTTGGACAAACAACATCAACTGTTATCTACAAGAATACTTGCTTACCGACTGAAAAAAAACAATGTAAAAAGTAACATACTATGAGTCTATCGTTTCTGATGGACCTTTCAGCTCCCCCCATTTTCAGGATTTCAGAAATGCTCCTAATGTGTTGACTGAAAATATTCAGACACTGAAATCCTTGCCCTGTGAAGCAAAGCTGCCCCTTTGATTTGATCTGCAGAATGGTCTCACAAGTCAACATAATTCTGATTCCCCTGCTGATAGAAGCTAGCACAACTGACATCTAGCTGAAATAAAGTAATGAACACAACAGACAATCCTTATTAAAGAATCAAATAAAACTCTGAATACATCAATCAAAAATGAGCATACAACCAATATTTTCTGGTAATCCTTATCTAGGAGATGAAGAGAGAAGAACAAACTCAAGCTCAAATGGTAGGTTACATAGGGCAGCAACTGTCCTTTTTGTTTTATGGGTCTGCAACACCTGCCTCAGCAGAGCCCCAACCCCTGATGGGGGCCATTAAGCAATACTTCGGTATAAAGAGAAATTAAACAAGTAACTCCCAACTAGATACTCATGCATGCAAGGTATTGTCAAACAAGTTTTATGTAGTGCTGCATAAACGCCAGTTGACTTCAGCAAGAATCAAGGGCACACAGCATTTTGTGAGGAGGGTGCACGGTCATTTAAAACATTTCTCTCTATCTGTAGTAATCAAAACAAGTTATAGCCAGGCTACAGCTATATGTCTAGCTTGAAGACTGCTTGTCTGTACAAGAGAACCATCTGGATTTACTTTACAGTTAACATTAAAATATATATATATATAAGGTTTCTTAACTTTTGCCAAACAACTGGAAACATAATGGTTTCTGCATGCTGTTAGCATCTCAGTACAGCTGCAGATGTCCATTAGGACAATCTTATATAATTATATACTTATTCTTCCTATGCAATTGTTAAAAACCCAGCTTTTCCACATAATAATGTATTTTGTAGCAAAGAGGAAAACTTCCAGTCCACCAGGTTGGAATGGGGGAGGGAAGTCTTCTAAAGCAGAACTTTACTCAAAGCTTTTATTTTAAACTAACATAAAAATTTCAAGCCTTAGAAAACAGAGTGTCAGATTTTTCCAACTGTACCTTTAGTGTGGTCTAGACAGAAATCTATCATGTCTCTCCCTTCTTTTCTTTACCCAGTGCTTGTGGAAGAAATTAAGTCCTCCTAAGAATTTTTTTTTTTTTTTAAAAAGTTTTTGCTTTTTTTCCCCCTTCCCCCCAAATGGGACTTTAGCTCTCATACTTCCCCACAGCTCCATACTCTGTGCCACAGAAACAGCCACCTAGGAAGCTGGTCGGTGGCATTTTTTTGGCCACAGTCTTACTTATTCTGCTTGGGTGTCATCCTTTTTCCCATCTAAGCCTTTGTCTCTTCCATCTAGAACATCACCTCTCAAGGATAAGAATTGCCTTTTATCATGTATCTGAACAGTGCCTAGTGCTGTTCTTGGTTGGCCCTCTGATGCTTTCAGAATACACATGAAAAATAAAGGGATAATGAATTTTGCCCAGGGTCAGGTTCTGGGGCTGGTGCAGTTGCTTTGCTAAGACAGGCACGTGGGGCCAGTGGGAGACTGCACGCGAGAGCCGACCACCAATAGCAGGGACCTGCAGCCTGCACAGGAGCAGGCTGAATGCATGCAAGGCTCCAGGAAGGGGGAGTGATCTGCACGTTCAAAGCACCACCATCAGCTTAGCCAAGATTTTCAGAAGTGACCAGTAACATGGCAAACATCTGCTTTTAGGAGCCCAAGGCAACTATTCAACTTTCCAGAGGGCGGGTGCTTACCTCTTCCCAAATAAGAGCCTTCCTGCTCTGTTTCCCATGTGTCCGGGCTCCAAAGCACTCTGAGTCACTGGCCACTCTCAAAACATCTCAGCAGCTAGTATTTTTTACTTAACAAAAGCAAAACTAATGGAAACACACACATAACTGGTCCCCAAAATAGAACATTTTTCCAGGAGATGAACGATCCCTGCCTACATGTTCTTGGGACCCTATGGAGCAAGGGGCACAAAGGCTTGTATTGTTTTGACAGCCAAGCAGACAAACAAATACTTCTGTTTCAGCTTAATATTCCCAGAACTCAAAATGCCAGCCTGAAAAAACAATACCACAAAACATTGTCATGCCATTGATCTGACATCAGAAAGACAACCTTGGGGAGTGACAGCCCAACGGAAGTAACAGACCACTGCCTATCCCCACACTGTGCCACCCAGGGCGCACAGACCTTCCCTCACACACCTTACAGAACAGCCCTCTCTCACCAGCACTGCCAGTCTGCTGTATCATCTTACCCATATTCCCCCATACTGGGTCGCCTGCAGGGATAAAAATAAAACAACTGCTGCTAGTTTCTGTTTTATGGGGTCTGTATCTCCTTCTCCACAAAGTTTCTTTGTTATCAGTATAGAATTAATTTGCACAACAACCTTCCAAAGGTAACTTAGAAGGCACAGCAGGTTTCTAACATCTAAGCTCTTTCTCATTTTAAGAACGACTATCTGAATAATTAGCAGGGAGGAGCTTGGCTGCTCTGCAATACAGAAACTTGGCTAGAGTGATGCTGTTAGAATGAAATGGCAGCAAATCCAATGCCCAGAACTTGAACTGAAACTGTTTGTTATTACTTCACATCTGTACTGCAGTACTAGCCATGGGCCATGACCAGGTCTGGTCCTGGTCCTTCTGGGATGACCTTTTAAACGGATGGGATGACAAAGGAGGTTGGAAGGATTTGAAGTAAAATTAAAAATAACTGATACAGTCAGGAACTTGTGTCCCACTAAAAATTAACAGCATCTACCGTGGGACTTGCATACTTTGGGAAAAATGCTTGGGCAACCTGAAACTTTGGTCAGGCATAGGCATTTGCATTCACAGAAGACTCTCTCTGTTCTTGGGAGAGATGAAAAAATTCCACAGTGGGTATTCAACAACAACTGGCTGCTTTTTGCATGCACTGGGGTGAGAGTAGGGAGCACTGCGAGCTGCAAAGATAGGCAAGCAGCGCACACAGGCTTGCTGAGAGAGAACACTTCCAAGACAGTTACCTCCATAGGAGAGGTGGGAGGCCCAAGAAAGCAGCTGCAGAGACCAATGGGCTACTTCCCGCTATCATGTGCTTGTCCTGACTGGTCTCTTTACCTCCTTCCCCCACTCCCAGGCAGAAGGCAATGGATCTGGAGAATTTCTCCTTAGAAATATCAATACTCCCATGACAGCTGGAGCTGCTTCATTGCAAGCCCGGCTCCAGCAGCACTGAACTCTCATTACTCCTAATGAAATTGTCTGAGTTGGCAACACTGAGGCATGGTTTGCTGCAGAACAAATACTTGGGGAGAGGATATTGTGTACCAGTTGCTCACATGTGAGTACTGATCCCTCCATCAGACAGCCCTGTGGGCCATGAAGGTCACCACTCTCGTAGCAAACAAAGTGCTGGAGTGGAAAAGGTGCGTGTGGCTCTGATGCTGGGGAACCCTGATTTGATCTGTGATGAATCTGGCTGTGGCTTACTACAGAAAGTTTGAGACTTTCTTCAATAGGAAGGCATGGAGCTTTTCAGGAAACCTTTTTAAGGAAGTAGGGAATTTTTCAAAGGTTGGAGAGTGTACCTCCGCCTCTTTTTTGGCAAGCTGTGCCCATGTCGCCAGAGCTGAGCACCACATCACCTTCTTAGCAGAGAAAGGCATTTCAGAAGTCAGATGGATACTGAGAGCAGCAGTGCTGAAGAAAACCAAGACAGTAGGTAGGGGAAGGTGGCTTTCTGGTAGTGCCCATGCAAGAGAGGAGGACCTTGTTGGGTTGCCACCTCTCCCATTGCCTGTTGTGCCAGTGCCAAAGCGCTTGTGCACAGCATGACAGAAAACAGCAATGCAATGCTCCTAACTCACATGCAGCAGTAAATGTAGCACCGGGCTCGACAAGGGGACAAGAAAATGATGAGTTTTGCTTAACTATAGTTGACATGCAGGCATCACATTATCTTAGTCATACCAAGGCTAGGTAATTAATTGCCAGGTTTAATGTTTCAGGTCACATCAGGGAATAGTTTTACCAGCAGATGTAAAGATAGTCCTTTGGAGTGGGTAGCACTCAAGGTCAGAGTCAGCAAATCCTCCTCTAAAAATAGACTCTAGTTGCAAAGTTGGTAAGATTTCTTTTGTCGTTCGGCCGCACTTCACAGGACCCAGCTACCTAGAGCACCCACCTAAGCCTAGAGGTAAGGCTAAGCAACATACATTTTCTGCTGTACTTGTGCTCCTTTTCTTCCTTTTATAACCTAGTTTAAGTAAACCAGGGAGAGGACTGAGAGCTGGCAAACTTTCTAAGGTAACCAATAACTTCATAAACTTGTTGCAGGGAAAAAAAAAAAGCTTAAAACTATTGCAGAGTCAAAGAGGTTTTGAAAGTATCTTTTATAAGTTTTTAAAAAACAAATTGGTCATGTTACAGAAATGACTTTATAAAATAGGAATGAGGTGCCAAGACTGTATTTACCTTAGAGATAATTTCTATTTAAAAGTTAGGAATAAAAATGCATTTTTTCAAGCTTTTGTAACATCCATCCCAGAATATTTTGCTTATTCTTCGATAATTGCTCCACCCTCCAGTCAAATCTAATGTTTCCAATTGAATTACAATTCTCTCAGATGATGCTGTGTTTTAAGTTTCTTTGGGCACTCTCATAATATTTAATGAAATCTCAGCTTAATCTGTTTTAAATTAACCAGTTCAGTCAACAATAAAGAATGAGGGCAAAAATAAGTTTTTAAAAAGTCATCAGTGGCTTAGAAATTCATTGAAATAGCTGGTTAGTTTTGAATATTCACAGCAGGAGGGTCTGGGAAATAATTGCACAGAGGCTATGATTCTTCTGGTTTTAAACTGTTTAAAGACAAATGCATTGGATTAACTATTTGACAGTCCCTGAACGCTTCAAGCATAAGAATGCAGGGGTAAAATACAGGAACTGAAGTAAATGACAGTTTTTGGTGAAGACTAGAACAGGAATAAGGAACACAGGATTGTGTTATTCTTCGCTTAAGTATAATGCAGGTACCCCAGGGATTTCTGGGTTTGGATGTACACTGCTTTGCTTAATTCTTTTAGAGCTCTTTCAGAGAAAGATTTTTTGAAGGACTTACTCCTCCTCCCTCCCAAGAACTATTTGTACAAAATTAATTTTTTTGGTCTAGTGTTAGGGAAAATAACCACCCAAGGAACCTTTGCAGCACTGTACCTCATTGCAGTACCCTGGGGTGCAGCAAGAGCCAGGTTACACAGGAAAACATACAGCTCTTCATGGCTATTGCCAACATTTGGAGTCTGAGCAAAATGTCATGGGGATGGCATATCAGGGAGCACCATTTTAAATTCATTTAGTTAAATCATCCAGAAAGCAAGCTTTTGTTACTGCAGCTAACTGACACTCAGCTCAACTCATGTAATTCGAGTCATTGAAAGCTTAGAAACCAAAGCACCATTTACCCTCCTCCCAAGTGCAAACACTGCGCTCCAGACAGCATGCGCATTGGTTTCTGCAAGGAGAACTTTCCAGTTTATAAAACAGCCCTCTGCTTCATCATACTCAAAAAGGGCAAGTACTTTTTCACCCTGAAGTACCTGGCATGCTGGCTGGAAATGGAAGAACAGAGCATTTCTTAGAATTCATGAACTTGCTCAATAGATCCTCCCTCACTACTTCTGAAGACCCTCAGTCATTAGATCTCATTTTTGTTTGCCTTCAGCACCGAGAGAGTGCTTACCTGGAGAAAGGTTACTAAACTAGATTCAAGACTTTTGCACATTTTTTTCAAAGCGTAGGAGAACTAGTATTCTCCATCCTTAACTTCTCTCAGGTACTTCCCTCTCTTGTTACAGACACCGTTTCTCCATGAAGGTCTTATCTAAGGTGGTTATTAAACTGAAAGAGGTAAATAAAAATAAAAGCATTATTTTTGCAGTTGGCTGGAAGCCAAGAAGGTCTCAGGTTTGGACTCCCTGGAAGATAGATGTCCTCTGATTTCAGTGGTATTGAATTCTACCTGATAAAAACATTCAAATAAGTCAGCTCTCCATACAACATCAGAAAAAAAAATAGGAATAATTTCTCAATAACAAGCACTTCATGCACAAAATGATTTCTTAATAAGGGTGGGGTTTTTTTCCATTTTATTGTTCTTTCAAATTTAGTGTTCATGGCAGTAGAAAAATTCAGTCCCTAGACTTGAGGGTCAAACCACTGGCAAATTTCAAGGGTACCATGTTTATCTCCTACTGCACTGGTGTGGGCATAATGTCTACTGGAAATGTTATTACTTCTGTAGACTTCTCATGAAAGGCCCAGAGCTGACAGATAGTCTGCTTTGGTTATTTTCTTTCCCTCCCTTTGCACCTTGATAAAAAAAACCTTAAGGTATCACAGCTCCACTCCTTTTTTCAGAGCTGTCACAAGGAAAGAGGTAGGAAGCAAAATCTGAAAGCATCAAAACAGGAATAAGATTAAAAACTGCCTCCACATTTACAAATAGGTTATGTATTTAGGTGTTTTCTGGATGCTGAAAACCTTCAATTCCCAGCTAAAGCAGAAGAATTTGGGACTGCTTGGTATTTTCAGGGAGAAGTAACTTTTAGACAACTCTGAGTACAAAACCAAGGCTGGTACACTTGGTGCACACCAAATTAAATTTAATAAAGCCAGCATCAAAAGCCCCACTAGCACAGGTGACTGATGTCATATGGGCTGGGAGAACTCCAAGAGCAGGAAACATGGGTGGTAAAGAATTTAAACTATTCTGCTATATAAATATGGACTGAAGCAGGCATTAAGTCACAGAAGCCCTGTGCCCTATGTCAGGCAGGACAAAACAGCTAACAGGATTACAGTTGTTCCTTCTGAAGGAAAGAGCAAGGAAAATTGTCTTCTGTCTCCATTTTCCTTCCTGCCTTTTATTTGTTTAGCCTCTCTCGTTGCAGGTTTGTACCAACACCATTGGGTTCCGACCTTATTGGGGTTCTGTAGCTTGAGGCACAGAAACACAGCTACAAATTGGCAGCCAGAATACATATGCTTGGGACAACAGCAGTGATGGAGGAACCCTCCTGGGTCAGGGAGGGATGCAGAAAAGAAGGGGAGAGGGTACATAGTTCCTTGCAAAGGACAAAGGCAAATGCAATCCTTTCCTGTGCATGTCTGCCATTTTTTTTTTTTTTATCCCCCCCCCCCCCCCAATCTCTACAGCTGACTTAGATCTTAACACCCAGGCATAAATCTTGCCAAATTGTTCGGCATCTTTATACACAGCGCTAAGGCTTGCACAGCACGTTGAGCCAAAAATATTAAGAAACATAGTATTTTGTTATGTAGATAACGACTTGCAGCTTTCAGTCTCAAAGTACTCAGAAACTTCCACTACATCTGGAAAACCAGCATCAGAAACATACACACCACCACCGAAGCTCTGATGTTCACCTCTAGATATGAACCTCAGCTTCTTCCCCCCACATCTGTGGGATTACCAAACTGTAGAGCTCATGACTGACATTTCCAAAAGCATTAACTAACCCCTTAAAAATGTTGAGGTGGGGGAGGCACATCCCTCCAGTTGAACAAATTTGAAAATGGGCCACAATTCCAGGGCTTTCCTGGAAATTTTGGGTTAATTTGAGTAGCTCCAAGGGACACAAGACAAGGTGCAGAAAGGAAATCTTTCACTGCCATATCACTGCTCCAGTCACTAGACTGTGTTCACTCTCTGAATTAAACAGCAGATAGAATGGCAGATTTTCCTTTCTTTTTTCCCTTGCACTTGCTTTCCTCCCTCCCTGTTTTGTTAAAAATAAAATAAAAAAAGCTAAAAAGCTCTGTAAGAAATTCCATTTGGCAGCTGTCAAGTGGATAGTGAACATAAAGAAGAGATTCCTTTGCTGTGCCTAATGCATGCTGCTTATCCAAATTAGCCACACGATTACTTCTATCAATGCAAAAATAGTTTAATTTTTTTTTTCTAGCGCACAGCACTTGAGAACAACTTAAAATGCAGTGTAATTTGCCACACTGTATGTCCTGAAGTGGCTCACTAATGAAAAGAGGATTAACTCTCCATTATTCTGAATTACCATTTTGTGAAATCACTAACAATATTTTCATTTATATACGTATAACCCAAGGGGGGAAAATATTCCAGCCATCCAAGTGATTAACAAATAAAATTCATTAGATAACATGCACTTTGGTCTTATTTATGAAGAGAAAGATTAGGATATAAAAATGCAGATGACTGAATTTTTATCATCCTTGTTCTGATAATACACTTAAGTCCATGACAGCGTAACTGGTGAGCGCCGGCAGTTCAGCGTTACACACACAGGCGGGACTGAGAAGCAGAACCCATAGGATGCCAGGCTTGGCGGATGAAATCTGGCAGGCTTGGGCATCGGAGCCCAGTCCCACTGAGGTCGGCCCGGCCCTCGGCTGCTCACCAGCCACCGCAGGGTGGGCGCAGAGAGGGAAGGGGGTCTCAGCAGCTCACACGGCCTGGCCTCAGCATAGGCACAGCAGAGCAAGAGAGGAGCCGTGGCTTGGGCAGAGGGGAAGAGCGGGACTAGCCACAGGTTGCCCTGCCTCACGGGAAGGGAACTCCTGGCCCCAGATGCAGGGCTCCGCTCCTCACTACGCCTCGAAGCTGGGCTCAAACCTTCCTGCCCAGGAGAGCCTCTCCGGGACAACGGCAGTTCCCTCTAGCTGACTCTCCTCTTCATTCCTCCCCCACGAAGTAAGAGAGGCTGTCCTGGGCTGGAGCAGCACTCCCAGGAGCAAGCAGGCTGCAGAGTCCCTTATGCAAACCAAGGGCACGAGGTCCGGCCCTACTCCAGAGAGCTTTCACATCCAAGGTTCTGTGTCCCCAGCACAGTGTGGTGCCATGAAGCGACTGCCAAGCTGGTACAGGAAAGCTGCACTGGTACAGCATTCAGCCTGTGTTAACTAGTCTGTAAGGCAAAGCCTTTTTAGCCCCAGTGAAGCACTGCAAGGGGTGGGAGACTGCTCTGATGAGCCTGTGCAGGGGTAACCCTGCAATCTGTCTGCCAGCTGACTGCACCGGGTGAACACCCTGCAAGGGACAGTCTCCCCTCCCCAGCGGTCTGCAAAAGAAATCTGAGCTTTCCCTGCCTGGGCTTGTGATAGACAGTCATCCTTATACAAACAGTCATCCTTACACCCACCACAGCATTAAGAACCACCACAAAAAAAAAAAAAAAAAAAAAATCCAATCCACTTTTTCACTTTTTAATCTAAGAGGGCAGGCTTAGGAACAGTCTTCCCTCAGCTCCGTTCAGTGTACACAGAACAGTCAGTAAGCGATGAGGTTAGCCATCTTTGATTCCTGGACAGACGCAAGTCTTTCCGTCCTTCTCCCCCCAACCAAATGTTTCATGGCAATTGATTCCAGAGCTCAAGCAGCAAAACAGCTCCTTTTACCCCCCTTCCCCTCCTCCTAGTTAAACTCTGTTACTTCTTACTTAGTCTAGAGTCAAATCTGAAATACATATTTTATTAGAGGAATTTCAACTGATGCTTTCCTGTGCTCTAATTCAATTTAAAAACCCTGCAGCAGATAACATTGGCAAGGCATAAAAGAACACAGCTTACTTGAAAGTCAGGGAGCATATGGCTTCCCAGGACAGACAGAAAAGAGTATTTCTCAGCAATGGTCTAACTTTCAGAGTGCTAACCAAGCTTCAAACTGAGACGGTGTTGCAGGACCACAAACGATCATTTACAGATGTAATTGCCCTGTTTTGAGGTCTGCAGTCTATGAGCAGGACTATTCATTTAACAAATCAATGTGCTGTGGCCACCAAGCATGATTACTGATTACACTGCTTTCTCTTCTTCCCTTCGTTTCCTCCCCTCCCATTTTATGGACCCATGAATAAAAGCACACTTAGTCCTTCAGCATCAAGGCAACAGGCTCTCAGTTACCCTAATTCCTTACTAGACAAATAGCAGTTCTTACCAAGTTCTAGATAACAGCCTATTCACTCCCAAAGTCAGACTGTATTAGAGTTGTAGCTCTGACAGTCTAATACTACCTACGCTGTTGAGTCTGGATGTAGAATTAGCATAATTCTGGCATGGGAAGGAAAAAGGCTCTCCTGTGGAATGGCTACTGGGGGCACAGAGATGGGACTTGGTGCTACTCAGAGGCACGCAAGGCTGAGCCCAAGGTAAATTTGCTAGAAGCTGGAATTCTCAGAGCCCTTTACAAATCTCAGCAGAGGACCACTTAGCTAAACATCATCATCATGTTTTAGGAAGCTTGGCTGAAAAATAGATCCCCCTGCCAGTGAAAGCAAGCCAATTTTTGAATAAAGGTGTATGCATGCCAAACAAAAACTGACTCCACAATTTTGCCTAGCTTTGGAGTAGGAAAACAGGAATCATTTGGCTTTTTCAAATTTTCCAGAGAAACAGAACATGACAGGCACAAAAGAGCCCAAACTGAGGAAACAAACCCTATGGGTACATGGGATGTCAGTGGAAAATGGTCATCCTGCTTTCAGGAGTGCTCTACAACAGCTGCATGAACGCATTAGCCAGATTTTTGTAATAAAAAGGACACAAATGTCACCAGTGGCCAACACAAAAAATTTGTGGGAGCCACTACAGGATTTGTTGCCTGCAAGAAAGGTGGATTTTTGGCAGGCTGTATGTGCACACTTCATAAGATCAAGCCCAACTCGACCTCTTCTTCTTACGAGTCTCATACGAACTCCAAGGTTCAACTTCTCCCTTCAAGGGGATGAGAGACAGGAGCAACTGCTGCCCTGAGACATCTGGGAATCCAGCAGGAGAAACAAGACAGACCCAACAGGGAGATGCAGCAGACAAGAAAGTCTGCAGCAAAAGGCTCCCAACATGGGAAAAAAAGGGAAACTTGTTTCAGAGGACAAGAGGGGAAGGTGGTTAAGTGACAACTGGCAAAGAAGAAATAAATAAACAAAATAAGGGGTAAACAGGAGGTCAAGCATGTGGCCAGCCCCAAATTCTAGTTCCTAGACATTTCCTGTAGCATAAAGATCAGCTGCACGAGCAGTTTAACTTTCCTGCTGACAACTTGCAGAACAAAATGTGCTTTGCCTTCAGAAATGTGCAAATCCACAGAAGAAAAGCAAAGGAGACATTACAACACCCATGTCCCTCACAATAATCCTTCTTCGACATTGTGCCTGGATCTATGACATGAGTATTTGTCTGGTAGTGTGCTATTTCCAGTGCTGTTACTTTGGACTGAAAAGCTCTCATGTACACCTTTATCATTTGTCAATCACTCCCTTGTTTCTTCTTCTTTACTGAGAATACATGCACATACTGTACCTTCACTCTCCTGCAAAATTTTCTTCAAGTAATCAAAAAATTAAAGTAAAAAATAATCTGAAAAATCCTTGAACTAAACACACCCAACACTCTATGCATGGGGATACCAGCTGACTTCTTTAGCAGGACAGTGCACTGCCACACCTGAGCTAAGGAGCACAGCATTGCACTCTTACAGCTGTACTGCACCTCCAGCAGCTGGTACAGTTGCTGCTGGTGCAAGAGTTTCTGTATCACATGTATTTCACTGAGCTTTTACCAGATATACTTCAGCTGCAGGGGATTAGGAAAGTTAAGCATGGATGCAAAAAATCCACCTGCCCAAGTGACAAGACTATTCTTGCAAACCTACAGTTACCTGCCTCGTCCTAAGGCAGTGTCTTCATGAAGGCATGGATGGGAGAAGTGTTGAGACTCAAGTTAGTCTCTGGCCTTTAACTTCACTCACTGGCGTTGTGAAAACTCCAGGCTGCCTTCTGAGCTCCCGCTCAGTGCCCAGCTCCTAAGTAAGGCACAGCCTTGGGGAAGTGGGGGAGGAGGGAGACCACCTAACTGAGCTGTAACTCTTGACTCCACAGCTGAAGGAGGCAAACTCTGCAGGGCAAAGCCTCCATCAGGACAGCAGCTGAGGAAATCACAGCAAGCAGGAAAGAATCTGGAGCTTCAAGAGATATGTAAAGCTGATACCAAAGGATTCAATACTAGCAGATAGCTCAAGCACATGGGACATCAAGGTTGTCAGTTCTGAGCAATACAGCTCTGACAGCATGGCCAGGCAAAGGGTGTTGTTTTTGGCAACATTAATGATACTCTGATTTTAACTACAGGACAACATTACTCTGTTGCTCCCTTCTATATGTTCATCAGTGCTTCTTCCTACCCACTTGGCATGTATGCACCTAGGTTAAAAAAAAAAGTGAACCCAGAAAGAAGGAAGTCCTTGAGCCCCATGCTAGCTAAAAAAATATTTTGTCAGTCAGTGGTGCTGCAAAAAGGCAAACTCTCATTCCTGCAAAAAGCCTATGAGGTTCAGTGTGCAAGGCTGCATTGAGATCTTGAAATAGTAGAACAGGTACACCCAGCATTCACCTGAATGGACATATTTTATCTCCCTGCGTTGCTGAAAATCACATAAAGGTAAAGCCTTTAGGAGACTGACAATTAATGATAAAGAAACATCTTAAATTTCCCCCACTCACTTCCCCTAGCTGCTCTAGATCCCTTGGATCAGGCTGCTAGACCTACCAAATTCTTACCAGTGGATTTTCCAGGAAACAAACTCCCAGTGGAGACCAAACTTCAGTGATCACAAACATTTGGTTTTTGCTCCCATTGCTGGTAAGCTCATCCAACAAAGTATTCCTTGCCTAGTTCAAGGGAGGCAGAAATCCAGGTGCGAGTCTGTGTCTGCCACAGAGCAGGTACATCCATCTCACACCATGCCCAGCCCAATCACATCTGGCCAGCACTGCTCCCAGTGTTCCACAACTGGAACAGAAGTCACTTGCTTTGTGCTTCCTCAGGTTAACATTCTGTTTTGGTTGCATTCCAGTTTCTTGCACATACTGAGCGCACTACTCCACGGACAAGATGTCATCAGCAGATTTGAATGCTGGGAAGAAAAATGCATACATAGCAATCAAAGTAGATCCTGACAACGATTACTGTACCCCAGGTGCATTTGAATTGGAGCGACTCTTCTGGAAAGGATGCGCAAAGTACACTCATGTCAATGAAGTCTGGCCCAACCTCTACATAGGAGATGAGTAAGTGTACATAGTACTTCTCTTCTACATAGGAGATGAGTAAGTTCTACTAAGTACAGCTCACGAACAGAGAAAGGTGTTTCTTTCCTCCTACTACCCATTCATTAGTATTTAGTGCTGACAATGGGATTTGATGAGCTACTGAGAGATGCCAGAGTTCAATAAAGCAATCTGAGCCTGGCATGACCTTACAGATCAAGGCACACAGTGTTTGTCGCTGCCGCTTCAAGAAAGCGCTGGGTGAGTGCAGCGGGGTCTACTGTTAAAGACTGCATAACAGGAGTGGTTGTGGCACCAGTGTAGGCTGCAGAAGTTGAAGCAAGTCATGATCTATTTTTAAATGGCTCATTTCGAGTAATTTGTCATTTATCTCTGAGTGAAAGTCCTTCCACAATTACACTGACAGAAGAGCATGGCCTAGATGTGTTGGACCACAGCTTAGATTGGTTTAAGCCTAAAATGTAATCCTTGAGAAATGACTGAAGAGACAGCTCAACCCACAGTGGTATTTCTGCATTTCCAAGCCTGTGCTTGTGTACATGGGATACTCTGCATTTCCAAACTGCTCAAAAGATTAAAACAAACAACAGAACCCAGTGGAAGGCAAAGCTGCAGAGATGTGTCTCACTGATCAGATCAAGTGTGATTTGGAAAAAAAAACAAACCCACAAAACAGACTTAGGTCTGCCGAGCACAGTACTAAACTAGAAACAGCCTATGCCAAAAAGCAGAGACCACTGCTGTAGCAGGGAGACATGCCATCAGAAAATCCCCCAACCCAAACCCTGAGCAGAGGAAGAGAGCTTTTCTTACCCCTTAAGCATTACTGGTCTACTTCCCATTTTCCTCTACACCCTGCACTAACATGACATTTATTTTACATCATCACTTTAAGGCACAAGCAGCAGCCCACTGGCTCCAAATTTCTCAATAATTTTTTAAAAGGTCCTAAAATTCATCTGTTGCCAGCTTATAAAGGGGGAAAGATATACAGCCTTGAAAGTTACAAAACTCCTAATATCATCGACCAATTACTTCTGTGGCACCAGAGGCAATTAACCAAGCCTGGGCTCCCTCTTTTAGAGACAGAAAATAACAAAGCAAAAAAAACCCCAAAATTAAGCCATGGGAAGAGCCTGGCCAAATGACTCAGGAACAAAGGAAAAGGGAGTTGAGTTGTCCTCTCCCCCTCCTAGCCTGCCCCTCTTGTTAGATGTTTCTGACTCAAGATTCAGTGTAAAAAACAGCCCTTTCTGGCATATATTTCCTTCTTCCTTGTTCAGAATCACTAGCAGAATTATTTTGAACGAAGCTGTTAGAATTTCCCTCTTATCTCTGTGATGAAGCTACAGCTCTGCCCTCTAAGCAAAGGGATCTAACAAGACAACAGGTCTTTGGACAGTCAGTCTTTAAGCCCAGAACACCAGCCAATGACTCTTTCCTGTAATCATTCCTGTAGCAGTGTTTGTTACACCTTGTAATTTAATAAATGCTAGGAGATGTGACTGAATACAACGCACACCTGCACTTAGTACAACCTAACCAGAGGAACAGAAAACCAAGCTTCTTGAGAGCTACACCCACTTACGCTGGGCAGTGTATTTCTGCAGAGGACCAGTCTTAAGTCAGGAGGAAAAGCAACGGTGTTCCAAGGGGAAACAAGTCCGCCACGTGACTGGGACAAAAGAATGAAAAAGCAAATGGAGGAGAAAGAAGTGAGGAGCAGATGTGGGGTGAACAGACACAAAACTTCACCAAAAAGTGGGGCTCCCTGAAAGAGAACGATTATTATCAGCCAGATAAGGGCAAACTTGACATCCAGTAGCAGAAAATCTGAGATGAGAACTGGTCTGCAGGCAAAGTCCAGGGACCTCTGTATCTTTCCTCAGTCAGCTCCACATCTTACTTCTGACCAACAGCTTCCCCCTTCAGTGTGGCAGGGTTTTTTGTATTGTTTTATTTTAAGATCTTGCTGTAGCACTGGTCGCCAAAGAGCTGCCATGGAGACGTGAACAGATGTTGGGTATATTTGCATCCTTAGCCATGCTAAATTAAGGTTGTTCTTGAAAGAATTTAGTGGAGCTCATCAACAAAATCAAGTGAACACACACATGCAGAGTTTATCTTCAGAGCTTTCACATCTGTGCTTCATTCCTGCCTCCTGCATTTACAAGGTTAACAGGACTTGTGACTGCTTATGGAAATGCTAATTAATCACCCTGACTACGTAACCACATCTTCCTTCTAATGCAATACAGGCTATCAAGGAGCCCTGTGAGGCCACTCAATCCTTTTGTTACAAGGCTTCACTGCAGATGTTGCCCAGAGGCAATGAAATCTCCATGAGCCTGTCAGGCCCAGAATAATCAAAGCCTCAAAATATAACATGCTGTGTTCAGCTCCAATTGAAATTTTCCTCTAGCAAGTTCCAAGGACTTTTAAAGACCAGACACAAAAACTTGCAGGAGACAGCCCAATGATAGGAATAAAACATGCTTTGCCAAGATTTTGATTAATCTGCTACCAGGATTAGTGCTTGCATGTATCCTACCCACATCCAGAAGCCTTCTAAAGGGATAGAAAGCAGCTTTGTCTTGATCCATTCTTTCACTGGTCACCAGGTTACTTGCATGGGCAGTTTTACTGGCTGACCCCAAGCCTGCTTGGTTCACTACAATCACATGGAAAAAGTCTTGCCAGTGATGCAGCTTGTAGTTTCTTCTTGTGGCTCTTCAGTGATTGCCTTATTACCCAAGATTATGTTCATGGTTCCACATTTCTGAATTTCAAGAGTATTTTAGCTGAAGACAAAAGCCTCCCAAGATTTTGTTTTCCTCTTAACCACCCTCTAGCTCTCATTAGGATTTAAGGCCTGATCACAATTTCAGGTCTTTCTGTGTTCTCAAACTACTCCCAGAAGAAAAGAAGTCTTCTGGAGTCTAATTCCTTACAGGTTAAATATGAAAAATAATTTTCTGGATATGCAGCTAAACTGAGGTTGCACTTCAGGAAAGCTATGGTCTGTGCTTGTCCCAGAAGAGCCCCAGGGCTTATGGTCTTGAGAACTAACACAGGTAAGGTTCAACAAGACACGAGTAACTCAAACCTACAGATTGGAGTGTATGATAATTAAAATATATAACTAAACTTTAAATATATGCTTAACTAAAACTCATTCTCTCCTCTTCCCTTTGTCCAGAAAAAACAATACAGTATGGCTTTTTCCAAGTTACTAAGTAGAAAGACAATTTATACTGTTGTAGAAGAAAACAGATGGGACTCACTCAGGGTAGCAAATAGTTAGCATTATGAACTCCTAGGATCAACACCAGTATTTATCATACAAAAATAGGAATGTATGCAGGTTTAGATTATAACAACATTCTTGAGGACATAGTTTCAACTCTGTTAGTATAAGAATCTGCCAATTGTAACAGCAGTTTAACAATCCAGAAAATCGGATCTGTAACACTGGACCATAAACCTCTTAAAGCAGCAACGGTTTCCAAGGCAAGTAACACTTCCCCACACAACAACATCTCTGTCTATAGGCAATTTCTAACACTTGCTGAGTGACTGAAGTCAAAACCAGGAACTGAATGACTGCATCACAAGTGTTTGATGCCTTTGCTGTATAGAAAGCAGAGAGGTATTTTCTGTATCTAGGTTGTATCACTTACAAAACCAACATCCACTGTTTTAGGCTAGAGGAAAATGGACTACTAAATCTTTTTCTACCACATATTATGAAGATCCTGTTCAGTATTTTCCGTGGTAACTAAAAATTCTTCTAATTCACACTGAACAGGAGGTATCCACAGAAATGGAGCAACACCTCAGAAGGAAAAGGGGATACTATGCTACACTATCTCTAGATTCCCTCAGTGCTTTGGTAACTCAGTGGAGTTACCAAAGGAAATTGGGTCAGTATTATTGGAAATTCTCAGCATCTCTCCTCGGGAGGGAGAACTGCCAAATTTTCTTAAGAAAGTGTCAGTATTGCCTATATTCAGGAAGCTTCTTTCTGACATTGACCATCTGGTAAATTATCATCCTGCATCAAGCTTTCCTTCAGCGTTTAAGAAATTGGAAAAGTTTGAGAGAGACAATTCCTCTTCTAGTAACATGTTGCCTCAGATTTCCTGGTGTTTTGTTGATCTGGGTCACATCAATCGGTGGCTTTAAGACTACATTGATTCGGATGAAGCTTAAGAAACTTGGCTCTACTTAGAGCTTGCAAGCATACCAGTTGTCTGGTTGACGAGTACCCACTAGAAGGTGCTCGCTTACCTGTGAAGGGAGCTGCTCTGCCCACACCCTCATGAGGCATTTTGCAGGATTACTTCCTTTCCTTTAGATGCACTTGGGTTTTCATCATGAGCCACCTTCTCTTCCCTTTGTTAGCTGCTTTTAAGATACTTAATACTTGATGTAGGTGCAGAATGCAGTGCCTGCAAGTTGTTTTTCCCTCTCGTCCAACTCCACTGGTTTGGGCATCTTCTTGATGAAAGCAGCTGGGACTAAAGCTTGTTATGACAGTATTTTTGAAGAGGGAAAGGATTTGGTACCCTGGAGACAGCAACTTGAAAGGAAGGATTTTCTTTCACATTACAACTACTGACATTGTTGCTTCCAGAAGAAGGCAGAGTTTGCTGCAGCACTTGCTTTTAGTCCTATGAATCTTAGCCTTAAAACTGACAGCAGGCACAGTTAAAGTCTTGGACAAGCCCTCTACTTGCCCTTGCACAACTCAAGAGGTATAAACAGTCTTTTGGGAACCATCTGAACATGGATGATGGTTTTGTTTGGGTCAGTTCTCCCTCTTGGCAATAGTCTGTTATTATCAATATATCCCTATATGAAAGTGTTTTTATCTCCAGTTTTCACTGTTTAGGTGGCATTCTCATATCAAAGTACTCCCCCTTGTCTCAGAACTTTAAAAACATATTTATGAGTCCATCTGTCCTACAGTAAATGCAGGGTCTGATTCAGCAAAGCACTGAGCTTTTGCTTAATATGCTTTGCTATAGAAAGAAGGACTTCTGGGTATGCTTAACTTTTAGCATATGTTTATGTGCTCTGAACTGAAGAGCTGATGAGTTTTTACATAGGACCAATCTGCCCAGTTCATCTCTTATTAAACTCAATTATACTGGAATTTTCACTGTTATCTCCCAGTGCCACACTTCACCTTCTCTGCGTAAGAACACATTCAAGGCAGACACTGGAGACCACACTTGCACCATGTAAAAGGAAATCAAGTGCTAATAGCACAGATGCTGGAGGTATACAAAATGCAAGAGTAGTCAAACGCTTCATGGCTTCACCTACACTGGCATTTGCAGCAAACTCCTCTTTACAATGGCTACTTAAAATTCAACCATAATCACAACAATGGAAATATTAATTGCAATTGATAAATATTCTTAGCTTGATTTAAACCTGGTAGTGAGCCAACTGCAAGCAAAAAAAACCTGTGCCATTTCTAGCTGAAAGTGAATTAGAAATAGAGTTATAAATCCTCCAATAAGGTATATGATTCATGTACCCCTGAATGATCCCATGCTATTAGTCACCTCAACCAATCGGATATTTGCAGATTCTTTATGCTTGATTTTTTTCCTTCCTTTCATCTAAAATACTGACACCTCAGGCATGGTAAAAACTGCAAGGAAGACCAAAAGCATTCCCCCCTCCTTGGGATGTAACCAGGAGTATCATGTATGATAAAACACACAAAAAATTAGGCTCTGATTAAAGTAAAGAGATAATGAGGGATGCTTCCACAACAGCATCCACACTACAGATTCAGCTGAGGTTGGAAAGCAAGCCAAGTCCTTCACAAAAAGCTGGAGTTCACTGATGACTAAAGCCAGTCCAAGCAAACACGTCAAGGGGCACAGTAACATTTCCATTTACAGGCATATAGGTCCCCCTCTATGAGGGCTTAACAGCCTGTTTCTTGCTCTCTGTTAACTGGCAATCAACATGCTGCAGACACAGCATGACCCCAAGTTTAACTGCTTATATTATAGCAGTGTCAAGAGTCTCAGCACAGGCTGTCCCTGCCCAATAGCATTTATGGTCAATGGGCAAGATAAAAAGACAGCTGATAGGAGTGAAAAAGCAGGCAAACCCAGGTCAGTATGACGAGTGGTGGTCCAGCTGGGCTGTTTGCCTAGCTTTTGGGGAAAGGTTTTACAAGAAAAAAAAAAGAGCAAAATTTTTGAAAGAACAGTAGAGATCTCTCTTATGAAAACTAATTATCAAGTAGCAAGACTGAGGGGATGGAGAGAAAGGAAAAAGAGTGTAAGTGCTTCCCAATCTCCATATCAAGTTTGAAACCAAGCACTCTTGCTCTTGGAAAAGAGTGTCACTTCAGCTTTCTTCAGAAGATGCAGATTCTAAAGCCCAAGGCAGGCACCTCTTGCAGTCCTGTGAACTCTATTTTGTACTGAAAAATGATCTCTACACAACATGATGTATTAGAAACCTTAGGAAAAGCTTTCTACAGATAATATTGTCCAGGGTATCTGCTGGAAGAAAGGTATCCGACATCTTCTTCACAAATTACACACAGTAGGTCAGCCTGCAGATGCACAAGAAATATACCCACAGGACCTACACTGACCCTGCCCTGTTTAGCCAGGGCAAATATTTTAGTTCTTGGTTCAACTAACAGGTTGTACAACATGTATACACAACACAGTTTGAGTATCTATTCCAGTGAAAATGTGGAGATTCTACCAGATTTGAGTGCTCGACACTAAGCATTAATTTTCTGGAAGTTTTGAAGATGAGCAACATCAGTAGAAAGAAGAAAATGTGCATCCATATTATAAAGAAAAAGATTATATTGGATAAGTTTACATTCAGTCTGAAAGGATATTGCTGCATCAGTTTATGTATCAGGCACAATTAAAAAGCAGATGACATTTTAAAATCAGCCTATCCCAAGCACTGAGGAAAACAGAGTATAAATTCTTCAGTGCCATTAACAGTGGAGTAGATAACCCCCGAAGTATTTCCTTGGTAAACCTGTAATTTACTTAAAAAAAAAAATTGCAGAAGATGATCTAGTTACATCTGAGCATTTACAATGGGCTTTTTGCAACAGCATTCAAGGTCGATCCTATTGTTTTACATTGTCCTTGTTCAGAACAACTTGATCATTTGATTCAAATGCTATTTATCAGCCTGAGCAGTGCTTGCAGAAACCAAAGTTTGGTAGTATCTACAGTCTATGAAAAACTTTGTTTTTCCACTGACCCTAACTACACTGCAGTCCTACTTACTATTCACAATGTAGGCCTCCACTTGCAGGGGTTCCAGCTGAGCACAGATCTCTGACCTGAAACCATCAGTCTTTCATGGTTTGTTGGATACATGCTTTGGGCCAAGTCTGGTGAATGGAAAACATATTTTCTCTATCCCAGCATCAGGGAGGCAAAACAAAATAAGGCTTAATTTGGAAGCAGAATCTCAAGCACATAAAACCAAAGAGAATTAGTTATTCACTGCACCTTTACTCTTCGGCCAGGACATTTAATCTGTTTTTTAAGTGCTGGCCATCCTTATAGCCCCGAACAAAGTGCCTTTGCTGGCAAAGCAATTAGACCATATGAGCCTGAAGAGAATCCTAAGGCACATATCTCCTAAAAGGAGGGAGAAAAAGAAAAGTCTGTCTAGGTCAATCACTGCAACAAGAATACAAACGGAACGAGTGAGCATTTTTTAACCTGAGATGAAGGTGGCAAGTCACAGCTCTAGCAGCAAGATGCTGCTGCTTCTCTGTCCTCCAGAGTCTACTGAGCTTAGGCAGGCATCACCACACTAGGGGAGTTTTTATTTACTTTTTTATACCATCGCATAGGGGACTTAGGACATTATTTCATGGCAAAAATACCAGTAGAGTCAAGACGTTATCATTCCTGTCCAGAAAGGACTTTCTGCAGGGAGGAATATCTCCTCAGAACAGCCAATTATCATGAGCTTAATTTAAAGAAGAGCGAGCAGAGGTAAGACCTTAAGTATCCATATCCCAGTTAAATGCTCTAATCACTAGGTTCTTGAATGCTCAAAGGGGGATTTTGACTTTGACAGAGGCCTGCAAGGTGGAGTCAACTTCAAGCTGTTCTGACCTGTCACCACTAGAATTATGAAACAACAGGTAGCCCACCACAATGTCCTGTGTGACAGCAGCTGTATTTACACATTGAAATGTTCAGGAAACATTCATGGAGAGAGGTACTTTTGGTTGGAAAGTACATGATGTGAAACAGCTTTAACTCATTTATGGGAGCAGTAGTTACATGAAAATATATTAACAGAATAAAGCCTACGCAATTTTATGTAAAAAGCTCAGTAGTCTTCCTAGGCACTAATGGAACTTGACAGCTTTTCCAGAACAAAGCTTTCCAAAATAAAATAACAGAACAGAAAAGTTTTTACATACCTGTCCACAAACTGCAGAATTTCAGGCTGCTGGTGAGCACTTAAGAGTGCCTATTGGGTATACAAAAATCTAGGATTTCCTCTCCTACCTGTCTTCCCTTGAGCAAGGGAAGAGAGGACAAGAATAAATTAGAATACTGGGCTAAATATATGACTTTCAGCTTTCACTGAAGGCTAATATCCAATTTCCATATCTAGTTCTTTTTGCTTTAGACCTCTGGTTAACCAAACATGACAGTAAAAGGAAACCTGATAGGGACTTGTGACTACAGAAGGGTGAGTTTTTAAATTATTTTTAAAGTAGAAATGGAGAAAAAACTCAGTAACTTCTTTTAGGGATGAAGAGCTTCTTTCTGAATCCCAGATGATTTTACTACTTGCATATCACTGACTCTTTTATTAGTTCTGCAATATCAATTGATGGGACAGAAGGGGAAAGCAGCATTCATGGCTCCTATTTCAAGTTCTGCCACTGATTTGCTTTTATGACTTCAAATAATTAATTCTATTTCTTTCTGTATCTCAAGTTTCTTCTTGTACAAGACGGATAGAAGCCAGGATTGCCTACATTACAAAGGCGCCAGGAAAATAAATTCATTTTTAAGGTGCTCTAAGGACCTGGGAGAGATAGTTATGAACTCCAGAAGGATCATTCACTCTGAATGACAGTATCTTAAGATCTTTACAATGGTAAATGATGCATTTTTGCAGCATTATCAATTTCATTAACATTTTGAACATACCAAATCAGAGATGTTTTTTTTTTTTTCTGGCTTGCTGGGTAAGAAACTTCTTCACTTACATGACAGCTCTTGTTTTAAACAGGAAAACTGCGTTAGATCGCTACAGCCTTGAGAAGGCAGGCTTCACCCACATCCTCAATGCAGCCCATGGTCAGCGGAATGTGGACACAGGACCAGAATATTACCATGACATGACTGTGGAGTATCATGGAGTAGAAGCAGATGATCTCCCCACTTTCAAGCTCAGCCAGTTCTTCTACTCAGCTTCTAAGTTCATTGATAATGCACTTCAGGATGAAAGAAGTAAGGAGGGTGCTGAAAATGGTTAAAAACAGTACAGTTATTTACTCTGTCCGATTATAAGCATAGTTCCATGGCATTCAACCTTGTGGGAATGAAACAAGTCCAATACAGTTTAACAGAGAATATAAAACTAGTAGCACGGAACTAGTTTAAGAGAAGATAGTGATGTAACTAGGACCCTTCTCACTGCAAAGCTAGTACCAGCCCAAGAGCCCCTTACCAAGCACTTTCATAAAAGCCCACATCACAGCTTGCATTAAGGTCTCCTGTCTGACAGAGGTTTTTTGTTGTTGTTTTGACTCTTATCATAAACACAATCAAAGACAATTGGACATTGCACAGGTTCCATGTATTAGCTGTCTTTTCCTCAAATTAGTCCCTATCCAAAAAGATTTAATGAATACTGGTTGCACAGTAGTGGAACACATGTGCTCTGCAGAGATTCCAGGCTGTCACTCCACAGCTTCATGCTCTGCAGCATTAGATTCACTCTACAAATATACAAACCACCTTCCTACCAGGCCATCAGATCTACCCAGAGCTATAACATTTATCTTTCTGCCATCTTCTAAGCAGCAGGGGACCAAAACAACTCTGCCAGCAGAGACCTAGAAACATCTCATTAAAACCTTTGTAATTTCTCAGCTTGATTACCACAATTCATTATTTGCTGACCCCCAGCAGTGTTCTATCAGAAACCTTTACACTGATGTGAAATGCTACAGCCTAGGCCTCACACTGGCTTTCAGTATTACTCCTACTCCTTCCCCTTACATGTTTTTTTTGTTGTTTGTTTGGGATTTTTTTTGTTTTTTTTAAATCTCTATAGGATATTTTACCAGAAACCAGCTGAGAAACTGAAGACTTTCCTGCTGACCTACAAAGACCTTAATATCAGAGGGTCACATATCAAGTTTCTAGCCTCGTGTCAGCTTCTGTTCTTGGCTGTTTAGCTCAGCTGTAGCCAGCTACTACCTCGCTTGCCCCCAGTAGCCAGCCAGGTCTTTACAATTTTACCCTCTCAGCAAGTACACCCTACAACAACAATCCCTTCCTTTGTTCAGGAGAGAGTCTTGAAAGCAGTTCAGTTTTAAAAATCAAAGTCCTAATAGCAGGAGAAACTGCTTCAGGAGCTTACTTGCTTGTGGAGAAAGGTACCCAGCATTTCAAAAAATTGTCTGAAGCACTGCCTTTGGGAAGGAGTGGATAACTAACATGCACCTGTGTCTAGCCATGGCTGGAGGCCAGAGATCAGTATCAGACTGGAGTACTTGAAATAAGAAATGCAGACTTCCTCACTCCCACCACCCTCCTGTTCCTGTAAGACCTTTGTCTGCTGCACTGAGGTAAAGAAACAAGCACAAGGGAAGCAGCAAAGGCTAGATAAAAACCTTGCATCCCAATAAATATTGAGGCAGGGAAAGATGGGATGGGGGGAGAGGGGAGTATTAACCTTTTTGTTTCAAAACCACATCAAAGTCCAGGAAACTCTGAGACAGCATCAAGCATCAGTCCAGCACTGAAACACAAGACCAAATCAAAGAGTGACTGGATGAACTTCTACAAAACAAATCTGCACTTAAGTAGATACTACTGCAATCATTTCTGTAGCTGTGCACTGCCTGCCACATTCACATGGTTTTTAAACAAGATAGCTAGGATCTTTTCTGATGGAGACCAATAAAGAATTACTGTAACACTCATGAAGAAAAAGAGCAAGCTCTTCACTTTGTCATAAGGGAAAAGTACACTAAACATACATCTCCAATCCCAGCCACAGATAGGCATAAATGCACATATGCATGGCCCACTAAGACATTGAGCTTGAATGCATGACAATAGCTTTCCAATACACATTTACAGAACAGAATAACTGCAGAAGCTAGACTAAAGAGGCTGTTACACTTAAAGGAGAAAATACTAGAGGCAAGTAACTAGTGCTCTCCTCCAACAACATGAATGCATTATTTGTGAATGCACATCTAGTGGAGAAAGGTGCTCTGTATTTCATGTGCCTAATGAAAGGACTATTTGCATGCATCTTCCTGACTGACAAATAGCATCCAGATTCCGAAACAGGATTTTATAGTAAGTCACCAAGTGCCTATCTCCAGTGGTAATAACACGGGACTTCAGTATATAGTGCTAAATACTTCTGATCAGTAACGCAATTACACTCATTTGCCACTTTGCATTAGAACTGAGCAAACGCGAACAGAGGGGAAAAAGGGAAAAAGAAAAAAAAGTTTCAACTTTTGTGACCAGAATGTACTTCGGCTGTATCACATTGTTTGGGGTGTGACCTTCAGCCAGCCCAGTGATCAAATTCATTGAATAGATGTCTTCATACAATGCTTTTTGCTGGGAAGATGCTCAATAGTCCATGTTGTTGAAACAAGTTGTCACGCAAATGAAGACGACGCTCTGCAACAGTCCAGAAAGCTTGGCAATTTGGATGCTGTCAAAACACAGTCCTAATGCAGTAATTCTGACTTAACCCTCAAAATCTTTGTGATGGTGAAGAAACTCCTTGATCAGAGCAGTATTTGCAGAGTGTAAGCATGGGCAGATGGATGTAAGAACAGTGAAAGTAGCTCAGTTGTAAGAGTAAGTTTTAGAGGCAAACTCGAACTGTTCACAATTATGCATGCTAACATTCAGCTGTGCATAAAGATTTCCCCAAACATGCAATTTGGACCATAGAACAGCTTAAAATTTATACCAGCAAGGCCTGATTAACCTGAAAGGAAGAAATTATTTTAAGAGGTTTTTAAGTTCCCCACTATGCTACAGATTTAGTACTCATTCCCTTGGTGTCTTAGTTCCTCAGAATGTAAAGTAGAGGGGAATAGCACTTTCTCTTCACGTGAAGATGTCACGGGAAAAAAAATACACTAAAGACAGAGCTAAAAAAAGTAACGTGAGAAGAAACATGAGACAGATACAAGGACCCAAGGCATTTGACCAAAGACACCTTAACATTCATCACTCCATCTGACTCTGGAAAGGGAATGCTGCATCTAGACAGATTTTCAAGAAACACAAGCCCAAGTCAAGTGACCAAAATAGTTCAGGGACCTGTCACCACTCAGCAAACCTCTGGCTCTGTGCACTGGTATTTTTTTATTCAGCCACACCTTGGAGGATGTTAAGTGGTCAGAATCAAAGACTGCAAGAGCAGACTCCCTCTTGGCAAAGAAGGTTCAGATTGGTCCTTACATCAGAAGAGGCTATAAAATAGTACAGAAGGGACATGGCTCTGCAGAATAGTGCCAGCGTTTTGCTGTAACAGGCAGTCAGATGTTGAATATTCACATACAGGAAAGGACAGACTTCATTTTCCTACAATCAGGGGGCATTTCAGAAAATTGTACGGCCATTTCTTGCCTTTGTTAAAACAGTATAAAACCATTCATTTTCTCCCATATCCCCTTGCATTTGCCACCCACACAAAGTAAAGCCTTCCTTTTCCTATCATGTATTTTATCACCTCAACAGCAACCCATTTACAAGGTAGGAAGCTCTAAAGAGAAGCATGAAGGGCTGAACAAATGAGAGTTTTCATCCGTTTCAAATATTTGCAGTAATAATAGAAGGGATTATCATTTTCCAGGAGAGGAAGAGGCACTTTTAGTTATCAGAGAGACTGGAATTTTGCCAAGATGCCTCTAAGACTATCTGCTAGGATTAGGATGCAGACTGTAACCATTAATCCTCTAGTGTTGGCAGTTCTTGATGCGTCCATTACACAGCAATGCTACTTGTGCCAAGACATCCTCTTGCGCCTGGAAGCAAAGGAGTTAATCGGCAGGAGTCATGGCTTCGCACCCAACACCTCCCACTGGGCAGAACTGACAGAGATAAACTATTATTGCCCCTCCCCCCCCCCCCAGTCGTGCCCCCTCCCCCGCCCCCCCCCCGTGGCAATTCAGCTTAGCAGGGTGTTAGAGTGCTCCAAATCTACTTCCTTCAGCAGTTCAACCCTTTGTGAGACCCCCTCAAGGGCTCTGAATAATTTTTGGAAATCTTCTGAAGCATTTCAAAACCTGTCAATCAGACCTGAACCCACTTACTGTTCTCTTCCTCCACCTCCCCCAGACACAGCAAATGGGGAAGGTTCCACTTTGGCTTACATCCTTGTTAGTACCTGAAGCCAAGGACTTTCTGCCTCTGGAAGTCCAAAGTTAAACCAAGCAATGTCACAAAAGCTGAATCTTGAGGCACATTTATTCAGAGATGAAAACTATTAGCAGAGACTCTGCATTCACAGTACACAAGACAGGCCACTACTGCAAGGAGATGACCATATAAAACACTCAGAGAGGTGGTGGTGAAATGTTACTTTAATTCAACACGACAGGGTAAGGGCGACTAGCCAGAGATTTAAGAACGGTTTAAGAGGTGGTTTCTTTATCTCCCTGGTCATATGCCTATTAACTTCTATGGCCTTTCTTATCCTCTGCCCTCAAAAATATCACCGAGCCTTAAAAAAGGCCTTGTTAGCTCTATTTTACAAATGAAGTATTTGGGCATAAAGTGATGCAATCTATATCTTGAAGGACATTATTGCCAGAACAAAATAAAATAATAAAATTCGTTTAGCTTTTTGTGTCTAGCTGGTAGAACTGAGAAAGGCACCTCTGTGCATTCCATTTATCCTCATGGAAGAATGGTTTGATAGCATACGAAACCCTCGCACACCCTTGTGCTTTGGCCATTATGCCCAAACACAGAATTACATATATGCTGCTTGTGAGGCATGCAAAATTAGGCTGCAGTGGGGCTTGCTATGTTACTTAATGAAAGCCTGCAGCCCCCAGGCCTTCTCTGCAACCTTTGTTCACAAATAAAGTCAAAGATACCTGGTTTAGGATTAAATGGGTAATCTCCAGTGTAAATGTTCAGTTACTACAGTAAGATTTACAGCCTCAGTTTTCCCACCTGTAAAAAGACAGGCCTTACAAAAATGCTGATAAGGGTAGTCAAACCACCAAACAGAGCAGGGGCACTACAGAAACCTTCACTGCCAAAAAAAGAAATTACCCAGGGTCATCTCTGCATCATTTCTCTTTGTTTCCACAGACAAGGTTCTGGTTCACTGTGCTATGGGTCGCAGCCGGTCAGCCACACTGGTCTTGGCTTACCTGATGATTTACAAGAACATGACAGTAGTGGATGCCATTGAGCAAGTATCAAGACACCGATGCATCTTGCCAAACCGGGGCTTCTTGAAGCAGCTGAGAGAACTGGACATAGCGTTGGCACTGCAGAGGAGGAATACCAAAACCAGCCTACCATCTGATGATGACGAGAACAGCACCATGATCTAGTATTGTTTCTGGCAGGGTTGTGCTACTGGGAAAGAAACTCCTTAAAAGGAGGGGAGGGGAAGGTGTAGTTAATTACACAGTCACAGGGATCATTTGTTATTTGGAAGGAAAAACAAAGTCATTTCAAATGCTGTCAGGATGAGAAAGAACGGAAGCCAAATTTAAACCCCATCATCTTAGAGTGTTCCAGCCTTAGCAGAATTCTTTGTTACATCAACAAATAAATTTTAACCTCCGTAAAAAAGCTTTTATAACACAGAAGCAGGCACAACTTGAAGAAAACCCTCTTCTAGCAGAGTACCCCCAAACTCCTGATCCTAACCAAAGCACATGGCCTTTAAAAGAGTAGAGCTAGGCATTCCTAAAGAAATTTTGCAGGAAAAACACTGAGATGGTAGCAGCACAAATGTTCAGTCCCAGAGTTCTGAAGGATTTTGCAGGAGTTTGCCTTTTTGTGCTGTTTCCTGGCATCTCCATTTCTTCTTTCACAGTAATCTAGGGCAGCACAGCATTTAGAGAGCCTCCAGATGAGGATCAACTACTCAGTCTTTACAAAGGATTTTACAGCAGACCATGCAAACTCAAAACAAAGCAAGACCCTTGAGAAGGTCAGATGCATATGCAACTATAACGGACAATTCAAAGAAATACATACACATGACATTTTAGCAGTTTCAGTTTTAACTTGTTTTTCCTAAATGCTTCAATTGCCTGAACTTTAAAAGGTCCTATACACACAGTATCCAAATCAATTCACTAGTCCACAAAAAAAAACCAACAACCCCCGACTGAGAAAATTGTGTTGTGACTTGTTTTCCTGCACTTGGAAAAACTAACAGCTAGAACAATAAAGAAAAATAGGATGTTCTTTACGTTGCTAAGAGGAAGGTCAACACTGAACTTGTGCAGCCCTAATAACCCCCTAAATAACCACGGATTACAACTAGTACTAATGAGATTTTAGTTTTGATTAAAAAGGCAAGAGACACAGATAAAACCTTTAAAAAGTATCTCACCAGGAGATAAAATTAAAAACTAACCTTTAAAAAGTAACCCGGAGAAAGCTGCTGCTGTGCTTCCAGACACCACTGTTCATATTTACTATTACCACGTTTCCTATCTCAGCTTTAGTCACCTTTATACATTACTCTCCTCCAATACAGTTGCCAATAATTGTATCTGTTGACACAAGTAGTCCAAATACACAAATGGGGACACCAGATCTACTTTTCTGCCTAAACTTATTCAATTTACTCTACTTGATACAAATTATCAGTAACTGTGTTTTGACACAATCAGAGTTTTGCCACCTCAGCAGTATTTGATATTCTTAAAATATACTGTAGAGCAGGATAACAAGTAAGCCATGCTTACCTTTTTTGCATCTGCAAAAAGATCAAGTCATTGCTCTCTCCACTGGAATTTTGCCTAATTCAATGTTATCAGGCAAGAGCTATTTATTGCCTCAGTGCCTGAGAGGAATGACCTAGCCACCAAGAGCACCTGAGAGTTCTCTTGGTCTTTACCAGCTGACAAAGACTTTGTGACTTTGGCGCAGTATGGACTGGAGCAGTCTTGGATACTTAAAAAAAAAAAAAAGAAAAAGAAAAAGAACACAGGGCAGAAGTGTGCCACTGAGAACTGAGAGCATACACTACAAACCAAATACAATTGAGCACAACTTAACATCTACAAAAAATGGTTTAAACAGCTCTTTACAGGCTTAGCATCTCTAGTGTGAAGGCTTTCCTATTCCTTCACTTCCTTTTGGGGCCCAAAACCCAGCAAATCATTCATCTCCAAACAGTAACTGTAGCCAAGGCTGCAGGCACCCATAATGCAATGCTTTTGACTTATCATTTGTATTTATCTGTATAATAAATACCTTACCTTCAAATTCTCAGGCAGAGCAGAACACAATAAACACAACCAGACTACTGTTAAAAAACAAGCTGGACATCACAATGCGAACAATATTCATGATAGACATACACAAACTCTGGGACTTACAGTGAATTAAGTAACCCTAAACCTGATTAGAACACCCCCCCCCCCCGCCCAAACCAGAACCAAAAGGAAGCTCAAAAGGAAGTCATTTGACACGTCGAAAATAAATGAGCAGTCACAATGTGGGTTTAAAGAGTAAAAAAATTATTGGAAGGGGTCCTTCAACTCTTTCCATCTACTTCCATAGACCTTCAAATGCACCTTTTCAGAGCACCTTACTGTCTACTGCAATTTAATTCACAACCCAGACAAGCAACAGCTCTCCCGGCCTTGTCTCTGACAAACCTGCCTTTCAGACACATGGCCCCGCTCTTTCACTTACCTTGATAGAGAAAGCTGAACTTTCTCCCCTCTATGGCAGCAGTGTGTTTCTTAGCACTAGCCTTACAGACAGGAATTCTGTGCCAAATGATATACTAAAATAGAACAAGTATCTACCAGGATTTCCCTCAGTCAAATTACAGGTTATTTTCTTTCTTGTATCCTGCATCCTGCTTGATAACTGCTGTAAATGGAAGAGGATTTGTAGCTGATCTACATGCAGAATTGTATTTGAACAAGGTTTTCTGGGGCCTGGAAATGGGCATTTCTTTTGCAGTCTGAGACTTGTGCAAATACACAGGAAAACTTTCAATTTCCTGAGCCACAGCTGCTTTTGGTGGAGACTGACAGAGCTTTCAAAGAGCAGCTTCCCAACTACTGACAGAAAGCAAAATACTAGAACTCTTAAGTAGTTCCCACTCATTTTGTCCTGCATAGGAGATTAGGAAACTGGCAGATGGCAACACTGACAGTGACAGAAGAATGTATCTACCATTTCCAAAAAACAGGATTCCAAGCTACTCAGGCACTAGGAACTGTCATTCTTGCATGGAAGATGAAAAATAGCACAAAACTGATTTCTCAAGAAGTAAATCAATAGAACCCTGTATTCCAGTGTTTCTACACATACTACTTGAAGGCCTTAAACATGGCTTAATTAAACTTCTTTATTCTTATTTAGTAAATGGGGAAAAAACTACCAAGAATTTGGATTACTCAAGTTATAAAAAGCCAAAACTAATACTACCTTTTATCTTCTCCTTGCTCCACAAAGCTCAAAACAACAACTTTTGATCAATGCATACCCCAGAGCTTCACTATGGAAGAGCTGACCTGTATGACTATATAGGTCATAAACAATGCTGGAAATACACAGTTTTAATACAGAGAACTATTAAGAGTAAAGAGAAAGAAAAAGAGAGTCATAGGTCTTTACTACATCGGTTAGTTTGCGTGCTGCTAAAGGTGTCAGTCTCTACAGAACAGGCTGTATTAGGATCACCCTCAGCACTACAGATAAATGCCAGGCCCATTCTTTCTATTTACCACATTGTATATAAATGGAGTTTGTTTGCATCAACTAGCCTGCCTGACAGACAAATTAAACAGCTTATAAAACTACAAGACATAGACAGTGATCTAACATGAAAGTTTTGTATGTTTAGAAGTCCTCTGTTTCTGCTTATATCACACAGCTTCTTACAAAGTTAGCGAAAAATTGGTTATATTTTGTCTACTGGTAGGAGATCAGGTGGCCAGGGTGCAACAACACTTACCATTCCTGTCTTTACTAAAGGGCTAGAGTGCAACTTTTAGGAGTACTGTCATTCGGCACCTTCCAGATGAAGTAGGTTCTGCTCCAAAGACAAGTATCTTCCCTAGAACCAGGTCTTAATCATCTATTGCAACTCTGAAGAATTCTTTTGAGAGACTAAAGAAAGATCTAATTCTCAGCTGGGATGGTACTAGAGCACACAGTCAAAACTGACACTGCAATGGGCACACAACACATAGATCAGGTAGATCTGTCAAGGAAAAGACAGCATTTCTATAAAACAGAATTCACAGCTAAATAATCACTATGGGAAAAGACGTAGGAGAGCCATTTATCCTCCAGAAAGGAATTCAGTTCTGAGATAAAAAACAAACAACATTGGAAACTTGCCTGTTGTGCACACGCAGCACATCATTTTCCACCCAACTTTTAATCCATATATTGCAAATACAGAATTTTAGCAATATGCTGGAGTCAGGATGCTCTGTTTCAGGTTAGCACATACTGAATTGTTAAGAAGGTCTGATTTGCCTGTATGTTACAAGCTTGGAAATCTGAAAATGAGCAGTGGATAGAGACCCAGGTGCCTTTTTCACTCACTGTAAAAACACACAAATGAAAACCCACAAAACCAAGTCCTACTTTGAGATGCAATTATTCACCAAAGATACAAGGTCCTAGTTATACACGCTCAAGGCTGCACATTGACAGTGTTGAGTTCAACCTTCCTTTTCCTAAGCGTAAAAAAAGGTGACAGGGACTTTGTGAAGACAAACACACGTATAGTTTAAGTACTATGAATACTCTGCCTTCAAAAAGCAAATTTGACAACATAAGTGCATGAACAAAGATCTTTGTTGTATTGTGCTCTCCTTATCAAGCATACTGAACTCCTAAAACACAAGTTAGTCCAAATTACCATTTGACCAGCAATTTTAGCTCCCATTCAGATCTACTATTTTAGACTGCTGCCCCATCATAATAAAATTGAACAGGTTATGCACATGGATCTGTAGTATCAATTTCTTCATCTGGCAACACCACACACTTGAAGGGTTTTATTTAAAGAAATACACGTTTCTCTGACTTTTCAGAAAAAAAAAAAAAAATCACCTAAAAAGCTGCTCTCCATACTGGAATAGGGACACAGAGTTTTCAGTCAAGATGACCAATCCTTTCACCTTAGCTAGCAACCTTCCCACAGTGTCAGCGGGCTAGAGAGGGGATTCAGTGGCACCATTCACATTAGAAGCATTTTTAAAAATTCTTACAAGGATTTTTTCTGGTGCAGATTCACACGTGCCCAATTTAAACTTGGTCCACTCAAGAGCTCCACATATAGACAGCCTTCTTGATTTTTACAGACCTTCTACTGCTAGATTGGAAGTGTTCATATATGCGTGTATGCATTTGTGTGCACACATACACATGTATATACACAGAACTCAAAGGTTCAACACAATATTTGCATCATCTTGTAACCCAGCAACAATGACAAAGAAAGAAATTACAATTCTGTCATTAAGATACAGTTCAAACACCATGTCTGTTACTATCATATACCCTTTTACATATATATTAACACTTTCTATAGGAAAGAAGTTTCATACATTAAATATTGACAACCTTGTAATGTATTAAATACATATTTATTCAATATTTTATTAAGATTATTAAAAAAAATAATCTTAGATACTCTTTATTTTCACAAGGTGTATGCAGTTATGATGAGTAACCTACACTTCAGCTCTAACAGCCTAATCCAAACCCCATCAGCTTTAATGGGCTTTAGATCAAGCATGTGAGAGCACTGTAACAAACACTGTTTCAGGAGGTAATTCCCATGCAACATCAAACTATGACAAGACACAAGAGGCTAAAAATGGCTCATCATAATTTATTTTATGTTAAAATGTACAGCTTGAGGGAAGGGGCATGTGTTGGTTTTTTTGCAGTTTTTATTTTTGTTTCTTGGGGGCTTTTTTGTTTGTTTGTTTTTGTTGGGTTTGGGGTTTTTTTTGTTTTTTTTTTTTATTTTTTTTTTTAAGTGACTGACTAAAAAGATAACATAAATACAAGAGTGTCACTGGGTCCTATTTTTACATGTATCAAGCCTCTTCTGTTCGGCCCTTACAGTCACTCTGTACAGGTACAAAGGCTACAAAAAAGGAAGCAATATAAACAGACACAAATAACTTTTGCCTTTTTACATGCGATCTGTAAGCTTAGTTTGAGCTATTCACACGCTACTGCTCTATTTTTTCCCTTAAAAAATAACTCCAATATTTTATAAAGATAGAAAAATCTACAGATGGAATGAAAATGTAAAGTTAGAGGCATTTCCATAAAATAGCAACTTTACACCAAATTCACTACTACTTTTTTAAATCCTGCCAGGTATTTGGACATATATGAAAATGTTTCAAAACTTGACAAATAAACACTGAGATGTTTCAATCAACAAAAAACCGTAACTATTTATAAAACAGAAAGCTGCCTTTTTTCCTACCCCAGCCCCAAAGAAACTGGTCACAAAAATGGAAAAGAGTCTCAACTTTACACTAAACATACAGCAATAAAACCCTTTGAACTAACCAAAATGTGAACAGCTTTCGCAGCTTTTTTTTATTTTTTTTTTACAAGTTTTATAATTAACAAAAATATAGTTCTGTTTTTTTTACCCCTCAAACTAGGGTAACCTAATCAAGGCAAAAAAATTAAGAAATGGCTTACTGTTAAGCACAACACTTGTACAGTACTACAAAATGCACTGTCACTAACAAAGACATTAGCGGCATGCAGAAGTGTCACCTTCAGAAACAAAATAATACCATAAAAGAACTGCTAAAAGGCATTTACATGTGGGGAAAGGAGAGAGAAAAAGCTCACGATGCAGTACTGTCTGATAGTTTTGGAGTCTATTTATCCACATTTTTAATGGGAGCAGGCACATAAAATGGCTCTGAACCATCAGCTGCTGTGTAATTGCAGTTCATAGAAAGAGTTCTTCCTTTCCAGAGAACTTCAAGCTCAATGAAATAAAGAAAAAATGGAAAACCATCTATTTCCCCCCAGAGAGAAGAAAAGTTAAATCCCACAAAGTTAAAAAACAAAACAAAATGAAACAAAAAAAAAAAAAACCAAGAAACAAAAAAAAGAAAAACTTGTATAAGGCTTTCTGCTGCATACAGCTTTTAAATGGTGCCAACAAATGTTTTTGCATTCACACCAATTGCTGGTTTTGAAATCGTACTCTCCATAAGATATTTGTGCAGATCAATCCAATATGCTAGTTTGGTAGTCTGTCTCTCCAAAGGACCTACCTTCTCATGTAGGATCCATTAAGAGACTGTTTAGACATGCCTGTATTCATGTAGCCATGATGCCCCGGAGGACTGTACATCATGTTACTGTGGGGTGCTGTCTGCATTGGTTGCTGTGCATATGGCTGAGTTCCCATCATGCCCATCTGCATCTGCATAGGGTACTGGGGTGTCTGATTCATATACCCATGATTACTGTGATATCCACTATTCATCATTGGCTGGGACATACTATAACCATTCATAGCATTAAGGGTATTCATATTCATGTTCACTGAATTGACATTATAAGCAGGGGCTGGCATCAAATTTACACTCATGTTCATACCACGCTGCATCGTTAAGGTCCGCGCGGGCCCTTGCATGGCCACAGTCTGTGAAGCACGGCCATAAATTTGTGGCTGATGGGCTGCAGCAGCAGGTGGCAGAGGTGTGGATTTGGTTCTTACAGAAACATGACCTTTGCTGGCCATCTGAGTCTGCAGTCTTTGGGTGTGGGATATTCCAATATTCGACGAAGTCATATTACGCTGCAAAAGGGGAGGTGGCAAATTCATGGGAGGAGGAGTAAGGTTGGGGGGAGGGGTCATGGTAGCCTGTGCTTGGGGTCCTCCAGGAACAGCATGTGGAGACTGAGAAAGCTGAACAAGCCCTGTATTACTTAAGGGGGTGGACAAAGAGGCACTGTTTGCATAGGAAGTTACAGCAGCTGAATGGCTGTAAGGCAAAGAATGATCCATAAGCGTGTTAGTTAACTGTTGCAGTTTGGCAAGGCTGAAGGTGGCAGATGGCTGTGAGTAATGCCCTGCTCCAAATTCACTCTGCCCCATTCTTTCATATAATCCAATGTTGGCATTGCCAGTCTCGGGGATTTCAGTTAACTGCATAGGTGGTGTAAAATTAGCAGCCATGCTGCACTGGGATAACGGTTGGTTGCTGCTTGGAGGCCTTTCAACAACACAACCTTGGGGAGATTTTACATTACAAGTGGGAGGAGAATTGATGTTTGTTTGTTGCATCATACTGCAGCTTCCATTGATGTTAGACATCTGCTGTGTCACTGCACAGCTACTCTGCGTTAGGTTACTAGATGTAAGGCTACTGTATGAACAACTGTTTTGAGAAGAGTTGTTTCCACAGATACTACTACCCATTGTAGAATCGTAACTGCTTGGGTTTTCATAGTTTTCTGTTGTGCTCTCAATGCTCCCTAAGTCACTAAACCCACTATCCACAACTTGTTGCGAATGATCAGAAACTGAGGGAACATCCATCATTGGGCTAGTCTCCATGTTCTGCAGAGACGGCACAGAAATGGCACTTTGATCTGGGCTGATCTGAGCATAGCTGTTCTCTAAAGGAGCAACATTTGGACTATTAACAGAACGAACTGACTGGCTGGGATGAGAGTGCACAGATGAAACTGGGCTACTGTGGTCAGACTGCTGACAATCATCCAATGTGGTCATTTGGGGACTTTGGTCATTATGGGCATAGTTTTGCAAACTTCTACAGGCCTCTTGAGTCTCTGCACAGTCCTGAAATGTATCTTCATGTTCACTTGCTTCTTGGGTTAGAGACTGTACTGCTTGAACCGTCTCTGAATCAATCTCCATAGTCTCAGTACTCTCTCCCTTGAAATCGGAATGTAATTCTTCACCAGCTTTTTGGTCCTGGTTGTTATCTGTATGATCATCATCAGATTCAGGCACGGGGTCTGAATCTGTAGCAAGTTCTTTCTGGTCACTTTCACACTCATCAGCTGCAAGGTCAACACCACAATCCATTAAGCCCTCCTGATTTGAATTACCAGTTTGAACATTTACGTCTAAAAAAGACTGCTGTGTTTCCAGCATTTCTTTGAAAACTTCACCAGGCAGTTCCTCTTTCTCCACTTCCGTTGAACCCATGTGGCTATCGTCTTCATCATCTGCATCATGATCCTCATTGTGAGAAGGTTCCTCCTCCTCCTCCTCCTCCTGATCATCCAAATGCATGGACTCCTCTTTTTGCAGAAACACCTCTTCTGCTTTGTCTTTTTCTTGATCTTTTGAATTGATTCCACTTTGTTCTACATTCCTTTCTTCTTCCCCAGCTTTTGTCATATCATTTTCTTGTTTTTCAAAGGGTTCACTGGGTGGATGCAGAGGTTCAGGTTCTACCTCTTTTACTTCATCATCTGGTGGTGGTAATACTTCAACAGGCTCTTTAATTGCTTCCTCCGAAACAGCAGGAACTGTGCAGGGCTTGTCTTCAGCTGCTTCCTTTTGTTCGTCCACCAGCACCTGATAGTCAGGCTCCATAGGAGTCTCGGGTGGAGTGTATAAATTAAGCTTAAAGCCAGGTTTTCTTTCTTTGCTTTGCCTCCATTTAGATGGACCACGCTTAACTCCTTTGGGCCAACCCTGCTTACTCTTTAAAGGTTCAAGATTGTCTTTAGTGCTTTCTTCCAACACAGCTACATCCTCTGTATTATCTTTGGGAGGCAATAAATAGAGACAAAAGAAAAGTCTTAGCTTGCACAAACTAATCAGTATTTTCAACCATAAACCCAAAAGCAATTTATAAACTCAAAATGTATTAAGAAACTCTTGAACAAGAGTTATAAACAGATCTCAAGCCACAATAGAATGACATAATATCTACAGCTCAAACACATAGATATATAAAGTTCTTCTTGTTTGGTGGCCTTTTAATAGTTACCATCAGAACCATCATTTATACACTAGAAGAATCCCAGAGATTTAAAATCACACGACATGTAAACTAAAGCAAAAATATTGTCCAAATATTTGATTATCAACCTTTGTTTTTAGAATAGAGGTATGCCATCACTATATAGACATTGATCTAATGCATGTTGATCTTCTTTGACAGTAATAACATGAGTCTGGAGTTTCCTGTTTGACCATTCTGAATGATAAGCCACAGTAAGCATATAATCATGCTTTAGTACCAACACTGGAAAAAAGGTGGTTCATTCTAATATCTTCTCATGGGCAGCATATCATGACACAGCTCACAATACATGACAAAAGGCAAAAGATAATTGCAATTAAACAGAGTGCATTAGAACACTAAATTAATCCATTGACTATAAAAAAACCTACCCAAACACATTCACTCCTCTCCTCTCTCCCCAAATACCACTTACATATACACCAGAAAAAGGGAGAATTCTCAGGATATAACATGCTGCACTTGGGAGTGTAATGGCTTCAGCAATACTCCTTTGCCAAGTTCTGCCTCTCACTGTAGTAACACTCCTACAGTCAATTAATGTGATGACATGGTCCGTGGACAAATACGCAGTATCTGTCTAACTAAAGCAGTGCAAACCTGACCACTGGGACAGAGCTGGAACACTCTGAATTTGCTACTATTAGTTTAATTCACTTCTGTTGATAAGCAGGAAAAAGTGGTAATATTGTAATGTACCTGTGCACTGGTTTGTAACAGCACCAACATTTGTAAGCATGGTTGCTCTAGTCACACAAAAGCTGTTTAAAATAGAAATCAGTGCATGTTCCCTCAACTAAGCAAAGATTAAACTTCCCATGGAATTATGAAAATACTAAAATAGTAACCACTGGCTTCTTAAGAGAAAATATATAGACCTGAGAATCCAGTCATTCGTTCTGCAATTAAAACTTAAAAGCATAATTTGAGAGCCAGGAGGTCAAGGGATGAGTATACATTCAGAATAGCTCATTAGTAGTTTCACTATCCGCCCATTAGCTTTTCTGCCAGGAAATATCCTTGAAATCAAACTAGATAAGCAACTTTGAAAGAACACTGTTAAAACTATCCCTCTCTTTTGTGGGGAAAAAAAATAGGGACCCTAGTGCTGAGGACACATTGTGCCCCAGAAACAACAAACATTTCATTGAATTACCAACAATGCAGAATAGAAAGATATTTGTGTAAATCAAATCTTACTTCTTGCTTGTATCCTCTACCAAGGATACAAAACCAATATTAGTCAGCATTCCAGTGATACCCCTGCTCTGTCGAGTATGAAATGCCCTGTCGTAGGGACATAAAAGTTGTTGCTGGCAACATGACAAGGACTGCAGTGCTTCAGACTGGAAAACATTTGCTTTCTGAACACAAAACCCAGATTGTAATATTAATGGGTTAGGAATAACAAAAGAAGTAAACACAATAGAACCAAAACAAAAAAATTTGAAGCCACCACTGAATTCTAATAAACTATCTGAGATTAATGGCTGCAGTAGCACCTCTAAGCAGAAAGCATTATTATGATCGTAAGATTTTTAAGACCAAAATGTCTAAACACATCTCGTTTAAAATTTCCATATTTATGACAAAAATAAACACTTCCTTTGGAGGCCATCTGACAAATTAGTTTTGTGAAGATATAAGAACATTTTCAGCTTACTTGTACAATTGTCATCACTCCTGTAACAACAAGTATCTTTCTCTTCCTTATTCTGCTCTTCCTCCTCCTCCTTCTCCTGTTTCTGTTGCCCAGGTTGATACTCAAAAGCTTTTCTAATAACAGGTTTCAAGTCATCATCTTCCCCATCCATCTCACAAGTAGGTTCCAAGTGTGGCATGGGACGGTCTTCATCTGAGTTATCAAATGGCTCATTCAATACCTCTGTTGTTTCAGAAATTGTCTCTGTTGTAACACTGCTATTAATCCTTCTGCGTTTACGGCCCCTTTTCTTTTTCAGTATGAAAGGTCTCTGAAAAATAATTCCAGAAATATAACATTCCTGTTTGTTAGCTGACTCTTGACATCAATAAATAAATTTTTGTAAAGTGAGTTTACAATAATCTATTTACTCATTCAAAAAAATACCTTACATTGCATCAAATTCAAGTGTAGACAGAAAACTAAAATGTCTAAACAGTTAAAATAGGTATGTATCTATACATGCACACAAACCTTTCTGTAGATGAAAATTAAGACTAGAATTTTCTTCATATTGTAGTGATTTTTACCTTCTTCTGTCAAATAATATTCATAGCAATATTACACACATTGTACTTACACATCTTTCCTCTGTAGATTTATAATTCCCCAACAACCTTCACAAGTATCAAAGTTTCTTCTTCTACATTTCTGGTTTCTGCTATTTTAGAAATAAGTATGTATACAGAAAAATAGGTAACAGCAAAGGAAGTGCACCTCAAGCTTCACACGGGTCTCAACAATACACTAGAAGAATCCTACAGTTGGCTGCTATAAAGAAAAAAACTGTTCAACAGTTTATATTTCTATTATTATGCATTCTCAAAGATTTATAGTTACTTGCAAGTTTGCTCATCTAAAGTATAAACAAAGGACACTCCAATTCCCTAACTCTCACCAGGGACACCTAAATACATATGCTAAGGTGAGTGCTTTAATATTCTGGGATGCTTGGTTTACCAATTTAATCCATTCAAATAGTTGCTTTTTCAACGAAATTAAGATTTATATGAACACTGCACTAACCAGAATTTAACATTTAAATCTCTTGGAAATTAGAAGAATATGGGTAAAAAAACCCTTTTGTTTTAACAGCACTTGCTTTTTAAAAACAGTATTCCCCTTTAAGGAGTCCCTATATTAAGAACAGTAGAAGGGCAAATCCCACAAGCTGGACTCCATCTTAAAATGAAAAAAAAGGAAGAAGCATTAGAATACTGAACGAATACCAATGCCAAACAGCAGAGGGCAATCACTAGTTTAAAAATTAACAGGGAATTCTGATTTTTTTGTGTCACTAGTATTTTACAGCTCTGTGAAAAATCCAGAAGATAAAAAAATTGGATGGAGAACTAAATACAGGAAGACAAGAATTGTTCAGTGTCCAAACAATAGAAAAAAGGATTAAAACAATCTAATAATGTTCGTAAAAAGCCAGATTATTATTTTGATTACAACGATTTGATTGAAATCAGAGATGAATGACTTTAAACCAAACCACTGAAAAAACACACCTTTCTTTTTATGGCCAGTGACTGTGGCTTTGTCAGCCGGGGAGGCGAACTCTGCTGATTCTCATCCCCGCCATCCTCCTCGCTGCTTTCCTTAGATTGCTCTGTGGATTGCCCTCGCTCCCCCACCACTGCCACACTTTCTGGAGATCGCAAATATTTATTTTTAGATTGTACTTTTGCAGGTGATTGCCTACTATTAGTTCTCGTGGAGAATATCTCTTGCTCTTCCTTCTCCCAGCAGCTAGCTTGTTCCATCAGACGCTCAGCCTGAAGGTTGAGGTTAAAATAACAGGTCACTGAAACAGCATTTACTTAGCCATATCCTTTACGTTCAGCTAAAGAGTTACAATAAGTCAACCCTGATTAGCACTGCTGGCTAACCTAGCAACAACATTTCAGCTGAATCATCTAGTAGGTCCTTTACAACAGTTAGGATAACAAACCAAAGAAGATTGCATTTCATGGGATATTTAGCACTATTAATGATGCAGCGAATTGATTTAAGTCCTTTAGCACTACATTACATGCCCACTGACATGGATCACTTTGAGCAAGTTCATAACACAAAGAATCGATTGACACTGCAGCCCCTGAGCTCTGCACCAAATTTGATCTGATTACATGCTCTTCGACTACCTCAGGAGTGATAAATACAGCTCTATGACAAGTGATTCATGTTCTAAGTTTTCATATTCATCCTCCCAAAGTTACCATGTCTTGCTGCACAGCTTCCAAAAATTTTGCATTACAGTAATATCAGTATCCTCTATCATTAAGCAGTGGTCAAAGTGAAAACTGCTCTGTTTAAGAAAGCCTAATATTGAATACTCAGAGTGGTGAAATCCAAAGGAAGGGAAATTCAGAATAAGAAGTTTCTGCTATTACCTCCTTTTCTGCTTCTCTCTCTTCTTCAGAAACTGCAGCATTAGAAACTAACAAAGGAGTCCATCTCAAGCTTTCAGGATCTACCTCATTGATACGTGGATTCGCTTTCAGTTTCTCCATATGACTTGAAATCAGCTTTTCCCTTCTAATAATTACAAATCTACAATCCAATAAACAGTAATTTATTTTAGAAAGTGATCACCTAGAACAACCTTCCTACAGTTTAAATCCTTTTGCACAATAACCTGTGAAAATAGATGGATAAATAAATGGATACATCAAACTAAAAATATCAGCTATCACACATAGGTAACACACACTACTGACTGTTTACTAAGCGGAAGTGAGGAAAAAATAGTTTATGAAGTGAAAGCTCAACACTAAACATCACTAGGGCAACAGAGAGGAAAGTAAAGGTTTTAGAGTTGACTACTCTAAATCCACGTAAGAGGTGTAGTGTTAGCACTTCAGTCACTGCCAGAACAATTTCCAATTTTAATATGACATACAGGCATAAATAGAAAACACCGTGGATCATCAAATAAAGAGTAAAGAAGTTGTTAATATTACAACTGAAGATGGCAGCTAACTGGACAAGAAAGTGAGTTAGAAACATCGGTTTTTCTAACAGAGCATAAAAATGTACCTTAGTCCTACACTGATGCAGTAGAAAACAACTTTCTAATGACTATGAAATGAAGGAGCATTTCAAAAGTAGGTGAAGACTAACATAATAGCACAGTATGCTAACATACTAGCATATATCCCACCAAATTCCCCTGTTACAAAGAACTATACAATTCTAAACAACAAAAAATGTTTTTTTGTTTTTTGTGTTTTTTTGTTTTTTTTTTTAGCAAGAATTTCAAATGCTGTAAAAATCAGGTAGGTTAAGTGACAGTATTGCTTTTCACTGAGAGAATGCTTTAAAAACAAAAGGTCAGATCCAGGTGAACCCTTTTCACAGAATTGTGACAAACTTCTACTTCACTACATGTATGCAAAATTAACAAAATGTAGGAAATCATAAGAAGCCATACCCGATTCCCAAGGTAAGTGTCTGGCAGGAATTTCAAAGATGCGATTTCTCTTCCTGGTTCAGCCACTGACCTTCTGGATACCTTTAGCCAAGTCAGTTCATGTCCCTGTCTAAGCTTTACTACCTGTGAAAAAAGACTAACTGACCTTGTTCATAAAGTATTTTGAATTCTATAGATGAAAAAACATTATTTTCTAATTGGGCATCAGTATTCAGGCCCTATAATAATTTGTGATGGCAGAAGCTGCATGTAAGTAACCAATACATATTTGAATCTCCCTTAAAATGCATTTTTCCCATCAGGTTGTCCATAAATAAGCACCCCAGAAAGTTAAGGTTTTAATGCCATGACAGCACTCCTCTTACTACTCGCATAATACCATTCTGTAATCCAATCTCCTTTTTGAAGATTTGCATTCTTACTAGTTCAAAACTTACTAGTTTTGAATAGTACTGCTGGTGCACATAAAAGTTACTGAGACTGCACTATTCCTGATCTTAATTTTATTTTTTGGCAACCCACTGTTTGTAAGGCAGTTTTGCTTAATTATGAGGTTTCTATGATTGGAATATCCAGAAAGAATTAAGAAGCTCTTCAGAAACACAAATACCATTGAAAGTAATTTAAGGCATTTTACGAAAAAAAAGAGCCCAAACAACAAAACCAGCCCACTTAAAATCTAAAGTATCAATCAAGATCATTAAGAAAGAAGATATTCACAAAACAGGAACTCACCTTCCCAGTGCACTAACTTTCAACATTGATCATAATGTTAAATAGAAGCTTGCATTCCCAGTACCTTGGGCAGGACGACTTCATGTAGAGCTGACCTGATCCCATGGCTCGTATGAATTCAGTAATGATTGAAAAAGGGGTGTGGAGAAAGAGACTGCCACCCACAACCCCAAATTTTTCCCCTCACTAGTATTCAAAGCAAGATATTTGCAAAGTAAGAGTCAGGAATTGTACTTACGGAAGATGATACTGAACGAAACAAAATTCTTCACTGAAAATGTTTCAAGCTGGCCACACCCTTCTAATAACCATTAACATGGAAGAGGATCCAAAACCCCACCATTTATTTAGGGAGAAAAACTCTTTATCTAAGATGCCCATTAACAAGACCCAGCTGTACTGCCCTTCTTCAGTAAAATGGTTATCATTCATTTTAAAGTCAGAATTTTACACAGACATTTTTCACATCAACTGTTTTGTAAGTAGAGAAAATTAATGTTTTGTCTCAGTATTTCTAAAATTTTTTACAAGATTCACTGACCTATCTTCTCTTTTATCTATCATGCTATGCTGCTGCAGGGTTGTGGCAATATCATGTGGACACATTCCAGTAGCTCGACTCATTCCTTTGATGCTGATCTGTTTTTCATGGTGGCAGTTAAGGTATTCTAATATGACACTCTTCCAGTATGCCAAGTATGAGAGACGACCCAGATCAGACAATGGCTTTTCAGGGGATCCTGCTTGACCCTCTCTTCTAGAAAGTAAATAGCCTAGAAGGAAAAGAAACAGAATACCTTACTGAGATAACAAAACTAAAGAATTTTAACTACCCCTTAAGAAAGTTGGTATTAATAAAAAGATCAGCATGACTGACTACATTATTGATACTTCTTGCAACTAAAGATATCCTACCCATAAAAGAGATTGTTTTTCATCATATAATGGCATAGAAAAGGATTAAATTCTTGTAAGAGACTCAGATCTTATGTTACAAGAATCAAACATTAACCAACCCCCCCCCCCCCCTTTTTATCACAAGGCAAGGAGAAAAGAAAAAGCGAACACGTTTCAGAACAGGTCTCATCATACATGATGTCATTTAGAACTACAACTGCCTGGCCTTTTGAGAAACTTTTACACCTGAGTTACATCACTGAAGCCAAGAATTTTCAGAAGAATCTCAAGAGGAAGTGTCATGGGTAATATCAGTTAAGTCAGTTTTCTTCAAGAAGCCCCAGGTGACTAAGTTTTTGATGAAACAGTTAGTTGTTGTACTTCAGAGGTGACATACAATTCACAAGTTGAACTACTAGGAGAATTACTTAGAAAAAATAATTAAAAAATAATCTCCCTTAATTAACATTTAAGAACATTCACATAATTCCATTTTGCAGTCTTCAAGACAGTAATCAATCAGCTATTATACAATACACCACCTTCATTTTATATTCTATGTGTGTTTTAAGTCCTTTTTAACTCTCTTCAGCTTTAAGAAGCTTTTACAATTTAAAGTAGAACACACCTGCTTGGAGATAACAGAAGTAGTCTGGTATTTGCCACCATTAAAACTATTTCAGGATAAAGGAAAAAAACCCCCCAAATCAACACAATTAATAAAATGTATCCTTTCACAGTAATTAATCTCTCCATGACACATATTCTGCACCGTGCCTTTACAAACACTACCAAAACATGGGCTTTAAAACACCAGGCTTACAAAATGCTTATTCCACTACAGATGTGGACATCATGCTTATGGAATTACATTACTCAAAGTCATTTGGAATCCACCAACATATATGGTTCTTTTGCCTTCCAATACTCTTAAATACTTTTCTTTTTTTTTTTAAGTTGAAATCCCTCTTTTTATTTTTCAAAGATTGCTTTAAAACATATCTAGTACAGCCGTGTCACATTTGCTCAACAAATCCTACTGACTTCTTCACAAAGTTTCTCCTACTCAAGTTAGCTATAAATTAAAAACATATGATCAATGTTCAGCTTTGAGTGAAGCAGTGGCTGTCTCCTTATTTTGCTGTATGCTCTACCATATACAAACTGAACACACACACAAATAGATCTGGGTTTTGTATATCAAAAAAACCCCATGAAATACATACATACATATATATTTACTCAGCCTGAAACAATGGTCTTCCCTTTTATGGGGGCAATACAAAAGGTTCACAACAGAATTTGGAAAATACATATGCACTGGTACTCATACTCTAACCTCCAGTTCGCATAAAAATGTTTACACAGAAAAGCAGATATCCTACTACATTCCAAGTGATCACTAACAACATAAATAAGGAAATAAGTAGTGTACCCTTCGTATCTATTAGCATGATTTACAATAAAATGCCAGAGCTTCAGGAGGAATACCACCCCACATCTGCCTACTTCTATGTAGCACATAGAAACCTACATAAAGCCTGCATACATCTGCATGGTACCACTGGAAACTCAGCAAGTAAATTTGTTCTGTTTTACAGAAGAAACACTACCTTAAAACTCAAGAAAAGGAAGGTGTTTTAACATTTGAAGTTTCAGCATATTAAATTTTTTTATAACTAGATACGTCTTAGTACTACATGTAACTATTTTTGACAGGAAAAGCCAAACTTCGCATTCAAAACCACACTGCATCCTGAATAGTTTGAAGGTAAAGAATTGTTGTTCTACCTCCATACTTCCAGCTGCACAAAAAGAGACCTACAGCATATAGCTTATTCTGCATAATTTTAGACAAAGCTTCACTTGCACCAAGAAAGATTTTTGGATAAACTTGTTCACAACATATAAAGACAAATTTTATACTAAGATGTCATTGCCTATAGAAAAACATGCAAAACTGCAGCAGTACAAGTAGGGATAGAAGTCTCAATACAGGAAAAGAGAGGGAGAATAACCCAGATTTTTAAATAAATCCATGAGGAGAACTTTCAGTTGCTTCAAGTAACTTCACAGTTTAACCCACCAACTTCACATTCAAGAGAACTTGGGCACTAATAGAAAGTGTTTGTAGGCTGTTTGCAAGACCTGGATTTCATTCTTGTATTTCACTATGCTTCAAAATTACTTAGACAAGAACTTTCTTCCCCCTCTTTCATTTTCCTCATAGGTAACAGGGCTGTAACTACACTTTCTTGGTAAACATTTTATGAGGCTTAATAAAAAAATCACTATCAAGAGTTTGGAATCATTAGTTAGGCAACCACAAGTAGCTTTAGAGTTTTACCAGTATATCCTCGCTCATCAGTTCTTTCCAATGGCTGGGGACTTTGCGACTAGTTCTTAGTTGTCATTTTCACATATTTTTACTCTACGTTAAAGCAGTGAAACCTTCATCTGCACGGCAATAACATCTATTGGTATCCTTCTCCTACCATTCTACAATATAACCTATGCTTATCCAAGATACTCACATTTTGTAGGATCAAAAATATAAATCACAGGTAACAGTCTCAGTTACACGTAGCGAGCACTAAATGGAAAGTTTCTCTTAACAGATTCTGTGATTTGAACGACATCTATTAAATTAAACTTACCAAAGAGACGCCAAATAATTGATCTAAGTTGCAGGTAAATAAAAAACACTGATCTTGGTAGCTCGTGTATCTATCCTGAAGCATCTGAAATGAGCACAATATGCCCCTGTTAAACCGATAGCCCCAGTGTCATTGTGTCTACCTAATCTTAATAATGGATAGCCTCAAAGGGGAAACCTGAAAGAACTTTCTTGAACTATAACCCCTGATTTGAGACTATGAACAACAGCAACATTCAGAGGACAAAATATAGCTCCTCCTCCTCCCCCCGCCCCGAGTAAACAAGTCAAGACTGTATGTTACACAAAAAAACCCCTACAACAAAATACAAGACCTAATCTAGAACAACAAAGGAGTTGCCTATCTTATCTTTTCAGCGTATGAGTGATAGTATCACAAATTAAACAGCCAAAATACCATTAATGATTTTTATTTCTTGCCTTATCTCCAGCCTTCATAGTGAAGCCACACACGATTTACAGCCTTTGATTTTTATCACGCAAACCCCCCCAGAACCAATAAGGTTTTATCTTATTCAAAACAATTAGAAGAAATTCAATCTAACAAAGGGAAAGTTAGTGTAAGATACATGTATTTTATGCCTTCAACTCAAATTTAGGAGAAAACCAGACATGAAAACATACATTTAAAAGAAATTAACTTGAGGACTATCTTTTAATTTCAATCTACAGCATTCCCAGTATGTAACTGCCCTGAAATAGCTAAAGCAGTCCTCAACACACCTACGTGAAAACAATAACTTTAATACACCTGTGTCAGTCTCCAGCAACTTTCAGTTAACTACTGATTTTGTTATGCTCAGTTCTGTCTCTTAAATTAAACAGCCTGAGATCAGAGGTCCGGCTTGGTAGTACCCTGTTCTGACAGTGGCCAACAGAAAAATCCAAGGGACAGACTAAAACAGGCAACCATTTTGTGAAACTCACACATGCAAACAGAATTAGTCTGGTTCTGTCCAAACAAATGGAACCCCTCAGATGTGTATCATCCTCACACATTTTGGCATTTTCTAAGAACTTGGTAATATTTGTTAAGTATCACTGTCTTTTGCAAGCAGCAGAGAGTCCATCTTCCTTCTCCATTCACTGCATTTACCTATGTGTACCAGTCTTTATTGTCATGTCCACTAATATGCGTGGTACTGACCTGAGGTGAACTGACTTGTATCTCCCTAGCTCTCTCCTGAAAATCTTCTAAAAATCAGGATCGTATCAGCCCCCTTTCAGTCCTGTGGCACAAAAGCAGTTTTATGCATACTTCAAGATACAAACTGCCACAAGCAGCTATTTCATTACTAAGTCTCTCTTACTTCCAAGTCCAAGAAACATCCTCCTTTTCCTGCCATACACACTTCCAAACTTCACTACTTGGCTTTCTAGTATTAAGCATAAATCACTCCACAGTTTTAAATACGGCAGATACAATTTAGCTTGAGACAGCTGAATTGAATTTTATTACATATTGAAGAAATACAGACTTGTCCCTTTGCTTCTAACATGGTAGCAAAGGCAGGCTAGCCCTCAAACATATAAGAAGACAGACATGCAGATTACATAGAGGCCAGTGGCATAGGAAGAAGCAGCAAATAAAGACACTAAATAATTGAATTGGTATACTGAGAAAGACCAACTGAACAAACTAAAATTGACAGAAGGAAGTCAAATGAAGTTTGAAGATATTCTTTAAGGACTCTCCTGTAATCTGTGTGCTCTCTATACATGCTTTATAATTCTATAGCAATGAACAAATCAATTTATCATTTCATTTCTGATGAATGGTCAAAGAGATCTAGCTAAAAAAAGTTCAGTTTCTTTGAGTGTGTTTAATTAAGACCGACCACAATCATTATAAAGCCATTAGGTTTTCAAGTAAGCCAAGTAATTTAACTTGATTCAAGTAAATCACAAAACCAAAAACCTCAGTCTTGTCCTCCCTTCCCTCCAGCCCACTTGCGCCCTGGTTGTAGGTGTCTGAATTACAGTTGTTTGAGTGCACATAAGAAAGCATGGCCACACTGTGGCTCAGTTACACACAGAAGTAGTTAAACTGTGGTATGTATATTGCACAGGATTGAATGAACACTTCATTAATGGTTTCCTATTCGCCTGGGAAGCAAAAGAATTTAGCTAATATGAAGGTTTTGACAAGTATTTTTGATGCAATTATATTTACTATTTCTATCTTTAAAACACTTTATATCCTGGAAGAATCCTAGAAATGCTGTATTTTATATTAAATACAAAAATTACTTTGTTTAGCTTAAAAGTAATCAATAGTTGGCTGGTTAGCATCCACACTTTGAAAAATAAACAATTGTGGCAGAGTAGGTTCTAAGAAGGTGAAATAGAGGGTTATATTTGCCTTGCAAAGTAAGTGTATTAGTCCTCTTTTTATAAAAGTATCACAACATCACTTGCAATCTCCAATGGGCAATACAATTGTACATTTTATTGAAAATTCAACATAGCCAGAATACAACCCACCCAGAGCATCCTGAGGCAGTTTCAATACAATCTACTCCAGAAGATGCTACCAGCTGAATCTCTAGTATAATTTCCTGTATTCTACTATCCACGTGCTCCCTTTAACAGGGCATCTGACAGATCAACCTCACCACACACCATAGACACTGTGCCATGTGCAATGGACACTGTGCTCATCTAACACAATTCCTCCATTCCTTGAACTTCACTGCTTACAGGTAGGCAGGTTCTTTGAGTACAGTGCCACAAAGAGAGGCACTTCGCTCTTATGAGGACATAATGTATAATGTTTAACTATTGTTCTGAAAATACCTTTCACCTCATTGCATCACATTGCAATGCATTACATTGCCTTCAGTAGAAACAGATAATATCAGCAAAAATGTGCCTGAACAGCAAATAAAGAGTACTGAGTCTCATTCTATACCTGGACAAGTACTTAAAAACTGCAGTTCCTTTCTCCTATGCTACTAGCAACAATCCACGTATTTGTTTTTCACTTATGCAGGTTAAAAATTAAAACAGAGTCTTCGAAGTGGACCCTGAGGGTAGGGATCCTTAAATGCTACGTTTCAGCTAGGACAGATCTTTTGTTTGCTACAAAAAGTTGGAAATAATTTACACTGAAAATTTTAAGAGAAATTTATCTGAGAGTCTGTGATCTAGAAACATTTTATATATCAATCACATAATGCACTGGAGACAAAACACAGTTCTGATCTTATTTAAGAAGTCATGTTCAATATTACTTTCTAGAAAATCAGTATTATTAATCTCTGTGAATAAGAAAGTTACAAATAGTAGTGAAGAAAGTTTTTTATGTTCTTGTAACTGAGACAGAACTCAGCTTACAAAAAACCCCCCAAAACCCAAAAAGAAAAACATCTTAACATTAGGATGTGTCCTACCAGAGCACTCCAGAGTCCTCATCTTGGATCAGCCTAGCTGTTCCAGAGAACCCAACTCTTCACTCAAATTTTGTAATTCAAACTTAGATCATCACTTTTTTTTTTTTTTTTTTCCTCATCTGCAGATTAGATTGGCTCTTACTTTCAAGAAAAACTGCAGCCAAACACATTCTCTTTCAAAAACAGAACCACACTGGTGGTAGTTTAATACAAGAGAAGAAGCAGAACTTTGCTTCACTGCAAACACTTGTTACAGATAAATGTTTACATCCTGTTTCATCCCTCCACATTCACAGAATTATTAATAAACATAACACACAAAGCTCTTGAATAGGAGCAACTCTTACAGAGTACAAGAACAGTACAGAAAACGCAACGTAGCAGAGGTCCCTAGATGAGAATAACTCCTAAGAGTCCTTCAGCAGTAACCCTGCCACCGTAACCTATTAGACTTTGAACAACAGTGGACTTAGGAAATAGGAAATCTTTATTCTGTTCAGCAGGGTTTCATCAAGACAGCTTCCTCTCAGGCTTTTTAGGCTATCACCTTCTATGCTTCCTAGTAAAACTGCTTGAGCATTATCATGGTATCTCGCTTCAAAGAAGAAAGTTTCTATTGTGAATCCTTATTTCATTTCCACAGAAGAAAAACACTCTCCACCTTTTAAAGTGCAAAGGATCAAAATTTAGAAGAAGTATCATTGCAAGAGCATTAATTTATTGCTTATGTATTAAAATACCCACAAAACAGATGACACTATATTATCACATCTGAATAATCTTCACATCATTTTTAAACCCAAAGAGTCAGACAGTATGCTTGTAATTGGTAATAACTGAGAATCAGGGTGGGGAACAAACCATATGAAGAACCAAATTCAAATCTATTAACCTTGGCTTCCAAAATTAAGTCTCTTTTGCCACTGTAATTCACCTCATAGCAAAATACAAAAGCAAACTTAAATGGTTCCAAACTTGCTCAAGCCTTGCATGCATAGAAAGCGCATTTTAAAAACAAGTTTCAACTCACAAACAGGAATGACATAGCTTAAAACAACTGTCAGGTTGTCAGCTCTCACAGAGTCATGAAACAGCTACTGAGCTGCTACAACATACAGCATGTCATAATAAGGTAAACTGTCATCAGCTTCAGTTTGCCTACGAGACATGTTCAGCAGCCGAGTTGTAAATGGCTTAACTGCCTCTGAATCAAGGACAAAACAGACAACAAAGACAGAAGCACTGTTGCCATTCTAAGGGACATGCTTGCTCTCTAGCCATGCACTAAGGCCACTGCAATCAAATTAATCTGGACAGCTACAGAGAACTGCTGTCAATGCACAACTAAACTCCATTTTATCTTTCTGGACCTGTTCAGCTATACCAACAACAGTAATACATCACTGACCTATAAACAGGCTTAAAGAAAGCTGCCAGCGTTGAGTACCACATCATCAAGTCCAGTTCAAAATGCATCTACGCAACACAAGGCTTAAATGACAGCCTGCTGACAGCACTTTTACTTCCAAACTTCCTAAAGTTTACTTCCAAAGTAAGTTCTCCTACCACAAGCTAATCTAATGTTAATAGCAAAAGTTTCAGAAAACAGCATATGTAGGAATACCTGCAGACAGAATTTATGCAGATCTGGAGGTACCTTAGCATTTGTTACGTGACTTACACAAAGTCAAATGCTCTATCATCTTTGTAACATCGTGATAATACAAATCCATTTATTTCACTCATTGCTGTAGTTGTCTACTCTTCCTTCTCTTTTTCAAGATGCTGTAACATTTGCCACCACTCAGTTATCAAGGATGTTCCCTAATTGCCATGACCTCTCAAACATGATAGGGAGAGGTCTCACAATCATGTCAGTCAGTTCCCTTGGGTGAATCTCACTTGGTCCTACGAGTCTGTGTATGTTAATTTTACTTAAGTAGTCTGTAACTTGGTCTTCCTCTAATCATGGATGGCATCTCTCTCTGCTCCTTAAATTCTGCCACACCTGAGAACAGGCCCTATCAGTGAAAGCCAAGGCAAAGAAAGTACCAAGTACCTCAGATCCCTTCCGAAATCCCCACCCCATGTTGTCACACGATGCCCACTCCATTCAGCAGCAGGGCCATGTTCTGCTTACTCTTCTTCTGGCTGTCCACATACTTGTAAGCGCCTTCCTGTTGCTCTCCACATCACGCAGTTTCAACTCCAACCAAGCTTTGGCTTAATTCCATTCCTGCACACATAAGGAATACCAATACCTTTTGCTGACTTTGTTTTTCCTCAAGTCACTAGCTCTCCCTGCAGCCTAGCAGGCTTACTGTCATGCCTGCTATTTTCATGAACATTAGAATGAGACATATTTGCAGTCTGAAGAAACTGCCTCTGGATATCATGTCCTGTGCTCCTTTGCCCTTCACAGCAGCCTCTTACAGGACACCACTTACCAGTTCTCTCCAGAAGGTAAAATTCTGGGCCTTAGTCTGCTAGTTGCCCTCTTCACTTCCCTCAGGATCTGAAGCCCTACTGTCTCATGGCTACTACAGTCTGGGCTGCCGCTGACTACTACTTGCCTGATCAGTTCTCTTTATGTGCAAGTAGCAGATCCAGCAAAACATTTGCCCTAGCTGGTCCTTCCAAAATGTGTGTCAAAATATTGTCCCAAACACCCTGCAGAAGTCTGCAGGATTGCTTGTGTCCTGCTCTGCTGCCCTTCCAGAAGAGTGTTTCAAGTAGTCCTTGAGAACAAGAGCCTTCTAGTAGCAGATGTCATCTAGTTGCTTGGAAGGTTCATCCTCTTCCCTTTTTGATCAGGCTGTCTATAACAAATGCCCACCACAGTATTCGTGATAGCTGCCCTATCCTCTGATTCTGAGGCATACAGATTTGACAGGCCTACCACCCATCAGGTAGCAGAGCTCCATGCTTCAAAGTCATTCCTTTGTGTAGGGCACAACCTCCCCTCCTTGGCTTCCCCGCCTGTGCTTCCTGAAGAGACTGTTATCCATCTATTACAGCAGTCCAGTCTTCTGAGCTACCCCATTGCACCTCTGCAGCCCTAACAAGGTCACAGCTCTATGACAGAGCACAGTCCTCCAATTTCTCATTTTTGTCTTTAGGACTTGAGAAATTGGAATAATGGGGTCTCAAATGCAGTGCGACAGGACCCCCTTCCCCTGCCGACCCCAATCAAATTGTCTCTTGCAAACCCCACTCTCCAAGAAGCCCAAGACCTGGACATCTACTTACTCCCCTAGGAGTTCTGTCCAAGTCAGTTTCTGATGTGCCAAGTGTGGTCATTCCAACTGGTGGCTGTAACACATCACCATCATGGTTGTGTCACCTCCAAACAGCTCTCTGGACCCTCAGGACACTCCATTCTGGGTCAACTGCTCCCTTAAACTGCCAGGTTTGCATGTCTTGGTCATTGGTGCTATCCACATGTTTGTTAAGTAAGAAGTTGGACACAAGTCTACTCCACCTCACTTCAAGACTTCCTATTTGACAAGCAACTTCACAGGCTGTCTTTTGGTTTGCAAACACAGTTCAATCACCTTCTGAACTAAGGATCCATCAACATGCTCCCTCCTATGCTATGGTCCAAAATGCTCATACTGAATTAGGAACCAAATTAGCTGTACACAAACTTATTTCTTCTTAACCACTATCACACAGCTCTAAAGTACAGTACACCTTGTTCCATCTCCTACCATTTAGTCTGAATATTGCTCAGTACAAGAAACTAATACAAACACTCTATCATATTTTACAGTGCACTGAGTTTACAGAAAAGGTCACTGCATTTGTATGCTTTTTCTACTGTTATGAAAAAGTGAAAAAATACTTTAAACAAGTATAGGTCTCCATGAAGTGTTAAGATAAACAATTATAAGAAACTTCACCAAGAGGTAAATATATTCTCCTATTATTTAGGATTCATCTTGGAGAACTTGATGGAACATCTATGATCTTGTATCCAGACAAAGGTTGGGGAAGGTTCAACACATTTGTGTTTTTTATATTAACACTGTAGATGCGTTTCTGCCCATTTTAAACCTATTTTCCTATCAAGAAGTATTATATCTAGCACGAAAATGCCCTCTAAACTAGATGCACTTGCAGCTGTTTAAATAACAGATGACAAACTCACAGGTATTTCAACTAATTGCTTGGTCCAGAGCAATTACATAATAAACAGGAACATGTGGACCTCAAATGCACAGTGCACCTCTGCACCAGCTGTACAGATTAACTGCATTGCAAATTAGAGCAACAATACATGCAGTTAAGCATTTGGATCATATCGGTTATTCACCTCATTATGTTATGCACTTAAGCAGTCAGCAATGAAGTCCACTGATCTAGTCTACCTGCCAGTGAAGTCAGATCAAAAATATCACCACTGACCAGAGCTGCTGGAGGGTAGGAAAGGGATAGGAACAGTGTACTGATGTCATAAAAATGGGAGTCAAATAGGAGCAGGTTGCTTGGATCGTAAGAACAAGTTTTAATCTACTGATCCTTCCTCAGCTTTAGACTGAGCGTAGCCTTCACAGCTGAAGTTCTTTTAGAAAAATACACATTACATCAGCAAAATGAGAATTTAATGCTATGCTAGCATTCTGGACTTCAGTCTGATTTATATGGATAACAGCTTTTCCTCATGCATTGTGTAACTTAAATCTGTCAAGCTCAGGTTCATAGTTACGCATGCACATTGCAGTCACATATAAACGTTTACACACGCTTCCACACATAGCAGAGGTATCTCAACACCACTGAAGTAACTCTCATACAGGAGACAGAATCAAGTTACTTATGAAAGCTTTCCAGATACACACTTCAAAGATGCCAATGCACTGCTGAAAAACCTGAGCAGACAAGAGAGACACAAAATCAAACTACTGCCAGAAGTTGGTAACAGTTTGAGATCTACTTCTCAGAGTCCCCTAGTCATAAAATGGAGCCTGTCTGAAAGCTGTAAGCAATAGTTTGTGCTCAAAAGATTGCCCTTATGTAATCAGCACTGTTCAACTCTTATTTATATTTTGTTAATATTTGTGTCTGAAGAAAACGTATTCATGAGAATCTATCCAGAATGAAAGAAGCAACCAGTGAACTATTTGCCCTTGCATGTTCTAAGTTCTTCTCAGTCTCTTTAAAGGCCAGCCCCCCCAAATTAATTACCAGACTCGGACAGATGGAAACAAGCACTTCTCCATTAAACTTTGTTTTGTTTGAAACATAACCAAGTAAAATAAGTCCCTTAATATGGAAACGAAGAACTCGTAAGTTTTCATGCAACATTCTGTATCAAACCAGAGATCTGAAAGAACAGCAAGTCCTAGTAACTTTTTTTATAATACTCCAGTATCTAACGTGAAGATTTCCCTCAAACCAGCATTTCAAGTCATCCTAAGATACTTCCTTTTGTCTTATAAAACATCATATACTTCGTTTTGAAATTATGTGAACAACTTGTGAAGACACAGGTTCAAAAAGGTAGTTGGAAAAAATCAAAACACCTGAGTAGTCAGACAGGACAGCTCAATGCAGTTAGGTCAGCTCAGCATTCCAAGTTCAGAGGTATGACCATGAGTGGAAGGCAGAAATAGGCAAGGTGAAAGTGTGAGCTTATTAAGACTTAAGATTCCTAAAACTAATTCATGTTACCGTTTTTCCATAACTATTCTGTGTGCCTCTGAACTGTTCTTATCTATGTCAATGGGAGAAAAGTCAAAGATAGAGGACCTAAAATGGGTGTTAGCACTCTCTTTGAAAGCACTTTTGAGGCAGCTTCAAAGTACCCCAATGCCACGATCCACACAAACACTATAAAATAAAGAAAGACTAGCTGTAACTTGAGATGCTTAAATCAGTGAACAACCTGCTACATTCTCTTTTCTTCTTTGTCTGGTTAAAGAAAAGCTTTCTTCATGATGAACGGAGTAAGCCAAAGATTCTCTCATTATTATTACAGGAAATAATGCCAGCTCTCATTCCTCTCCACATCCTCAAGTAAACTCAACATAGGGGGCCCAAAACCTTTAGTTCCTTACAGAAAGCTTCAGAGAAGAGGTTAGAGCTAAATAAATGCCCTTCATGAAGGGAAGGAAAGGTAAAGATGACTGCATTACCGTCAGACCAACAAAAGGCACCCTTGGAGTGAATTAATTGGCTAACACGTGTTTTACCTGTGCCAGTTGCCAGCAAACCCCTTGTGTGTGGGTTCTGTGTATGAAGTGGACTACTTGTAAGCGGAGTGAAAGCATAAGCAAGAGAAAGGGAATTAAAGTACCCTTAAAACCAAGACTTGCATGCACAGAGGGCATCAGTCCTGACTACCAATGGGATGAATAAATTTGTCAGTAGGTTAAGTAGTTTAGAAGACCATTAACAAGACTGGATTGTTCTTGATTTTATAAGCAATGTTTTAAGTTATTATTTAAATCTACATTTAATAATTATTAAATAAATTACACTGAACAGTAAATTGTTTATACAACTGTAACTGTGGAATGAATTTCCTTTAAGACCTGCCATTACCTTCTGGTGTTTAATGTTGACAGCACATGAATACTGTTGTTAAAAATGTATCAAATGTGCTCATTAGAAAATACAACCTGTTTGCTTCTTATAGGCTCTACATGCTCCTACTAGACTCAACTGACAAGATAGGAAGATGGACCTAGGAGGCCATGCCTAATATAACGAGTAAACTGAATATGCCCAGAACCTTTACATGGCACTGAGGCCAACCAGCACAGACAGATGGCATCCATACCATTAAGCTCTGACTCTCAGCTAGAGTGTTAACCTGACTGTTAACATAATTCACCAGATTCATGGCTCAGGAAAATTGTTACCACACTTGGAAAGTGACAGATGCCTTGGACCAAAAGTGTATTTAAAAGTTTTTGAGTAGATAACCAAGTTCCAGAGCCCATTTCCTGTCATTGTTTTATTCATACCCACAAAAAGACAGCCCAGTAGTACTAAAGAAAGTGAACAAAAGCAAAATGGGGAGTCAGTACTGAGACATCAAAAGGCACATCTAGGAAATCACTGCAAACACTGTGTTTGCTCAGGTAAGTGGTCATGATACACACTCCAGAAGACACAACAGAAGATGCAAACTGCATTTGATTACATGAGCAGCAAAACATCATTGCTGTTCATTTGCTCTACTAAAGCATGCTGCAGAACAAGGAATTAACCAAGTAAGATTTAGAAGAACGAACGAACAGCTGAAGGAGGTTATTAGGGAATCTCGTGGTGATACCTGGTTAGCCAGCAGATACAGAAACTGCGTGATAAAAAAAGCGCACATTATTTACCAAGCACTGAACAGAAAAATCCATCTATTACAGCACATTTCAAAAAGCTAAGCCCAAGACATGGCAATCTACTGTTACTCAAAACAGCAGTAAACAGGCAAAAAAAATAATTTCTTTACAATAAGGTAGAACTGCCTGATAAAAGCGATGGCACTGGAAAAGATAGATATCCATTAAGAGAGCCACAAGGTTGTCACATTGAAGTGAGATCTCACTGTGCCTTAACAACAGGGTGGCAGGCTACAAAATACCCACTTTGTCCACTGACTTGCTGCAACAGAACTACACACTGAAGTCAAAAGTAGAAATTCCTGATCATTAAAGATGCACTACATAATTTAAATCTGTTTTCAGCCACCAGTCTTCGGCAGATGGCTTCTACTGTTCACTAATGCCCTATAAAGACGGCTTTGTCCAACAAACATTTGTTGTCATTGTTACCATGTTTGGCCTTGCCTTTTAGCTGTTTTCAGTGCTATCTGAAATAAGGATGCTCTTCAGTTAAAACAGTCTTAGCTTCTGTATCTGAAGTGACGTGCCTGCTTTCTTTTGCGGTTCTGATAAATGCACAGTCTTGAAGCTATATAAAAGCGATGCCAAGAAATCCCAAAAGGCTGATTTTCTTGGAATAATCTTAAGTCAACAAAGTTTGATTCAAAATCCATCTTTATTCCCTCTTCATCTAAATCTCAGCTTGACAGAATGTTCCTTATTAGTTATTTAGGAGAGGCCAAACTCATGCCTTGAGGTCAGCAACATAATCATCAAGAAAAGAACATAAAATAAGCAGCAGCATTCAGTCTCCCTCACAAATTCATAGCTCCCACAGACAGACACTTTCAACTCCCTCTTAAAGAAAAAAGGCAGGTAATTCAACCTTTCATTTGGACACAATACATCTGTAAACACACCAACAAAAACAACCAGAAGATTGACACGGTGTTCTGTATTGGGGTACACAAGTCAGTCAGTCAGTAGTTAAACAAACAAAAACCCCACAAAACCCCAAACCAAACCCAAACAGAGTAATTCAATATGGGCCACCACAGGTAATAAAAAAACACAGGCCTGTTTTATACAGATCCTTAGATTTGTGGTGTTGGATTCATAAGCGTAGTTTGAGAATACATTTTTCCAATAAAGCTGATAAAAAAATAATCCTGTTTCTGTCCTCAGCCTCTCATTCTCACCCTCCATTGTTTGCCACACCCTCAGCAGTAACAAAGCAGTTCTTTCAGGATTGTAATGTAAGAAAGAGAATGGTGAAATGCTCTTGGTTAAAATTAATTTTATCTTAAAAAAATATATGGTCCCACTTCACGCCCATCTCAACTCTGTTTACAGAGCATAGCAAAGTATAACTGTAAACAAGATTTTTTCAAAGTGTGTTTATTCCTAGATTGTGTTTCTGCTATATTTCAGTTATTTGTTACAGCAAACTATAAAACATCTTAACACCAGACTTTAGAAAAGAACAGTCTAAGGGGTGTTTACAGAAAGAGTTCATCATTCCACAGACACCCTCATTTTTCAAATGTTATCTCTACTTCATACGTGTATTTGATTAAAGTACTTATACATTTAAAAAAACTCCTTCTGATTTTCTTAAAGTAGTTTTTCCAAGAGACTACTTTCTGGCCAATGCATTACATCTCATGACCAGATTAAGGGATTTAGACTATCAATTCTATATAAACACATACCAAAGAAGTAGATCCAACCACTTACAGCCCACTGCAGCTTGAGGCTAGCTCTAAACAGCAAGCAGGTATCAGCAGTGGTTCCCAGCAGTTCCATAAGCTACCAGAATTTACATGCCATACATGTGAACATACTTCCTCTGATCTCTCCTAATAGATTTGCTCCATTACAGCATTCACCTTTACCTTTTTTTTTTCTTTCCAGTCTCCTTTGTTTTCCAGAAGTTAATTTATAAAGTAGTATAAAGAATGCAAGTTTTCTCAGTTTAAGGTCTGTGTCTTGCTTCCAGCTGAATACAGAGTTTTAAATCTGTTATGCACCCCCAACCTGTTACTACAAGGCAAGTCTACACAGCTACTTAACACAAGCTAAAGCTACGCAGCAAAGAAGGTGTGAATTCATCATAATGAAGAAGAAAACTATATGTCTTTTCATTACTTCTGACCTCTTTTGCCCTTTTACTGCTTCTGTTAGTAGTCTGTCATTGTTTCTGTGTTCAAGTGTTCTTAAAAGAACACCATTTCCATACTGTAATGGTTTTGCTTGTTTGCCTCATTCCCGCTTCCTACCAAAAAACAAAGGCCTGCAGTAAAGAAAATGTCACTGTTTCCAAGGCTCTTCCTTCACTGATATAATACTTTCTCAGAGCCACTGTAAAAACCTGAGGCAGCACTGTTACTCTATTCCACCACTTAATTCCAACACATATTTTGTATTTAAAAAAAGTTAACTCATCTTCAAAACAGGGATGACATTTTCTCAAATGCTAGTATCATCTATCAGCCCTAATGACAGGCCACATGTTAGTTCATTACTAGTTTCAAGTTTTGTTCAACTTGATTTTTTTTTTTTTTGATGACTGCACAAAAATGGTGCTTCACAAAAACTCATTGCTTTTCAGGTTTCCACAGAGGAGTAACCTCATTTGCTGTTAAAGCAGAAAGCCTAGAACGCCATAGCAGGAACCAGAGATAACAGAATTATGAAATCAATCTTTTGGTACAGCAACATTTCCAAACCTTCTTAATATACCAAAGCACCACAAAGCCAGTGTGGAAGATGGAACTAGAAGAGCTCACTGTCCAAACTGCAACTAGCCATGGAAAGCTCAATCCTGACTCCTTCTGAAGACACTGCAAAAACCCAAGATAGAGTAATGGACATGAGGGAGAAAACTGGGCCCAAAATTGTCTAAAATAAATTCTTATTTTCAATCAAAAATAACCTTTTGTCTGTATCAGAAGACAGAGCTTTTGAAGTATTGGAGCCATGACGAAGTTTGAAATAACTAATTGATCCTAGAAGAGAAAATGCTGTTTGAATTGAGCATATTCAGAAATAAGCAGTTTTATTTCTTAACAATATTCATGTTTTTCTTCAAGCTTAGCAGAAACCAAATGTCTTCCCTTTCACAGAAAAACTGATTTTACACGCTAGACCAGCTCTTTACCAAACTTGTAGGGAGAACAAAATCGCACTAAAGATCAGAAGAAAATCTCATACTCTTCACAACCTCCTTATATTATGCCTGAAGACTATCCTAGGTTTCATGTAATGCAGTTTTTAGAGCTTGTTTCAAAACTGCTGGCAATAGGATATAAACCCACCCTCCCCATTCTCATCAATACAGGTGTACATTATGTGTCAATGCTTGTGGGACAGCTTTTGTGCTTAAAGTAATTCTCTGGACTCAATCCACAATGCTTACCACTTCTGCATGACTGAGCCCTAAGAAATTACTAACTTCCACATTTCCATAGAGAGATGCAGATCTTCTGAAACAAGTGCAAACTGGAAAGAATTCAAAAATGCACTTTACAAAAGTATCCATCCTTTTTTTGCCTATTCACTGCCCCATCACCGTCCCTTACTTCTCAATGAAAGTGCATACAGGATCATTATGTGATCCAGGTTTAACAAACACCTTCGAGGACATCTGTCTTTACTCCCGACCCATTTTTAGCCCAAAATATTTCACTGATTCAGCTTTTGCACACAAAAGCCCCTAAATAGTTGCATATGGACAAGCGATTGTATGAATTTGCAGTGGAGGAGAAGACAGGACTAGAACTGAGATCAAAGAAACAGGCTGTAGTTCTAGATCTTCAGTCAAGTTCTTCAAAGCAGTAAACAGCAAATGAACACTCCACCCCACCAAATCTTGTTCACAGGCCTTTGCTGAGCCATTTCATATTGAGAAATGAATGCTGCCACTAACCTAACTGACTTTGACCAAAAAAGTGGATCTCTCTCTCAGTTACCAATTCATAAATACCAGTAATGGTACTGACCTGCTTTATCAACTGCTCTGAAGTTTACTCATTAAAAGCATTTCGGAGGAAAAAAGTAACTTTTAATTAACAGTTTATTTTCCCTTTACTTGCAGAGCCAATTTTTTGTTCCTCTCATCCCTTGGAAACTTGCCTTCCCTGGTGTTATACATTAGCTGTTGCACAAGTGCTGCTACTGCTGGTACTCTGCTGCTTCTGCAAATCAAGACTTGAAGATTTACTCACCTGTTTGAATGGAACAAGAAAAGAAAACTTTACCAAGAAACAGATACCAGATTCCTACACCAGAATACAACTCCTCAAGTAATATAAACTCTGTTTGTTTCTTCCACTGCTAGACTTGAATTGTCTGCCCCTATCATGGTCTCCTCACAAAACACTGAGCTGCATGTCCCAGAAGGGAATCAAGGGTTAGTTCAAGTAAATGGAAAAAAAAAGAAGCATTAAAAGTTGCATGCAATAAATGATACAAAAGGTCAGAAAATCAGCACTGACTTTCCCAAACATACAGACAAGTGAAACAAAAAAACCCCCATACCCCCCAAACAAAACAAAGAACACATGTGGCCCAAATAGAATCCCAGCATCATTAAAACAGGCTTCCTCTCTTGAGCAAGAATAATCATTTCACAATGAACAGATAAAGCAAATGAAAAGAAAGAATTCTGAAGGGGAGGAAGAAACTGCTACGATCAATTGGACCAGAAACACCCTCAAGATAAATAACAAAAGGCTATCAAGGACTTTGCTCCTCAGTATTGAACCCAGTTGTTACTGTGATGCAAATGAACTATCAACATACTAGCCAGCACAGTTGGAACGGTTTATCCTAATACTGTCACATGTATTTTTTTCCTCCACTGTTAGGCCTCCAGCATGGAATTTGCAATCCAGTAAGCAGAAATACGGGACTGTGACGAGATGAGCTTTGTGAGGAAGTGCGAATCGAAAGATTGCTTTAAACTTACAGAAAACAATATGAAATACTGCAGTATTCCATTCTAATAATATTGAACTCTGTGTTAGATATGTCAAATAAAGAAATACTAATATTTTTTGGCACTGCAGCCTAATGAATAGAAATAGAAAGCATATGAAGATTCTAGGCTTTATGAGAGCTCAAATCAAGAAAGTAAAGAAAAAATTCTTGTATAGAGAAGCTGCTAAAATTTATAAATGAAATGGGACTGCACAGAGAGGAACAGCTACAACACTGCAGCTTCAGTGCTTGCACTGTGAAAACCACAACAGTACTGCAGGCTGAACTGACAGAGGACATAATAAAGACTCACCCAAATGCAAGTATATATAATCCTCGTGACAGGAATGACAGCTGTGTACTACCACAAATGGACATGAAGTGAAACAAACCCAGAATGGGATCTGATACAATAAAAGCCTGTTCTCTGGTTTGTTTCTGGATCCACTGAAGCTGGAGTCTACTTGCCCAAAATTTAATTTACAGGAAATACAAAAGATTGATGCAGAAGTCAATTATTTTCCCTCAGGTACAACCCTGCAATCACAATCCAGTCAATCTCACCGAATACAAGAAGAGCAAGGAAATGAAAGCAAAACAAAAAGCCCAAACCCAAGTAGTTTGGCAACAATTATTAGTTCTGTAAAAGGCAGGAAGGTATAAATTTGACAAGCAAATTTAGACCATTATTCATTTTCAGGAACTGCTTTTGTACATTTAGATACACTCCAAGTAAAAATTAGGTTCCCAATGTGAAAAATCAACGGACTGTTATAAAATAATATTTAATAAATCATACTCAGTGTAAAGAAAATGAAGACTTCATGTAAACAATTTTGACTTCAGTATGACATGCTTCTAGAAAATAAAACAGGTTAAACTGTTTTTATCTTAAAGCAAATAAAGCAAAATGAAGCAGTATCGAGTCTGCAATTTTACAAATCAACAGTTTCACTGCTTGATAAATATTTAGAACTAAACTTTTTTTCCATTTCTGACAGCCCAACAAGTTTCTACCACAGTCAAAACCTGTAAACTCCCTACCAAGAAAAAAAAAAAATCTTACCAGGCTTTAAAAACCAGAACAGACACATATATCGTGTTTTCAAAAACATTTCTATTTAAATGACCAATGACATAGAGGAAACTACACATGAAATTTTTGCTGAGGACAATCAGACTAGAGAACTCAGGCATTTTACAGCACGCTTTCTTCTCACAAAGTTAAAGTACTCTTCCTAAAAATCTTTTTTCCATGTGAGCTTATAGATTCCTGAAGAGATAGACAGATAGACCTTACAAAAGCTTTATGTTAGTGTCTACAGTGTAAGAAACAACAGTATTATCAGCTTCTATTTGAAATTTAGATAAGTTCAAATGTAGTTAGCAAAAAGTTGGGGGGGAATAGTTAATGGTCAGAAAACAAATACCTATTTTTCTTTTAGCAAAATAATTTATTTTCCCTTGCAAGTCGTAGGATGACCACATCGGCTCATCTGTAAAGATTAAATTAGTTCAAGACAAAAGAATGCATTGCATCACAATCTGAACAAACAAATGCATTTCACTCACCAAAAAAGAAGCAAATTCTGTACCACAAACTACATTTTCACCAGACTGCTGACAAAGCAAAAGTTGTGTAGTGACTTAAGGCTGCATTGTTTCCAGCCTTTGTAACTGTGAAGTATCTACATATATACAAAGTAATGTGAGCAGTCAACTGCTTGCACACAGTTCTTGAGACCTTCCCTTTTGTGGTTTGTAACTATCATTTTCTGAAAATTACTTGCTCAGTTACATTTTTATTTTTTTAGTCTAAAAACTGTTCTGGTTACTGTTCTAAAAAAGACAAGTACCAGTAGCTGCTTCACAGAACTCAAAATAAACCAGTTTAGATGCATTACCCACATAACAAATGAAGACTTAACATCCAGAGTATAAAATTTATCTTCCAATAACTTTATGAGTACGTGACAATCTAGATAATGTTACTGGCAAAAAACGTTTTAAACTATGATGAACTTGCTCTGTTCAAGTTTAGAATTATAACTGGGGTTTTGTTATATCCCATCTTCTCAAGCCAGTTAGAGCAACTTACTCTCAGGAGACCACAAGTGAACAGATATGAAATACAAAGAAGATGGTAGTCAGTCAATTACAATATAGGAGAGAGAAACACAAATAAAATTCCAAGAAAAAAAGTAAATCAATCACTACAGAGCGAGACTTTCAGTCCTCTTAGTTCTCCATTCTGTTGGAAACTGAGACAGTCTGATTCCCAATTAAGGGAACCTCTGTCCAGAAAACAAAGGGAAAACGCTGTGGAAAAGTACTGAAGGACTGACTGGGTACTCACAAAGTGGGCAGTTTGTTAGCTACAGCAGAAGCTGAAGCTGGTCTCTGGATTACACCCAGTATGTATATAGCTGCAGACTACACCTGTGATACAAACATGTCTGCAAGAGGAAAGGTGTAAGAATAGCACCAGACAAGCTTCAAGCTAAGGATACCGTTAGGTCATGTTGCAAGTTATCACAGAAACCTTAATGATTCAAACAACCCTATGTGCTTCCAGATTTTTCCAGAAGGATAACAGGGACAGAACACCCTACTGATTTTTCCAGATTAAGTAGCACATGGCACAGTAACAGAGCACAGATTCAGAAAGACACAGCATATCCACATCCAGACCTTCTGTAGAATCCACAGGTTTCGTAGCTGTGCCATCAGTTTTGTAGACATAACTACCGCAAACTCAACTAGATTAATGTTTGTTGAGAGTGCTTTTTTTTGAAAGACACCACAGAGTAAAAAACAAAGAAAAAGCCTAGAAGTACTTACCAGCTGTGCCCAGTAAGAGTTCCCCATCTTCTTTTGCATGAAGGGATCCTAATCCTAAACCAGGGCCAATTTCTACCTAAGTGAACTTAAAGTTCACTCCACAGTTCCAGAAATATGTGGTACTTCTCACTGCCTTTCCTAAAGGGTTGCAGAAGGCACACAATGGAACATCTGTTCTGTTCTGGCACCAGCAACAAATACATTTCAGTGGTAGATTAAGTGGTCCAGAACCATCCTTACCTAACTGACAGGGGTATAGTGAAGACTGTTTATAAAGCCATAAAATGATGAGACATACTAAGTATCTTTATCAACTCATAGTGTTCTACCCAGCATGACTACACTAAGGACAAAGAACTTGAAAACTCTGCAGTTACAAATTACTGTCTTTGTCCTGCTGTTATACTGCAGTGTATTATTATTTGCATTTTCATGTTCTTGCATACACCTTCAGGGCAGGAATCCTATTATCTTAACTATTGCTATTGTCATGTAATTCTACAATGCTTTAAAAAATATAAGTAATAGTGAAAACTAACAATATACAATATATACGAATTCCTTATCATCCTCCCTCTAGATTACAGTAGAAAGTTGGATTCAGTAGTACTAAGGACACTCAGCTGAGAAGTTTCTTGAGACAATTTTGTTCGGAGTTTCATTGCAGCTTAAAAATTTGGGGAATAACAAATCTATATTTAAACAAGTGTGCCTGAAGCTTTCTAAAGGTCAGACAACTCAGCAAAATAAGGCAGCAAGTACATATACAGCCATGAGCACCTATGCTTTTTTTGGTAACAATTTCCACTAAAGAAGTGATGAACTTCACGACAAAACCCAAAATACATTCCTTCTATGTGCTAATTCTTCAGCTAAAACAGGTTTTTAGCTAAAAGAAGATATAAGTTAGAAATATTAGAATTAAGAGAATGCTTTGGACTAACACCTTCTTAGCTATAATCACAAATAATTGCCTCTTCTTATACTAATGAGCAAGGCAAAATGGAAAGTAATTTAGACAATTCATTCAGGGTAATAGCTTTGTGAGCTAATATTACTGCTGAAAGATCCATTCTCTATTTCCTCGAGTACAATAACAGAGCAGCAGTAAGTTTTCACTTCAGAGAGCTTTTATATCCTATGTAAATATAAACAGAAATCCCATTATCTATTGATAAAACCAACAAAGCAAGTTAAATAAAGTTTCATATGTTACAATTTCTTATAACAGCCATCAGCTTGCTGGATCACAAGTGTAAATAAAACACTTCACTTACTGAAATCAATGAGAAACCTTCCAAATCCTTGCCTTTGGTATTGGGGCATGATCATTATGCAGGAGACATTGTACTTCTGCTGGCAAAGCTTTTCCTGTGGGAAAGAGAAACAGATCGAGTACATCAAAAGCACTGCTGAAGTGGGCAATTGCCTGCACCTGCCACTGTCCTTGTAAGATATCCCAATAAGGTGAACAGATGCATGGGGTCAGTAGCAAAGTCAAATAATTCTACATTAATATTTAATTATAAAAAAGAAGTATCAAACATACCCTTCAAATTATTTTATTAGTTAACTACTCAGCATCTTAAAAATTAAATACATTGTCTAAACAGTGTAATGAAGTTTAAGTGCTGTAAAAGAGGAAGATGGGAAAAAGAGCGAAATAATTTCATGCTTCACTAACCATTCTGTCAAGGATATATAAGTGGAAAATAATATCCATACACATGGTGAAGTTGTATTTTCTGCAATTCCTACACTAAGTGCCTGCTGGTTTCCATCTTTATTTTGTCTTCTCTCTCTGAATATAGGGTTAGGGTGGAGGGGAGGAACCTCATACCCACAGAACTAAGAAGTTATACTTGAAGCATACTAACTTCTTCAAAGCTGAATGCTTCTCACCTCAATCCAAATCAAGGCAGAATGCTCAGAAGCCAGAGCTCTTTCAGACAGAATGAAGTCACACAACATACAGGCAATGTAGGCAAATACTACACTGATTATTTAAGACAACAGAAGGAAGAATCTAAACTAGGAAGCTGTTCTAGCAATGTAAGGTTGTAGGTTCTTTCAGATTTATTCATAAAAAGGAAGAGTGTTGAAGTCTTGTTACCTTTAAAAGGTTACACACCCCACCCCCCACCCCCCAAAATCAGCACTAGTTAGTTTTGAGGGAAACAAAATAAATCAGCCAAAAATATCCAGGTCAACATAACTGACAAGAAGTTGTGGCAAGCACATGTAAAGTTTAAGACACCACCTATCACTTCAGGCTCCACACATAAGATGACACCAGACCAGAGGTGACACTGACAGGATCACATGCCAGTACATTGGTTTCCAAACATTTCTTCAGCCGTGAAAGCAGATACCCAAGCCGTATTTTGCAAGGTTTCTTAGTTTCTACAATATGGTGACATTTTTCTCTGTACAGGTTCCCAAACTCTCAAGACTGCTGCTAGTATGAAGTTCACATTCTGGCAACGTATTAGTAATCAGGGAAGAAAAGCCAGGGCGTTTCTGCCAGCAAGAGCATACACAGGTTTTTTAAAAAAAATAAGAAAAAAAAGGGGGGGGAGAGGGGGCAGGATGGGGGGGCGGAAACGATGACACAACACATGTAATTCAGTAAACAATTTGAGATGAAGCTTTTTTCCTAAGTTTTGGTAGCTAAAACATTCATGACCATCAGATGTGACAAGAGACTGCCCAAAAGCAACAGGGGTGAAGGGGGAAAAGAAAATGCATCCTTGCTGAAAGAAGGAACAAACATCAAGAGAGACTCACCTTAACACCTGCAGTATCTAGAAAATACTTGCCTATATCAGAGTTGACATGTTTGTATGCCACAAAAACTTCTGACTCACAGAAAAGACAGTGCAAATTGTGCCTACATACCTCACTGCTACTTTAATCCCAGCGAGGCCCACACCTCAGAAGGAATCAGTCAGACCCCCAAGAGATCACTGTATAATATGCAGCACACCGACAAGATTTTTAGACTTCTTAAAAATAATACCTTCATACAAATCACTTCTTAAAGAAAGAAAATTATATAGGCAGTAGGAGGTGGTCATACTAGGGGCAAGAAGTACTGAATTTCTGAGCAACTGTACCAATTCATCACATTTCTTATGGACAAATTATGGACAATAATGGAAACTTTCCTGTTGCAGGCACATCTAATTATACTTCATCATTATTTTTGGTCCACGTAAGTATTATTTTTGCCTATAGCTGCTATCTATTGCTTTAAAATTCAAAGCAAAACCACAACCAATAGAGACATCAACTCTAAAGAAGGCATCCACCATAAAGTTAGGCAATGCATTCTTACATTCAGTGCAATGAGTAACTGCATTAGATCAGACTGTACACAAGAGATGAATATAGCTGGCCATTTATGTCTAAACACACAGCTTGAACTGCTAGCAGTAAAGCCATGAGAACACATCAACATTTCCAATACCTAGCACTTTTAGAAGTTAGACTTGGCATACTATTGCCAAAATGGTAGGGGGAAGAAGAAGATTTAATTTTCAACTGACACCACATTTTGGAACCAAAACAAAACAAAAAAAACCCCCAAAATACCACCCCCAAACCAACAAAAAACCCCAACACATGTGGCTGAATGCACATATAATTACTCAATTTGCATCAGTCTTTGAGACAAAAAAGTACGAGTGTATTTGAAACATTGCAAATTATGAGATTTACAAAGATTTCAAGCTTCTGAATTGTTTTTCTTTGCTGTTGGCACAAGTATTCATTAGTGGGAATTACAAATGTTTAAGAAAATCCACACTTTTTTTTTTTACCTTGGAGAAATATCCAACTAAATGGCAGCCCTTCTCATCATTTTTTGTAAGGACATAGAAGAGGAATGGTTCAACATCATAATACAAGGTTTTGTGGTCCAGAAAGAGCTTAGCTAGCAAACAAAGATTCTGACAATAAATTTTGCTCACATTTCCGTCAACCTAGAAAGCAAGACAGATGCAGTTATTTCCAATGCCACCAACATGTTAGGACAAAACAACTTATTGAATCAATCATATCCTAGAAGGAAATGTGAACAATATGGTGTTACAGAAAAAAAAAAACAACAAACCAACAAACAAAAACACATTAAGGTTCAGAAAAGAAATGCCCCAGCTTCTTGTTAAGCAAGAACTCTCCAGTTAGTAGTAATTACTTTGCATTTGTAAGTATCCTCAAAGTATCCGGATTTATTAAACAAAGTAACTTCACCTCTTAATTGTTCAAATTAGACTTAACTCTTTCACTTTATTCCTGGAATGAAAATTACTGGCAAACAAAAAAAATATACTAGTTAAAATTATATTAAACTGTGGTTTGCTAGAAGGCAGTGGTGAACAACCATTAAAAAAAAAACCCAAGAAAAACAATGAAGTATATTATGTTGAATCCTTAAGGTTTAAGGCCAATGAATGAGTTGCCAGTTACGTATCAACCACAGCAATGTTTTAGATAAATTAGACAAGACAAAATTTTTATGCCAGACTAAAACGCTATTGAGAGAAGCAAATTTTCAGGCTAAGTACTGCAATTAGTCTAGGTATGTTACGAGTGTAAAGAGTCAAGCTGTGACTCAGCTACAGAAAAGCCAGACACAGATGCAGATTTCCTAGATCAATTAGTTACTCCCTGAAAGGGAAGGCTCAAAGGCAATAGCACTTTTGAAATAATCTTCTTAATGGAAAGGTTTGCTTGCACTGATGTTCTTTGATAAAGTCACTAGCTGTATTTCATTCACAGAGACAGCCAAATGGTATGCCTACCGTGAAAAAAAAAAAAAAAAAAAGCTATATTCTGTTCTAATTTGGTTTTAGTAAAAATCCTGGATAAAAATCTGAGTAAAACCCAACCTTTTGGATATATTTAGGGATTTCAAGGTGACTTCAGTAGTATAGTTGCATTATCTGGATTAAAGAAAAAAAAAACATTTAATAGACAGCTACTGCTCCTAAAGGCATCAGAATAAACTTGCATACAGTACTCAAGAACTTACCAAATACATTAAGCTCTCATACAACTCACCCTATTGTCTAGATGCTTTTTATTCCTTTTCACACTTATTAGCAAGTGTGCAAATTAAACGCAAACATTAAGCGTAGAAATCACTAGGTAAGCCATAAACCTGAAAACCCAAATTATGTAAGCTACCTTTTTCAGTAAAAACTTTAGAAGAAAAATGCAAAAAAACTTCTTAAATTCCAGGCAAACACAGCTTGTTCATCAGTTTTAAATGTGAGAAGAGAAAAAAGGAGAGGAAAAAAAAAAGGGGGGGGGGGGAGACTTTTTTTGTTATTTTAATAAAGTTTTTATTCACATGTTGGCAGTAGCTGATGAAAATAAACTGGAAAGCAGGATTTGTCTATTGTATGCTGCACAGTTCTTAACACCTACTAATACAGAAACTGTAAGTTATTTTGGACTGACTAGGGCAATTTTGTTTCTTGACAGGAAAAGACTAAGTCTGTTTACAACTTAAGTCTTTTGCTGGCAAATCTACCATCTTTATAAACAAGAAGGAAGCCATCTTGATGCAGATAGCTATTTTTTCTAATAGCACAAAACCAAACACGTAAACCAAATATTAAGGTCTTGTTCTAATTTAAGTAAGGACTTCAAGACTGCATCTACCATTGTTTGAACAGATAATGGCAATGACCAAGCACAACAGATGTTTATACAATATGAAAACACAAGTTTCAAGTAGAATCTCTGATACCTGCAATTAAAAAGAAGTTATCAATACACACTTCTAAATACTGCTGTTGAGAAACAGCCTCAAAAGAAGTCCTAGTAACCCCAGCAGTCTTTTCTGTTAATGCAATCTGTAACAACTCTTGAGAAATAGGAACGTGAAGGTTAATGCACAGCTTTAATAACTTCAGGCATACTATTTGAAACAGAATTCTATTATTCAGGATATCATGAAAACCTCCAACTTTAAAAGTTGTTGTCTCCCAAGAGAATAATTTAGATTATAAAAGAATACATATCCACAAACTCAACTCTAGACTTTCTAAATTAAATGCAGTATGTTCTGGCCAAAGTTGGACTCAACATCTGTCACCCCCAACCAGGATGTTTCAGGGCAAGTTTCTCAAACATCCAAAAGGAACACAAAAGCACTTAGTAGATAAGTTTTTATTTTCAGAACAATACACAAGAAGCTGCTTTGCTTGCTTTTACACATTGGAAGCATGTACATTACAATTAGTATTCTCCCTACACCCAAGATACTCAAATAGCCAGAAATGAATGGGTGCAAGAGGTACCGTTGCTGAGAAGGGAAAGCCAATCCAGTTAAAGGGCTTCCATTGCAGTCCTCGTCTAAGATGCATGTTAAACAGGTACCTTAAGAAGTTGGCTAATGCATGAAGTACAAGTAAAGAAAGCAAGAATCATGAGAGAACATGGCAGGGTGGAGCAGGACAAGGAAGATGGACTTGGTTTTGCAGTATAAGAAGAATCTCCAAGGAAGTATTTAAGTATGTCAATTTTCACTAGTTCTACAACTGGTCTGTAATGTCTACAAATTGGTTACTTTCAGAAATTTAGATTTATTTTTTTATATACTTACCTCAAATACTGAAAGGTCGTTTCTTCTGTAGATTTCATTAGCTGGAGGATGAAACCAGCCACATTTCTTTGAGTGCCTTAACAAAATGTTTTTACTTTTCATGTATTTAAGACAGAATTCACACAGGTAAAGCTTTGGTAATCTGTATGAAAATTAGAAAGATATTTTGTAAAAAAAAAAAAAAAAAAAAAAAAAATTTGTTAAATTCTGTAAACAAAAATGTTACCACAAAGTGAAAGGCCCTCCCCATGTAAATATAAGTACCGTAAGTAAATGTTGCTTAAGTTTAAATAAATAAATAACATTACAGTGAATGATGAAACATACACACATCAGCCACTAGAAAAAGGAATATAAGAAAAGATCAGATTCAAGCAATCACAGTGAACCTAATTCAATAGAGTTGGACTGCGGTCAGCTGTTTTGTGGTCCAGCCTCTGCCAGATCCCAGTTACTTCCCCCTTCCCACATTCCACATAAGCTTTTGCTGTGGTCTCCATCACAGTAGGCACACTGGAGTCATACCTCAAATTTCACCCTTCTTGTTCCAGTGAAGACAAAGACAAAGGAGGCACACAGCAGAATACAGGGAATCTCCTTCCCCTTAATTTTCCTTATTTTGTACATGGGGAAGGCTAGGAGATGTTTTTTCTTTCCACTGTCTTCCAAATAACTTGTGTGGGACAGCAAACTGTAGTAGGATTGTACCCCCTCACCTCCATCTAAACTATCACTTTACTTCAACACAGAAGCCCATCCAAACAGTTTGCACACAGGCAAAAAGTCTCCCTTCCACACATCTCCACAACACAGGCAACTAGATGACTGTACTCCTCCAGGAAGGATTCAGTTCAGACTACATACATACAAGTAACTCACATGCCCCATGTAAGACAATACTGACAATTGTTCTACATAACAGAAACAGTTCCTTTCAGTGACTTTTATGGCTTTTTACCTTCGTTTTTAAATAACTGAAGCAGTGGAAGACTGCTGCAGAAATTAGTTAGTCTACGAAGTTTTAGAGCAGAGGACAACCTTTATTTGCTCTGAAGCTATCGGCACATCCTGGGATCTCGTTGGGATCACAGCTATCGTTTACACTACTCCAGTATTCTAAGAAAGTTTATCAACAACATAAAAAGTAGTTTGAACTCTTTGTTCCATGATGTAATCCCACTGCACTCAGACTTGAGAAGCACACTGCCTCCTACAGATGCCATCCCACTGCTGCCACATACTAGTAATTATCCATTATTACGCTTCTGCCTGGGATTAATTTACTTGATGCAACAGGTAACTCTCTCATTCACAATATGATATAAATTGAGGGAATAAAAAAGTAACTGAAATAAAATATTAACACTATAAAAGCAGCAGTAATAAGTGGAAATAGAAGTGCTCTCTATGCTTTTTTTTATCCCTTGATTTTTATATTACAAATTCATGATATATCACTCATTCCCACCACGCAGAGATGACGGTATCTGGGAACGAGAGGGATGGAGAAAAGGCAGTTTACAGTAACACTATGTAAAGGCATTTTGGAACAGACCACATAACTTGGTTGCTTGCTATAGTAATAGAGCTTGACAAACATACAGTTCTGAAAATCTCCATGCGTGCCATAGATCCCGTGGATTCATAAAACATTTTCGGCACATGCAAAAATCAGCAGAGATCTATTGAGCACACATACTAGTTCATGCTCTCTGCCCGACTCCAAGGTGTGCCCTGGCAAAGAAGGCCAGAAACGAGCCATTGTTGCCATAACTTGCTCACTTTGACTTTATTTATCTAGCATGTTCAGACTTCTCCCTGGTCCCTAAAAAAAAGGAGGTTAAATTCTGGATGACAAACAAGATTATTTGCCCTAAATGGCCAGAAGTTGGACATGCCTAGTTGCAATGGTTAAAAAAAACCAAACCAAACCAACCAAAAACAACAAAAGACCCAAAGCCACGCTAGTACACAGTGCAAGATTATGTTTATGCTGGATGAGGAAAAAATCAGTCTTTTTAACGCATCTTTGATTAGAACTAGTAAAAAAACCCAACCAAACAAAAAGACAAATCTTTGTTCTCACTTATAATTACAAAAGCATATTTACTTTTAAAAGTTGTAAGTTATAAACAATTACAAAAGAGTAAGCAAATAAATTACAATTAACACATTAGTAAAAATACCAACAATGTATGACAATCTTGACAACTCGCTACCTTGCGTATTCCTGTGGGTAAGGTGAAGAGTACCAGGTCTGGATCTCGTATTTTCCAAACTCAATCACTGAAGGGTATCGCCCACTTGTTTCACCAGTGTTTTTACACCCAATTTTCTGTAAGGTGCAATAAAAGCAAAATATTAGTTATAGAAAAAGTACAAGGAAAATTAGCTTTATATCATCAATTTCACCCAGTGAAGGTGGAAGAAAGCTGAAGTATTCAAATCAGTTGCTTGAGTTCCTCCAACCTGGACAGACAGTGTTTGCAAACAACCCAATATAAACAGTGAAGATTTCTTTCAAGGTGCCAAACAACTTGAAGTGAAGTTAAGCAAGTAGTGCTTACAAGTAAGTGCATACAAACAGATGGTGTACAGCCCAGGCAAATAAGAGGCACAACTGCCTCCGTTCTCTTGTACCGCAGCATCTAGCACGAGGACTTCTCTACAGTTCTGGTTCAAACTCAAAGCTGTCCTTTTGTCAAAACAATGAGGGAGAAGGCATCAGCAGAACACTTCCACAGTCCTTGGAATTTACCTCATAATAGTCAACAGTATACTAACACACACTAATCTCTGCTATCATACTGAAGTTGAGCTGTTCAGAAAATGACTGCTAGACCCTACAGAGCTTGCGAAATACAAAAAAAGGAAGAAAGGGGCGGGGGGGAAGGGGAGTAATTTCAGTGCCACAAATTTTAGAAATCTTATTACCCAGTATTTTTGGACTGCATATGAAAGACAAAGAAAGGAGGCAGTAGGAACCATTTCCACAAGCAAATGGAAGTACAAACTAATAACAAAGTTGAATCTTTAAACTTGGTTTGAATTTATTGGATAACACACTCTGAATTAAGACTACAAAAAGGTCACTGCATTGACCCATAGCAGGTAATGTCAGCTCTTGTAAACTAAAACTGAAAAGAGTGACTTCCATTCCTGAAAAAAGTACAAGACATACTCATTTATGATGCAATTTTATAAAAAGCAGCAGTTGAAACATTACATGCACCTCCCTTCTAACCCAGGTTCTCAAAAAAAATTAGTTGCTCATTTCATGGACACAGAAAAGTAAAAGTCCATTTTGCTATAGGAGGATTCACGTTCCATGTGCAGCTTCCTTGGCACAAAAAAAAAGAAATAAAAAAATCTCAAGTCTCCACAAGCTTTAGATTACTACTACATAGTTAAAGAATAGCATTAACACCAGCTGGTATAAACAGTTTTAGTCAGATTAAGCTCAAATATTTTCACTGCTAGAAAAAGTCTATAGTATTTAAACTCAAAGTGTGTTAAATCACTGGGTGAAATGAAGTTATAAACTCACTAACCCCAGTTTGCTACCAAACTGTATTTGCTGGGACAGACTTAACTTTTCACAGTGGCTGCTTTATCCACAGAGGAAAATCATCAGGCTCATTCTTACCGACCAACATCCTCTCAGTCCTGACCAGGATGTCAACTATGCTTAATCTCTGTGCTTAATCAGTGGTAGTCCTGTGTCCAAAATGCTCAAGTGTATCTTTCAAAATCTATCCCAAGTGTCACTTATCTGACGCATTCCAGTGTGATGCCTTGTCTCCTATCTAGGAGAATATAACTGTATATACAGTGTGTCCCAAAAATAAAGTCACAGCAAGCATGACACATTAGATCAAAAGGAATATATTAAAAATGAAGATGAATAGACATATGAAAATGAATTGATTTTTTTTTTAATTTACATAAATAACTACATTTTATGCAACATGATTCTTACCTCCAGGGAAAGTTCTCGAGCCTGCTTAAATACTTCCAAATCCTCCTGTGTAACAGTGTCCTTGCTTCCCACCAGAAATACATCCATATTTTCTTGTTTGATGCTTAGTTTGATTTCAGTATCTGTTATTTAAAACCAGCAAAAAGTTTATTCACAGACATGAAGGTTACATGTGCCTTACCAAAGTGATACTCCTAAATAGGATTGTAGCAACGATGGCTGTTATGACTCCCCATTTTAATTAAATTTGGGATTACTACACAAGAGAAATGAAACCTTCCCCCCTTCTTGTTTTGTAGTTTGCTGTTGCATGAGCTATTTTTGGTACTTGCTTGTCTGTCTGTCTAAGCCTTTACAGTCCAGTTCTACTATATTAGTTTTGAACCTCATGAAATGAGTATGTTCTATCACTAGAACTATGCCACCTAACAAAATTCCAGTATACTCTACAAGGTAAAAACAAAAATAAGAGAAAAAAAAAGTTGCCCTTAAAAGTTGGAGACCAATGCTAAACTAAGTGCACATTCAAACATTATATTTTTTCTTAAATAAAAGTAATTATAAAAAAGGTCGTTCACAGCAGTACAGATCAAGTGTTGTGGAAACTGTAGCAGGATGGAATTGTTCATGAAAAAGCAATGGAGCAGAGGGAAATGAATTGAAATGCCCACCATTATAAGCACTGACAGGACACAATCATGATGACAGCACTACTGCCAGAGAAAGGGCAGGGGAAGAATAAGGAAGGAGCATGAAAAGTGGCTACTCATGCGGTACTACACAGCCATAAGCAACATTATGAAGGCATTTGGGGCTCCTAGTGTCAATTACAGATGCAAAAAATAATAAAAAGGTGGTGTGGTATTAGTCAGAAAAAACATTTTGGAAATTTAGTCAGCATTAGATAAAAGGTCAAAGTTTCGTTGCTTTTGTATGAAAGTGAAGTAAGAACAAGAGAAATAGCTAAGACCTATGTGACAATATAAGAATTTTGGTTTTGGACGGGACGCAGGTTTGGTTGGCGCTTTGACCTTTGCTTACCATCATCCTGATCAGGTTTAATCCTTCCGTCTGCCAAGCTCCCCTTCCCTGGTGAGGGGGTCCCCATCTGAGGGGTCACTTTATACTTTAATCTGCCTAGAATCCTGTGCTTTTTAAGGAAAGTTGTTCTCTTGAGGTGAGCAATTGCTTTAAAAGCATGTCCTCTAGACACACCCCATCCAGAGGTACAGGCATGAGAAATAAACCTGCTCCTAACCTCTTTCTTTCCATAGAAACAGCTATTAGATTTTGATGTGGAAGATAATTCTGGTTTACGACGCAAACGTTTGGGTGGTGCATAACTTGGGTGTCCCTTTTTTCGAGACTGTCCCTGAGTGGTATAGATATGAGAGAGTCCATCAAAGAGTCCCTTTAGCTGACTATTATTAGGAAGGCTACTAAAGGAGGGTATGCTTGACTGACTGGAAGAACTTTGGGGAGAGTTAGAAGTGGAAGTGCTGGATTTTTGCGAACTGGGGCTCTGACCAGAGATGGGGGTTAGGGGTAGAAGTGAAGAAGGTGGAGGTTTTAGCTTTTGTGTGGTACCTGTAGCCAACACAAGAGAAGTGCATGACTGTTTCTGAGAGACCTTTTTCCTTGGACGATAGTGCTTTGAAAAGTCTATTATTTCACCTCGTGATCTGCGACCATCAGGTGATGGTGTAAAGAACTTAGTAAGGCCATCAATGAGCCCTTTGGTTTTCTTGTTAACTTTAAGTGTAGAGGCAGATATGTAGGTGGAGGTGGTGGTGATTTTGGTGGTGGCACCAGGCCGAGTGGGGTCTGTAACAGGCAATCTGCTGCTTGAATCCTTCACAGATGCAGCATGACCAGATGAAGGTGTGGTACACACTTTAGTCTTTTGACCCCTACCAGGTGACCCCCTTCCTGTGAATGCATTCACGGATCCTTCATCACTGGTTACAGACCTATGCAAAAATTTGGGAAATAAAAATCAGCATTAAAAGTGTATAACTACTGCCAAATAGTACTACAGTTTATACAAGTTATTTATGCTACTGTACCTAAAAAGCTTTTAAGAAATTTAAAGACATATGCACTTTGGAAATACATTTCATGCTATGACGTAACAGCCAACTGCTTTTTCCCCCCTTTTCATTTTTTCTTTTTGACCCCTCTCCCCCATTCTTTAAAAGATAGTCCACAGTACATATAAATAGAAGCAGCTAGGATAGGAAGATGTCACAAGTATACAGCCTTCCTACCTACTTTCAGGCATGGCAAAAGAGTGTGCTGCTTTGGAGAAAAACATCAACGCACTGTGTCTGAATACAATAACTGCTCCATCACCATAGAGTTTAATGTACACACAAAGGAGATATGCAGTAATTTATTAACACTGAAGATGTACATCAAAACACTTCACTTCAGACTACATTTGCTTAAACTGTAGAGAAAGTCTATTAGTCCTTTAAAGCAATACAGTCAGTTTTCAAGAAACTGCTATTTTTTCCACACTCTCATTGGATTATGTCAACTCTAGTAGTAAAAATTACTGCCAAAGACCTAAAAGCAAAATGAGGTAGTTTATGAAGAGCGTTACAACAAAACCAAAAAAATAGACCCTGTTTTCTTCAGAAATTGTAACAATAGCAAAAAAAAAAAAAAAAAAAAAAAAAAAAAAAAAGAGGCAAAGGAAAGGGAAGAACAGAACAGTAAGACCAAGTGGTGTTTGTAGAAAAGCTGTAAACCAATCAGGCCTAACATGGAAGGTGTTAAGAAAGAAGAACAGTGAATGTTATTTAAGTGCTAGGAAGAAAAAGGGCATGCTGAAAGCCAACATTTGTTACATCAGAAATACAGGTTTAGCTGGTCACTAATGACTGAAGAGAGGAACAACAGTGAATGATACAGTGAAGAGTAGTATATATTGTAAGTATATAGAAACAGAACATTTAAAAATATTTGCAGTAAAAGGAATAGGTATCAGGAGGCATGATCAAATTGCAAATCCAAACAAAGCTTTATAGTTGCATCAAATGCTTCCATTCCCTTTTCCATCCTGCTCTTTGAAGTCAGCTTATTTACTTTGCAGCGGAAAGTTTTCTTCCACAGATTTGCCTTCTGAATTGAGATGCTGAAGTAATTAATTCCAACAGGTTACTTCTAATTAAAGATTGAACAGCCTGGGGCTACCATCTGGTTTACTGAACTCCAAGGGCCCACCAGTTAAAGAACTAGCCCCTTTTCCACTCACACATCCTTAAATTTGGTTAGCTCCTAAGAGGCAACAAACCCAAAAACTTCTAAGTCTTTTGAATCCTTTGGTGCCATAAGCTTATGTCCATCACAAGACCTATTCTTATTACCAGATGTAGTAATCACCATCAGTGCCAGAGGCACCATCACACACCTGGTTTTAGTTAATACTACACAGTAATTTGCCTGTGAAGGGCCTCCTACAGATGGTCAACAGGCAAAAAATTATTCCAGTACTACTGGACAGATTGTCTTTGTACTACACAAAAAGAACTAAGCGGCATTAGCTAACCTTCCTGTATTTCATGTGGCCACGCACTTTTATGCATGACACTGTCGTCTTCTGTACTCCATGATCACTTTTAAATAGAATTCCATGAGGAAGAGTCTCTTATCACATCTCCTAACCACTACTTTTCCAAAACAGGACTACTTTGTTATATATATATATATATCAGACATTGAAGTAATAGAAATAGTATTGCAAATATTCAGTATACAAACAACCCCCTCAAGTACTACTCTAACATGCTCATGTGGCTCATGTGCTACAAAGAAAAGAAAGTCTTTATAAAAATATTCATAATCATCATCCAACGCTAAGAGAACTTCTGCATCCTTTAGCATGACATTTATATTTTTAAAGTTGTAGCTTAGAAACCCATTAGCAAAATATAACAGTAAAATCCTCACCACCTTTCCAACCTCTCTTTTACATGTACAAGGAAAGAGGAGAAGCAGAATTACTGTGTCAGACAGATATTCCTGCTAAATCCACTGTGGGAACCCAAATCAGGGACATGTTTTTAGAGAAGTAAGATAGCAGTACTGTACTTCCCTAACCTCCAGTTGAAGGCTTAGGAGTTTTCAAAGGGGTAAAACCAGAAGTGTAGATATGTTTTTATTATGCACACACAATGACATATAGGAATTTCAGTTACAACACTGAAAGCTGTATAGTTATTAAAATGACCTTCAAATTCTTAAGTTATTTAGTCAGGAGGAGAATGGAGAAGTAAAAAAATGTTTCACCCACTCTTCCGTTAACAGCATGCTCTCATGAACCACTACAACTACATCTTTTACTTTCATATAGCACCACACGTCATCCTTGTCCTATACTACTTTCCTAGAGCAGTATACACTGAGCTTTAGGACAAGGACCAAAAAGGCAAGACAAGAGATGCTGGCAGAGAGAGGGGAAAGAGAATATAGCAAGCTGCACAGTACCAAGTACATCAACTTGACTAGCGTGCTGTACTCTAGTACTGCAAGTATGGTTTTTTTCCTTCTATTTTTACATGTTGGCTCCACTGGCTCCAGAAATCCTTATTATGCAAAATGCAAAGTTTTGCAGCAGCTACCATGCAACTCTGAAGAATACCAGAAAGGTGTTTAGACTATAGAGAAAAATGGTTGAGTAACGGGCACATGACCGAATGAGTAGTACATAGAGCCAGAAAGCTCAGCTGCTGAGCTAACATGGCCAAACAGATAGTTAAATAGGAGGGGAAGAAAGGCATATGTGCGTAGAACATGTGACTGAGGGCAACATGCTATTGGACTTAACACAGAATCTGTTCCTGTTTAACACTCAGTGTAAAGTCAACTCAGCATTTGAACACTACTTAGAACAATCCTCCAACCAAACCTTAAGATGTCCAACTACAGTGTTCCCTGGAAAGATAGATGCCAAAAGAATTACAGCACTCTCTTGTCTTAGATAAACACATTCCTGAGAAGCAAGAGGAATTACAACCTCTTTCCCTAGTAACCAGTGGCAGCTTAACAGCAGAATTCAAGTAATAATTTTTTCCAGAGTACCACTGAAACCAGAACTTCTGTAGTACTTGCGTAGTTTGTGTTTTGGAATGGGTTTTGTGAGCTGATATTAACTAATAAAGTCATTTTTATACAACTTTTGAACAGGTCTTTGAGCAGAACAGTCTCCTAAAGCTGGATGTAAGTAACTCACTATTATCCACTTAGTATAGATTCTGTATGTACTTCATTTGAAGTTACACTTAAAAGACGGCTTTGGCTTATGTTATCATACAAACTTTTATTTGCATCTGCTATAGGTACAAGTTTTGTTAAAAAATTACAGGATCTAGAAAAGTAAGTTGCAGAAAGTTTTTTCATTACCTTCTGACATGACACAAAAAGCACCCACTGTAATTAAGAAGTTACTAGCCATTGGGCTGAAAGGCATATACTAGAATACTTGCCACCTATTTTCCCCAACTTGAAATACAGTTAAAAACTGTAGTTGAACCTGCATCAACTCTTATCTGACTACATTCTAGAAACATTAAAAAAAATTCAAGAGAAACCTACAACATTCGTTGCTTTAGTTTATTTTTCGGTCGTCCAATAGGTTTTGCATATCGTCGCCTTATTTGGGCAGCTTTCTCATGAAGCAGCTTTCTCCCTTTCTTCTTTGGTCTACAGACCTGGCAAATCCACATCCCTACATAAAGGAAAAAAAGTTTAATTGTACACAGTTTATTTAATCTGTACTGCAGGTGTCTACCAAGATACATGCCAAGTACACAAGGTCAACAAATTATCTTATAAACAGGACATAGGGAAGGGGAAGTGGACAGAGAAAAGTGATCCACTTCTATCCATACTTTGAAATATTTGAAAGCAAAGTGCTCATGGAAAGGGGAAAGAAAAGAGGCAACAAGGGTCACAGAAAAGATTGTGAGCAAATGGGTTCTTAGAAGAATTTCTGTTCTAGCTTGTCCCTCCTTATACTACCTAGATCTTTCTTCAGACACAATTAAGACAGAGGAAAAAAAAAATTACATGTGCGTTACAAAGCAATCTAGGCTAGAGTGTGCTAAAGAAAATACCAGATCACACATAGGTATGCTTGTTTTAATATGCAACAACTTGAATTTGGCATCCTTTTAACGTTAGATGATCGTGTCTGAACACTTAATTTATTATAGATAAGGCCAGGAATTTGGAGGAAAAAAAAGCTGGAAGAAGTCTTTAGTGTAACTTTAAGATTAAATAGGGAAAGCCATAAAGATGTGAGAGCAGAAGTGAGAGGTGCTATATACCAGAAATCTAGAGATTAGAGAACCTGAGGAGACAGGTGTTTTATTTGCTTCTCTGTTTTTTAAATTTCTCTTACAAAAGGCAAGAAGAAGCAGGCTCTTTCACCTACTCTAAGGACTTCTTTGTCAGTGTATATACTCCAAACATTTTAACAGCCTTTGTGAAACTTCACCTTCAATAAACTGGCCAAGAGCTCAATACGCAGTGAATTCATCTGGTCAACTGACCACAGACCTTTCTGTTCTCAGGAAAATAGTAAATTTCAAGTAAAGAAAAATAAAATTGGCTTTGACATGATTGAAATCATACTGTTTACCAATGTAAAAATAATTAGCATGCTCAAGAGCTTTTGGTCACTTAGTATGAGAAAAGACTATGAATGATAGTATTTTCATTGAAAGGATTTTTATTTTCACCTTTTGGCATTCGGGAAAGTGGTGGGTCACAGCACTCCATGTGGAACCCTCTATCACAGGAGTCGCAAAAAAGCATGTTATCCTGAAGGGGGCAGGGGGTGGGGAGGAAGAGGAAGAGGAAAAAAAGACTTAATACAGCATTGCTTGAAGTTGTACATCAGTGATTTGTATTTGCACATGTGCTAAGTATAAAGCTACAGTAAACAAAGAAAAGTCAGGTAACACTCAACAGTCTAAACTTACTGCATTTTTGCCTTGGATCCTACATGCACTGCATGTCTTGCATTCAATACACTGCCATCTTAAGGCCTTCACATTTGTTGTTAACTCAGGACAGAATTTCAAACATGATGGATGTCCTAAAAAAACCAAAATATTTAAAGCTTGAGATTTAAGATTGGTAAAATGGATTCTTAAGTTCAACAGGATGTAGCCAGCACCACCAGAACCCTGCAAGCACCAGCTGTTTTCAGAACTTTGCAACACATTATTTAACTCGTCTACTTCATACAAAAATACAGAGTAACTGCCATAAAACTCATTTATGAAGAGAGGTAGAAAGTTGACTTCTACTGTAACTGACACCTGTGAATGGTCTACACAAGCACCTGAAATTGAATTTTATTTTCACTAGGTTATTTCCATAGCATATTAAACTGCCATTGGTTCTGAAGAAAGCATTTTTACAAACTTGACCCCATTCCCCTTTCATAGCAGTGCAACATGAACAGAGGAAATCTTTAGATAAAACTGTATTAGCTATTTTTCTAAATATACTAAGTATCTGCCAGAGAAACTCAACAGTCAAACTATATGCATTTTTCATTCCAACTTATTACTTAATTACATACAAAGAACAATTTCAGAGCAGTAAGAAGGAAAAAATGAAGCAGACAATTGGCACAAGAAAAGCTTACTGCAAAGGATGACTTAAAACATTGTGGGGAGTAGGGAAGAATAGCTGAACTACCACCTCCCATGAAACTATTCTTTATTCCCTGGCGGGACCATCCTCTTCTCATGGTAGCCTAGGCGCCCTACATGGCTTTTCCAATTAATAAAAGACAGCAGACAACTGAACACATACAACACCTTAGGCAATACTGGCAGTAATTTTTTACGTCTTCAACAACCTCAATGGAGTGTACCCTTAATCCAAAAAAAAGATTAAAGCACTGCTAAATAGGAGGGGATAAGCCCTCCCAGCGAAACGCTTTTTGCCAGTATTATATTCAGAGATTATGAAGAACATCAACCCACAAGTTGTCAGAGATAAGAATCCCTGATGTCATGCTGCACTTATAGATGGCTGCAGTTACGTGATGCGCATGAAGGATGCTTTCTTCTCACTGTCAGAGTCGGGATACATGCTTTCTTCCAGGTAATGGTCTAGTCGTTATGATTCAGACTTTCTCCATCTGCTGTTTCTCAGTTCAAGACTGAGCTAAACCACCACAAACAAGAATACAGGCTAATCCATGAGCATTTTCTATTTTTGTCTTCTAACGGACTGAGGCATGAACGGCAAAGATGACTGATGGAATGCAAAAGCCACTTAAAGTGCAAATTTCAGATTTTAATTTGTTTTATTGTATGTACAAATCCAAAAGTGGTTTAATCCACTTTTGTTAAATTTTAAAAGACAACTTAAATTGTGTAAATATAGCACATTCTCAAAAGAAAATGCAGGAATATAATCTATTAGTAAAGAAAAATTAATAATAAATTCAAAGAGTAGTTTCAAAAGCAAAGATATAGAAAAAGCACTGCCATTTGATTCCTAGCATATTGTTTAAGCACGTTAACAAAGTTTTGTGGTTAAAACTGAGTATGTGCTTAAAAGTACTATTTTTCTTGAAAGTGACAAATATACTCTGTAGCTGCATAGTTGAGCTCAATGCTGCACTGCTCCCTTCAATAAAGCTTAACAAGTGCTTCATTCAAAAAAATTTGCTAAGTAAGAAAAAAGCTCCCTAGAGTGGCTGATATTAATAATATCACAGAAAGACTGATTTCATCAACCATAACTTAACTACATTAACACATTAAAGTGTAATCATAAACCAATTACCTCCATATAAGTACATTTAATTTCAGTTATCTACCCTGCACAGAAGTTATTTACTTCTTTAAGTTGTGGTTTAAATTGTTGATCTTAACTTTGCCTTAAGTAAGTAACTGAGAAGTACAAACGTATGAAACATCCATTCTTACTGGTTGGTAACTATGCAGAGATTAGGTGTAACAGGGTTACTTTATTTCTCTGTTATCTACCAACATAACATTTCTCATTCAAGCAGTTACACGACTTAATACATTTGTTAATACCCTTAAGTGTTAGATTTTACTATTGGACAAAAATTCAAGGAAAAAAAAATCCATTGGTATTAAATATGAAGATTCTGCCTGCAACTCCAAGTCCCTGAGCCAGAAGTAACTAGAGGCTGGAAGAGTACAAATGGGAGTAATCACTATGCATTTGCCATGTTTTTTTAATGTCTTTCCTAGGTATGCACTAGCAGAGACAGCACAGAAATTTTCAGATTTCAAAATACCATATGGTGGTGTTCTTTAATAGCTAACAATACTTACACTCTTCATTTTGGACATAAATTGACATAGTGCAAATACAACAATAACAAGTAGAGGGTAATGCCTACTAAACACGAAGTGGTAATCAACACAGGTTTCACTTTTAAAAGGAACTCTGTTTAACAAATTTCTTTAGTTATTTATTTTTAACTGTGATACAAATATGGGGAACTAATGTATAAAATAATCCACAAAAAAACCCCAACCTTATGTTTGATAACCTTTTAGGTAGGAAGCATTATTATTTAAGGTGACTTTAGCCATGAGCAGAGAGATCAGTGCACCTATCTTGGGTATGTAGTCGGTTTTTCCACCTGCAGGTTTCTTAACAGTTCATTTTATCCAGCTAGCCGACATCCTCCCACAGATGGCAGTAACTAAGACAACTCCCATATTCCCTTGTTCTTAAAGCATACCCTAAATTTCCCTTATAAAGCAATCTCTGCACAGTCCTTCCCAAACATTTTCTGTCCCTATTCCTCTTGACCTGACTCTGATGTCTTAGCTGATCTGCTCTCCAGCCTCCCCTACCCATCTTTGATTGGTAACCCTCTCACCTTCTCAGCCTAACATACTATTTGTTTAAAAGGACAGTACCCACAGGTATTCTACTTTTAGCTATTTTTTTCCCCTTTATTTAAATATTTATTATCGTTCCCCAGTAACTCAACCTTTTTTTCCCCTCCTCTGTCTAAAACTTCAACTCCTTTTTAAAATCTGTCAGCAACAGCTCTTTAATTGCTTCTGCACCTCTCAATTGAAAAAATGGAAGTAGAGTTCGGTTCGATTACAGTTCTCAAGTCTATCAATTTTTCAAAATCAAAAGATCAGGAAAAAAGCAGGAGGGAAAGGAAAAAAAAATATATGAGCAATGTTTGCTTTCGTTGTAGAGTTTGTTTGCTCACACCTGACATCGCTCATCTTACTCCTTTAGAAAATGCCCTGTGTGAAGTAACATAGCAGTGCATTTCATTTCCAAATACATTATCCTCCCAAATATCACAAAATAAGGGTAACAGCAATGAAATGTGCAGATATCCGGATAGTTTCTGTTTTCAGAACACAGAAGCATTACCTGAAGAGACACAAGCAACGGACAACAAAAACATAATGGAAAGCAGACATGACAGTAGTGGGCACTGCAATTTAATTTCTCATCAGCTGAACAATTTGGTTGCTGAGAGCAACATGCAATTTCTTTTATGTTTGTTAGACAGCAAGACTAGCTTTGAGATACACTGCAGTGTGCAAAATTACAAATCCAATTACAATAAACCTCCACTTGAGTGAAGTTTTGTTATTTGTAAATTGCTCTGAGATTGGTTTTTATTTTAGTTAGGCATCAGTAGCTAAAGTTTAACCATCCAGCAATCTGATTGGCAGTCTCAACATTTCATTCTTTGTATCTAATACATCTGAGGAACTAATTAAAGATAATTTAGTCTTAATGAGGCAGAGAGAATGTATCAGTGTTAATTCAAATGGAAGCTGATCCATGAAAGTCAAGACTTCCAGTTCTAAAGCATCTTAGACCTAGCAGGGGATTATTACACAACAGAAGAGTAGCTGATATCTAAGCTCACCTGATTAATGTAAACTCTGTGTACCAGAGTCTAACCAAGCACAAATCTTATTCAATTTCTGAATATTAGAATACAGATTTGAAAATACAGGAAACCTGCAAACCATTAAAGGAAGACAGTTTAAAATCTATGGGGTTTGGTTTTGCATACTTTGATGAAAAAGCCACTTCCTTACTTCACTGTTTAATCATTTGCTTAAATGTATTAAAAAATACACCGGCTAAAATACAAAGAATCTGTCTGGGGAGACAGATTCAGAAGCACACAATCAAAAGCATATCCTGATTAACTGACAACACAGTTTTGATCCACACTGTTTTGTTTTCACTGAAGTATCTATGTAGCAATCACAGTACCCACGACAGACTATCTTCAGCACACCTACAAAATGATGATACACATGGACTCTGAATTCAAAGACACCGAAACAGTACTTTCACTTCCAGCCTTCTCAAAAGTAGTGCTGGCTTACGCAGACCCTACTGCTTCTCTACTCACTTCCCTCCTGAGCACTTCCTTCTTCATTCTGGCACAGAAGTTCGTATGGCTCTGCAGTGAACTGCACTGGGGAACTTATCAAACTTGTTGTCTTTTAACTATGTTTGTTCCTCAATCCAGTTTATATGCAACCAGGTGCCAGCACAAAGGGGTAGCATCAAGCAGTTGGATATTGCAGCCTGTGACTTTAAGCAGCACTGCTATTTTGTCTTTGAGCTGGGATGGATGGTCTACATTGCAAAGCTTTACCAAAAGTACTTCCCAATGCAGCTGTAAGTTTATGGGAGCAAAAGTTTTTTTTACTGGCACAGCTAAACAAAAGCAGTCCACTCAGCTGACAAACTATACTGGCCAAATAACTCCTCTGCCAGAATAAAGCTATTTTCCACAGGGGATTTTTTCAGAATAGTTAAAACTACAGAGGATTTTCACATCCAGAACTCCACAGTTGCACCAGAAAAAGCTTTATGGCATAGAGCTGCTAAAGAGATTTGCCCACGTTTCTTAGCCAAATCCCTCTGTGAATCAGGAGTAACCTAGGCCAAGAACACGTTTGGTATCATCCATGCACAAGCACTGCACAAAGCAACAGTGTGCTACAGTATTTCATTTTCAAAATTAACCTAGCTGCTCACTTTAAGGGAAGCACTTGCATTCAGAACAGCCACAGGAGTCCACAAGAGCTGCTGCGACACACAGGAGCAAGGTACATATGATCAGTAGAGAGTCACTATCTTGTGCCTGACAAGTAACAGGTGCCTAACAGCTTTAGTATGTTATTTGAAATATTCTTCAAAAACCCACTCAAATAACTGAAGAATTTTATAAAGACATGAATTGGATACACAAGATACACAAGAGCAAAGACTGCTACACAGTCTTTTTTGTGATGAATATTCCTCAGCTTCTACAATGTTGCAAATCTGTGCAAGCAAAATACTTGATCATCATTTGATGTTACAATGCAAACCTGAGTTTTCAGGTTAAACATAGATCCCAAACAATAACAGAATTCCTGTATTTTATAAGTGTGGTTTCCCTATTAATTTACTCAGCAGACCTATACTTTTGGCATAAAGATGAATTCACACATCTCATTTGTAGTTATCCAGATGACAAAATTTTAGTGTAAAAAAAAAAAAGGAAGAAAAAAGTGTGAAGGTATGTCTCCTCCATCCCTCGCTTTGTTTTCAGTTCTCAGATTGTTCAAAGAGAGGATGACATTCAGAAGTTTAAAATATTTTTAATACCTTAAGAACAGACTTAAACATGAACATTTCTATTATTTGTAAATTCAGCCAACTTACCACTGCTGCCACAGTCTGCACAAGACAACAGCTCTTCTGGTTTTTTTTCACGATTTGATTCTTTCGTTCCCAAACAAAAGCTACATATCGGGATGGGATCGGCTCGTGGCTACATTTAAAAATAAACAGACAGAGTTAGCTAGGGGGGAAAAAAAAAAAAGCCTCAGTAGTCTTTTCTTTCACTTTTACCTGACATTTTGTTGTAACCCATATTAATTACCAAGACAAACATCCATTTTGCCAACTTTGCAATTACAAAGTTTATTACCTTAACGTATTTCATAAATGTTAAGTTGGCCCATAATAAGCAACGTGGTACACTAATCCATGTAAACCTCCCCAATAAGAGACTTGTGTTAACAAAAATGAGGAAAAACTAAAACTTAGGACGCTATTCTTGAACATACAATTTCAACTCCAGAACACAATCAATTGTTCTTCAGATCACAGAATCATTTAGGTTGGAAAAGACCTTCAAGATCATCACGTCCAACCATCATCCATGCCCACTAAACCATGTTATGGAATACCCTGTCTACGTGCTTTTTGAATACCTCCGGGGACGGTGACTCAACCACTTCCCTGAGCAGCCTAGGCACACTTGTAATTGTGTTCAAAGATTAAGATGCAAACTGGCCTTTATTACAGATGACTATAGTTCCTTTCCACAAGAAAACCAGGAACTTTTACAAAAACTCTCAAATTTAATACATACCTTTATTACTTTTCCATCCAATACAACTTAAACCTCCCTCTGCAGTTACCATTTTAGGGTAAAAATACTGGATTCAACAGATCAACAGTTACCCATTCCAGTCTGATGAGTCCCATCAGCTATGATACACAATCGGAATAAAAAAACCTATGCAAATCTTTCAAACTCTGGAAACAATACACAGAATTTTTCAGAAAAATATATAAGAATTTAAACAGATTTACTTCCCTACCTTCCTAATCTGATAGGTGACAAACTATCTGAGATTAAATACCCCAAAACAGTTTCTGCAGTAAATTTTAGAGCTTCAGTGAAGCTACTTACTTGCATCACCCAAAATATTAATGTATTAATGCCTACACAGAAGTATCTGTAAGCAGATCTGTAACAAATAAAATGATGTGCAACTATTTCTTCAAGTGGGATAGTCAGATAATAGAGTACCTTCCCAGACTGACTGCTAGCAGCTAGTATCACAACTCCTCAAATGGTTTTCCACATATTCTTAGTTTACAGATTCAGCTAAGCAATGCTGTTAGTTTTACATATCAAAGTAACTATTTGTTGTTTTCATCTTCAATTTTTACATTTCCAGTCTATGCCACAATACTTTGAAGGCTGACAGACTATCTTCATTTGACCTACAAACTTGTATTCCATTACAGTTCTGCAAAGTAGGGGATGCTTGTTTTTAAGGGTATTCTTGAGAAGGCATCAGTTTCATGTAGATATGCCCTTATACCTCGACACAAGATAATACAGAAATACTGAAACTACGTTTATATTATTGAGCTTTCGGATCATCTTAAATCAAGCAGCAGATTCCAAATACTGACACCAGCCTGGTAAAGTTGTCATACCCAGCCAAGAGGAGGCACACGTATCCTTACCCTAGCCTACAACCACTTCAATATAAACATACCCTAATGCATAGTACTTTCTCTGAAAGCTCAGTCCTCAGAATGTCTGCTCACTGTTCTTGTCTTCACCATCCAATTATCAGAACGCTGACATACCTGTATACCCCAAAGAATATACATAAAAGATGACAAGAGCCAAAGACTTTTCATAAGCATGGAGAGGTCTGTTCTCTTCCATAAACTACAAAAGGGAGCTGCAGTATTACCGTCTCATAGCTAATAGGAACAAGCATCATCTGTAGTCCTTAGTCTTACCCAGACCTCCATTATAGATTATATGGATAGTTGAAATCTTAAATTGCTACCTATACAAAAATAATTGTTGATATTCTTTGTCAGTTTTGGTAGGATGGCATTGAATGAGATCAATAATTCTATAGGTGTGAAAGGATATACCTGCAGAATTTTTCACTTGGAAGTTAAAAACAACATGTATACAAATAAAAGAAAATTAGTTAAGTTACTGTTCTTGCCAGTAAGGTATCACAATTCAACAGATCTGTCCCATCATTATACCTTTAAACAGACTTGTATTTGGAGCAAAAATGGTATTAACAAGAAGTACATAAACTACACCAATAATCATCAGCAGAAAAATGGTCCAGAGCTATCAAACACAACTGCTCACTTGCAGCATCTTGTGGACATTTCTTAATTCCTACTTTAATACAGATAATTTTAAAAGAAAAATTTTTCTTTTAGTGGAATCCAGTAAAAATCTCCTCTTGGCAACCATACCATTCTGCTTTCCTTTGCTATAACAGTGCTTTAGCCATTTCAGAAAGGCTTGCTCTGATAAATAATTTACAAAACATCACATATCATTCAAATCCAGGTCCACAATCTCAATTTATCCTTCCAAAGTTTTTTTTTTTTTTCCCTTACTCCAGGAAAAGATGTGGCCATTAGCCAACACTCATTTACTTCCCTATTTCAACACCAACCCCACACTCCACACCCCCCCCCATTTTTTTTTTGTTTTTTTAACTGAAGGTAAAATAAAGGACAAAGCTTGTTGGCAGTTCAGGGCTACAAAGACTGTTGTTCCCAGACCAAATCTAATAATAGAGAGCTTGAAAATCCTATCACTTCACACACAAGTTTAAGAAACTTACAGGTTCCAGGATATATTTTGAAGCTGTTTGCATTCATAACTGCATTACTAGGTCTGATCTCTGAGCTACTGAAAGTTAAGAATACACACATTCTTCTCAGCACAGTAAACAAAACATAGTTTCACACTGCTTTAGCTTGCACAGTCAAAGCAAAACTATATTCATACTGGTATTATTATTTCTGGCTTGCAACTGTCTCACAATTAGGATAAGCTAAGTGGGGTTTAGGTTGGTTTTTTTGTTTGGGGTTTTTTGGTTTTGTTTTTCTTTTTTTTTTTTGACTGGGTCAGAATATAATGCAACAGAAATGCATCTCCTACCTGTATCTCTTTTCTTAATTACTAGTTTCTCTTCTAAAAATACAGCAATCGAGTAACATTATCTTCTGAAAAAACAATGATTAGTCGCCAGGCAGGTTAATTCCATTTCACCTCTTACAGGAACCAGTACAGCTAGTTATTCAACACTGCAATACTTTATACCAGATGAACCAGCAATATTTTCCAAGTTATTTGACCTCCATTTAAAAGTAAAGTAACTTTTTATCTAATATTTGAGAACCATATTAATAATTGTGTTACAAAAACTTTCAAGTATGGTGTCTGCTCTGTCACTGAAGATAGGTCTGAATAACACTTATCCAGTAACATACTATTATTTCTTCAACAGAGCTAATAAGCTGAGAAGAATTTTTCATTCCTTTAATTTTGGGAACAAGATAAATCACAACTTTTCAGAGTTTAGTTTTCTAGATCACTAGAAATTGTACATCCAAATTTAAAAGGCTGCCCTGTTCAAATAACTGTATTTCCAATTGCAGTAGGAGCAAATTTGCCAAAAATTCATACTTTATGCCAACACACAGTTCCATTCAGAAACTGAAGCTTCACAAAAAGCAGTCAGGCAATAGGATTTTTTTTCTCTCTCTTTTTTTTAAATATATTATATACCATAAAGCAATAACAGACCATCAACTTAGCACCTGTACACAGGTTGGGGTTTTATTTTACTTTCCAACTAGAAATTTAATACTTATTTAAGCATCATACATCTTACTGTCAGAGTCAATCAACCCTTTAAAACATCATACATACAACCACCACAGTCCATCAGTCCTGTAAATAGCATTAAAACCAAGTACCATATCATGATATTTTTAGTCACAGTAATTTCGGCTCAGAAACCCTCATAATGCACACACTGATCATCTGCCCAAGTTGACTTTCTTACTTTCCTAAAATAAGTAGGAAAGAAAGGATTATGTTGTAAAATACAGTGTAAAAATTTCTCAAATATATACAAGTTTTAAACAAATTGTATTAATTTACACTAACAAATTATTAGTTTGGTAGGAGGTACCTATTTAATTCTGCTACATATATAGCACAAATGTTAAACCAGGCATTATTTTTAACATTCACAACAGGAAGTCTCAAATGTATCCCCCCTTCCCTTCAGGCAAAAATGTAGAGGCAAAATTGTTCCTATAAACAACCACTGACTGCAACTGATCAGAACACTGTCATAAAAGATGTGTGAACCAGAAAAGCTATGCAGGTACATTTTCAAGAGACTGGCTTACTAACAAGATTATCACAGACTATTTAGCAGGCTCCAGTCAGTGTCTCTGCTTTAGGCATTATATAAACTCTTGCTCTGACCTCATAAATATACCACCTTCCTAAAAAGGGCACTAAAAAGATGAAGAAAGAAGCAAGGTCTGCAGCTCAGTTACTCCCAACTAAAAGTTGGTATACCATTTACACTATGATTTTTTTTGTGCTGCACAGAAGACCCCACAAACAAACCAAAACTATGAGGACAAGTATCACATTCAAGTGCCTGCCCTTAAGTATCTAGAGAGAAAGACTAAAGACCATCAGATGGTCAAGTTCGAAAGCGACTGCCTTTTGTCAGGAGGGCAATGCAAACCCATTGATTATTTCACCTGGGTGTGCCTACATATCCTCAACCTGAGTGATGGGAAAAGGAAGATTTCTGAGCTGTTACCCCACCATGCAAAGCAGGAATGCATCAACGGCAAGAACAAATCATGGCGATTGGGGAGAGCGGGTGGGGGGGGTGTGGAGGGGGGCAAGGGGATACTGCAAGTTGATTCAGCAGGTAAGGTGGAGAAGTATAGCTTCATAGCACATCCTCTTGCATGCATTTGATACAGGGTAGAAAAAGGAAGGAAGAGCAACCACCCACGTAACAAAGGAAAAGAGAAAATGCATGAGCAACGTCATTCACCGTAAAGAATCTAAAATATCATCCAACTTTCTGCTCTGCCAGATGTTAAAGAACAGAGAATTAAAGACCAGAGATTAGTGTTTCCATATTTGGGTTACTGCACTAATTAGAAAAAAACATGGGGGGCTACCCAAGGAATACAGTGAGGTTTTCAGGTCCAAGAAGGATGCCAGCCCCATGTCCAGACTGGCAAGGACTCAGTTACACTGCCGAAGATGCCAGTGGAGCATTGAATGCTACAGCAACCTTACCTTAAAAAGTTCAGGTTCCTCCCCCACCCCCCAATATTTATTTTAGAATAAACACACCCCAAAAATGTAATTTCTTAACATTTATAGTTTTAAACCCATTTTAGACAGTAACTGTGATTATCCTAACACTTAAGACTGTTTTCACTAAAAATTATATGAATGTGTGTACACTAAATTTTGATTATGGCTTCATCATTTCAGTCACTTCAGAAAACAACAAGAAAAAACATGCTTATTAAGTTTGTACTACAGATGAAGACTAAAAACAACAAAAAATACTGGTTTTGGTGACTTCAGGAAGTGTTTTGTAATTGATTTAAAAAAAAAAAGAAACACGAGTTTCAGCCATTTAGCATAGCTTACACCTTCTGAAAGATCAGCATAGCTTACAACTTCTGAAACATTAAGGACCCACTACTCTTACTGCTTTCTCACAGTCTTCACATATACTGCAAACCCTGAGATTGGTCCACACAGAAATCATACTAATTTAGAAATAACAACATAGTGGTAGCATTTAGTTAAACTAGTGCTGTTTCCATATTTAAGCAAAGACTTGGAAGTCATTTATGCAACCAGTAAATTATTTTGTTTATTTATTTTAATAAATCACAGCTACCTATACTGAGAAACTAACAGGCTTTGCTGCTGCATAAAATGAATCCTTGGTAAAAATTCAGCTGGACTTCTGTTACCTTACGCCAGAATTTGTCTCAAAAATCTGGCCCTAAATAACTTTTTTCCTACTGTAGTTTCTGTGCTTGTGGAATTTACATGCTCATCTGACTACATTTGTAATTCCCACGAAATTCTTAAAGCTTTTAGCATTTTCTAACATCCCACTCCCAAAAAACTCACATTGCTAAGTCCTGACAAGTCTTATTTTTGAGTATGCAAAGTTACCCACAACTATAAATACCACTGAAAGCAAGGAGATTACTATTTGCATTGCTATAGCACTCTAAGGCTTTAAACAGATTGTCTGAAAACTGTTAGGCATTAGCTGTGTACACACAATTATGGTTTTAAGTGTCAGTCTCATTAAATGTTATGCAGGCAGTAAAAGAAATCAGAAGTTTCATGCACTCCCAAGAAATTTAAGTTTGAACAATAAACCAAAAACCTCAACTGTTCACATTTGTAATTGTCTCTCAATGCCTTTTCAGAAACACCTCAACATCATCTGACAACCTGCTGGAAGACACATTCTTATACATGATACACAAATATTAGATCTCTATTATCCTATGAACAAAAACAGCACGGAAGTAATTTCAGTGTTAACAGGATAGAGAGGCAAATTTTATTGAAAATGTAAACTGCCATGACCTTCACTAGTGATGCACCGTTCTGGGCCCAGTCTTTACCTATTTCCATTACATAACTATTTACAGATTTAGGAAGGACAGAAGCAGCAAACTTGCTTTCTCAGAATACCTACATTTGCACAAAGCACCTTCATGGGCTATCTGCTTTCTGGTTGCGTTGTTTATTTGTTTGTTTTTACCATCACATCATAGTTTGAAAAAAATAAATCTTTGAACAAGAAATACCACCAATTGCACCTCTAAATATTGTTTTTTAAAAATTAATGTTGAAAAACAAAAACTGAATGAGCCAGAGGTACTGATTTCTAGTCTCAGCTACTGAAGCAGTTGCTCTTGGTCACAGTCAAGGCGAGGTATTAAGAGTACTTTGAGCTGCAATCCCCTTACTGCACCCATTCTGTGGGTAAAAAAATAGAGTTTACTTTCCACATCCAAAAACCCCCCATGTTTCAGGAACTAGTTATTATAAGGTAAGCTAAACTTTGATATTTTTTTTTTTAGAACAACTTCTTAATGACAACTGTCCAGTAGATCCCATGTTAGCCCTACAGTACCACACAGGTATCACATGGCAAAAAGTACACACTAACTCAAATGATGGTAAAAACATGCTGACAGGCTATTACTGCACAAGTGTGAAAACATTACACCTGCTACAAACCTTAATGTTGCATGTATACATTCAGAGAGCACAAAGCAAAAGCCAGCACAAGGGCAGTTCCAAGAAAAGAGGACAGTCCAGGGTGCCAATTTTTTTTATTACACCTTTAGGTCAATAAAGTACTTAAACAGTGTGTGTTGAGGAAGAACTATAGTCTGAAGCTTCTCCTCTTCCCCCAAAAGAATATCTTCACTGCTAGAATACAGGTTTGTGTTTTCTTTTGCTCTATAAAACTCCGATTTCCTTACTACACAGGTAGCTTCCTCTGCTCACAGCCCCCTCCTGTACTTTCAAAGGGTATGTCTGTAGGAGAGTTATGATATACAATGTAATTGTCAGAGGTACCTAAATTACCCAAAACCAAGAAGTTTAAAACCCTTGGTGTCCTCCTGGATTCACACACCCTAAAGGCATGTTACTGCAACAGTGATGCTAGATTTCAGAGTTTGAACGCATTCTTGCAGGTCCGTGACCTCCACTTTGTGCGCACACACAGAGCAATCAGTGGATGACTAGTGAAGAAGATTGTGAGGGCACACATAGAAAGACCGCCTCTCATACAATTTTCTTGAATTGTCTTGAAAACTGGAAATCTCACTTCCATCCTGCAGTCCTGACAAGGTGGGAAATTCCTGAAAGTGGGTCCAAACTGACATACTTCTACATGTAACAGCAGGAGGGGGAGCGTTCTCCCACTTCAGCACACAAGAAAACTATGGTTCCTTAAATAGGCTTAAGAACTCTATTCACCTGAGCACACCAGTTCCCTTGCAAATCTGAGCTGAAATGATGAGCGCAGAGCATACAGTAAGCTGTTCCTACCTTTTTCATTGTTCTTCAGCTAATAATTCCATGTAATATCCTTAAAACAACTTTTTGGGGTTTTTTAAAGCCAAAAAGCATAAAACCAAAAAACTTGCCTCTTTCTTCCCACCCTGAAAAAATATGGCCAAGCAAATTTTTATGTTTAGAAATTTCTCTCCTGGAATATTTTAACTAGTTCTTATAGGAAAATATATCATCTACCTCCCCAGACACAATATGCCCCACTGGAACAGAGCTCCCCACATCACTGTGTGCGTTAATATTAACCTCATCAGTCAACAAGTATCACTACAGCTGATGGAACTGAACAGACAAAAAGCTAACCTACACCTTCATAAACAAACACTGTATTAAGAAGACATGCATAAAATAGCACACACGACTAGACAGTTTTCTAAATACAGCTTCTATTTTTCAATTACTGAAAGGAGCGTTCCTGCTCCCTTTTCCAAACTGAGAAACAACACAACCTGGAACAGTGGAGCTCACAACAATTACTGCTCAGAAAACAGAACACAACTTCAGGCTTCAAAAGTCTCTTTTCCTTGCAATATGGAAAAGACAATAAAAGTAAAATTCTATTTCAAATTAGACTTTTGTTGTTTTATATAACAGTAGATGTCAGAAACAAAACCAAAACTAATTTCAATTTATTAAGATTGCTTCAGATGTATTCAAGAAACCAGATGAGTGCTCTGCATAGTGAATATTGCTCAACATGCAGGGAAGAAGACACCCTGATCAAAAAATCCATAAAACCCCCACAAAAACACACATGCACACACGCATACCTTTTCTAGAAAGAGTTTATTCATTTGCTCTAGTCCTCTTAATTAGCTTCACATAAGCCAACCTTCATTCATGTTTTGTTTGCAATTTGTATCCACTGAAAGTTTTAAGAATCCACTTTCTGTTGAAAAACCTCAACATCTCCTGGAGAAGGGTGCAAAGCAGCTGCTCTAAAATACAGATAAATCTCCCAGTCCTTTGGAGGCTCAGCTTTCATTTTTAACAGAATCAATCTAAAGCCTCTATACTTGCAGAGGAGATGCTTTCAAACCGTAATCTAAGTTTAACAGACACACAAGACTATTGTAGACAGCCTAAGAACAATACTTTGGATATGTGTAGGCCCTGCTATCATTTCAGAAGTTACTGAACTCAGATAATTAATTTATTTAAATAGTACCCCTTCTGTGACCTTTTGCCAATTCCTATGGTAGGACTACAGGAGAAAGAAGGCTCCTTCCTCTAAAATAAGGCTCTTCCCTCTGAAATGGGAGGGAATTTGTTATTTCATGTGTGCGTTTCCTGCTGTGGTCCCACACCTGGGACTAAACAATTGAAAAATGTATTCACATTTCTATTATTGTAGTAGTAAGAGTGTTTCTAAAATAAAAAAGTCCTGTAACCAAGGCTATTAATTTAACTGGGCTATGGAGAAGGCTATCTGCAAGTCCCCTCTTCTGCGTTCTCCACTGTGAGATTAGAGCCCAACTACAGATCCTGCCACTAAGGGATACTTACGCTTACCAGCCAGGTTGTAAATAGCTCAAGCTGTAAATACATCCTATATAAACTGCAGTTTTCTAGTTGCATCTTCCTGTATTTCTGATGACCACCACCTACGTTGTGCAAATCTAACCAGGGGCCAAGTAGGCTTCTGACTTCTTGAAACTGTCTCTTCTGTGGTTTTGAAGTGAAAAGACCAAGGGGAAAAAAGTTAGCTTAGTACTTTTCGGCTATGTTACTGATACCTGTGGCAATATATTCTCTTCAGGAATACACATTTTTAAGCTGTCTCTATCAAATAGATGAGACTGTAAAGACCATGCACCATCAGTACTGGTACCAGTACTTCAATCTGGCACACAGAACAACCTCAAGTGTGCCAACAACAGGCTTGCTTTTCTTCATTTCCCCCTCCAAAATAGTCCATTGACTCCTACAGACCAAAGTGAAACTGCTACTGCAGATCCAGCCAAGCAGGTCATACCTGAAGTTGCATTACTCCTTATATAGCAATCATTAGTCAAAGTATGAGGTCATCTTCCAAGTGATATCTTTTCCAAAGTAGTAAGTTTTCACTCTTGACACCTCCCTCAAAACTGAATCCTTTAAATCCATCTAGATGTCTTAAGAGCATCATACATTTCTGTTATTCACCATGCACTGTCACAAAAACAATGCACTTGAGCCTTAAAACAATTACCTATCATCATTCTCCTCATGACCTCATCTTCTATACCATCAACCACAATGCCATCCGTTGTGTTTAACAACATAGTTAAAACACACACATCATCCACATCATTAGTATGTAACCCTTCCAAGAATCTCACCTTTAAGTACACTTCTAGGTATTCAGAGCTAAACTTAATTACATAAGTATCTAGCTTTCTACAGTCCTGCTCATCCCTTGCTTCTTATTTTCACATTTTCTTCATATATCTCAGTTTCTTTATACGCATAGGAGATTTCCAAACTTTTTGGCATGGAATCCATTGGTTTTTGCCACATGTACATACAACTGTTTGAATGGGATTGCATTTCCTAACTCCAAATTCTACCTGTTACTGCAATGCAACTAGGATGAAGCAGGGGACACATGTAATAACAAGCAAGTAAGCAGTGGTGCAATTCACAGACCACGATCCCATGGGCATGTTAATTTTCACATTTTGGGTGGAAAAGTATTGCTTTTAAGCACATTAAATAAACTCCAGTACGGAAAGCACACACTTCATTGCCACAATATTATGTTTACTCAGATGTTTGTATATATGCATATTTTTATTCATAACTTATTACCAAAGTCATCCTACATAAACGTGTGTAATATGTTTGCAGTGTAGCACAGGATAATTATTAGTTGTCTTGATGTTAATTGCTTAGGGAAAATGTTTAATTGCATATTAAATTGATCATACGCATATTTTATTTAGTTTACTCTTTGGGGAAAGTTTACTGTCAGTACTATCTAGATGTAAGTAGCACTACACTAAATACAGAAGTAGGGCTTTTGTGTTGGAAATGCAATTTTAAATAAAACAAGCAGAGCCCCGTTCTACTTCAAGATGAAGCAGCTGAATTTCTGCACAAAGTCAAGAAATATCCTGGCTAGTTACCTCATGTACCTGAAAGGAAAAGTATTAGGACCAAAGCAAAACGATTAACGCTGCAAATTCCAGGACCCAATATGGGATTACAAGAGAACTATTTCTTTAGATTTCTTCCACTGATGTGATTATGAAATGGAAGCTTTAAATACTGAGAGCTATGTTTTGGGTTTGTTGTTTTGTTGTGGTTTTTGTTTGGGTTTTTTTGGGTTTGGTTTGTTTGGGTTTTTTTTAAGATTTAATTTTAACACATACATATAATTTGACATCCTTTCTGCTCAAACAATTATTTTCAGAGCAGATGTAATACAAATAACGTCACTGTAAATAACACGGTCACTTCTCTTACTGAGGCCCAAGTAGCAGAGAACTAACATAGCTTAACACCTATACTCCTATTGGCAACAAGTGACAGCAGCTAGACCATTGACCCTTCTGTTGCTGAGTTTTTATTTGGTAAAAAACACTGGCACCAAGATACTACTCTATCAGGTGAGCCACAGACCAATACAAGTAATAAAAATCTATTTTTTGTTTATTTATTATTTTAAAATAAAGTAATTCCTCATGTCCTTTCTGAAAAGGGAGGCAGCTGGACAAATAGCTGATTAAATGCTGACACACACACACACACATACACACACCCCCCCCCCCCCCCAGGAACTGAACTTTATTCTTGAGAGAAAAAAAAAAAAGCAGTTTTTTTTCATTAGACAAGACACTGAAATAACTTGCAGGCGTTTAACTTTACAAGCCATCACTCAAGACACAATGCCATTGAAAATCTGCCAGATCTGTAATACAGTGTATTTTATACAAGACCTAGGAGAATAGCAGTGTTTCACTTGATCAAGTGCTGAAATCCATGGCAGAGGGATAATAAAGGTGAATTGGCAAAGTAGCCCTATACCCCAAGGAGTTATCTACAAGGCTGGCATTTCAAACAAATGAAAGAGATTGCTCTATTAGTCACTGCTTCTTTATACATATAGGTAAAGTTCAATATTGACATACTGTGACAAAATTCCACCCCCTAAATAAAAATGTAATTTTACAATTAAAAACCCAGATCACTGTAGCTCATTTTACAAATACAGTAAAATTATCTCCATTAGAATATAATAAAGCACTGTTAACTAGCCGTGCTATATAAACCGGAGCTCAAACAGCTCAGAACAAAACCAGTAAATATTTCACAGAAAACCAGCTTTTCTTAGAAAGGTTTCCAAGTAGGCCTATTAAATAAAGTTAAATGAAAGTCTCTTGAAGGAAACAGGCTTGAGATTGGCCTGCAACTATTACATTTAAACCAGAGGGAGAAAAAAAAAAATATTGCAGCAATTTGTATTGCATGGCTTCTGGAAACAAATCTAGTCAGGCTCTCAAACCCTGGCTTTAATCTATCTTCAACTTTATTTCAAAGTCTGTAGTATCAAACAAAACCCATGAAGTCCAAGAGGCCATTCTCTATCCTACCAAAAATATTAAATTGCCGTACTACTCAGGGAAAGCGTACGAGTCCTAGCATCAGAATTCGCACAACAGAAGAAAAGGATAGGAAAAGGGTCATAGCAAAGTTCATCCAGCCAGTAGCTTGCTTACTGTAATTCTGTGAGGGATTTTTGAACAGTGCCTCAAGATGGTTATGCTCTGCCTCAGAAAGGGCAACTGCATTGCTGGTAGCCTACAGAAGGTGGTGAGAAACTTCCACTCCAACAAAAAGGCATAACTGAAGGAAAGAATGTATTAAAAAAAACATCACTTAGCAAATCAAGCTAACAATACTACTGGACCATGCCCAAGTTTGAAATTGAAATCTTCTAGCATCAACCTCCCTCCAACACTGACAGGGTTATTTAACCTAACAGGAAGCTGTTCCTCCTGTTCACTTCAATTCAGTAACAGAACTAAGTAATGAATAACCTATACCTACAACATCATCCACAGTTAAGGGCCACTGCCCATTAAAACAAAAGTCTTATCTATAATACTCAAACTACTTCCACTCAAGTTTTCTTGTGCAGTGCAACCTCAGAAAAAATTTCCTTGATCCAATTCCAAATGAGTGCAGAGCATGGTTGGGCCAAGACACACTGATAAACTCATGTAAGACATACTGCAGGAATCCACTTCATGAGAAAATTTTCTATGCAGACATTTTTCCCTTGCCTCTTCCTTCACACCTCTAAGGCCAAGGAACAAACAAACAAGTAGGTCACTTTTTCACTTTGTGTACTCACCAATTCAGCTTTTTTAGCACTAGCAGATAAGTACAACAAAATTCTGACCTTGAACTCTTGCAAGGAAGCCTGCTTTTCTGATCCCTACAGTCTCTAAGTATTTTAGACTCCTTTATAGGCTAGTGTGAGAAAAGCATCTCCCTTAGCCAGTCAGAAGTCGCAAGTAGACAGTGGATCCCAAGGCACAAGCAAGGAGATTGGCTATACTGCTATTTCTTAACAGTGTAAATCAACGTATTATTTACAGCTCTTGTCCTTTGGTGGCTTAACTCTGCAGTATTTATTTAAAATGCTTACAACTAAGCATCTATGCTTATAGCATCAGAAAGAATGCCAATTTAGTGAAAACAAAGTTACATGTGTTTAACAGCAAAGCTAATTTAAATGAGTAATTACATTTAAGATGAGCACAGTGTCTCCCTCAGTTCTGCAAAAGGCAAGCATTTGTGAAACATCAATAAAGTGATGCAAATCACAATTTTTAAAGAGTGTAGAAAAGGTTTAAAGACTACTTGTCTAAAACACAGATCACTTTAATAATAGCCTATAAAGAATTCTATATAGCCCAACCCACAGAAGCCCCCCCCCCCCCCCCCCTTGATGCTTACAATATAACCTAAAAGCCTTCATTACTAACAAGAAGTTTTGGCTAACCAAGTCAACATCTGAAAGATACAACATCTACATCTTGGAATTTTTGGAACATAATTTAACTATACTGAATAGATTTCTTGAAAACAAAAAACAAAACCAAAAACCAAACCAACAACAAACCAACCAACCAAAACAAACACCCCACCCCCTCCAGCCCCCACAGGATAAATTGTACAGAAAGTCCTCTCCAGACTTAAAATTCTGGTTGAGAACCCGACTCCACTGTCATCTGAGAGCTGTGCCACTGATGTCAATGCAGTTCAGATATAACATATTGTTCCCCTATTTTTTTAACTTCTTGCAAAATTTTCTTTGAATATGTCATTTAAAGGGTTGTTGTGGTTTAACCCCAGCCAGCAACTAAACACCACGCAGCTGCTCACTCACTCCCCCCCATCCAGTGGGATGGGGGAGAAAAATCAGGAAAACAAGTAAAACCCATGGGTTGAGATAAGAACGGTTTAAGAGAATGGAAAAGAAAAAACTAATAATGATAATGATAACACTAATAAAATGACAACAGTAGTAATAAAAGGATTGGAATGTACAAATGATGCGCGGGGCAACTGCTCACCACCTGCCGACCAACACCCAGCTAGTCCCCGAGCGGCGATTCCCTCCCCCACTTCCCAGTTCCTAAACTAGATGGGACGTCACACGGTATGGAATACCCCGTTGGCCAGTTTGGGTCAGCTGCCCTGGCTGTGTCCTGTGCCAACTTCTTGTGCCCCTCCAGCTTTCTTGCTGGCTGGGCATGAGAAGCTGAAAAATCCTTGACTTTAATCTAAACACTACTGAGCAACAACTGAAAACATCAGTGTTATCAACATTATTCTCATACTGAACTCAAAACATAGCACTGTACCAGCTACCAGGAAGACAGTTAACTCTATCCCAGCTGAAACCAGGACAAGGGTGCTCAGCTGTAAGCAACAACTATGTATTTTACTATTTGGGAAATAAGACATACTTGCAGCCCAAGCTAGCTTCCTTTAAAGTTTCCTTGAACCCAAATGTGAGGTTCACATTAACTGACCAGTAAAAAAGACATACATTTCATGTTCCAAATGTAATCAGGTAACATATGTAATAGTTAATAGAAAGCACTCTAAAGTTACTTGATCTGACCAGAGTGCCTTCTACCAGTGCCAAAAAAAAAAAGTATGATCTAGTTATTCCACACACCCCAAAATAGATTCATGACAGGGTAATTAATCATGAACGTAACTTTTCAGACATTACATAATTTCACAGACTTGCTTGTAGCTCCTGCCAAAGAAAACAACAATTTGTATGAGAAATAAATCTACACTTGGAGAGATGACAGTGACAAAACATGACGAGAGGAAGAAAAAGAAGGGGGAAAGGAAGGGGAAAGTATTAATATTGCAGAAAAAAACCCCTATATAATTTTATTACTCAAAACATAGCAAAGCTTAAAAGCCAAAATACACAAATCAAGTGAACGCAGCAACTGAAAATAACTTTTCACTCTAATCCTTCTTACATTTTTTAAATGACAGACTGTTTCTTGAATGATGTTTGATAGAACTTCAGAAACACAAACCTAAATCACACAACTTGTTCTGTGATACTTATCTGAGATGAGGAATCTCCTTCTAATAACAGTGGGTTTATTTCTCATGTGGGATAGATCTAGTAGTACTCAGATCAAGCACAGATCACTTTTATATTTCAGCAAAACAGTCTCAGCTTTACATTTCCAAAGCACCAATAAATTAGTATGTGATTAATTCAAATTGTGTGTTAAAAACATATGCAAAGAAAGGTAAAAAATCAATTTTTCCTGGTAACATATTTTTAATCCCCCTTGTAGGCCCCTCTGATGATGCATTCAAACCCCAAACAACCAAGGCACTCTAACCAATAAAATAATGACCATGAAGGCAGACAGAAGGACAGAAGAGCTGATTGGGGGGGGTGGGGTGAGGTGGTGTGCAGGGGGAAAGGCAGAGGATCAAACTGATATTCCAGAAGCATTAATTTCTACTCCTCCAAGGGTTTACGGCAGGTACTTAATTACCTAAGTCACAACACAGATATGCAAACATGGGACTCTGCTCTATGACAGACAAAACCCCCACAATATAAATCTATGAAACGGCTATGTATTAATACATACATTTATACAGTGACCAGTTTGCTTTGTTCCATTAGAAAAGGGAGAGGGAGGTGGTGGAAGAGGGCATGTTTCCAGTCATTTAGGACATCTGTAAAGTTGTTATATTTCTACTCCTCTTATTTTCAGTATCTTCGATTACATAGAGAGAACAGCACCATTCTTTGGTGCCAGCTGGGAGACGCGAAGGCTACACACAATGCCTGCCAGGTTCCGATGCACTGTAGCAGGAATTCCACAATTTGTTCACCAAATGAGTTGAGAGCAAGCAGAAAGGACAAGTACTTTTGCATTGCAACAAATACTATTTTCTTTACAGACAGAACACTTAAAATGTTACTGGCCACCCAGTACAGATTTCAGTTAGACTTAGTTTGTTTAACAAGACCACGAAGTGCATACTAAGGAATGAAGTAATGCATTCTGAAGATTTTCCCTGAAAAACAAGTCAAGTTGTGGGTGGTTTATGACATTGGCTTACACAGTCTACTCCTCTTAAATGCTTGTAAAGTTTCATTATACCTGAGAAAACAAATTTGCACTTGTAAGATATCTGTAAGATAATAGTTATCACTGCTGCTGTTTGGCAAACTTAATGAGCTTGTGGTAACAGGTTTCTTAGAAACTTCTCTCCCACATTCTTAGGGACAGCAACCCCTTTCCTTCTGCTGGGGAAATTCATGGGTTGTAGTTCTGCTGCTACTGACTACTAAACACAACTCTCCTCTCTTCACTCCTCCTGTCCATCAATGAATCAATAAAAATACAGTTAAAATGCACTCAGGAAGAACCACACACACACCCCCACACACACACCCACCAACAAAACTCACCTCAACCTGAAAGAGTCAGGAATTTCTGCTGTTAGAAAAAAAAAAAAAAAAGGCTCTCAAAAGGTCGCACTTCAAATCCTGTATCAGTGATAGCTCACACAACCTGCAGATTTATAGACCTTTTAATTATATCATTGCAATTCAACTATTCTGTATTCATATGAGTACAGTTATAAGTTTGACAGATATTCACTGAAGTAAAGTTTATTGTTCAAAGTGTGCTGGAAAAGACTGATGAGAACTAATAACTTTGTTCCATATTATACACCATACCACTTGCCACATTGAAAAATAAGGCAAAGAACATCTCCATACCAGGAGCCACTAGTAGAGAAAACAGCAGCTATAAGCCAAATTTGCTGTTAATATCATGATTCTGCAAGCATTTCCTAACATCATGTCTCTCCCAGAAGCTCATGGGCAAGAAGTTGCACTGTAACATCCCCAAAACATCAACATTAATTATAAGATCTTTCATGCATTCACAATAAGAAATGTTGTTTTATGGATTATGAGGAAAAGGAAGAATGGATACAGCTAGGTATGTTTTCCAAAATACTCAATTTTAAACACAAAAACAAGTAAGGGCTGGAAAATTTACATTTAAACTAAAATTGCAGAAATTTCTGCTTTAAGATCTGCATCTCTTAAAAAAGAAAACAAAACAACCAAATCCCACAAAACAAAAAACCCCCACACACCACAGATAAAGAAAACACCATCTACTACCTCACAACAAGTGCAGATAATATCCACAGGTACAGAAAGAAGTGGAAACGTTAAGGACATCTGGCAAATTCATATTTGTTACTTTTTCTGCACCTCATCATCTTTTCCATTACAACTGCAAGAGAAAAGATACTGCAAGTCTTTTTTTACATTCTAAGACTCCTATTTCCTGGGAGAAAATGCTGTTTTCCTGCCCATAATCATAGCTAATCACACAGTATAGTCACTATTCCAGCACTGCTTTCTAGGAAAAATCAAGACTTTCACTACAATGCGTGCCCTCCTAATCAGAATTTGCAGAGTCTGCTGACACAGCATCCTCTAGAGTATCTGCACTGCTTGCAGGGGAAAGGTGGAGTGGAAGTAGAATGGAATACTGAAGCCATCAGCATAGGCAAAAAGTATTCCTCATACAAATCTATACAGCCTCCTGAAACCATTATCTCTAAGTTCCCTGTCTTTTCCCCAGAATACCTCTGTTGAATCACCTCTATAAGAAAGTACAAAGAACTTCTATGGCGTGTCCAGAGAAGGAGACAAATTCACAGCAAAAAATAAACCGACGACAAGTCAGACAACAGGGAGACACAACAAACCAATATCACAGAGTCCTGAACGCTAAGGATGGAGGTTCAACAATCTTTCTGGGCAGCCTCCTGACTTTTCCAGGAATAAATCCTTGTACTATCACAAGCACATTTTCTAAAAGCTTGAAATCTCTGAATTCAAACAGAAACAAGAATCACAACCTACCAGCAGACAGATTACAACAGTATGACCTGACAGAGTTACCTAAGATGTCAGAGCCATAGTTGCAACTTTGTTTATACAGTGGCATAAATTTATTACTGCACTAGTTAATCCCCCATTCCCCCACTTAACTGTAGTTCCACTACAAAACCAAACAACGTACCAGGACATTTTTACAGCTTTCTCAAAGTCCCATTTAATTGAAAGCATCTGAATTAAGATAGAAACAGCCACTAGAATACTAATTCCATGTAGAGATTGAGCCTCTGTTTGGACCCGTGATTTGACTCCCTTCACACTGTCTTTGGATAGCTGATTATAGTATCATTGTTTAAAAAAACAAACAAACAAAAAAACCTCAACAACAACAACAAAAAAACAAAACCAGAAGAACTAAAAAAACCCCAATGACTAGGAGAGAGTGCTGCTTATAGAACTTAAGGATTGTTCTTTCCTCTTCTAGCAACTTAAATACCACCAGAGAGAATCCAGCACCTAGGAGCCCTGATCCTATCCCTTGAACTGGGGCCAAACATGCAGTTGGGAGTATAGTTCTGCACACACAGAGTCAATGTGTCATGGTCAGCAGAGACATACATCCCCTACATGATACATGGCAGCAAGGGGGGTCAGAGAAGCCTACAGCACGGTTTTAGTCAAAAGGTGTCTGCTCTGAGAAAATAACATAAGAAATTAATATTAATTCATTCTTAGCAGTAGTTATACCAAGAACTTTTCAGCTTCAAGATTATAAGTTTACAGAGACAGAAGGAACCTCCTTCCCCCCCCAAACCCCCAAGTACACAGACAAAAGTGAGGAGACAGCAATAACTGACAAAGAGTTTCTGGGACACCTGCAACAACGCAGTTTAGAAGTGATTGTCAGTCTTCGTTTAACACTCTAATTTAACAGAGTTAGTGAACATGCATTCATCTGTACTCGATCTACTTGGAGATCAAAGCAAGCATAATTCCTCTGAAGAAACTTCACTATTTGCCCTAGACATCAGTTTAGTATTTTAAAGCAATTCTATTCTTAAGACAATATACCCACAAACTAATAAGCTATCCATCGTTTTAGACTACCCCACCTTGTTTTATAGCAAAAAAACGTAACACCTTTCTTAAACTGACCCTTCCATTCATTCAGACATATCAGGAAGAATTAAAGGAGATGCCTTCATTTTATTTCAGTTTGAAAAGTGATCATCTGACAACCAAACCCCTTCACTTATTTGTAAGAACAGGTGCCTATTAGGTAAACATAAAAATTGTATGGGCTGTGTAGTCCATAAAGAAAAAATGATAAAAATATTTGGTCATGTGATTGGTGGGTGGGGAGACACCAGAAATCCCAAATTTCAGTTTTGACCATGGCAGGGGGCAAGGGAGTTTTTCAGTGTCCCCAGAGTAGGTTCCTGGGCCCAAAAGTCATCCAACATTCGTCACCAACAGGGACACATCATTTCAGCATACATAGTTTACGTGCACAGAAGTACTCAAGTTCAGCTTATATTACTTCAGCAAGTGAAGTAACTAATACTAAAAAGAACATTTCTGCACAGCAATAAACGTACAATAGTCTTAGGCCCATTAGACATGTTTTTGAAAACACACTTGCCATTGAAACTGTTTCTTAAAACAGCATGCAGTTCTAACACAGCGTATAGGCTCTTCGTGGCAAGGTTTTGGTAGCGGGGGGGTTACAGGGGTGGCTTCTGTAAGAAGCTGCTAGGAGCTTCCCCTGTGTCCAACAGAACCAATACCAGGCGGCTCCAAGACGGACCCACCACTGGCCAAGGCTGAGCCCATCAGTGACAGTGGTAACACCTCTGTGATAACATTTTTAAGAAGGAAAAAAAGTTGCGGGACAGACAGAAACAGCAGCCGGAGAGAGGAGTGAGAACATGTAAGAGAAACAACCCTGCAGATACCAAGGTCAGTGAAGAAGGAGGGGAAGGAGATGCTCCAGGCGCCAGAGCAGAGATTCCTCTGCAGCCCGTGGGGAAGGCCATGGTGAGGCAGGTTGTCCTCCTGCAGCCCAGGGAGCTCCATGGTGGAGCAGATATCCACCTGCAGCCCAGGGAGGACCCCACGCCAGAGCAGATGGTTTTCTGGCAGGACTTGTGACCCCGTGGGGGACCCACGCTGGAGCAGTGTGCTCCTGAAGGACTGCACCCCATGGAAGGGACCCATGCTGGAGCAGTTCGTGAAGAACTGCAGCCCGTGGGAAGGGCCCACGTTGGAGAAGTTCGTGGAGGACTGTCTCCCATGGGAGGGACCCCATGATGAAGCAGGGGAAGAGTGTGAGGAGTCCTGCCCCTGAGGAGAATGAAACGGCAGAAAAAACGTGTGATGAACTGACCATAAACCCCATTCCCTGCCCCCCTGTGCCTCTTGGGGGAGGGGGGCGGGGGGTAGGTAAAGAATTCTGGGAGTGAAGTTGTGCCTGGGAAGAAGGGAGGGGTGGAGGGAAAGTGTTTTAAGATTTGGTTTTATTTCTCATTCCCCTACTCTGGTTGATTTGTAATAAATTGAGTTAATTTTCCCCAAGTTGAGTCTGGTTTGCCCGTGACGGTAATTGGCGAGTAATCTCTCCTGTCCTTATCTTGACCCACAAGCCCTTTGTTATATTTTCTCCCCCCCTGCCCAGCTGAGGAAGGGGGAGTGATAGAACAGCTTTGGTGGGCACCTGACATCCAGCCAGGGTCAACTCACCACACACAGACCTCCCCGTTGTGTGAAAGGACCTTCTCCAAAATTCAGATTATAAGAAAGGTTTTGTCTATACATTGACATTATGAAATATGTGTAATGTATGTTGAGAGTTTAAGTGCATCAGCATTTCCTTCTAAATACTCCACCCATCTGCTCTCTAAGAAGGAAAACCATAAAAAGGAGTTTAAAGGAAAGAACTGAAGTCTTGTGTATATTGTTTTGCCTTCTGAACAGTTTTTAAAGCCTACATCTTTCCCAATAGTTCCTCACTTGTAACTCTGCAAAGGGAACAGCATGCCAGAGCTGCAAACTCTTACCACTGCTGACTAAGCAACAATCATCTAATCACAAATCAAAAGTTACAATACTTAATGCTAGAAATAAACCAGCTGAACAAATTCTATGAATGTGCAGGCTTAACTTATACCAACTTGATCTAATGTAATGTTACTCTAAATTCCCCAACTACATACAGCAAATTGTGTTGGAGCAAGAAAATATACAACATGGGCAACAGAACTGGTTTATGTCCGAATTAGCAGGGAGGCAGGGGGGAGAGGGGAAATGTGTACACAGGTCCATACACTTAAATTCTGCATGTAAGACAAATAAGGAGGTAACTGATGCAACCAGATTCTGTTGCAATATCATCACAATCTCAATACTGAAGACAACAACTATAGCCAAACGCTTAAACTGATTTGCCACTTCTAGCTTCTCAATTAAGTACATAATCATCTGATTGCAAGAAGTGTACAGAGCAAGACTGAAGGGTAAATATAAGACAAGAACAGTAAACAATCATGTTTTAGTAGTAAATTCAAGGATAATGAAGCGGGGTGGGATGGGTGCTGGTGCAGAGGGGGAATGTCTCTGTCAGCGTTAACCTTCCTGGAAGTTAAGACAGTTAAGACAAGAGCAGTGTTTCTCTAAACACACCAAGAGGACACAGTGAGAGAATGTATTGTAGAACAGGAATACTACTAAAATCAGTTTTGCCTCTTTAAAGCTTAATACAATTAATTTCTGTATGAAGCTACTAAAGCGTATTGCAAAAGTAAGGAGGATTAAGCTTAACACAAATACAACTCTCCCCAAACAAGCCACTAAGATGTGTCTCTTGGATGCATCTTTATTTAACAGTTTAAAGTGAAGAACTCTTAAAATAATATGTAATCCCCTCACAAGCACAAAAAAAAAAAGTGATAGTATAAGCCATATTCAATGCTTAGGCTTACAGAGAACATTCCTATTTGGAAAAGGTCTTACCTATAGTTATTACAACGCCTTTCTGGAAGAGGTAAACATCTTTAAAGTAGTAAAATGGGTGTTACCACTAATTAGCTATCATTGCCACTTGTTTCTTTATTACTTATTATACCTAAAAGGCATACTGGTCACAAAGCAATGCAAGACTAATAGTAAAAGTATGTTTTTAATATAAAATTTTATGATTATTGGGAGGGGATATTTTTGTAAACAGATAAATGATCTTTGTATGACACAAAGAAACAGATGATGTCAAATGTGAAAATATGAGACAGAGTTAATACGTACCCTGATCCTGGATACAAGCACTGCAGTAAAACCTATGCCCTTTCATACTTACAATCAAGTGTCTAGAAATTGAATGCAAGAGTAACTGTAAAGCAGCTTTTTATCAAAAAAAATGCTCCAAGAACACCAATAAATGCACAGTATATTACTTTCAATCTTTTCTAGACCTATTTCTCTCCCCAATTTTACTTCACTGTCAAAACAAAGTTGTTCTTTTTTATAAATGAAGAATTTTTAAAATTTAAATTAAAGCATTGAAATCATAATCCTATTAGGAAATGCAATAGATAGCTGAGCAATTTCTTTGGTCTGGTCATCCCTACTGGTAGCTACATTCAGTAGGGTAAAAGGAGCAATGATATACAGATACAGAACACAAACACCTTATGCAGCTAAACCAGGTGAGTGCTCATAACTGCTAAATTCTGGCAAGCAATGAAGTTGATGCAGTAAGTTCCTGGCGTGGTCCAGGTGATGAAATTCAAATCCCCTCCTTCAGCTGCCAAGAGAAACATATATGACCAGCATCTGTTTCACTAGCCTACTGGACTATTATTTTGCATGCTGCAGTTTGTGGTCTGCCCTCTTCCTCCCTCCCTCCCTCCCCTTGCTATCCATAAGAGGAGCCTGGTAGGTTTCGGTTTCCACTGTTTTACTACACTAACAACTGGAGTGACTCCAGTTTTTCCCCAGTTTTGCTGGATTTATCAGAGAAAAGTAACTGCTTTCTGAAGATATATGCAGGAACACATATTACAAAGTTTTCTGCTTTCCAAATAAGATGTTGAAACAAAATGTAGACCATAATCAAACCACTTTCAACTGCTCAGATCCAAAAGCTCTTCCCCAATTTTTAGTGTGTGCATTGAGGATTGTGATAGCTTCTCTTCAGTTGCACTGTAATAGTTATCAGATCTCCTGCACTAAGGACCATTTGATTTTTTGAAGAAATCAGATACAAGATGGGACAAAGGATTCTCCACCGGTTGTGTAGATTTATCTCTAACTAACATGACCTGCCCACAGTAAGTTACAATGCTGAAAATCCAATACTGCAACATTCTTGTAGGAGAGTTCAGACTTATTTTATCTTGAAGCAACCCCTACCCCAAATCAACAACAAAAAATATCCCACCCCAGCTGACTAATTTGTTTGAAGAATATATGGTGTGAGATGGGTTTTGTTTGTTTGTTTTTTAAAACAGCAGATAAATCAGTCTTCTTCAAAATTACTTGGCTATCTCTAAAGCTCATGCACATAGACAATTCAAGCACTTCAGAGAATAATCTTTTAGGGGGAATGGGAAAGGCAAAAGTAGACAGGGAAGGAGGATGGATTTCAGCATTTTTGAAAGCCTGACCTGCAGTCTGTTCTGCCAACATGATTTCTTAGTGTAAATTACCGTTGGCACATTTATTTGGAGAAAGTTCTGTGGACTGCACTGAACAAAGAAATTAAGAACTCCACATAGGATCTTTTCATGCTGTCTTTATCGAAGTACATGCAACTGTAGCTTCATGGAGGTAGAAAATAAGTACACAGTGCAAGAAAAAGAAAGCCCCTTAATCCTAGTACCACAACCCTATGAACTGGTGAGCTACAGTGGTAACAAGGAGTCAAGAGTGTAGTGTTGCAAGCTCAACCCTTTGAGATGCTGTCACCCCTCATAAAGCTAAATCATGCTGGATCCCAGGTTGAACAAGCAACAGCAACACTCAGGTAGTCAGGAACGCAAAGGTGCAGCCATTCACTACCATTGCTGCCAAACAGGCTAAGCAATAAAACAGTGGCATTTAGTCCCTCCCTTAACTGACATTTATCAAATACTGACTGGGGAAGATGGTCCTCCCATCCCATATTCAAGATGCCTTTCCCGTTCCTTAAGTAAGCTGTGCAAGAAGCATCCATCCCAAAGAAAAATATTAAGAGTGCAAAAGTCAAAGCAGACTCAAATCCCAGAAAACATTAACAGCAGCAATGCCATCTCATTCATCCATTTTAGCCTGATAATATCTGAGAAATCAGGAGATCAAGTGTCAGAATAATCAGCTCAAAGTTAATATTCCACACACCCCTGTATCTCAAGATTCTTCATTTCAGGGAAAAAAAAAAGTTAGCTTTACAAGAAAAAGTAACATGATTCAGGTAGCTTTAGATGTGACAAGGGGATGAGACAGGGACAGGGAGATGGGACTTAAACATGAATTAACTGACAGTGGCTGCAAAACATATATATGTTGTTTCAGAGCAGCTCAATGCCAAACATAACTACCAATCAGCCACTAAAATACTGGAAGAGTAACCCCTCCACCCTCCATCACCAGTGAAGATATCAGTATTACTTAGAGTGCCCCAGACTAGAAAGACACAGAGAACACCTATTTGGGTAATTAGGGAGAGGAGACATATGTCCTTTTACCACTATTTACATCTGTTGTACAGAAAGACGTCTCATTTATTAGTTGGATTTAATTTAGTGCAGATCTATATAATAAACCATCTATTTTTAAAGTATCATTAGCCTATTATTAACTACACAGAAAACCAGTATTGCATTCCCCCCATGCCACCTCCCCCCAGCAATACTTCACTTGATACTCATTCATCTCCAGGATTATCATATAACTACCAGTTTAAAGCTGGATCAATGTTTTTTCACTTCACTGAACAACCCAATCAATAGCAACAAGGACATTCTGCTGTCAAAACCAAACTGCTGCTCATGCTGCTAGTCCCCCCTGGGCTTGGTGTTACAGAATCATGTTAGATCCTACCATGCAGCACTCAATGTGACACTGATCACTGTAGGCACAGTGCAGGGTATCAATACCAAGTATACAGCTAAATCAACACAGCTAATTGCTTGCACCTTCAGAAAATAAAGCTGTAATCATGACAAACTAGTTGAAAAATTATTTGCACCTCCTACTAAGGAAACTAACCTAGTCTGATTCCTGGTTTAGTTACACACGCACGCATTTATTTTTCAGGAAGGCAAAGCAAATGGAGAAGCTTACGACAAAATGATGCAGGTACGCTTCTCTAATCAGTATTAGGTAAGTAAGTTTTAATATTTTTCATCCCAACCACTGGAAAGCATACCACTTTTTACAACACTCCAACTTCTGGAGAGGTCTGCAAATCAAAAATATCACTGTATACTTTTCAGACAAGAATCATGTTTTGTACTTATATTACACAAGTTCTAAGAGGATGGAGGGGGGGGAGTTGTACATACAAGAGATTCCACGGGTAATCTCTTAAGAATACATGCCTAACAGTGTAACCAAAGCAAAATCCACTCACTGGTCTATTTTATATTCATATATTCTGTCTGTGGCCAAAAAAAAAGGAAGAGCTTACATTTGACCCATGGATAATCTTATTAAATAAAATTAAGCAATTCCTAGCTTTGTTGCATCTTCCATTAAGGTACACAAATGGAAAAACATGTTTCTTGAAACCGATTTTGTGTAATGGGAACAGGATGGGAGACAAAAGGACAGAAAGAGCAGAGACATCACACCAAAGAAATGAAAGTATTTTTCCTTACTATGTCTGGCTATCCTAACAGGCTAATTCACAGCCTATGCTAAGGGACAGAATATGCAGATCCTTTGTTTAAACAAGATGATGAAATCTGCATCTGTTGCTATAAAAGAAAAACAACACTCACAGATCTCCCGTTCTATTTTAGGCTATGAAATATCCCTTAAACCCATAAGATTTTGAAAGTATTTAGTTTCATAATAACAAAGTTAGCTTAACCTAGAGTCCTGGACTGTTATAAACAGTTCATTTCCCAGAACAACACGTCTAGTGAGATCTGGCTTCTGACTGGATTACCTATCTTTTGTTTCCTTCACTACCTCATCTCCAAATTCTCAAACTATATCCCTCATGCTCACACTCACATCCACAATATTCCTCCTCCTCTCTATTTACCCTGGGTCTCCAGCCAGTATCACATATGAATTGACCTCTACCATTATCTGAAATACCAACAACAAAGATGTAGATAGAGCTGTCCCTCCTTTTCCTTCAGCAGTAATGCTTCCAAAGGCATCTCCTTGTCACTCTCAGTTTCCATAAAACCTACTTGTTATTTTTCATCGAGTACAAGCTAAGTGTTTGAAACTGGCTATTAAGTTAAACTTTACTGAGGTAATATGGCCAAAGTATATCTGACTGGCATTGACTGCAGCTGCAATGTAACTGCAACTTTTGGGTTTTTTTAGATGTAGGAAAATAGAAAGTAAACCAGCAAGCAGGTAACCTTGCCAAATGTACCATTTTTCCCCTCACAGGAATTTTAGCTCCAATACTTTTTCTTCTTCTGCATATTGGGCCAGCCTCACCTTAGACACCTCTACTGATTCCAGCAGTGTATATCCAAGACAGATGTGTTTCAGAAGAAACTAGCACTGTTGAAAGATGCGTAGAAACTAAAGACTTCCTATCCAAACAAAATCTGTCAATCTGCTACAACACTGGAATTGCTTTCCCCCCCGCCTCGTTTTACTGGGCTGCATTTTAAAACAACCTTACACAAGTCAAAACTTGGGACACCTTCTCCTCAGGCCCAGCTACACCCAGAATTAGCAAGCTGTCAATTTTTAAATGTAGTTAATCTAGCTTTTAATAACCACAGGATAAAAGAAGTACATAGTGAACATTCTTGCTAATAGCAGCATTCATATACTACGAAGGCATGAAAAGATGTACCCTGGAAACTTCTTGGAGTTTCATAGGAACACAATCTGCCCACACTTAACTTCTAAGAAAACATTTAATACCTTAAACAGTGTTGGCATCTTCATGAATTATGAGCCTGTTCTGAAGAACTAAGCCTGTGTTCCCCCCTTTTGTTAGATTCAAAAAATAACTAGAAACAAGTAGTTTGAAAACTCATAGGACATTCATGTAAAAAGGATAAATTAGATCTTGAGACTAGTCTGTTCTGTTGGTTTGGGATTGAGCAAAGTGGGGTGGTGGTTCAATCACATCCAGATCAAGAAAGCCTAAGTTCAAGCCTCTCTCCTATTAGCAAAATGAATTGCTACAGAATACATCTGCCAAAAGCCCATCCTACCTCTACATCTTGGGTCTAAGAAGCAGCCACACCTGTCCCTATGAGTCAAGCAACAATTAACAGGCAGCCACCTGCCAGGCCCCAGGTCCTATCAAGAAAATGAGACAACAGAAGAAACCTGCCAGCTTGCTACGGTATCACACTCTAACAGCCCTGGGAAAAGGACTATATATTTTTTAGCATGTAAAACAAGTACAGCACATGAAGTTTCCTAAAACCTGTTTATCAGATGCCTGCAGACACATTCTAAGAAATCAAAACAGTGTTAAAAGGATGATACCTTTGCATACTTCCTATGCTACAAGAAATCAATAGCTCAGATACTCTGTTGAAACTCACAAGCTTTAGAAGCAGTGGGCTACTGCACAAAACAACAGTGATGACAGATCAGAGAAGCAAACTCAGGACTGACTGTCCTGGTTTCAGCTGGGATAGAGTTAATTGTCTTCCTAGTAGCTGGTACAGTGCTATGTTTTTGAGTTTGGTATGAGATGAAAGCTGATAACACAGTGATGTTTTCAGTTGTTGCTAAGTAGTGTTTAGACTAAAGTCAAGGATTTTTCAGCTTCTCATGCCCAGCCAGCGAGAAGGCTGGAGGGGCACAAGAAGTTGGGAGGGGACACAGCCAGGGCAGCTGACCCAAAGTGGCCAAAGGGGTATTGCACACCATGTGACATCATGCCCAGTATATAAACTGGAGGGAGTGGGGATGGGGGGATCACCACTCAGGGACTAACAGGGCATCATTCAGCAGGTGGTGAGCAATTGTATTGTGCATCACTTCCCTATTCCAATCCTTTCATTATCACTATTGCCATTTTATTAGAGTTATCATTATCATTATTAGTTTCTTCTTTTCTTTTCTATTAAACTATTCTTATCTCAACCCATGAGTTTTACTTCCCCCCCCCCCCCCCAACTCTCTCCTCCATCCCACTGGGTGGGGGAGAAGTGAATGAGCAGCTGCGTGGTGTTTAGTTTCTGGCTGGGGTTAAACCACGACACTGACAAATCATTATCAAGCTCTCAAACCACAGAGCAGTGAAAATACCTAAACACAAAGTGTCAATAAAGTAACTATTAGGCGAAAGAACACTTATTTTAGAATTTGTTTTCCTTTCTTCACCCACTTAAGTCAAAGACCACCCACAACTAGCTATGCTTCAGTGAGGTTTAGCAGAACTCTGAACCACGATTTCTCTTTGAAGCCTTTGAAAAGACTCATAATTGAAGAAGTCACAATGTGCTGGACCCACTCTGAGGCATCAGTCAATATTAGCTTAATTCTTTATAATGCATGGTCAAGCTTACCCTGATCCACTGTTTGATTCTAGAATAGAAATGTTAAATGCATGCATCCATACGTATCATGTTCATCAACTGCAGGATAATGAAGGAAGACAAAGAAAGCTGTAATGTAATGTCCTACCTCAATGTAAATTCCATTACATTAAAACAGGAATTATCTTACTGAACTCGAGAATAGGATTTTTTTTGCTAGAGTGAGAAAAAAGGCTTTTAATGAACGATTATTTTGTTTGGCATTGTAAAAGCATGTTTGTTACAACATTCGGTAGCTTTCTGTGAGTATATGCAGTCCTTGCCAGTATGTACTTTCAAACTATATTAATACTCTTTAGCAACAACCGTATGATGTTTTATAATAACACTGTAGCATAATTAAGTGCTGCTATATTTCGGAACGAAAATTATTTCAAATTAATTCTGAATTTACTATTGTTATTTCAACTATGTAGCCTCTGGAATTACTAAACCATATGCTTAACCTAGGGAAGCAAGACAGTCAAACTGTTAAATAGCAGATGTGATGGCAAATTTTAACAGCAGCACCATTCTGCACAGTCAATCTTTAAGAAGTCTGACAATTTTATTTAAGCCTTTGAATATCCACACAGAATTAGAGAGATGTGGATCCTGATGATGCAACCATCTAAATTTCTGTACTTCAACTTCTTCCATTTTTCTTGTTAACTGGCAGTTCCTTGTCATTTGTCTCCTTTCTTCTCCATCCAAACCTTAAGTCTTCTCTAGGTAATGCTCAACCTATACCTATAATCTATCTCCAGTTTTACTCAGACTACCCATAGAGAGATTCCCCCCCCCCCCAAGTGATTTGAGAACATTATTAGGTATACCTTAAAAATAAACAAGCAAAACTCTGTGGAAGTGTAAGCAAAGCAGAAAATGTGGCCAGGGGAAAACCCGCATACATGCACACTACAGAGTATTTCTCCATGTTTGTCCTAAATGTTGCTGTAGAATTTGAACAGACATATAGATCCAATTCCTTTGGAAAAATGAGACCAAAAAACCCAACCAAGTTGGTAGTATATGCAAATCATATTTAGCAGAACAAGATGGACAATTTTAACTCTCTCATTTCATTCCTAGCTTTGTGATTAAATTTAATGAGTGAGAACAACTCCTTTGTCTCAGGACCTCTCTCTCAGTACTACGTAACCTGCTTCATTTAGACCCCAGATACCACCCGAAACCTACTTCTGATGCTTGCTGATTACTTTTCTTCTATTCTATTGCCACCTTTTCACAAAAGCTTAGCTAATACTGTTACACTCGCTCACAAACATTAAAGCACTTGTTTCCTGGGTCCTATTGTTTTGAGACACATGCCAAAGTTTAGAAACATTTTTGCAGGCACAAGCAGGAAAACAAACAAACAAAAAGCATTCCATTTGCCTTAAATTGATGCAAGCTCTACTGACTTTACTGAGGCCAAATCAATATATACCACTTGAGAAATAGCTTCCTAACCCTAAGAAAAGTTCTGGCAAGAGATGAGCTACAGTACAGCAATTGCCAGGGACCTGTCACAAGAGAAGGGTGGAAAACATTTGAAAAAATTAGGTATCTTATGGAATCCCTTAACTATAACCTAGGACTAGCAACTCATACAAAACTTCTTTTGCTCTTTATTTCATTTTTATTACTTCATGTGATTAAAATCTTTTTAAGAGCAGATAGGAAGTTTTTCCACTGCAATAAAAAGCAGTCCTGGCCAAGAAAGGATTTACCCATTAGCCGCACTATCTCCACAAAGACAGCAGTCTTATTAAATTACAACTGTTTGAATGAGGTCAAGCACTCAGGGTTTAATTCAAAGTGTTTCCAGGTATGATGCTGTCAGGTCAACTTAAACAAGCCAACAGAGGCTTTGAGCTTGATTAAATATTAAAACGGAATCTTTCACATCTGTTTTTACCCAAGGATGAAATTACTGTACATCACTTCAACCAGCTCATTAATACACTAAACACGTATCTTGCCTCAAAAGGTTACAGGAATATCAATGCTTTCAGAGTGCCTGCAGTGAAACCTGCACAACACAGCTAGAAGTGAGGTCATTGCATACTTTAGCAGGATGTCAATATTTCTTTATAAATGTGAAAGGTAATCAGTTAGACATAGATACATTTTAAATTAAAAGATGGGAGCCTCCAGTGAAGCTACATCAGTTGCCTTTGATCTGAACCTTTTAATCACTCATCTCATTTTCTCTGATAGATAACTTGATAACAGACATGGAACAGAAAGTTTGATCCAACAGTAATTATTTTTTCAAACTGGAGGGCTGTCATGTCCAACTAGAAGTCTGCTTTTTTAAAAAAATTTGCACAGCACAATTTTTAATTGAAACATAAAAAGGTCTATCAGGATCATCTATTTCAACACCTATCATTTCTAATGATACTTTGATGCCATGTTAGGTTAGGGGAGAAGAGAAGCATTTGAGGATACAACTTCTTCGACAATGATAAACACACTGTATTAACTACCCCATATGGCATCTGCTGCCCTTTAAAACACAACCAAAAAAATAGACTCCTCTAGCCTTATCTTTGCATAAGGCAGGAGACATTAGTTAAATCATGTTTCCTGACTGCAATCCATAAAAATACATAGAGACAAATGAAAGTCATCTATTTAGAGCAACAGATGTACAAGATGGGACTTAGAAGGGAAGCAACAGAAAGTGTTTTGTGTCTAAACTATGCTTATCCCAGATGAGAAAATGGTCTGTAAATTTGTATATACCGAAATTGAACCTAAACATCTTACCACTCATAAAATAAAACAAATAAAAAAAACAACTAGTGAATTTGCCACAAAACATTCAAACTTACTATGCAGTCTTAACAGCACTCTTAGGGCAGGAAAGGGGGAAAACACTGCTTGAATACAGATGTTCTTACATAATGAATAGGAGAAACCCACTAAAAACACTTCTGAATGCTCTAGCATCTATTCCAAGAGTCAGAACTATACATTTTAAACACTGGTAGTTAATAAGGCATGAGACAATTTGCTTAAGACAAAATAAAATTCCAATACAACACAGACTTCTACCACCCACTAATTTACACTGGAATAATACAATCAACTAGACCAAACTATGCTTAATGTAAAGTCAATAAATTCCTTTTTGGCTGTTGACACAAAAACCTACTGGGAATTAAACACTTGAGGAAATTAATCATTATAACACTCTGGCTCCATGCACATCTATATTGAAATAATTCAGCCTTTAATTCATTTTATTTGTAGTTGGGTTTAAAGCAGTAAATTTGATAGAAGCGGGCCTCATTAAACCAATCCAGTTTGAACTGCCTTTCATTAAGCTTGATGTATTTGAACAAAGTCAAAAAAGATTCATTTCCTTTAAAACAATCATACATTATAAAGTAACCCAAACAAACCAAGACCATTAATACATAATACAATAAAAGCATTTACATTTGATCTGAGCAAAAGCCAACATTAATTATCTATTTGCTTTCAATACATTTTCTCGAGGCACAGAGATACTATTTTCTTACTGACCACAGAAACTCACATTGACAAATAGCAAGACCACCACTAAAATAAGGTGTCTAGAAGCCCACATTATTACAACCTCCCAGCTTCCTGTTTTAAGAGTTGTGTTTAATTCTTCTAACATAGATGTGGCTCAGCATTATGGCTCCCAGACTTAGTTGGCATGGAAACCAACTGCAGCAACAGGTGGCTTGTGCAAAGCCAGTTTGGGACACATCACATCCATGGGCTGGGGAAGCTCATGCAGAGTCACTTGGCTGCACAGAAGTGACGGATCCACCTAAGGAAACTATACCAACACTCCTTTCTACATGAATTCAAAAGCAGCAGCAACCCTGCAGAAGGTGGCAGCAATCACAGCTCCATATGTAGCTGCTAGGACACACCAAACAGTTCAGCAGTCTGGGCATGTCTCCAGCTTGACGTCTTTACCCCCCCTCTTCCAGGACAGGACACGATGGTCACTGTATAGTATCACATGAGCCCTGATGCCTGCATAATGCAGTATGAAAACCTCTGGCAAAACAGAGATAGTTACACTAAAAATGTGCTTAAAGACATGTGCAGTAACTCCAGAGCATAATGTTAATCACTTCCACACACATTTACCTTTCCACTCTGTTCTAGTTTAAGGGACAAGACAGCCAGTACACTTTATGCAAAGGGACTGCTTGCTCTCAGATAAGCACTCAAGCAAAATCCTACATGATACAAGTGAACTGATATATTCAGCGAAAATTTGTATTTTCTCAAAATGCACACACACATCTACTTCATATAGAATAAGTCTTTGATGTGACTTCAAGAGATGGAGAAGTTCGCAAGTTAAGTTTTCATCTTCCCAAGACAATGCTGCATCCTGTTCCACCCCCCCTGCTTTCACTACATATATTTTATGCCTCCACATCCTCTCTTCTGGAAAGAGAAACATGCACCCATGTAATTTCAGGACTTCCTATGAGATACAGTACAATACCTACACCACAACTGAGCTGTAAATAGCAGTCACATGTTAGACTGGGGTGGGAAGGAAGAAGGGGATAACCTAGCATGAAATACAACAGTATTCTTAGCAATTAAACAAAGCAAAAATCCCCACTCACCCCGAGCCCTTATGAAAAGGTTTTCCCATTCTTAAAAACAAACAAACTACCAGCATCCAAAGCTATTTAGCCATGTTATGTTCAAACCAATCCCAGTTACTACTACATGCAGGCAATGAAATTAGTGCGCAGGAGAAAACACAGGACAAGATACAGGACACACAAGTAACAGAGAGAGGTGCTAGAAAACATGCCAGTGGGCAGAATCCCCTCAAAAGTACATCCTGATCCTTGCAGCTTTATAGCATGGTTTTCATCAGGAATAGACTGTATCATGATTTAACCCATACCAGCAACTAAGCACCACTCACTCCCCCTCCCACCCCCCCGGTGGGATGGGGGAATCGGAAGAGTAAAAGTGAGAAAGCTCATGGGTAGAGATAACAACATTTTAATAGGTAAAGCAAAAGCCACACACACAAGCAAAGCAAAGCAAGGAATTCATTCACTACGTCCTGTCAGCAGGCAGGTGTTCAGCCATCTCCAGGAAAGCAGGGCTCCATCATGCGTTAACAGTTACTTGGGAAGACAAATGCCACCAGTTCAAACGTTCTCCCCCTTCCTTCTTTTCCCCCCAGTTTTATATTACTGAGCATGATGTCATACAGTCTGGAATATCCCTCTGGTCAGTTGGGGTCAGCTGTCCCAGCTGTGTCCCCTCCCAACTTCTTGTGCACCCCCAGTCTAATCTGGGGTGGGGTGAGAAGCAGAACAGCCTTGACTCTGTGTAAGCACTGCTCAGCAGTAACCAAAACATCCCTGAATTATCAACACTGTTTTCAGCACTAATCTAAAAATCTAGCCCCATACTAGCTACTACAAAGAAAATTAACTCTACCCCAGCCAAAACCAGCACAGTCTGAAAACCAGCCTACACAACAGCAAACTGCTTCTTTACAGCCTGAAGGCAGGGACACCACCTTCCAGCCTTAGTCCTCTCTTCTTGCAGTAGTAACTAGAACAGAAAGGTCATTGGCTGCTCCATGCCATTTGCATGTCAGCCACAACAGCACTACCTATGGGGAATGTAGAGTTCTGATTCTTATGAACATGGCACATGGAAGACATGTGATAAAGGCTGGCTATCAACAAGCCAGGATGGCAGGCTGAAGTCTTCTGACAGCAGATAAAGTTTGGAATTCAAGGTCCTTAAGATGGACCAGAAAACCAAGGACCAGCTCTGCAAGGAATATAAAAAAATCTCTCCAGGCTTAGTTTTTCAATAGGGAAAACTCAAAAAATGCAAAGCTTTATTGAAAAGAGAAAAAAAAAATTCAAAGGTAAAGGAAAAGCAGCAGTTGGTTAACTGATGATCAGAGCTGATTACTTATGATCTTTACATGTTATCTAAAGACTTCAGTGAAGCATCACAGGTAGCCACTGAGACAATGACAACTCTGATAGTTCTCAGAGAGCATGCACAGAGCATCAGCTAATTCTCTATCACTTTAACCAGCAGAATACTTAAGGTGTTCTAGGTGAACATGTAACTTCACAAACTGTGAATACTAGACCAAAAGAAAGAAGGAAGGACATAGCTAGTTTGTTTTCTGCATAACCTTTAACCCTCCGTAAGGCTTAGTCTGGTATACTTTTGTGGCTCTGAGTTCTCAACTAAGATTCAAGTACCTAGAAATCCTTGCCCACCTCCAAAACCAGACATCATAACAGGGTTATTAAGTGACGTTCAGGTGACTACCACTTACTCCATAAATGAGCACTAAGGAAGTGTGATAGTGCAAATGCCATTCTTTAAGTTCTTATGACAAAAAGAAGAATCCATAATCACCCAAATAGCTGTCCTGCTGAGTTTCTCGCACCCCTCACATGACTTTCTCATAACATTATCTCACAGGTGAGAAACACACTGACACTACAGGTTCCAGGACAACGTTGCTAGTGACTTCAGAAGGCCAAACAACATGTCAGTAATAAGAGCCCAGTTTATTGCAGTGGGACATGGTGCCATGCCATTTTGTTACAGCAATCCTGTATCTTTTGGCCCAAGCACCTGCAGCTGGCTGCAGCTATCACCAAGTTACTCAACTAACTTCAAAAGACAAGTGAAAAAACATCAACACTGCTGAATAGCTGCCAGTACCTGCAGAAAGGAAGTTGCTCTCAACAATAAAAGTCACCATTACAAAGTTAACAGTACACAGAGTATTTTCTTCTTTCACCTTTTTTTTTTCATTCCCTGTAGTCTTCTGTTTTTCCTTTCCACCCTTACTGAGTCTTGCACCCTATTTTTAAAATCAAAATCTGTCAGTCATCACAAGACAGCAAGGTTGGTAAATCACTGTATAAAATGAGGGTCATGCAAATAAAACATTTATATATATATATATACATATACAATTGTGTGTGAATAAAAGATACATGTAAAAATAGAGTACCCCAAGGCACACAGAAATAACTTCTCAGAAGAAAAAAAAAAAATTCTCTTCCCTAGAAGCTGTTTAAAACAGTTATTTGCATCAATTCCTGAATCGCTACTGCTAAGCAGCACTAAAATGTAAAATCATACTTCTACAGTTTTCTCCTCTTGAGATTTACAGTTAAATTATAAGAAAAATACTTCCTGGTTAAATTGGACAGATAATGCAATACAGCTTTTATCAAACCAATAAATATGTTATAATACACAACCCTCTGGCCCCAAGAGACTTCCTTCTTCAGGTGCTGGCAGTTTATAAATTAGCTCATTTGTAGCATAGAAAAAGCTTCATAATTAGTACCTAGTTTACCATTAAAACCTTACATTCACTGTATGATGTCACAGACTAATGAGTCCGGCTCCCATTTACACACTCAATTATTTTCTGGCATCTCAGTACAGTCGATCCCATTATTTCCTATATAATTGACCAACTTCGACAGCTGCAATTCTTCTCTTGTAAATACAGAACACATTGCACAAGACAGGATCATAGTTATCACTCTTAAAATAATTCCACATAATGTACAATTTAAGTTTGACAAGGCTTAAGATGCTTTGCCCTGCAGCCAGCAAAAGTTTGATTTAAAAAGAACTGTACAGTAATTAGATTTAAACCACAGAATTACTTAAAGTACCACACTCATTGACTGGTAGAGCTTTTACTGCAATAGATTAGACTCATTACTTAAAGACTGAAAAGCAGCTCAAGATTCATTTACCTCTGGTACTACAAATTAATACATTTACTTCTGATTACAGCAGTGAATGAGACATGCAGATAGAAATTCTGCAGGTCCAGCCAAGCCAGATACCCTCCTGGACTAAAGGGAGCAGGAAGCGTCCTAGCTGACTCGAATCATAATTAGTGACCAACATGCTAACGCCTCCTAAACCCTTCTGAGAAAACCTGGAATGCATGTTCTTAGAATTTCTTCTATCCAAACAGCTTGAAATGGCAACACCCTGTAGCATAGACATGGAAGACAATGGATGATTCAGTAAGTCTTTAATTTCAAATGACCATGAGAAATCCTAAGATCTTTTCAGCTACTTCTGCAAAATCTTTTTCTCCAAGAACATCTGAGAAAATACCTGTATCTTGTTCAGCATAAAAGGTCTGAAAGTCTGAAAGCCAAGAAGCCCTTTTTTATTGGCCCTGAACAGATGTCATGAATGGTCTTCAATGAATCAAAGGAGAAAGCAGTAGTAGAAAAGAAATACAGGATTCATCAGCCTGCAGCTGCACTGTACAGTACCCTTTATCCCTACAAAGCAAAAAGCAATGAGGAAAGCATCCTTTTCAAAATCTAACAGCTTGTATACTGCCATGCGTATGCACGGAATACAACTTTCATCGGAAGGTAATATTCCCCCCACCCCCCTCACCCCTTGCTTCTGCCCTTTATTTTACAGCATGAAAGTAAATAATACTCCTTTTATGGTTCCTTTGCATCTTGCTTGGAATTTAAAGGCCAACACCTGTTCACTGCATAATACAGCTTTTTGTTATGGACTTTTAGGGTCTTGTTTATACTGTTTTCACATCAAGTGTATTCATGATGGCTTGGAATTTTAGACAATTCAAGTATTTTATTTTGTATTACTAGGAACAACAACAACAACACAACAAAGAGCAACAAAGCTGCTTTCTGTTAGGAGGCAAAAGACTATGCCTTTTAGTTGTTGCACTTCTAACATGTGTCACTTGTCAAACCTAACAGCCAGCACAGAAAAACTTACTAGCACTCAGGACATTTTCATCTAGACAGAACATATTTTATCAAGGATAACACACTAGCCAAATATCTCCAGAAGTTTTCACAGGTAGGTGCCCATCAGTACTGATGACAGTTGAAAAGGTGTCTCAAGCATCTGCTGGTATGATTGCATTGTCTGAAGCATCATTCAAATGAAGCTATATAATCCATGGGGAAAGGGAAACGGAGAGAAGGATGGAAGATTCTGCCTCAAAACCTGTACACAGCACTTAAGTTTTGATTTGGCATTCCTGTTTTACACCCCTAAAGATGCGTCAGGTTTTCACCCCATAAAAGATTGGCGATACTTAAGGTTACTATAGATCTTGCACATAATCTGTACTGATCAAATTCAGGAAGTCTTCAAAACCAAGGCAAACACCTCACCCAGTTCTATTGGATGGCCATGTGATATAACAGCATAGCAATATAACTGAGCTCTGTAACACTGCATCCTTTCTTCCAGCCCAATGTTTTACCATTTAACATAATGATTTTATCATTTATCAATGTATCAGTTATGACACATACTTGTGTTATCTGCTACAAAAACAGAAAGCAAACTCACAGCAAAGCCTTTCAGCAAAAGAATAGTATTTTAATTTCATGGCATTACAATTTCAGTATGCTTTAACTTTTGAGGAAGAAACTGACATTTGTGGTGAACTGTTAGGCACAAACCAGTAAGTTTTAGCACTCCATTAAAAAAGATTTGAATATTTGTGTTCAAAACACAAATTCAAATAAGACAACCCTAACAGAAATGTATTCTTTAGACATGGATAAGGCAGCTATTGAGGCTAGTCTTCAGATTCCTGTAATCAGTGACCACAACACAAATTCCAAGTTAGTTACCAGCATACACTAGTTAAGATTACATACAGATAAAGCTGAGGATAACAGCTTGGTCCTCTATAAGGAAACATTACTTTATAATTTGTTATATCCTGGAGAAGAGTTAGGATATTCTTAAATCAGGCAAATTATTTCAGACGTTAAACAGAAAAAAAAAGTACAGTACTACAGAAGTGCTTCTGCAGGATACATTAGGCTACTCAATTCTGAGTAGTGTTCTGTTAACAAAATTCCACCTTTTTTTATTTGTCTGCAAACAGCTTTCTCCTATAATCTAGGTAAAAGCCCTTCCATCCTCAAATAAAACATCTACATGACACCTGTCAAGACAGAGTTCTCCCGAGTCAGCATAATTAAGCATTAGGCTCTAAAAAACTATCTTCACTGCATTCATTTGGTCTTTTGATTCTACTCTAATGGATTATTTAACTTAGTCACAATTTAATCCAGTGTTGTAACTCACTATCAAAGAAAGATTATTTTCATCCAGCTATAAAAGCTTGAGCTCTTGAGCTAACATGAGACAGCCCTATTCTAAAGCTTCACCTGTGCCACTACCACTGCAGACCCTGCAGCACAACATACCATAGACAGGACTTGCCAGCTCCTTCCCAAGGTTTTGGAAACATAAGCACTGCCTTAAGCCTGCATTTTCTAGTCAATTCTACTCTAGTTAAGAAACACATACATCATCATCAGGGCCTCAAGCCACTTTTTATTTTTAAGCAGTGCAAACTGATTGTGGAAGGCAGGTAGGTGGGTAGAGGAAGCTAGTGCCAGTGAAATAGAAAGGTGAGAAAAAGATTTTTTACCTCCTTCAGCAGATGAACAGTCCAACACTTACCATGTATGTTTCCCATTTCCCCAAATTATTTTAAGCTAAATATTAGAACATTTAACTCTGCAAATGAACCTAATAAAGATTATTACATGACAGGAAACAGCATGAACTACATACCGTGTCCTATACCACAATGGCAAACTCACATCATAGTTGGCTTTTTCCTTCCCCTAATTATGAGCAGTGAAACCACAAAACCGATGTTAAGATCTTATCAGTTAAGGTCCCCTTATGGGAAAAGTTCAGGAACGGCTGTACAAAGAAATGAACACTGCTCAGCTTGAAGTTTCTGAAGTGGCCACAAATTTAGAGAAGAAAGAATGAAATCTGTCCATCATGACACAGTATTTGGGTCTCATCTATCACTTGTGCTATTTCTTCCTAATTAGCACTGCAGAGAAGCATTCAAAGTGACTACGAAAGTAACAAAACCCCCACAGTATACTGTTTTCACTGATGCTCATAGTACCTCAGAAGTACAGAGTCCGAATACAAACTGGTAATTTGGGCAAAAGAACCCTGAGAATTTAGCTAAGTTGTACATAGTGTGAACAGGTTGTATGTAGATTATATGTTACTGCCTCCCACTTTGGTAACAGGACACTTCTTAGCACCTCCATTGAAGCTGCTAATCAAGTATTTACTATAGCTTTTCCCTCAAGCTTTACACTGATGAGGCTAAACAACAATCTCAGAGAATTTCTTCAGTGCACTTCTACTAAGTCAGCATAAAAAGTGTTTTTTAAAAAGTATTTTTTAAAACAAACAAACAAAACCCCTATGTTTTGCTATTCTTTTCACTAAATGGGTTATCTGTTCTAGATTATGCTGCTCTTAGAAAAGCCTGAAAAGTACTTGGAACTCCACACCTAGGAAACAGAAAGCCAGGCATACACCATAAATACCAAACCCATCTTCTGTGGTAATAACCACAGAGGCAATAGGTGTTGACAGTAAGCATAAAGCTGTATCAAAATAGACCTATGATGGAATTTATCAGATCTACTAAGAAAAAATTTTTTGTAGACTAAGTGTTTACTGTTTTGTGAATACAGATGAGTTAAAACTGCAAACAAAATATTAACATTACTTTCTTGTAGCACTACTTTAAAAAAATCTTAGCAAAACTGGTGTTTTTACTTCTATATAAAAGTCAACGTATCAACAGACTACAGGAGAAGAAACACACGTTCATATAGCTCTTCACAAGCAATAGCTGCTGTCTTAGTTTGAAATGCAGTTCTAAGTCATGCTTCCCTGTTGCTGTTTTGCTTCTAACAAAACATTTGTCATTGTACCTCTGCTAGTATCAGCCCCAATCAAGAATTTAGTTACCCTCTCTCTTTCGGGCGTTATAGTCTAACAGCCTGTTTTCAATAAAGAGTGATATAATAAGGTAATATACAATATTTCTTGTAGTACCTCCTCCTGGTGAAACTTGTTCCAAGAAAACTGTTTAAATTTAATACTACAAAGTCAAGTTTTTTTTCTCCAACTGTAGCATTTTGCAATATTAAAAAGCTACCCAAAAGCAAGTACCCTTTACTACAGGACTTCAAAAGACCAGAGTTGAATGGGACTGCTAGATCACACAACTGAGAAAAACTTCCCAAATTGTAACAAGTACGCGCAATGCTTATCTGTGCTATTTTTAACCACATTATAGCGCCACCAAGAAACAACAGTGCTGTAACCAAGGCTGTGGCATAAGCCGTCATTATGAACTCTGATACTAGAAGCTGGTACTTTCAAAGTTAGCACGCAGCCTGTGTATCTTCATCCTTGTCTCAGGACAAGGCCACAGTCCCTCACAACTGAAAGATACCACTGCATAAGCTACTATATTTTGGTCTGGTTTGCCTGAAGAAAGCGTTAACTATCAGTTTACCTTAGTCACCCAATATATTCTAGGAAAGGTTACTAAAAGATGAAAGACTTTATTTTCATATATACTATTATGCAATAGTTAGTTTTAACACTGGGGCACACAGATGCATTTTTTTAAAGCTATTTCTCAATGACAGTATCTCAGATTTTTATACCCTATGAACATGATTAACTCTCAAAACATGAACCAGGTCACAACAGAAACCTGCTAGATAATTAACAGAAGTGGAGAGGGATTCTTCGAAACGTACTGGAGTTAAGATGTCAGCATTTCAGCAAACCAGAAGGGGCAGGGTGGGGAAATGTATAAAAAAATTCCACTAGATACAAGAGAAGAGCAATTTCTTCAGTCTGAGAAACTATTTTAAACATTTATACCAGGATGTATTCCACCTAAGTGTCAGCACTCTATTCAGACATGGAAGCCAGTTTGATTATTAGGGCAAAAATATATTGGGGGTAATCAAATATGAAGCCACCACCTTTTTCCATAATTTTAAAGATGTATCATTTGACTGAGGTATTTTTACAGCAGGGAAAACACTTCAGCTCCCAGGCTCCTGCAAAGATTTCTTCAGAATATCATATGCCCATCTTACTATAGTTTTATGTAACAAATAAAATTCATTCAACTTAAAAATAGATTAATTTCTAAATTCTATACCTCAAATGCTGATTTTTAATCAGCTTTGCCATTACAATCCTGACAATAAAATAGACTTTCTAGTTTTTGAACAATGTAGTTTCAACAGAAACAGCCCAACAATACTTGAAAGTGCGTGGAAGATGGTCTAATCAGTACGTATGATTTGGGTTGAGGGTTGGGAGAAAACAAACACCCATTAAAACATTATATACTTGATTAAAAAATGAAAATAAACCCCACACACTTTCAAGAATGAAGTAAAAGTTACACTTAAGCAGGTCAGGGAAGATGAACCTAAACTGTATCTCAGAAACTCCTCCTCTATGGTGCATTAGAGAGTGACCCTTAAACATAGCCCCTTAAAAAGCTTAGCCCTCTTCTCTTTACCTCTTACCCCAGAAAAGAGGTACTGTAATACCAAACACAGTTACTTCTAATCTATTTCTAAATCTGAGGACCATAATGCCTTAAGAAAACAGCTCTCTAGAAGATCCTTTAAGTCCTCAATCCATTACTGTTAAAGAAGAGAGCATATTACCCCCTTCTATACAACATAGTATACAAGTATACCCCTTTATATATAGTTGCTATAACTGTACCTTATTCTAGTTACATTTTATCCATTGTATTTCCAAAGCAACAGAATTATTCTCAAAAAAACCCCACCTTTCAGATCCTTACAAAATTGAATTTTCTGGGACAAAACTATACTGATCTGAAGACCTGAAAGTCTATAAACACTGTCAAGCAATCCAGAAGTGTTTCTGCTTTCTGCAATCCAAATAATTTAAGCTTTACCGGGGGAATGCTCCAATTCCTTCTCCTGTCCCTTTCCAAAATCATTCTAGAAACTAAGTATTTTATTTAAATCTTGAAAACAGTCTTTAACAAAAGCAACATAATTCTGCCTACTAAAACAAGTTTACAAGCCAGTTTTAACATGATGGTGAATTATGACCTTCAAATATACCCCCCAATAGATGAGATGCATAGTCTCAAGTGTAATCCAAAATACAGAAACAGATGTATTTATGAACTTCATAATCATCAGATTGCTTAAACCGTTTCTGAGGCGAGGCAAGTCTCGTCGATACACTGGGAACTAGTTTTAAGTGAAATCTGCCACATGAGCTAATATCAAATCAAACTTCCAGGGGTAGGGGGTACACCACCACATCAAAACAAAACACAATCCTTAACAAAACTATTAATACAATAAGCAGGCAGAACAAGAGTTACCTCCCTTTGCACCACTTCAAGAAAAGGAGAGGGAGAGAAGTAGGAAGGAGGAAAAAACAAATGGCTTTTTGCAATCTCTCTTTCTGACCTACTTCCAAAGTTTTAAAGTATCAATAACCATGTGGTGACAACAAAGTTGGAAAATACAGTTTAGTCAAAATGTTGAAGACACTGTCTTATTGGATTGCCCTGATTACTAACACACTGAAGGTAGCATTAAATAATTCTTACAGTAGTCCAATGCTCAGTACCTGGAATAGGACTAAATATCCTTTAGCATAGTCTTTGTATTCACTAAATCCAGGATTCAACAGCAGAGCAGCTGCTCAGTGCCTGGTCTGCAGAATTAACGACAAAAGGTTACCTTAATTCAATGAGATAATCAGCACACACTTACCCACTACCAAGAGTTTTCCAACCATCTGCAAGGCGGCAGAGCTAACTGCCTATAAAACAACTGGTAGCATGCTGACATGTCCTCACATCCCTCATGTCAATGAAAATTCATCTCTTAGCAACAGCTAAAAAGAAGCTGAACTTCCAGAAATATTTTAGATGCATCATGAGCCAACAGTTTCTTCGTAAGTGATTTTGATTGCTACTGATCTCCAAACAGATGTCTACTCTAATTGGTAAAGTCTATTAAATACATACTTATAAAAAAAAAGAAAAAAGTCAAGTTGTCATGACTTAAGAAAGCAATAACAATGGGAGTCATTATAGCTGTGCACATAAAAGACAAAAAGCTAACCTTATTTAAAGCTGCTGGCCTCACAATGATATCAGTAACAATGAAGTAAACAAAATGCATGTGTTGTGGGGAGAGGAAAAAATCTGCTATTAAGGTTATTGTCAGAAATTTAAAGGTAAGACACCAGTCTGCTAAAACTCAAGATAAATATTTTTGAGAGGAAAAGCAAAATAAGAGATTCAAGGGTAAAACCACTTTAGCTACTAAAACTATTTTAGGATTCACTCCCCTGCTACACAGGGGTGAGAAAATTACTTTTGTTCTCTTCTCCAATTAAGAACACCATGGTATTTATTTCTTAACTAAGTCAAAATACAAAATTTTAAGGCATCAAGCTTTACATGTAAATTCCATATAAAACTTCTAAGAAAATTAGAAATCCACTTGTTTTGGTGAAACTCACTTGTAGTAGCAAAATATCAAGCTAGTTAGAATTTTACCACCAGACAGAGATAAGGAAAGGGAAAAAGCTTGTCCTCAGCTATATTAGTAACTCTTCTCTAGAAATCAAATCTTTCAGCAGCCTCTTCAAAATACATCCAAACACAATATTGATAAAGAAACAATATAAATCATTAAGATTCAGTTTTACATTAGCAGATTATGGGCAGTTCTGTTTGGAACTACATACAGAAAATTAAATATGGCACGTTCACACAATGAAGCCTGAACATGCAGGGTTTTTTGGTTTGTTTTCTTAGGCAGAACAGAGCTGCCAGCTGTCAAAGTCATTTTCTCAAATAAAGTCAACTCCAGCAAGTTCATTAACATAAAAACAGATAAATCAGTTTTATTTCTAGACTAACTCTGAAAATTATCAGTACCTTTTCTGTAACAGGCTGAAAGTGCCTAATAAACATGTTGAAAATGTTACTTAAGAAGGCAGGATATCAGTGAGAAAGAAAGAGAGGTACCAAACAAAATTCCAGTACATCCCTCTCCCAGCATTAGTATCTTCTAGGAGACATAAAACAAAATCTGTCAATTCTGGGCTGAATAGTAGCCGCAATTATTTCCTTAAATTCACAGGCAGAATTGAGGTACCAACTTGAATTCAGAGCAGTATAGAAAGTTGGCAACACAGGGAAGATTCCTCCAGTGGTTTATTGCTCAAAAAAAAAAAAAAAAAAGACTCCTATCATCCATCTCATGTTCAGATCTGAGAAGACTCCTGAAACTCTCTACTGAAAAGCTGAAAACATGCCTGCAAGATGAGCAGCTGCTCACTGTTTTTTAAACACAGTGCACAAATGCATGAAGGGAAAAAAAACTGCCCATCACCCACATAAATGCCAACTGGCAAAGCCCAAAGCACAAGGACTAGCTAAAGCCAGGGCTTCTTTTAATTTTATTTTTTTTTTAAACAGCTATTGCATTCCATGTTTGAGTTATCACGAGAGAGTAGAGTTAAATGCATAGATGTCAAGAAGCGGAATTGCTTGACTCCAGTGGAAGCTGTCATCTCTACAAATGTCGTAGTTTAAAATTTGTTTTAAGAACATTTAGAACCATTAATAGACCTAAGTACCAATAACTTCCTTCAAGAGTATGGCAGACAAGCTTGTCAAGTAGCCCAACAAGAGTAATTTTTTTAAAATGGACACAGAAGAAGTCATCGCTGGTTTCTAAGACAGTGTGAGCTCCAATACTTTTTCATGTAGTTAAACATATGCATACACAAGCACAGTAACAGACCATTCTGTATGCACATAGCACATGCTGCTATCTAACTTGAGAGTCTATCTTCTGAGTGGTTTTCTCTAGTCATTTCTTGACTGATTTATCTATAATTTTTAGATGTTCAGAAAACATCTGTAACATCTGAATGAAAGCTTGCTTTGCTAAATCAGCAGAACATGTGCCAAACATGTCAAAATAAATAGAAATTGTTTTTACTATACAATTTTCCAATATTAAAGCAGCATTAATATTTGTAAAACAGCATTAAGAAGTTTTCAGTGACATCCTGTTTTCACCACTGGATAAAGAGGGAAGGGAGGAGAGCTGGGCAGTTCAAGGCAGAGCAAGAATTCAGACCAGAAAATACCATGTTTATTTATAACCCCACTGTTTATTACATAAACCTCCATGTGTATATTTATAAACTGACTGATAACCAAATGCTTACTTGCAGGAGTCAATACACTGTCCTCTTCCTCTACCACTAACATATTCTTGTTAACCTGACTCCTACAGCAGGTAGTGTTCAGAGGACAAAATAGAAAAAACAGGAAATGAAAGGTGAGTATCTTTTAAATCTGAAACAGAACGGAGGGACACAACAGCCTTTATAAGCATAGAACTTGTTAACTAACTACTGTTAAGTTCAGTGATTATAATGGAGATTACTTTGGTCTTGAGAATTTTTTTAGGCTCAAACACTGCCTTTTTCATCACCCTTTAACTGTGTTTTTATTTTTGTAGAACCACTTTGCTAACTATTGCTCATTATCCACTAATCCTAAGCACTTTAGACAATTCCACAGGACTTGCAAGTTAGGCATTTTTCAGATTTTTTACAGATCAATATAAAAGACAACAGTTCTACAAGCAGCACCAGATAAGGTATCCACACAACACAATGGTGAAACTTAAATGAAGCCTAGAAGGCTTCAGACTCAGCCTCCTGGGTCTGGTATATAAAGCTAGAAGTTCAGCAACTCTAAGTTCTTATTTTTCCAGATTTCAGGGAGTCCCAAGAAAGCAGAAATTGGGATGTTCACTATTCTTAAAGCAACACACACAGAATACACTTATGAAAGAAACTTTAACAACAAAAAAGAAGAATAAACACACTGTGAATTCTCCAGCAGTGGTTTTCCCAGGTGAAGCTTCTACCCCTCGTTAAAACTTCTTTAGCTTACACTTTGGCTATTTGATGCAGCTGTCTGCAAATCTTCATCATCATAGTCTTACATAAAGAAACTACACTTTCTATTTTATTAGCCAATAGTTAGAAGAAACTGACAAACTTTCAATTCAAGTTGAAATAAAATTCTCTAGGCCAGGAGAGGCCTCTGGAGCCTGTACACCAACCTACCACTCAAGACCAGATCCAAATGTTCCCTCAGGTTGCTCAGGACCTTGACTACTCAATCTCTGACCACCTCTGAGGATGGAGATTCCACAGCCACTCCAAACCCCTGTTCCATGTCTCTCTATCCTCGCTATACAGGATTTTCTTCTTCACCTATCTGGCATTTCCCTTGTTGCAACTAGTGTCAGTTACCTCTCATCCTTTTGCCATCTGTCATGGTTTAAACGCAGCCAGCAACTGAGTACCACGCAGCCCTTCCCCCCCACTCACTCACTTTCCCCCCACCCAGTGGGATGGAGGAGAGAATTGGGAAAAAAGCGGAACTCTGTGGGTTGAGATAACAACAAGTTTAATAGGACAGAAAGGAAGAAAATAATAGTGATAATAGTAACAATAATAGAATAACAATAGTAATGATAAAAGAATTAGAATATACAAAACAAGTGATGCACAATGCAATTGCTCACCACTTGCTGACTGATGCCCAGTTAATTCCTGAGCAGCAGTCCCCCCAGGCAGTCTTCCCCACAGTTTATATACTGGGCATGACGTCACATAGTGTGGAATACTCCTTTAGCCAGTTTGGGTCAGCTGTCCTGGCTGTGTCCCCTCCCAACTTCTGCCCCTCCAGCCTTCTCGCTGGCTGGGCATGAGAAGCTGAAAAATCCTTGGCTTTAGTCTAAACACTACTCAGCAACAACTGAAAACATCACTGTGTTATGAACATTCTTCTCATACTAAATCCAAAACATAACATTATACCAGCTACTAGAAAGACAATTAACTCCGTCCCAGACAAAACCAGGACACCATTTGAGAAACAGCATCTTTACTATAATCACCCAATACATAGTGCTGAAAGAGGTGCTTTAACACAACAGTTCCACACAAGGACAAAAGAATTCTACACATCTATGATTTTATCTTGACTATACTCCTTTCAACTGTTACTTGTAACTACTTATTCATTAGTTAAGAATATGTGTACTCAATGTCTGAAATATAAGTGCCATTGACATTTGTCTCTTACTGATCCAAATGCAAACAGTGCTAGTTAATGTTGCCATGGATACATAGAGATTACATAAAAATTAATTCCTAAAACTACAGTCAGTCATTTTCACCATTTTGGAAAAAACAGAGCTTTGAAATTGAAGCCAACTTCAAAACACCACTGGTGATGAAATTAAATGCTGGAGAGCATGTGGAAAATGTGTGGCAAACTTATCACAGCTTATGCTAGCCCCCACTTCTATTAAGGGCTCTTCCTAGATGAGGAAACATCAGCTATGCCTCCCAGACAACTTCACTGAGATCATACACAGCTTTTCTCCTGTGCCAGAGTACTGCTTGTAATTAAAAACAAGTCTCAAGCCTACTCCACCTAGTACTGCATTAGTTGGTAATTGACAGGCTGTACCACTACAACCACAAGGGGAGATAGAAGGGGACTCTCTGCCCCTCTAGATCCAGAACACTTGAGAAAGCAGAAATTCCTGCACACGTGTATCTTACCACAGAGAAGAGACACAAGAGTTGACAATTTACAAGTCTGCAGTTTCCCTCCCCCAAGGACATCTTCCTTATGATCTTCCCTACAGCACAACCTGAAGTCATAGTAACCCACACAAACCTAGAACTAAATGCAGCAGCCCTGGAGTTGCCTATGCAGACATCCCTTGAAGAGTTCACACCATTCATATTGTAAGAAGGATGCCTGTGACTGCAAATTTGAAACGTTGAGCTCTTCTGCAAAAACCTGGAGAGGAAAAAAACTAAATCACAGAAAAATCTCAGTGACACCAGTTATAATTTCCCTCAATGAGGGGGGATATGAGCAGACAGGAAAAAAACAACAATAACAAACACAGACAAGTGATTTTGCAACTGAAGAATATCATACTAGTTTAAAAGTTGGTTTGTCTCTTATCAGGTAACCACAAACGACAGCAGTAGATCTGTCAGCTAAGCGGTACCTGATTTGATGTACGTCATCCACAAAATTCTACAGCCGCAATCTGAGCCCTAATAGTGCTGTTCCAGTACGCAAGAGCAGCTCCCTCCATTTGATTCCAGAAAGTCCTTGAGTCCTGAATTTAAACAGGCCCTGTTTAAACAATCATAGGAACTATCAGTCTGTCCTTATATCCAGGCAAATGTAGTCCTGAATACAGAGAAGAGAGTTGCCCTTTGAAAGAAGATGCATTAGCATCCATAAATGGTTTCAAAGTTGTAAAGAAGACTTTTACACCAATTGAGCAATTCTTTTCTCACTGCTAGCTTGAAATTCTTTCAAGAGTGACAATCTTTTGCCATTTCCAACCACCAAGTTGGAAAGCTGTGGTTGATTAGCACTTGATACACACCTGGGGATCTTCCTTGAGAAAAAAATAGTCTGTCAAAAAATAGCAGACAACCTCAACTGCAAGTTATCAAGGTTTTTCATCACCTGTTTTATAACAAAGTTCCTGTAACAACAGGAAACAACATGGAATTGTTACCACATTTCAAATGCCACAGAAAAAACACCCAAGAGACGAGACTATCACTATTATTGAACATAGAAGAGGAAAGACACTTAAGATGGGTAAGGATACAGCACTGAGAAAATATGCAAGCTAGTTCTCCTTGTAGCTAAGGCAGACTTCTGGTGTTTCTATATTCCAGAAGGAATCTTGACAAAGGAGATATCCACGTACTGAGTAGTTAAAGAAAAATTAATCTTGGAAGAAAAATGCAAAGAGTAAAACCTCTATCTGTAGTTTAGGAATCAAATGCCACTCCCAGTTAAGACAGAAGAGTTCACAGAAAATAGCATAGATGAACAAACACTAACAGAACTACTGGAACTACACAGGATTTCTTTAACTCATTGCTGTCCGTTTCAATACCAGGACTCACCACAGCACATCACACCAAGTAATTTTGAAGAGAGGCTACCAAGAGAATCAAATTTTAGCAAGCCTTAGGATTAAACAGCTTGCAGTATAAGGTTTCGAATCACTCTTTGCAGTAAACAAGAATCATAAGCACATCATGCAGAACTATGTTCCAAAATATCCAACTTGGGGAAAAAAGGACAAGTAGGATCTTCTGTGATGGTTCTATAGGAAACTGCAAACAGATGACCTGTTTGCAGAAACTAAGTCAGGAGCAGACCAATCTAACCTAGGAAACAGCAGTTCTTAATTTCCTTCCCACCATCCAATTCAAGGAAACTTTCACAAGCATGCGTCTTGGTTTTATCCCAATGTGCTGAATTGTAAAATACAAAAAAGCCCAGAAGTCCACTATATCGATCTACAGTGGCATGAGCTGCTTCTCCATGATACAGGATGACAAGACTTTTCCAATTCAGTTTTAAATGCTCAAAAGATGAGGTAAGTCATACTTCAATTTCTGGTAAGCTCCAGTATCTCAAGTGGGAATAGGATCCATTTTTAAGTGTTCACTTGGCTTATGCACGGAGTTGGTACTTAGAGCATTCAAGAAGCTACAGGGAACAGCAGAGAAATGAGAGAGAGCAGCAGCACCTAGCAACCATCCCAGAACTTCAAGGACAAGAGCCACACACACCAAGACGCAGGCCACCCTTCCAAGAAATAAAGCTATCTTGTGAACTGACATAATGAGAAGCACAAACATAAGAGTTTGTGTTTGTCAAGTAACACTAACATTCCTCAGTCTTTTGTCACTGTGAAGATGTTACAAGGGGAGAAACACAGGTTGTCTCTAAAAGCAGTAGTATTTTATAGATTGACAAAGTTCAAGCCTAGATTTCTTCTTTTTTTTCATACCACTGCCTACAGTCTCTTTAACTGTAGCACTGCAAACCTTCTCTTACAGAAACTTGCCTATCACTGCATTTTGGTGCTCAGACTCACCTTCAAGAGCACAGACTCCACGTAAAGCCGGCTCCAAAGTTAGCATTATGAATATCCCCTTACGTGTAAATCAGTAAGATACACTGTGTAGCACTTCCTTTCTGCCTAACTTTTCTGTTTCTGCTCAGTGGAAAGTCTAGAGGCCAGAGGGAACAAGGTAGAGCAAGCAAAGAAATCTCAGCCAACAGTCTCTTGTTGCCTACCCACAGGAAGGCAGGAAGCTGAAAAACTGAGCAGGGAGGGGCCTGGATGCCAAAAAAGCAATTCTCTATAGATTGGCCCTTTGCCTAAAAGACAGAAGGAGGAACACCCAGTGTCTGCACTGGCACAAGCTACATACCAGAAAACTGAAATTCAATCCATGCCAAGTTACACTTTGAAAAGCTAAATGTACGTAGGCCAGTGAAAACAAAATTAGATAGGAGTTCAGAGTATGAAAAATTAATAAAACAAGTTTGGTTTTGCATGAAAGTCAGCTTAGAAAGACAAACTGAAAGTGAAAGGGGAATTAATAAAAATTTTCATGCCAAGAATCAAATGGAAACAACTATTAATACAGTTGCTCAGCTGTTCAAGAGAAAGTTCAGGAGAACCAAGAAAATACCGTATGGACCAAGTCATGTCCATTTGCACTGCATCTTTCAAAGTATACTTTAAGTAGGAATTATTCTGAACATAGCAAAGCTGTAATCACTAAGATATACTACGCATTTCCCCAGCCCTCTGAAAATGTTACAATGGCCATTGCCTCTTCACCTTTTAAAGTTGGATTTATCCTTTTAAATCATGTTTAATAATAAGTAAATAAAGCGCTGTCTACAGCCTACAAACATCTGCTTCTTCGGGTTTATAGCCACACAGCATTTGTGCTCAGGAGATGGCTAACTCCTAAGACCTAGTAGGTTTCATGCAGTTCCCAAACTGCAGAACCCTCCTAATGCTTGTCCAAGTGACAAGAAAAACAAGGAAGGACACAGCGCACGTGTGTGGATGCGCACAAAAAACACCACCAGTACTGCCATTCTACAACTGACACCATTAAAGATAAATTAAACACCCATTTAAAGACTAATCATAACTTAAATACCACTTCACTGCTGCAGTTCCAGAAGTATACTTTAATGCATCAAAAGGCTTATCGAAAAGCTAGATATCACTCAACACGTTCAGGTTGATTTTCCTCTCTGTTCACATCCTTTACTACTATGTTATCAGTTTTCACACTGCATTTTCTCATTAACATACTCATACAGACCTTTTCAGAAGATGCTGTGTGAGAGAAGGTGTGAAGCACAAGAGAAGACATCTATGCAAGATACTCTGAACATAAGGAAGAATACGTAAGAGGAGTTAAATTTTTAAAACTAACTATGCACTGCAATATAGTGAAGTGCACAAGATCAAACTACTGAGCAAAAAATTTCCTTCTTTTCCTGATTTCTTATGTGTGGGATTGGTTTTATTTATTTGCAGGGAAGAAAAAAACATTGCAAGTCTTCATCCTAAAGGAGAGCACTGTTTTCAGTTTCCCTTCATTGTTAAGGCGGCTCCACCTCTGGCTGGAGGTTGGTCCTTTAGCACACCAATTTAAACACTTTAAAACAGGGATTTTTTGAAGTGCTTTGATTCAAGTTACCTGTCCACATCAAGCAAGCATCTATCTTAATGTAACCACCAGACTATTTAGGATAACTGGGATGTCCTTTTGAAATGTAATTTATACTACTCATTACATGTTATATGATGTACAGCCTAGACATGGTATAGCTGATGACAGCTACTAACCTGCTAATGGAATCTGTCCTTCCTATGAGCCTTGTGCTTGCATCTCTTCATACAGAAGTGAAAAAGCAACCCTCCACACACACTAGGGAATAGAAAGGGGTGGAGGAAGAGAAAATTTAAACAGCTGCACTGCATACTTCCTCTTCCTGTAACTCAGAGTTGACATACATTTGCCCAAATCCAGAAGAGTAAGGATAACACTTGAAAGAAACATACCATTGTTACACAAATGCTTCCTTCCAGGCCTGTGGAGAACAGGAGGAAACATGGCAATATGAGCTACACTGCTGTAACCAGCTGCAGCTATTTCTGCATCTAATGAAACAAGAGGACTAGATCTAGTTGCATTGGATCACCCAGTTAATATGAAGACAAAAAAAGCAGCTCTGTATCATCACCATCAAGAGGAAAATTTAGCACTTCCAGCTCCCTGTTCCATGTAAGTATTTCATGGCATGCAAAACACTCAACACACCCATAACATATTCAAAGCTCCACTTCTGCAAAACTAACTTCAGTGGCACTGCATTGCAATAGTATCTATCTTCTCAGTGCACTAGATACTCTGATGCCTGGGGGGGAGGGGGGGGGCAGGGCAGGCAAGAGAGGAGAGTGGAGGGTGGAAAAGGAAAAAACCAAAAAACAAAAAACCCCACACCAAAACAAAACCACCACAAAAAAACCCACACCCCAAAACAAAACAGAAAAAAAAAAAAAAAACGAAAAACAAACCTCCACATACACAGAGGCAGTACTGTATCTCTTCTGATGACCTTTTACTCAGTCAGGAAGAAAGGTTCAGAGTCTGCATTTGGTACCATGAGTGTAAAAGTTCAGACTGCCAAAGAGAGCGCTGTGATGCACTTCTAATGTACTAAATCTTTGAACTGTTTCAATCTGATGAGATGTCAATTACATATTAAAAAAGTAAAAATTACTCAAACTTCCACAGTCATCTAAACAGATTTCTGCACATCCTCCTGTTCTTTGTTCCCTTCAAGGAAAGTCAACAGAAGAGATACTTGAACTTCACCTCTAGTATTTAAAAACAAAAACCCCCAAACAAACAGAAAGAGCCACCCAAACAAAAAAGCAGCTCTTGTGCTAGCTACCTAAACAGCTACCTAAAGAAACACTGAAATACATCAATATCTTCAAAGACTAGCCACTCCTAAGAGATGCCAGCTGGCTACATTTTACTGTCTAAAATTCAATGAATAATCTTGACATGCCCCATACTGCCACTTAAATACGCCTAATAAAAACAGCCTAACAGTTTTCCTGCAGTGTCATTCAGCTTATTCATTAATTACCATCAATTTCAAATGAACATGCAGTCATATCCCAATAATAGACAGCTACATACAGTTACTTTCTGAACTGTCCTTTAAGTGTATTTAAAGCCATACAGTCTGAAGACCAGCAAAAATCCCATATTTAAACCCAGTCTCTATATATTTGCCTAGTAACCTGTGCCACAACTAGTACAACTAAGCAGTGCACTACACCAATATACAGCTACCGATTCACGAACTTCACATCAAAACTATTTTTGTCAGGAGAAAGCGCATGCTGAACAGTTTTTAAACACGCAAGTCACACCGCTAATTTTGAGGCACCCAAATGAAAGCTTATTTCTTGCCAAAGCACTTGCTAGAGAACAGATTTGTTTGGCCAACTTCTAAAAGACAGATTTATCCTTATACCAGTATTTTAGTATGGCAGTAACGGCTTTTTCAGCACCATGACCCAACTAACATTCCTTGCAACGGATGCCAGTCTCAGTAGCTAGCCTAATAAGGGAGATTTTTGTTTCCACAGAATTCACATGAAGGATCACAGTATTAAACTCTTTTGGTTGTTCAGTACTCCAGCCGTCAAATTTTTCATGCCACTAGAGTATCAGAATTACAGAAGAATCTCTGAAAGTACTTAAACAACAGACAGCTTTATCTCTACAAGTAATTAAATCTTTATAGGATATGGCTACAGCAGTAATTGCACAGTAAGCAACACTTCTGAATTTCCATTCTGATTATTGAGCATGAAGCTCCATGCATCCTTCAATTAGCCGAGAAGTCCAATTTGACAGAAATACATAGATATCCACATATAAATGCAATCATGTTTAACACGTATTTAAAGAAGCTCACAAAAATCAACCTGCAGCTACCGACATTTGTAGTGTCACCTCTGACTTCACTAAATATTTATAACACAGGCACTTTCTACTCTGCACCCTCCAGCACCTCACAATCAGCTGAAGGAAGACGACGGTGAAAACCATCACGCAGTTTCTAGGAGACACTAATGGCACCTCTACAATGGCAAAGTTGTCTGGGTTATTCCATGCCGAAAAGAACCGCCACCAAACTTTACCACTGAGAAGTGGAGGGGAAAAAAAAAAACAACGAAACAAAACAAAAAAAATCAAACCACCAAGTTACAAATACTCTAAGAAACCCAATTCAAGCAGAACAGGTAGCTTCCCCCCCCCCCCCCCCCAAGTATGCTGAAAATTCAAAACACACTTCACCATACTAAATGAGGAATTATCAAAGAATACCTACAGACATGTCTTTGACATGATCCTTTCATAAGCAAAACACTAATTGACACCCCCTTCTCCCTCAAGGCTTAAACTCTGTGAATAATTAACCTGAAAAGAAGGCCCAAGTAAGAGCAAAACTAAACCCATGTAGGAAGTCCAACAAAACTGAAATAGGAGGATTCTGCAGTTTAGCTCAATTTGTTGCTCTGACACCTTTACTTATATTCCTAGAATATTTGTATTAACTACAGTTCCTATTAAGTTTAAAGTTCAGTATCTACATACAAATATCTTTAAAAATAATAATTTTAAGAGTCTTAAAAGTCAAGAGTTCTAGCGATAGTATTTCAGGTCGTGTTCAAACTATAAGAAAATCAGTACATCCAGGCACAAAATGAAGGTAAAAAGGCCACAATCAAACCACACTGCAGATTGCAGCAAAACCAGTCTGCCAGGCAAGACAGAACAATTTCACACCTAGAAGAGAGCATACAGCTGTACTCTTCCCTGCTGCTCTGTTTACCTACTGAAAATCCAAAGAGGAAACTATCCAGTGCATGGATCTTTGACATGTGTCCTCACTTATACACATTTAAACAGGTAAATAAAGAACAAGAAGAATCATTATTTTTGCATTAGGAACAAGAAGAATCATTATTTTTGCATTAGGTAAGTAAACAAAGAACATGAATCATTTTTGCATTACTACATTTACTCTCATTTTTCAGACTTACCTGGTCTTTTTCATGGGGTAGAAGGCTGACAGGTGGAAGAGAAGCTGGGAAAGTGCTGGAGTATTTTGGAGCTCCTTTGCTTTCCAAACTGCCATAATTCACTCTATACTGCGGTCCATCCTTCAGTAATCTCCCATTGTTCACAGCACGTTTGGCCCCCAGACGCAACCTCTGCTGAAAGGCAGGATTGTTGAAAATATTTGCTAGGTCATTTTGACTTCTCAAATACTTCTCTATGTTTTTCAGGGATGAGCCATTTGGTTCCTGAAGCCCTTCAATTGCTCTTCTCAAGAGTTTATTCCAATCCACATTACGAAGCTCAGTACAAGCTCCTCTAGATCCCTTAACAGATTTAGAAATAGTGCCAGGTTTAACAGATGAAAACCGTCCAGGATTATCTGGGTCCTTGTAGGATGCAAGGCCTTTGTTGGTAACTTTAAGAATAGAACCATCTTGAACACTAAGTTCCAACTGTTCTGAAACAGTCTTCTTATCTAATCCATGGGAAGCACAAACAGCATGACATATTCTCTCTTCAGAAGGCCTTTGCTTTTGCTTTTTAACTTTTTGTATAGCTTCAAGAATCCACTCTGTATAAAGAGGGTTGGCAAGTTTTACCATGGTTGACCAGTAATTGTTTCCAGCCAAGAGTTACCCATAGAGGTTCCTCCTTATCCTTTTAGCAGATCTTTCAGAGGTTGGTCACACCTCAAACACAAATCAAAGGATCCCACGCACTGCTTGGATGCATCTCAAAAATATCCATCCTGAGGAGTCAGAAAAGGCAGGGAAGTATCTGCCGATTGAAACTTCCAGTTACTTTACTGTTATGGAAAGGTAGAAAGGATTCATTGGTAATGATACTGGTACATCCTTACAAGAAAGTTTGTTGCCACCTTTAAAAAGAAAAAAGAAGAGACAGGAAGAGAATACAGTTAATGCTGAAGTAGTAAAGAGAAACAGAATGCATTCAGACATGCATTCATATTGTAGATGCTGCAGTATGCAAAAATCTTTGCAAGATTGTATGCAGTGTTCACCATTTCCTACCCCACCCTAAACAAATCATCGTAAAATCCTTCCACTTCTTATAACATTCAGTGGATTTAGTTTTCCTAAATTCTATCACCCCAACACTTAACCTACTACTGACTTGGTGGACAATTTCCATTTAGCCAGTGATCTGAAAATATTCTCTAAAACAAACTGCCTAGAAATCATTCCTAGACCCACGGATATAAGAAAATTACTATCTGCATGGATTATACATGCACAAAAGAAAAACAACCCAGAAAACCCCCCACAAAACCAAAATATCTCCAACTGATGAAAGTCAAATTATTAACCACTGCCATTTCTTACACTGTGCCATTTATAAGTGCCATGCCATATGTTGATTATACAACTCAGAAAAATCAAAACCAAAATATCAGAACTGAGTTACTGGTATTACATCCTTCATTAATACCTAGGTACCATAAAATACAGCAAGGGATCACAAAGGCACTTCTCATTCTAAAGGTGTGCAGTAGAGAGGCATGTACTTTTGATACAAACTCTTAGGAACAGAAATGAAAGTGAAGTAACAGGAGGCATTTTCACATAAATACACTGTCAGCATGAAGACAAATAAAGAGGTCACATTGACAAAATATGTTTTGGTGACAGTTTAAAGAACAATTTTCTTTACTTATTACAGAATATATCACTCTAATAGAAAATTCAGTGGCTACAACAACTTATACAAGAAACCTAAAAGAACATCTTGAATCAGGAGTTTATTCATCCTGCAGGACAATATACGAAAAAAAAAATTAAAAAATCCACACAAATTAAACTAAGACAGTAGTCACCTAACAAATAAATAAATATATTTAAGATATCAGTTTTTTCTGCCATGAAATGTGAAGAAGAACTTTTGAAGACATTAAAAGAATTGTATAATCACTTCAAATCAAAGGAAAATAAATAAAAACCAAAAGAGGAAAATCTTCATTCTCAATAAATGGGTTGTCTTGTAAGGAAGAAGATTCACTGGTTTCACAGCAAAATCTAAAACTGAGTTAATCTGAAACTACATTTATAAAGCTATGGCAAGCAACCTATAACTAACAATAATATCTATGATTACACAAGTCTTGGATCTCATTTTTATTCATTTATTCAAGTCATCTTGCATTTCAATCATGTTTAAAACTTGAGCAACTTATGTATAGGAAAAACCTGAATTGATGAAGTAATCTAAATTATTTTCAAGTTGTTAAAAAGATTCCTCTGCAACTGTGAAGAGAAGTACAAAACCCACTTTTGGTCCCATACCTTCTCCTCCCTCTACCCCCTCAAAAATCTCTTTAAATATGAACTCCAGATCATGTTTCACACATTATTATACCTACACAACAGGATTAGTAACAAAAGAGCAGCTGGTCATTGGTGAATATAAATTTCTTCTATACCCAAATAGTAGAAATATTAACCAATTCATTCTATGACTTTGTCATTCTTTAGGTTTGATTGAAGCTTAAGCATTTTCAGATTTATAAATATGGAAGTTCAACTGACAGCCAGAACGAAGAGACACATTCCTGATACAAATGCAGGGCCTGAATGTTTAATTGGCTCTCATACTGAACCCTATTGACCTACATGGATTGGATCCTGTTTCCTGCTTCCAATCTGTACTCATGCAAGTTACACTTGATAACAGTTCTGTGTATTTCAAGTATTTGTAACAAAACAGTAACTTGTTCTATAAATATAAATTTTAATTTAATCCAGCTAGCCAGAGCCATTCTTTCCCCAATGGCATTATTTATATTCACTGTTTTCAGGTAATTCCCAAATAACACTGTAGCTGCAGAATGCAGACAAATACAGGGAAGAAAAAAGTTTCCATGGTATTATGAATCCTACAAATTCTCTCACAACTCTGACACTGAAAATACAATAATACAACAAAGCAAAACTGTATATATAGTGCAGGCTCACTCACATTGAGACTATTTTATACACCCTGCCTATCAATTCGGAAATTCTCTGTAGCAGCTACATATAAAGCTCCAGATTCCTAGAAAGCTATTTTTAAGTTTAAAAGTTACTTAGTTAGGCTGTTCTACTATGAATCTTCATGAAGATAGTCAGTACTTAATTAAATGCTGAACACTGCATTTGCTGAGTCAGACGTGCTTGCCTCATTTTTAAACCTACTGCAGTACTGTTGTATTAAATTTCATACAAGCAACCACATCACTTCCATTAAATTCCAGAACATACAGTGCAGGGTCTGTTCCAAGTACCTGGACACTGATGAACATTTCTGTATAAATACTATAACTTAAGACTTAGAGGAATTTTTATTGGCCAGTGACTGTGGCAAAAGGCGAGCAAAAACGTGTATCTTCCTGTAAAGTCTGCTGCTTGGTACAGGAATTCCACAGTAATATACATTCAGAACTACATTTTTACTTATTTACTTAAAATTCACTATGTGTAATACAACCTCCTGCATACTAGCACCCACTAAATCAACACTGGTTGAGTATATCAGCAGGCATATATATCCTACCATAACCTAGAGTCTTGGTTATTCTGCCACTTTGACTGCATTTGTACTTGAAACATAGCACACTGAGCTCCACAACTGATATGACAAGGCCTACCATCCATAAGATTCAGAATAACCTCTTAACAACAAACATCTTTGCCAGCAATATAATTCAGCTCAGTGATCCTGGACCTGTAAGTTAAAGAGGTCCTTCATAAGTCAAGTTAAGAGAGATTGATCCAATATTGGTAATACAGAGATACATACATACACATGCTGAGTGACTGGATAAACTAGAAACAAACTGCTTTAGAAACAAACTGCTTTAGAAACAAACTGCTTTAGAAACAAACTGCTTTAGAAACAAACTGCTTTAGAAACAAACTGCTTTAGAAACAAACTGCTTTAGAAACAAACTGCTTTAGAAACAAACTGCTTTAGAAACAAACTGCTTTAGAAACAAACTGCTTTAGAAACAAACTGCTTTAGAAACAAACTGCTTTAGAAACAAACTGCTTTAGAAACAAACTGCTTTAGAAACAAACTGCTTTAGAAACAAACTGCTTTAGAAACAAACTGCTTTAGAAACAAACTGCTTTAGAAACAAACTGCTTTAGAAACAAACTGCTTTAGAAACAAACTGCTTTAGAAACAAACTGCTTTAGAAACAAACTGCTTTAGAAACAAACTGCTTTAGAAACAAACTGCTTTAGAAACAAACTGCTTTAGAAACAAACTGCTTTAGAAACAAACTGCTTTAGAAACAAACTGCTTTAGAAACAAACTGCTTTAGAAACAAACTGCTTTAGAAACAAACTGCTTTAGAAACAAACTGCTTTAGAAACAAACTGCTTTAGAAACAAACTGCTTTAGAAACAAACTGCTTTAGAAACAAACTGCTTTAGAAACAAACTGCTTTAGAAACAAACTGCTTTAGAAACAAACTGCTTTAGAAACAAACTGCTTTAGAAACAAACTGCTTTAGAAACAAACTGCTTTAGAAACAAACTGCTTTAGAAACAAACTGCTTTAGAAACAAACTGCTTTAGAAACAAACTGCTTTAGAAACAAACTGCTTTAGAAACAAACTGCTTTAGAAACAAACTGCTTTAGAAACAAACTGCTTTAGAAACAAACTGCTTTAGAAACAAACTGCTTTAGAAACAAACTGCTTTAGAAACAAACTGCTTTAGAAACAAACTGCTTTAGAAACAAACTGCTTTAGAAACAAACTGCTTTAGAAACAAACTGCTTTAGAAACAAACTGCTTTAGAAACAAACTGCTTTAGAAACAAACTGCTTTAGAAACAAACTGCTTTAGAAACAAACTGCTTTAGAAACAAACTGCTTTAGAAACAAACTGCTTTAGAAACAAACTGCTTTAGAAACAAACTGCTTTAGAAACAAACTGCTTTAGAAACAAACTGCTTTAGAAACAAACTGCTTTAGAAACAAACTGCTTTAGAAACAAACTGCTTTAGAAACAAACTGCTTTAGAAACAAACTGCTTTAGAAACAAACTGCTTTAGAAACAAACTGCTTTAGAAACAAACTGCTTTAGAAACAAACTGCTTTAGAAACAAACTGCTTTAGAAACAAACTGCTTTAGAAACAAACTGCTTTAGAAACAAACTGCTTTAGAAACAAACTGCTTTAGAAACAAACTGCTTTAGAAACAAACTGCTTTAGAAACAAACTGCTTTAGAAACAAACTGCTTTAGAAACAAACTGCTTTAGAAACAAACTGCTTTAGAAACAAACTGCTTTAGAAACAAACTGCTTTAGAAACAAACTGCTTTAGAAACAAACTGCTTTAGAAACAAACTGCTTTAGAAACAAACTGCTTTAGAAACAAACTGCTTTAGAAACAAACTGCTTTAGAAACAAACTGCTTTAGAAACAAACTGCTTTAGAAACAAACTGCTTTAGAAACAAACTGCTTTAGAAACAAACTGCTTTAGAAACAAACTGCTTTAGAAACAAACTGCTTTAGAAACAAACTGCTTTAGAAACAAACTGCTTTAGAAACAAACTGCTTTAGAAACAAACTGCTTTAGAAACAAACTGCTTTAGAAACAAACTGCTTTAGAAACAAACTGCTTTAGAAACAAACTGCTTTAGAAACAAACTGCTTTAGAAACAAACTGCTTTAGAAACAAACTGCTTTAGAAACAAACTGCTTTAGAAACAAACTGCTTTAGAAACAAACTGCTTTAGAAACAAACTGCTTTAGAAACAAACTGCTTTAGAAACAAACTGCTTTAGAAACAAACTGCTTTAGAAACAAACTGCTTTAGAAACAAACTGCTTTAGAAACAAACTGCTTTAGAAACAAACTGCTTTAGAAACAAACTGCTTTAGAAACAAACTGCTTTAGAAACAAACTGCTTTAGAAACAAACTGCTTTAGAAACAAACTGCTTTAGAAACAAACTGCTTTAGAAACAAACTGCTTTAGAAACAAACTGCTTTAGAAACAAACTGCTTTAGAAACAAACTGCTTTAGAAACAAACTGCTTTAGAAACAAACTGCTTTAGAAACAAACTGCTTTAGAAACAAACTGCTTTAGAAACAAACTGCTTTAGAAACAAACTGCTTTAGAAACAAACTGCTTTAGAAACAAACTGCTTTAGAAACAAACTGCTTTAGAAACAAACTGCTTTAGAAACAAACTGCTTTAGAAACAAACTGCTTTAGAAACAAACTGCTTTAGAAACAAACTGCTTTAGAAACAAACTGCTTTAGAAACAAACTGCTTTAGAAACAAACTGCTTTAGAAACAAACTGCTTTAGAAACAAACTGCTTTAGAAACAAACTGCTTTAGAAACAAACTGCTTTAGAAACAAACTGCTTTAGAAACAAACTGCTTTAGAAACAAACTGCTTTAGAAACAAACTGCTTTAGAAACAAACTGCTTTAGAAACAAACTGCTTTAGAAACAAACTGCTTTAGAAACAAACTGCTTTAGAAACAAACTGCTTTAGAAACAAACTGCTTTAGAAACAAACTGCTTTAGAAACAAACTGCTTTAGAAACAAACTGCTTTAGAAACAAACTGCTTTAGAAACAAACTGCTTTAGAAACAAACTGCTTTAGAAACAAACTGCTTTAGAAACAAACTGCTTTAGAAACAAACTGCTTTAGAAACAAACTGCTTTAGAAACAAACTGCTTTAGAAACAAACTGCTTTAGAAACAAACTGCTTTAGAAACAAACTGCTTTAGAAACAAACTGCTTTAGAAACAAACTGCTTTAGAAACAAACTGCTTTAGAAACAAACTGCTTTAGAAACAAACTGCTTTAGAAACAAACTGCTTTAGAAACAAACTGCTTTAGAAACAAACTGCTTTAGAAACAAACTGCTTTAGAAACAAACTGCTTTAGAAACAAACTGCTTTAGAAACAAACTGCTTTAGAAACAAACTGCTTTAGAAACAAACTGCTTTAGAAACAAACTGCTTTAGAAACAAACTGCTTTAGAAACAAACTGCTTTAGAAACAAACTGCTTTAGAAACAAACTGCTTTAGAAACAAACTGCTTTAGAAACAAACTGCTTTAGAAACAAACTGCTTTAGAAACAAACTGCTTTAGAAACAAACTGCTTTAGAAACAAACTGCTTTAGAAACAAACTGCTTTAGAAACAAACTGCTTTAGAAACAAACTGCTTTAGAAACAAACTGCTTTAGAAACAAACTGCTTTAGAAACAAACTGCTTTAGAAACAAACTGCTTTAGAAACAAACTGCTTTAGAAACAAACTGCTTTAGAAACAAACTGCTTTAGAAACAAACTGCTTTAGAAACAAACTGCTTTAGAAACAAACTGCTTTAGAAACAAACTGCTTTAGAAACAAACTGCTTTAGAAACAAACTGCTTTAGAAACAAACTGCTTTAGAAACAAACTGCTTTAGAAACAAACTGCTTTAGAAACAAACTGCTTTAGAAACAAACTGCTTTAGAAACAAACTGCTTTAGAAACAAACTGCTTTAGAAACAAACTGCTTTAGAAACAAACTGCTTTAGAAACAAACTGCTTTAGAAACAAACTGCTTTAGAAACAAACTGCTTTAGAAACAAACTGCTTTAGAAACAAACTGCTTTAGAAACAAACTGCTTTAGAAACAAACTGCTTTAGAAACAAACTGCTTTAGAAACAAACTGCTTTAGAAACAAACTGCTTTAGAAACAAACTGCTTTAGAAACAAACTGCTTTAGAAACAAACTGCTTTAGAAACAAACTGCTTTAGAAACAAACTGCTTTAGAAACAAACTGCTTTAGAAACAAACTGCTTTAGAAACAAACTGCTTTAGAAACAAACTGCTTTAGAAACAAACTGCTTTAGAAACAAACTGCTTTAGAAACAAACTGCTTTAGAAACAAACTGCTTTAGAAACAAACTGCTTTAGAAACAAACTGCTTTAGAAACAAACTGCTTTAGAAACAAACTGCTTTAGAAACAAACTGCTTTAGAAACAAACTGCTTTAGAAACAAACTGCTTTAGAAACAAACTGCTTTAGAAACAAACTGCTTTAGAAACAAACTGCTTTAGAAACAAACTGCTTTAGAAACAAACTGCTTTAGAAACAAACTGCTTTAGAAACAAACTGCTTTAGAAACAAACTGCTTTAGAAACAAACTGCTTTAGAAACAAACTGCTTTAGAAACAAACTGCTTTAGAAACAAACTGCTTTAGAAACAAACTGCTTTAGAAACAAACTGCTTTAGAAACAAACTGCTTTAGAAACAAACTGCTTTAGAAACAAACTGCTTTAGAAACAAACTGCTTTAGAAACAAACTGCTTTAGAAACAAACTGCTTTAGAAACAAACTGCTTTAGAAACAAACTGCTTTAGAAACAAACTGCTTTAGAAACAAACTGCTTTAGAAACAAACTGCTTTAGAAACAAACTGCTTTAGAAACAAACTGCTTTAGAAACAAACTGCTTTAGAAACAAACTGCTTTAGAAACAAACTGCTTTAGAAACAAACTGCTTTAGAAACAAACTGCTTTAGAAACAAACTGCTTTAGAAACAAACTGCTTTAGAAACAAACTGCTTTAGAAACAAACTGCTTTAGAAACAAACTGCTTTAGAAACAAACTGCTTTAGAAACAAACTGCTTTAGAAACAAACTGCTTTAGAAACAAACTGCTTTAGAAACAAACTGCTTTAGAAACAAACTGCTTTAGAAACAAACTGCTTTAGAAACAAACTGCTTTAGAAACAAACTGCTTTAGAAACAAACTGCTTTAGAAACAAACTGCTTTAGAAACAAACTGCTTTAGAAACAAACTGCTTTAGAAACAAACTGCTTTAGAAACAAACTGCTTTAGAAACAAACTGCTTTAGAAACAAACTGCTTTAGAAACAAACTGCTTTAGAAACAAACTGCTTTAGAAACAAACTGCTTTAGAAACAAACTGCTTTAGAAACAAACTGCTTTAGAAACAAACTGCTTTAGAAACAAACTGCTTTAGAAACAAACTGCTTTAGAAACAAACTGCTTTAGAAACAAACTGCTTTAGAAACAAACTGCTTTAGAAACAAACTGCTTTAGAAACAAACTGCTTTAGAAACAAACTGCTTTAGAAACAAACTGCTTTAGAAACAAACTGCTTTAGAAACAAACTGCTTTAGAAACAAACTGCTTTAGAAACAAACTGCTTTAGAAACAAACTGCTTTAGAAACAAACTGCTTTAGAAACAAACTGCTTTAGAAACAAACTGCTTTAGAAACAAACTGCTTTAGAAACAAACTGCTTTAGAAACAAACTGCTTTAGAAACAAACTGCTTTAGAAACAAACTGCTTTAGAAACAAACTGCTTTAGAAACAAACTGCTTTAGAAACAAACTGCTTTAGAAACAAACTGCTTTAGAAACAAACTGCTTTAGAAACAAACTGCTTTAGAAACAAACTGCTTTAGAAACAAACTGCTTTAGAAACAAACTGCTTTAGAAACAAACTGCTTTAGAAACAAACTGCTTTAGAAACAAACTGCTTTAGAAACAAACTGCTTTAGAAACAAACTGCTTTAGAAACAAACTGCTTTAGAAACAAACTGCTTTAGAAACAAACAAACTTTCCAGTTTCAACATTAGAGGATGCAGAGAAATTCAAAATGACATTCAGGTTGCTAAGTTTAGAACTTAATTTTACCAAAACCACAAAAAGGTGGTCATACTTCATTTAATATAAAAAGTACAATGCTTACCCAAACAGATTTTGAGGAAATACCAATTTTACGAGTGATCATAAATTAGTAGCAGGCACTTATGTCTATTTATTAATTTTCCTCCCCTCATAATTAAATAACATTTAACCGAACCCTCAACAGTACCCATCCAATCACAGATTAGATTTTCCAGACTGTTAAGTACACAGGACTACTTCCAAGTTTTATGGCAACTGTCATTAAGCTCTTTCTATGTCATATTCCAGCTTCTACGCTCTATGGTATCTTATTTATTTTGAAAATAAGAACATTTGAGAAAGTTTGATTGCACTATACTACTGATCAAGTCTGTTAACAAGTCTGCTATAGAAGAGCTGCAGAACATAAGCATTTGGAGGGTTAAATACAATACATTACCTTTGAAACGTGAAAAGCCATCCCTAGTCAAGGCTTGTCCCCTTACCTAAAGCATAAATTATCTGATAAATAGAAAGAAGTTGCAAAATTGCAGCTTGAGATTTAGAATGAATGCAAATATGTCCTTTATAAAGCACAAACCTATTGCAGAGCTGCTTCTAATTAAAGAAAGCACTGACTGAACCTGTCAATCTTAGATGTCATCAGTAATCCTATAATAAGGTCTTTTTTAGACTGAACTAGTATCTGGAATTATTTCCAAGTGATCATATTGTGAAAAGAAGCTGTGTAGTCAGAAAGACAGAAAAAGAAAAAAAAAATTAGCTCTGCTTCCCACCCCCTGAAACAAAAACTTATTACACAAGTATCTGAAAGCATTTCACAAAATACTATCTAAAGTGGTTTTTTGGATAAATTCATGAAAAATTAGCTCTGGCTGTCTAAAATGCAAATGCAGTTAAACTTCCAAAAACTGAGGTTAACACAGCTACCAAAAAAAGAAATAGGAAGGGCAGGAGGCGGGGGGGAAGATGACAGCAACTTGTGCAACCTGCCGGTGACCTATGAAGCACAATTTCATTCTGCTCCCTCCTACCTGCTCTGCACACACTCAAGAGAAGCAGCAGCAGACCAGCTCTCTGCTGCAGCATCAGGGTCAGGTAAGGATTGCAGCAGAGGAGGAGGAAGAGAAGACTGCCATTGTATTCAGTAAGCTTTTTGCCATTTTTCCTTCCTCCAAGCCATTACTTAGAATTCTGTAGCTAATCAACTCTGTATTCCACCCCCATCTGAATTAATGATGCAGAAGAGGCAAGATACTTGTTTCCCCATTGCAAAATACATATGCACCTACGAAGAGAGAGAGAAAGCAGATCCTGGCAAGGACTCCCAGCACACATGACACTCTCTAAAATTACTCAGATCACGAAACCAGCTATTGCATTATTCTTTATACAACAGTTTTCAATTACAACAGTTTTCAATTTTAACAAGGAAGGGCAATGACGCTTGCACATGCTTTAAACAGACAGACGAGGAGACATTATAGTAACTTCAAAACTACACCAAAAGACTTGGGGGTGTGGGAAATAAGAGTGAATCAACCTGATGAAATGCTTGCAGTCTGTTATACCCCACAAGCTAGTTTAAGATCATATGCTAAAAAGCAGTTCATAACATGACAGCAGCAAGGACCACCAGAGGAAACAGCATCAGCACAACACAACAGCAAAATCACCCAAATTCATCCTTCCCACCCTCTTCCATGGAATTTCTTAGCACTTCAAAATACAGTACTACAGAACATCAGGGAGCATGGGAGGGTAATATTCACTGCCAGCAGTTAACCTGGGAAGAGGGTTTCAGTGGAAACATTTCTTCTTGGGATAGAGATCCTCAACAGAAGGGGTTTCCGTTCGCTTTTTGTGGAGAGGGTTATTTTCAATGCTCAGTGACAGAATCCTAAAGGTAAGGTCTGGGCAAAAAACTACGGTGTGAACGTTGCTTCCGAAACGTGGCTTTAAAGGCTTGAATATTTCCCTCCCCAACTTACTTAAAATTTTTGCAATATATCCAACCCATGGATATTTGCAACGCCTAGTGCCTAGTGCCAATGCATTGTTGTATTTGACAGGGGCCGAGCCGGGGCTGGCTTTTGAACCCTCCAAGCCTTCCTCCGGGATTTCTCATTTCAAAGGCTGAAACCCCAAGCCCGCAGGCGCTGCTCCCCGGGGCACGGCGACCCCACAGGAGAGAGCAGCCAGGAGAGGACGGCGACGGCGTGCACCTGCACCCACCCCACGGGGGCGACGGGCGGGCGGTACCGGGGGCAGCGGCCGCGCCGGCCCCCCCCGCCGCGCCCGTGGGAGGCAGGCTGAGAAGGGCCCCCCTCCCCGATACCACTCACCTCCGCGGGACCGGGGCCGCGGGGGGAGGAGCCTCCTCCAGGCGCCGCAGCGGCTCCCCCTGCTGCCGGCTCTTCCCCTGCTCCCACGGCCAGACTGCGCCGAGGCGGCTGCCCCCGCTGCTGCGCTGCCCCACTGCCGGCGGCCGCCGCGACTCCCCCTACCGCCGCGGCTCGGCTCGCCTCACCTACGCCGCCATTTTGTTTCGCCCTGTTGTACTTAACGTGAATCCGACATGACACTGATTACAGCCCAATGGAGTCTCATTAAAACCTTACCTACCCCCGCGCACCGCCCACCGGCGCCCACCATTGGGCCGTCTTGCGCACGCCGCTCCACGCTCACAGGCCGCGGGCCCGTGTCCGTCAACGGCCCACCCCGGCCCTGTTCCGCCCAGCAACCAGCCTCTCTCTCCCATTGGAAGGCGGGGCATGTCAATCACGAAACACGCCCCTTCCCTCCGCGCTCAACTCCGCCTAATGGTGAGAAAGGGCGGTGCTAGATGCTGCCATTGGCTGCCACCGCCGCCACACACACGCATGGCCCGCCTACCCGCCCGCCACAGCCCGGCCCGCCTCATTCCTGGGCCTCGAGCGCTAGTGATTGGTCACCCGCCGCAAGCGGAGGCGAGAGTTCTCGCAAGCCCGCCTTCCGGTTGGCTACTACTGCCGTCCGTCTGGTCCCCCCGGCCTCGCTACCCTCCCCCACCCGCCGCCGCCCCACCCGCTCCTGAAGTTTGTTCGAGAGGGCGATCGCTAGCAAGAGACACCGGCGGCGGCCGCCTGAACCAGTTCGGCAGGGCGGGCGGGCGCGCGACACACGCTAATAAGCAGCCTTAAATACTGAGCGTCACGCGCGTGCCTCAGATCCTGCCACTCACCCGGGCGGGCGAGAAGGAGCAGCATGCTCCCAGCACAACCCTCCCAAGGTGCCTGGCAGTGGCAGCCGCTTATCGCGCGCGCACACACACACACACACACACACACACACAGAGCCCGCACGGCGAAGGGAGGGGAGGAGGGGGTGGGAACGGCGACAATGACTCCAGCTCTACAGCCACATGCAGGTCCCTGCAAGTTTCGCCATGAGAAGCACAGGGACTTCTCTGTCACCCCGTCTGCGAAGGAACAATTGCCGCCTCAGAAGGACAGGGTGGAAGCATGCAACACAAAAACCTCAGCCATCCCCTGCCTCCCTCCGCCACTCCATTACCCCCCTCCCCACCCCATCCAACCCAGCCATCACCTCCTGCTGCTGCTCCCCCTCCCCTGCAAAACACAGAGCATGGCAATGCATTTACCAAGCACAAGTGTCTGCAAACACGTGCATCAGCCTCCAATGCAAAGAAAAAAAAAAAGTACCCAGCGTAGTGACAAGCCCCCTGCACTGAGAGAGGGGAGGGAAAGGGGGTTATTATGGCAAATTGCAGCCTGTCACCCAATGCAAAACAAAACCCATCGCATGCTCCCTATTATCCCCCACGTAAACACCTGGGAATCTAACCTCCGATGCAGGTTTCCCCCCTTTGCTTGCAATGACCTCCTTTCTCTGCCTGTGTGTGTTTCTGCAGCAGCGGTTCCTGCGGAATGTGCTGCCCCTGAAACGCGATCGCGGCTCCTCTCTCTCTCTCGCTCGCTCGCTCTCTCTCCTGGCTGCAACCAGAGCCAGGAACACAACAACAACACAACCTCCCCCCACCCCCTTCCCCAAACACATACACACTGAAGAGACCCAGCCAGGAGAGCCAGACGAGCCGGGGAGGGGGTGGAGGGAATCCCCAGCCAGTGGATTGATTGCACCAGTTACCTTCTCTAAGCCCCTTCGCAAGAAGGGAAAAAAGAAGATGAATACAGAGAGAATACCTTGTCTCCCCTCCTCCTCCGCGGGGCTCCTCTTCTCACTCCAAAATACTAAAAGGTGGACGGGCAGATCAGACACAAGCGTTCGGCTCACGGCGGGGGAGAGGCGGGGGAGGAGAACGGCACGAACAATTATCATTAATTTAGAAATTAAAACAGAAACCCACCCCAGACCTCCAGCCTTCCCGATGCCGAGCGGACGCAGATTGCGAGGACTGGTGCTAAGACACAGGACCTGATAACAGCTAATTGAAAGGTTAATCTACATAGGCTGTGACAGAAGAGGTCCCTCCCCACTTTTTTTATCTGCTGTTGGCAAGTGGGAAATTGAGCTCCCCCCACCTTTTTCCCTCAAAAAAAAGGGGGGGGGGGGGAAGAAAGGGGAAAAAAGGCAATAAAGTTTGGGGGAGGCGCGTCCCCGCGGCGGCGGCAGGCCGCGAGCGCGGCGGTGTTGTGGGGCTGAGGGACGGGGTGCGCGGGTGGCCGTTGCGGGGCGCGTTGGGCGGGAAGGCGGCCTGAGGGGAAGTGGTCACCGCCGCCTCCCGGGGGGCCTTCACGCCGTCCTCGGGGGTTTAGGTTGGGTTTTCGTCCAATATGGGGCGATTTACAACGTCTCGATGGAAGCACCACCACAGGAAGGCTTTGGCAGTTGAAGGGCTTGAACAGTTCCTCGGTCCGGAGGAAGGGGCCTGTGTTTGAGGCAACCATAATTAGTCTGAGGGATGAAAGGAGGGTTTGTCCTCCCATTGAGTTTGCCATAAATGTAACAAGACGTTATGAGGAATATATTTTAACGGACAAGGTGATAACACATATGGACTTAAAACTCATTTAAATGTTTTCTCCATGCTGTCCTGAGCCATGCTGCCAAAGGCCACTTCACCATGTCAAAGTTTTAATACTATTTGTGATTATTTTCTGAGCTATGGCTAGCAAACACCGCTTTTCACCTAAGTATGGCATGACAAAATACCATAGGGTATATACCATATGGTACCATGCAAGGGAGGAAAAGGTAATCTACCTACCTGAGCATCTACTCGAGTAAGCACCAACTAGACACCCCCCCATCTTCCCAAATTTGAAATGTGACCCAACTCAGAGGTCTCCTAGACATCCTCTTTTCCATGTTTTGTAGGTGACATGTTGCATTAGGTGCCTGTCTGCAAAGTTTTCTAAAAATACCTGGTCCTGAAGAAGAAAAGATAAAGATTAAAAAAAAAATCTCCTTCTAGAGTGGGTGGAAAATGACTTTCTACAATAAATTAAGGTCTTTCCTAAATCATGTACTGCATGTAGACCAGCAAGCCAACAAAGTTTCCATAATAACATCCTAAGCATTAAGGTTTAGTGCAACTTCTTCAGAGTCAATTGCTGGAGATGCTTCCAAGAGGAAGCTCTTTGGTCATGTTTTAGAGCACTGTAAAGTTCAATGACCTACTTACAGAAAGCTACCGGGTGAAAATAATATTCCAGCATGTATCTATGATACCATACCTGTTGACCAAGGTTTTAGTCTTTTAACTGCCAGGTACAGCCTTTTAAACATAGAGTGGGAAATTGGAATGTGTAGTGACCTAATATTTGTTGGAGAACCCTTCAAGGTTCATGTATTATTCAGGACTTGGCTGTGATTGAAAATAGTTTTTAAATTATTGGAAACAATATAAATCATTACAGCACAATTTGTAGCAGAGCATCACATTTGCAATACTATTCTGAATGTTGTGTCAACATTTCCATGACGAACTTTTTTTTTCTTTCTGGGAAATTTACAACTTGGTTAGTGGGAAAAGAGAAAAATAATCTCTTGAAACTGAAACTTGGTATGGCACATCCCAGTTCAGGAAACAAAACACTGGAGAAAACTCGACAATCTGTTTGGCCATTTTGAAATTACAAGTGTGCTGAAGACATAAGTAGTAGCACAGAGAAAAATCATAAAAGTCTCTGGTTTAAATACTTTCATTCTTTCTTCTTAATTTAATTCTTTTCCTAAAAATAAATTTTATAGGACAATATGTCATTGGGTGTTGTGTTCCAGTTTTTAGCATACTCAAGAACCTTTTGTTTGAAGAGAAATTCCTATGGATCTTGACATTTACAGATGTATCTAACAGTATGTAAATTGTGAAGTTAAGCACATGAACCTCTTTATATATGAATCATCCTCCAGCAAACTTAGATCCACTCTCACTGTCAATTATACTATTTCCCAAAATAATGACTTCAAAAGAGTTGTGTTGTGAGTTTAGGGTAGTTCAGTTTGACACAGTGAGTGTTACACAAACAAGGCATAAGTACCTGAAACACTTTGGATCTAATAGAGAATGTCTAATATGTTGTGTGCATTTGGGTTTGTGATCTAGATAGGAAATGTTTTTGTTTTATTGTATGAAAAAAAACCCCTACATTAAAAATATCCATAGAAAAGTTATAAGCCCATCAAGGAAGTTAGTGTAAGCAATAAAATTTACACTTTAGCATGTCTTCTACTGTCAGACTTTGGGGGATTTAGTCTCCCATAGCCATTACAAAACTGCTGAAGTACAACAGTTAATGCCCCTGAGCAGTAACAGGTGCCTAGACACCTACACATTGAATATACCTATTCCATCTGCTAAGATGTCCCTGATATTAAAAAAAGTGTCTAAAATCAAAACCACTCTCATCTGCTTTTAGAAGGAAGTACTATGGCCCATTTCACTCTGTTCCATTAATTTCCTTGCTTTAAGTATAGCTTAAATATCCTTATTTAAAGGATTTCTTCCCCCCCATGGAAAAATATATTTCATTGCACATCTCTGTTGTAGTGTTTGTAGTAAGCATACACTCCACTCCAAAAGTCCTTAGAAATATTATAAAAATGCATGTATGGTTGCTATTTTTGGATCACAAATGAGAGAAAGCAAGAAGTTAAGGGCTGAGCATGGTCTGAGTTAAATTCAGTTCTCAAAAATCAAAATCTGAGCGTGGTCTGCCTTAAATTCAGTTCTCAAAAACCAAAATCTTAAAACTACTATATGTATAGCAGTGGTGTAAGACAAGCTGGAGACTACTGCTTAAATGAAGCCCAGCCGTATGCAGTCCAAATTCATCAGTATACAAAAAAGAACGCTAAATTAGAGTTTGAACACTCATTTGAAATCAGTGAGAAAATTCTTGTGCATGAAATTACTGCCATATATAAGAATAAGAATTTCCCTGTGAGGGCTTTCATCGCTGGTGCAGTTCCATTAGAACTAGTGGGGCTGTTACATATTAGAAACAATTATATAGTTGTCCATGTTGGTATGGTGACAGAACTCTATTTATCTTTGGAGCTGCTAGAGGGTGAAGTCTCGACCCCCATCAAACTCTGGCAAAACGTCCTACGACTTTAACAAAGCCAGGACGTTCCTTCTATTATTACCATACATAACCACATATATGACTACAGTCACCTGGAAATTGTCTCCCCTGGCATACGCTGTTGAAAGAAGTGACCCTGGGGAGAAAAGTCATCCTAAGAGTGCAGCGAGTTTCTTCCCAGCCTCCACAGCCATCCTGAGCATGTCCCTGCTGATGAGCTGAACACGTATATCTTTACCTACACCACCTCCTCTGCTTAGCTCATGTGCCGTGAGTTCAGCAGCTTTCCTGTAAACCTAGCCTTCAAACTCATATTCCTGTGGATTAAACCAGCCTTTTCTTTTTTCATTTATGAGATTTTTTTTTTTACAGCCTTTTATATTGTAATTTAATCTGAAAGATTAATCCATGTAACTAAGTCTACCGCTCTGAATACAAGCAGAACATTTCTTGGTTTATGTATGAGGATATACATTGCAGCACACAACAGAGCATCACTGCCCAATTTAAGCACTATTAATAAATACTAATATAGATTATATTATTATATACACACATATATTTATACACACACAGACACACACAAAGTGTGGGCATGTTTTCTGATCATTTGCTGTCTCATCTATTACTTTTAATAAAATTGAATAATAGTATAAAATAGTCTCCTGCTGCCATCTTACTGATTTGGGGGCTTTTTAATTCCTGAAACTAACAGATTATAAAGTAAATACTGTAAGAGTCTCAACTCAGGAGTTGTAATTGGCATAATACTGTAATTTGGAAATAAGTGTTTGTGGTACATCAGCTGTCATCCCACAGGGATGGAGACAGTGACTTTTTATAATAAATCCCACATGTTCCATTCTGCTCTGGTAAATATACCACACTGCTATATCAAAGTATTTTACAATCCTTAATTAATTAGTTACTATAGGAGCTCTGTTAGGTGAATGTATATTATTTTTCCTATTCTTCAACCAGAGTTACAAAGCATAGAGCAAAGTGGTTAGAAGTGGATGCCAGTTTAAGGAAAAATCTGGCCACCTGAGTTTCAAGGGCCCTGCTGTAGCCACGAGAGATCCAGTTATGGAGTAGCTGTGCTAGTCATGGAGAAGAAACCAGTGGCCTGTTAACACATATTTGAAACCTTTGCAGGAGCATGTCTTTTTGCTGCATTAACTATTATACATTTTAAAGAGGCAACAGGATTAATAGAATTTAGGAGTGCAAAGGAAAAGGCTAAAAGTAAAGCAGAAAAAACCAGGTGGCTTTTATACATGATACATCCTATAAGATGGTGTCTTTCATATACACAGTATCTCACAATACTGCATACAAAGGTTCTATTTATAGACAATGGGATTAGTAAGTGATTAATAGATGTTTTAATAAATGGTAATCAATTGTTACCAGTCCAATGGGTCAATAGGGTTTTTTATAACAATAGCTCATCATCAACTGAAACAGCCTACCAATGTATTTAAACTCTATATGTTTTACATAGAAACACCTGCTAATCTTGTGTTAAACCTCACAAATGGAATCTTAATATAAAGTGTGACTCAAAACAAATTTGCTGGAGAAAAAAGGATTAGCACCTAGGCTCCACAGTAAATTGTTAGTTATAGCTACACTGGATTTAAGTTTCTCCTTTTGCCATGTAAAACGCACTGATATGACAGGAAGCATTTTGCTGCTGTGTGCAAGAGTAGTGTTTTCTAGGCTAATCCCAAGAGGAAGGCGAGGGATATTGCAGGACTCTATATCAACCAGCATCACTGAACTTGAAGCAGCTTTGTGTTTTTGTACACATTTACAGTAATACTTTGTGAGGACAGCTGATGAGATGAAGGATGGAATTGAAAATGAATAAAGATCAGTTTGCCCAGAGCTAGTGAAAGATGTCATAATCAGGGGCGGCTCAGATCCTTCTTACTACTGTCCTGCTGCAACTAGTTAGTCTAGGTGAAAGGGGAGGATGCTGGTGTTTGCAGGAGCCATCTTAACACCTCAGCTCGTCTTTGTGAGCTTTAAAGTAATTAACTCTCCAATCATTACCTGTTGACTTTGTCCACAGGTTTAGGTTTCCCTCCCACTGTTCCCTTTGGGAATATTGGGTTGTCACTTCTTGAGGGGAGGGGGATTCTTTTTAGAGTTCACACAAAATCCCTTTCACAGTTTCCCAACAGCTTTTTTGCTCTCCAAACTGCTGGAATTCTCTCTTGCTCTCTGTTTTAATGAACATTACTTTTATAACTTTCTCCAGATCCAACTGGACAAGAAGAGAGAGGGAGAAAAAAAGCCTCTCCAAAAAGCCTGGCATCACATTTGCAGAGCCCTTCAGGTGAAAAGGCAGCCATCCTCAGTACTTAGAAGCCAATAAAAGAGACTGCAAAGGCAGTTTTGCTAAATAAGGTTACTTTGAGCCTCTAAAGGATCCTGACAGTCCTTAATGTAATTGAATGAATCCTCACAACTTCCAACTGTGATGTGGGTGTACTACATTCTAGTTCAGTTTTAGCCAGGGGAAAATTTCCAGACTTGAAGTTGTTGGCAGTCTTTTATTGGTCAAACATTGCCAAGAAACATGGAGAAAAAGGGGAAGGAGAGAGGCTGACCATATTTTTGTTTAATCCCATTCTCATCCAGTTTCCACTATTTTTTTTTAAATCCTATTAATAAGCTGAAGAAATGGAAATGACCGGAGAGGCTGTTATCAGCCACATAATTTGGAGACTATTGTGCTGCTGCCCAACCCTTGGTGTACAACAGCACTAGACAAGCAGCCAGAGCAATAAGAAATATTACTGAAAGGCACACCCACTACATTTCAGACTCAACGGGACAGTGAAAACCCTCTCCTACTGCAGAGCTGGTTGGAGCACTTCCCCTTTCAACTTCTGCTCAGCAGCTCCTGGCACACCCACCTTCTCATAAAGGATGGGAGTTTGGGAAATAACCCATGGGACAAACCAGCTCTGAATTTGCTGAGCCCAGGCTTAGAATAACCTTAGGTCTGCTCTGTATTGTTTGAAACTTGGGCAACCTCCACTGTAGTCTTTTACTTTTGCAACTTGAACCACGTGGAGTTTGGCTGGTCTTAAGGACCAAACTGCTATCTCCAGCTGGATTTTTAGCTAGGACTGTATGATGTTTTCTTTACTTTCTTTGGTGGCAGCATTAGTTGTGAGGTTCCCTTGCTAAATAAAGCTCTGACTGCACAAACAATTTATTTCAGTCACTTCCCATAGCTGCCGGTACTAGAGCAACTCTACCGCTGTTAGCTAGGCTAGGAGGCCTGTCAGAGTCAGGTGGCAATATACCACATCATTTCAAATACCTTTCAGAAACCTTTAGATTTGCTCAATGCTGCTTTAAAAACAGCCAGTGGCTTGCTTGTATTAGGGGTCCCAACCTGACTAACTCCAGTTGTTAAATTATCGTCACGCACAGTAGGATTTTGTGTTAGATATCCTTTGGGAAGGAAAATGTGAGTGAAAAGGGATTTGAGGGGCAGGAGGGACTTGTTTTTCTGTGTCAGGTAATATGAGAATGTGAACTACTGCAGAAGCTGGGAAGAGCTAAAGTAATAATATATGAGTGCTGGAAATATGAAATATCTTCTTCACACACATTGAACCACACAAACTGTCTCCTCAGTGGTAGATAGGATAGGTAGCTGGTGATTTATGAAGATGTTAGGGAAGGAGTTGCATTATCCAGCATAATGAAGCCCTTTGTTTATTTCATTAAAAACAAACAAAAACCAAACAAACAAAAAAAAAAAAAAAAGAGGGAAGTTCTACCTCTCAGCTGATGGCAGAACCTGGGCAAGCAGTGAGATTGTCAGAATTGTTTCCAAAGCACTGGCCAGAACCCCCCAGTTATCCTGATATTATTCCCCTTTGTTATTTGATATCCCTTAGTGCCAGCTAAGTCAGGAGTTGTCACACTCCTCACTGGTGCAGCAGGATACAAAATAGCTGGGGGTGGGGAGGAAAACTGGAATGGTTAGGAGGTGGAAGGGAAAAGGCCTTTTTTTTGTGAAAACAGTAGCACCAGCTGCATCCTGCAAGTTGCTAAATTAGCCAGTCAGTTGTTTTTCTTTTAATTTTTGTGTGAATTCAAGAATAGGTTGTGGATGTCTTGGCAACTCATGAATGAGGCTCTTTATGAAAGAATTCACCTTGCAGAGGGGCTGCTGTCAGATGCACAAGCCTCTTTCCATTAATTAAGCTGCAGAACATCCCCTCTTTTTTTTTCCCCCATCCCTCTGAACGCCTGGGTAATCAGACCCTGTGTCTTTCCATAACATCCACTGCTGTCTCTCTTGCTCCTCACAGTATTTCACCCACTCTGTTAATTCTGGGCTGCCAGATTTTTTGTTGTTGGTTTTTTTTTAACACAGCTTATTGCTGCTAAGTGAGATATCATGCTGCCTGAGCTAAGAACCAAGATGAATATTCTGCTCCACTGCAACCAGCAGCATTCTCTATGCATTATTTTCAGCTGAAAGGTGGCCTAAAAGCAAAGTTGGATATTTTCAAAAGCTCAGCTGGGAGTTAATCAACTCTTACTGTCTTTCCACAGGAACTGGGTATTTAACTTGCATCCAGTGAGTCATCTATCCCCTAGATTGTCACTCACTTACATGCAAGCAGCCCCACAGAAGGTGCAGAGAACTTTCAGGCATCCTAGAAATGACCTGCCATTAAAAGTGTATAAGGTAAACTGTATCAGGTTCGGGAGTGATTACAGATGTAATTATGCCTGAACAGTCTGGGGAGAGAAGGTGGGCAGTACCAAGAACCTCAATCAATCCTCACCCAGCTTTGCTGTGGGATGAACAAGATATGTGACTGCAACTGAATAGTCTTGAACTTTAGCAGGGCTACTCATGTGTGTATTTTTGAAGTTATACACCTGCTTCAGGGAATAATCCCAAATCTTTTAAAACCAGTGAAAGTTTTCCACTGACTGATGAGCTCACTATCATACCTTAAGTGTTTGCGTGTTTGTGCTTAATTTTGTATGGCTGATTTAAAATCCCAGTTGTTAGGAATAGAAAAATACGTATATGGTATTAATGACAGACTTTTAGAAGCGATCTGTTCATTTTCTTTCACTTCCAAGTAATGTTGAACATTAATTTCCTGCAAATGAAGCAATCTGAAGTAGAGTGCACAAAATAATCTTTGGAAATTCTGGACTAAATGAAAATAATTTAAAGTTAAGTAAAGAGCTCATCTGTGGCCTCAGTCCTCTTTCTGGGAAGCAAGGGATACATAAAAGAATCAAAAAGAAAGCAAATACCGAATTATCTAACAGGAAAGGAATCTACAAATATATGTAATAAATTCCCACATTACATCATAAAAATAACTTTCTCACAAATGCTGTCATTGCAAATGCCAAGACACATAGGAGAGCATTCAATTAGTAGTAAAACTGAATAAGCAAATGAGAAATTATTTACATTGGAAGTATGTATTTTCTCATTTTGAGGCTTGCTGGCTTTTTTTTTTTAACAGATTAACAAGTTATCTGTTATAGAGCAGGTTTTCCTTATACTAAGAATTGGTTGTGGTAGAATTTGAAATACCGTTTAATTGATGCAGGCAGCATCTCGAAGAATGAGCATTCACAATAAACTTAATGTTTTTATTAGCAAATGTTGACTTTTTAATCCAACATAATAATTTGGTTAAAATTAAAGCATAAACATAGTTGAATAGTTATCTGTAAATGGAGAACATTCAGGAATATAAGAAAAATAATTCCATCTTCATTACATCCAGGAAAAGTAAGCCTGACCTTTTTTTTTTTGTCATCACCTCTGAAAATCAGGCCCTGGATTTCTGTTCCTACAGATGTAGCCATTTCAAGAAAGACAGTAAATAAGCTATTTTTATTTACTTTCTTCAGAGGGAATCTGTAAAAATAAATCATTAATATGATTTCTTATCACAGAGAAATGATACACAGTAGCAACATATTCTTTAAAGCCAGAAACTTCCAGCAGAGCATTCTTGTTCACATCCCTTTGCCCATTTGGCCTACGCGTCCTTTGTCTCTTTCAGGGTTTCACTTGTCTTTTTTTTTTTTTTTTTAACTTTTCCTTGGCTTCAAACCCAGAGCTATCAGAGGCACATAATCTAATGGAAAATAATACGGCTGAAGAGATTAAATAGAATAGTTGGCAGCAGGATCTTTTGAGTTCTAAACACATGGTGCTATCTCTAGTCTTGCTGAAAGTGCCTTGCTACAGTTTTCTTGTTTGTTAAATAGGAAAAATATTAACCTGTCTCTTGGCGAAGCAGACTTGGAGCTCAGAAATGGTCTGTGTAAATGCTGGGGATTATTAGAAAAAACATGTTCAGCTTGGGAAGGGGGTTCTGAATATAGGGATGAACCCACTCAATTTCAATTGCTGCATATGAGTTTTTTTTCCCTAATATAACAATTAACCTCTTAGAAAAGAATTAGCACTGAGTTTACATGTTGACTCTATAGACATTGGATAATTGCTTTTAAAAAAATCATCTATAGTCCAGGAAATTACATTTCTCCTTTTGTTTCTAAAATTACAAACTTCTGACTTCCCAGCTGGTAATGCAAGCAATCAAAATCAGGTCTCTTGAGTGCAGTTGCATGACACACATGAACAACAATCTCATTTCATAAAGAATTAACCCACAGCCAGCCACATTAACTGGCACCAATTCCTGCCACAAAGCCCACCTGATCCGAGCACTGTAGTTCCCACTTTGTACAGGTAGCAATGTACTGGTCAAATAACAGCAAGCCTCAGAGCTCTACCCTAACAAAACTCCCTGACTGAGGGAAAGAGTTTGGAATAAAGCACCAAACTGAAACTCAGAAGCTCTGGCTTTGTTTTCTGTCTTTCTTACTTAACCTCCCAGAGTTTCACTTTCTATCATATAGAGACAGTAATACCTCCTTTGACTGTCTTTTTAATCTAGAATATAAAGAAAGTTACATTACCCCCCCCCCCCCCCAATCTCAGCTAAGACATCTAGGCACTACTGTGGTTCTAATCAGTAACAGCATTAACCACTATTTAAACAGAAGGGCCTACTTCAATTTGAAATTTCCTTGATTTTATCTAGTTAAAATTCTCTTTGTAATTTCTCTGATTTTTTTTTTTTTCTTCTTTTTGAGAGAAGGTAGGAGGAAAGGAGTTACTTGTTTTGGGTTGATGATTTAGTTCTTTAAATGCTCCAAGTATAGGGTCATAGAAAGGAAGCAGAGAACATAGATCCAAATGAGGAAAAGCTGACAAATGTAACTTCCTTCAGCAGGATCGCTCCCTAAAATGTGTTCTTTAGAGCTGAGATTTAAAGATGACCTGCAACTGTAAGTCCAGAATAAATGTGTAACTCAGTTGTGCACTTTTCTCAGTGACCTACCTTAAAGTGACCTGGGTGGAGGTTCCCCTCAATACCTCCCCAGCACTTCACAGAATAAACACCTTGCTGTTTTCAAGTGTTTTTTCCTTGATATTTGGTCTACATCTTTCTCTACTGGGTTTTAAGCCATTGCAACCCTAATTATAGTCCTAAATCAGTTAATTCTTCTCCTTTATTAGTGTTTACTGCAAATGGTTATCTTGGGTAAGCAATATTCCTCACCAGTAACCAATTAAGCAACATGTAGCCACTTTTATCTTTCTGTTTTGAAATACTTCTTAGCTGAAAGATTCAAAGAAACACCACCACATTCATTTGTGCCAAAGACTGCCATTCAGAGGGTTTTGTGCTACACTATCCAGTCTGGAAAAAGGTTATTCATACATTCAGAAGACTGACTCTGCTGGCATAGGTACATGTTTGTATTTGAAATTTCTAGATTGACAGCCCTTCAAAACCAATTGCCTTCTCTTGGAACAGGAACATGAACCTTTATTTCTCTTTGATTTGAGAACTGACACCACCGTGATCTCCATCATGAGCCTAGCAATATTGTGTTGTTCTTTACAGGCAGGACTGACTGCTTGAGTTGAATGACTACATGGTGACCTTGGGGGACCTGCAGGGGTTGTGTGTGTGTGTTTGATTGGTTTTTAAATTCATCTCCTCCATGTTGTGGGGGAAGAAGCCTGTAGACATTACATGATCCGTGTGGATTTAAATGACAGTTGATTTCAGCAGCATCTTACATTTTTCAACACAGATTTATGAACTGTTGAGGCTTAGTACAAGTTTTTTGGTTTTTTGGGGTTTTTTTTAGATCAAAAGATCAGGACACAAAATGTACAATGAAGAAACAAAACCATCCCCCGTATACACCAAGAAGCACCACTACATACCAGATTCCCCCGACAAAGATGTCTTTAGCATGAGTCCAGAAAATGGACACTCCAAACTGCGCATATACTTCAAGACAGGCAGGCATCTGCCAGGGACAAAAGTCTGTCTTCTCTCATGATGAATTGCAACGGAGCACAGCAGTCATTGCAAGTTCAGTGAAAAGGGAGGCTGCATGTGAAGTGCTGCTCAACAGAGGGGCATCAGAAAGACTGAACGAGCTAAAGCTGGCAGGTTCCTTATGGCTTATGCCTCCAGCCCATGGTTCTGCTTCTGCTCTACCTAGTTCCCTGCTGCAATGCTGGGCAGAAGCAGCTCATCAACTGTTCTAGGTACAAGGCTTCTCTTGTACACAGGGAGCCTTACAGCTGTGTTTAAGAAGGCAGAATTATTATCTCCCATTGCTAGACAGATTTAAAACCCCCAAAAGACTGAGGTTCTCAGAACTACATGTATAATTTTAAAATCCCTAATGACGGAGGATCTGAAACTCAGGAGGCCCCGAGTCCAATTCCAAGACAAATTTGAGCACTTGTGACAGAGACAGATGAGTTACATCCATTCATGGAAAGAAAAACAATGTTATGATCATGCAACTGAATTGTTTCTAATTAATTCATGATCTATATTTCATACTGCTGAAGCAGGGTCTGGGACACACTAGAAAAAATCCTTCACGTAGCACATGCTAACGGTGGCAAGGGTGCCAACTCACTGATTCCATTATTAACAAGTTTTCTTGAGTTTGTAACTCATCTCTTAATGTCATTCTCTTGTTTCTGGACACACGTAATGAGTTGTTAGTACAGTGTCAGGGAGCAGCAAGGGTCAGGTGCCCCTTGCAGCCCAGGACCTGAGGGGTATCCCAGGGCTGGCAATGAGGGAGCAAGGTAGGGCAGACCCTGAGATCAGGGCCAGGTTTAACCAAAGGTCAAGCTCACCAGGCAAGTTTGTGGTGATGAGGCAGGTCCGAGGTCAAGCAGGGCAGTTGATCCGCAAGTCAGCATCTGTATTGGGTACAGCGATGAACAAGCAGGTCTGTGGTGATGAGGCAAGGCCAAAGTTAAGGTCAAGCTGGAAAGTTAGCCTGTGGTCTGGATAAAAAGGGCCCATGGCCTGGCACAGGCATGGCTGCAGCTGAGCTAGAAACCAGCACTCCTACTACACAGCCTAGGGTTGAGCTGAAATGGGGCTCCTGGACAGGGGTGGGGTGGTGGGGAGGCCCCAGGTGAGGCCGGTCAGGGCCATTAATGCTTATATGCCCTGATATATAGATGCACTGTGTTTTCAAGTTTTCTTTGTAAATAAATGCCATGAAGAGTGCCATACATTTGCCTGCCACATAGAGCAGGACTTTAATGTTACATAAATAATAACCTGATGCTACAAACCCTTGTATATGTCATTGAGATCTTATTACAGCCTGGGTAAAGGATGCTGGGTGTTTGCACTGATGAGGCTATTTCAGTATGACAAGCTGCACTAAGTGGGCTCAGATTTGCATCAGTGGAGTATATTTGCATATTGCACTGCCAGGGAAAAGAAAACCTTCCATATTGCAAGAGTTTGCCACACACAGAAATGCCGCTGCAAACATCTGAGTATGTGAGCAGTTCCAATGAAGGCAATACTCTGTGAAAGTGCTGTGTTGGTGCTAGCAAGGGTAAATTAAAGGGTCTGTGACATTTCCAGTTTCTTGGATGCTCACTGGAAAACTTGTCCATATACTTTCAGGACTTTTTGCAATATCCATTGCCTTTTGATTTTATAAAATTGCACATGGAAAAAGAGTGGCAGATATTTATGGCTGTGAGAATTCAAATAATCTTTTGGAAGAATTGTTATTAGAGCCAACCTTAACTACAGCCAAATATTCCCATTCTCTTTCACTTCAATCCTTGATATATGCTTGCCTGTTGAAAGGCAGCCTGGAAGAGTTGTCCATATTTCCATTCTATACAACAATACTTTTTTCTATCAGCTGCCGATTTCTGATTTTTTTTTTCATTTCAGATTTTTTTCCATTTCATATGTTTTTAAAAAGGACAGAAGAAGCCAAAAATGTATCTTATTTTCCGTTCTATGTTGCATTTTGTAGTTGTGTCTTAAAATTCTTCCATAAGTCCAACACAATCTTATTCCTAAATTAATACAATAATTTGAGGCCAGGACCTTGAAAAGCTGGCACCACATTTAAAAATCTAAGATGACAACTTTTATATTAAAAACCAAATGACTGCATATCTACATAAAACTGTAGACACATGCTCATACATGCATATGCACACATACTTTTAGTGTAGTGATATGTTATAATGGGTTTATATATAGGCTATTAAATTAATGTAAATGAACAACACAAAGCAGATTACCAGCAAAAAGTGCAGTAACAAGATTAAGACCAAAATTATAATCCCCAAGTAAATTGAGAAGAGAGTCATAACATGAACAATTTTATTCTGCTCCTACGATATTTGTGTTCACTAATTTATCTACAAAAGCTATTTGGGGGAGCAGGGAGAGATCCTAAGGGTCCAAGATTTTTTCTCCAACCAGATTCAGGCTGGGTCTCATTTGATTGAAGTGGAAATGCACCTTTTGCAACAAGTGCCGAGTCTGAACAAGAGACTCACCATGTCCGTTCAAACAGCAACTCTGACAGAGATACCAATGGGGGAAAGTCCTTCAGTCCTTCATGACCTGGAATTTAAGCAGAACCTCCAATAGACACTGATAGCCCAGTACAACTGCTCAGCTCTCCCTAGGCCATCCTGCAAATAGAGCTAACAGTACGAACCTTCTTCAGAGAAGCACGGTGCAGTTTAGCAGGGCGGTGCTGGTGCACAACAAAGCATTACCTTCAGGCAAGTTAGTGGGAAGGAATTAATAGAAAAAGTTAATCATAAAGTGAGAATGCAACAGTAGCAAAAATGAAAGTGATTGTAAACTGTGTTAATGCATGGATAATTCATGTAGTAAACAGAACAGAAGAGAAGGCATGCAAAACATTGCTTTGGTGAATGGTGTAGGAAAACCTGTCAGCAATAGATGTCAAATATATCCTTTGTAGCTTCACTGAGGTATTTTGCAGCGAAACAATCAAAACAAATATGCAGATCCTAATTATGGGACAAGAATCTTTTTGTAGTTTGGTGCTAGGAGCTCCCTGGCAGTTTGCTTTGTGACACTCAATTTTTGTGCTGTGCTAGGACTGGCTGAGAGCTCAGAGCCCACGATCCCAGTCCAGTTGCTAGGTGAGTTTATGTAGCTCAGAGTACAGGAGCAGCTCTGTACCCCTGCTATACAGATGCAGTGAAATTGCTTTCCTACTTACACTGTGCACATACAGAAAGAATTTGGTGTTTTGTTTTGTTTTTTTTTTTTCTTGTTCAGCTGTAACAATGTGCTTCATTTCTGGCTGTTCAGCTTCTGTGGTTTAATATTTATGACTCTGCGCCTTGGACTTCCCAGGTGGTCATCCCTCTCACATTGTGCTTAGGGCCAGGGTCCTCTCCATGCTGTGTCAACCAGAATGTTCACCAGCAGGTGCTGAGTAGCCTCATGATTTCCTCAGGCTCCATAGGGTTGGAAAAACCATTTGCTGGACCACCAGGCAACAAGCAGCAGTTATATCTGGCAACCCTACATCCAAAAGGGAAGATTATGGGGTTTAAAGCCATCAGGGACCATTCCACATCACATAGCAACTTTCCAACTTATTCCTCCATGCTTCAGCAAGAGCAAACACAGAGAGACACAAGGGCTGTCAAAGGGCCCTGAGAGCATCCCCCCCTCCGGGCTGTTTGGCTGCCTGGGCTCAGGGCCAACTTGGAGCTGGTGCAGCTGAGAGCTGCCCCACCTCCTTTGCTGGCCTTGGACTTCCTGCAGGACCTGCTTTTAAGCTAAGCCCCTTCCATTTGGCTCCCATCTGAGCTAAAGCTCCTGCTATGTCACAGCCATGCCTGTCTCTGGCTTTGGGCCTATTGCTCTGGACATAGACCCTGAACTGCAGCTGACTTCCAGCCCGATCTCAGACTGGCCTTATCACCATGATCCTGCCTGGTGCTTGCTGGGCTGTGCCTGGTCCTCGTTACCCTCACTGGACCTGCCTTGCTTGCCTCACGTGGGGGCTGTGGGACTGGTGAGACTCCTGCCCTGCCAGCTGTGTTACAGTGCTCAGCTCCCGGCTCACTTTCCCTTGCAGAGAGCCAGCTCTCGCTGCTCCCTGACAGGCTGTTCCTCTCAAAATCTCCACAGTTTTTAAAGACTGATGATCTCGGCAAAAACATCAACCCTTTTTCCTTCACAGAAGAACAGAAATGGTGGATTCAGCCAGGAATCAAACCTACCACTTACACTACTGAACCACAGCAGGAGCAAAATTAACAGTCTTGCATTGTTTCCCCTCTCTCAGCGATGACAGGGCTAGAAGCTTTGGGAACTCTTTTTCTTAGTCCTCCAGCCTTTCTATACCCAAAGCATAGAGACATTTTGGAAATAAATGCCATTAATTCACAAGTAGAAGAAAACAACTTGTGTGAGCAGTGGCACTTACAACTCTTGGAGTCCAGTGGATATTTCAGTTATGTGCCTTTCCGACCTCAGCTGCAACTTGTATCACACTGGCACCACAAAGAGAATCACTGCACCAGCAAGTGTCATGAGACTAAAAAAAAAAAAAAAAAAAAATCCTCTTTAAACAGTAGGTCAGAGGCAGTCCAGGGAAGCTGTGGTCAACATGTCAGGATGCTCTTTTCTTCTTCCCTTGTATTCTTCTCCTGCCTTCCTCTCCCTGCCCCAGCTGATTTAGCTGAAGGCTTGGGCCCTGCTCCTGGAAGAAGTCTTTTTGTGCCTATTGCTAAACTCCTGCAGCAGCTGCTCAGACCTTTTCCTACCAATGTGTTGTGATGCAGTCATGATTTTACCACAAAAGTGGTGTTTGCCTGCCATGAACTCCGAAGAGTTCAACACTGATTAGGAAGGAAGGAAGGCTGGCTGGCAGGCAGGCAGCGTTACTGACTAAGCCTGGTTTCCTTAGGAACCCAGCCTAAAAGAGCAAGAAAGTAAAAGCATGTGTGTTCTGGTAGGCAGTGAATAATCCATTAAAACTCTTAATTAAAAATTTAAACATGTGTCTGCTAATTACATCACCCTTCTCCTGCCCTCAAAAAGCAGCAAATGAGCATAGCTGCACACCTGCCTGTGTGTTTATTTCCTTAGGATGCTGCTCACTTGCTCAGCAACCCAAATACCAGCTCAGGTAGCAGCTGCCATTGTAAAAACATTCTGGGGAAGAGTGATGACAAATATTTTCTTTTTGGTAATGAATGGCAAAACTGCTCACAGAAATACTGCTCACTGTTGCTGCATGCCCTGAATTTGTTGATGTTTTTCATATATCAATCCTGATACTATTAGTTCTCAACTCTCAGACAGGGCTATTTAATGCCAGCAATGCACATTCTGCTGGCCAGCCGTCTGAAGACCTGTGAAAAGAGATGGGGTAAATGGTTTAAAAAGTAGGCTGTAAGGATGTGAAAATGAACATGGACATTGTAAACTCAAAAACGGTAGAGAAGGATCTGCCAAGGCTCTAGACCCTCTGGAGATTCTCAGTCCTGCAGGGGTAGTGTGGTGCTCCACATTTCAAGCACACATGGGGTAAGGAGCCTCAGCACGGTAAAGGGACAGCTCAGACTAACTGTTGTCCATGCAAATGGGCACTCATAGCAAATGAAACTTGCTTCTCCCTCCGTAAGTTACCCTACAGTGAATGTCCTCCAGTATATGTAGCCTATGTAGCTGCTCTGAGTTGGCTGCATTGCAGCCACTTGACATTAGGCCACAGTCTCTGAGTTGGGAAGGCTGTTTTATTCACTGCCTAGAGAAGTAGCATCATGTTCAACATTGCTGTTGCTATTTATTACAGTCATTAATTTGGCAGGAATTAACCAAATTCTGGCAGGTAGCGTATGTCTCTGTAAATTAGCATAACTGTGCTGAGCTATAGTAGGTACACTGGGTGAAAAATCAATTCCCTGATTTTTGGCTCCTGGCAAAACAGGCAGAGGCCAGAGCAGGAGGGCATGTGTGTCCACTGGCACATATATGGTCACTCTCACCAGATGTTCATCCAATATGCTCTCCTCGAGAACTGCCTTTACACTGTGGTCCTACCACAGCCTGCTGAACCTCTTGGGAAAGGGTCCAGCTGGGATGTGGGTTTGTTTCCTCGGGGGCACTGAGAGCCACACTGGTACTGCTCAAGGCCTTCTCCAACTCGACCTAGAAAAGACTCAGCAGACAGTAAGGAACTCTGAACCCCTAAGCCCCGACACTGTGCATGGCTAACAAAGCACTGCCTCAAGACTGTGAATGACCCTATAAGATTATCTTTAAAGTGATATTTTAATGCATTCACTCACTGTTTTAAAGCTTCACAGGTGATGTCTTGAGATGACATACTGGAGAAGGCTTCATTATCCTCAGGGGTACAGCCAAGGAGACAGCTGCCCTACTGCTGAGTTTCCCCATGTTGAGGTCACATCCATCTAAGATGGCTGGAGTCAGGCAACTCAGCTCAGGGGCTGCCCGAATCACTGAATGATTTTTCATGTCAGGTGAAGCATCTGTTATTGCAGGGTAAAGAAACTAACTGGTCCTTCCTTAAAAAAAAAATTGGTTATTTGTTAAAATCTGAGGTATATGTAGATTTAGGATGCCATATGGCAAACCTAGGGGCATATGAAATCCCAAGCAAGGCCATGAAGTTAATTGGTTCTAGTCAGAAATATTGGGCCCAGCAAGCCTGGGCTCTCGTCACAGAGGAGGGAGCCCAGGCCTGAAATTCAAAAATTGGCCTGTCTTTATAGGGTGTCAGCTCCCAGTCCCAGGGCTTGGTCACTCCCTGAAATCCCAAGCTTGTCTCTGCTCCTTTTGCCTTTTCCTAACTTGCCAGGAGGGTGACATGAGCATCTGTGTAGTTCAGTGGCAGGACCCTGCTGTATTGCGCTGCCCTGCTATGTGGGGGTCATGGTCAGAGTGCTGGGAGGAGAGAGTGGTTCATGCTGAGGTGGCTGTTTGACGTGGACTCATCTGCTCCAGTAAATGATCTCAGGTCATTCTCATGGGTAACGTTCACTCTGCTGACCAGGTGCCAGGCTGAGCTTTCTATACTGTTTTTGCCGCCCCCCCCGGAAGACTGTAGTGGCAGAGCCATTGAGGACCCGCTGTTGCATTTACCCGGTATGTAATCTCCAGCCCTGACTGGATGGCACGGAGTGAAGCAGTGTGGTGGGGTGAGCCAGTGCACGTAGTCACAGGGTCTGGGTTTCTGTGGGTCAGTGTCACTACCCTTTGTGCTGCAGTGGTGGAGGAGAAGCACCCAAGGCTTACACCAAAACCTGTTCAAAGTGGGAGTCGGAGGATGTGTCTGCAGCTCGGCTCCCCAAACAAGGCTCAATTACTTTCCATTTGTGTAGAGAATAGGTGTATTTAATCCAGAAACAGTAACAACCAAAAAGTCATTTCACTAAGTAGCAAGATCGTCCACCGCTTGGGAGTAGCTAGAACTATTTACAAAATGTTTTCATACTTCAGCAAGGAAGAGGCTGCATATTTCTGACTGGAGCAGAAGGCAATCCTGTAATAATGCCTCATCTTTACCAATCATTCCAAATTATTCACATGAAAGATCCTGCTTTCTCCCTTGGACTTTAATGAAGCTCCTGTTGAACCAATTATTCACTAGCTATTCATGTATTGTCAGAAAGGAAATCGCAGAAGCTTTGTCATTAGGAATAAGACATGATTGGCAAGGCACATGGCTTTGGGGTGGGTTTTCTTCTTCCGCTTTTTTGCTCTAAAGCCATAGGTTTTAGCTGGCAATTTCCACTGCTGTAATCTGATGGAAACTGATAAAACGCATCAGACTGCAGTACTCAAATGAGAAAACACTCCAGATTAGTATGAATATAATTATGTTTTTCATGACATTGATTTTTTATTTTCTAACTGATAAAAGTAAACAACTGGGGGGGGAGTGCCAAAAAACAACATTTAGACTTTAGTGAGATAATTAACTCAGCAATTAAACATATTTTGTATTCAGCATTTGTCCTCCATAGCACACAGCATATGTGACGTTTGTCCTTTATTCAAATTCTTGCTTCTTGCAATCTTTTTTGTCAGCAGGAATGGCAGCCGGTGACAGTCCTGTATGAAGGCCCACTTCTATGGTGCTTTACTTTGGAAGATTAATATTCACAGCTATGGTTTGAAGGCAAGAGGCAGCAAAAAAATCATTAAGCTGAGCTAAAGGAGCAGAGTTGAGAAGCAAGAGACCTGTGCAACAGGCATTTGTGTCTGTTTTCTTTTTGCCAGTAGTGTTTGGAGGGGAAGTAAACCAAGCCCCTTGTGATCCTGGCTGCTCTGTGTACTACTCAACTCTATCCAGCAGCAACATGGGGCTGCAATGTCAAATGCCCTGTGCTCTGATCCCATTTGATATCACAGCATCAGCATGGGCTAGCACATGGGCAGGATATGTCCAAGGAAAATTAAAGGACAAGAATTGAAGACAATTAAAGAGGCTAGTCCTTTGGTAGGGCTGCCTGCTGGTTCAACAGTTCATTTCTCACTACAGCATGAAACATGGGAAGAGGCATAAGCAACAATGGATCATTAGAAATCTCACTGGCCTTTTCAGCACAGAGTAGTTCTTCCATCATCAGTTCAGCAAGGCGTGAGTGAGTCTTCAGGGAAGCTGATTGTCTCAGAAGGTATGAACTATGATACAGGAGAGATGTCCTCCATATCACTGCCCCATCTTCATCTCTTTTAGAAAAATGAGGTCATTAGGAAAAAGTTACAAGTCTAGGATAAATAAAACATGCTACTTGAGACTTTATAGGCAGGATCAAGAGGGACAAGCAAACACTGTGTCAGGCAGAGGTGTGCAGATATGTCATGCAAAGGATGACACAGTACTTCTGCATGTCAGCCCAAACTGCAAAGCTGTAGCTGATACTGTGCAAGTTAATACCCAAGCACACTACAGTTTATCTTTTTCCTTTGAGACAACAATATGTGAGGCTTCTTTTCAGGGCAGAACTCTGTCTGAGCCTCAGGGAAACTCAAATATCTTCCTACTCTGTGAGATTCCCATGGCCCAATTTAAGCTGCTGCTGCTGCTGCTGCTGCCGGGGGGTAGAAGGGCTAACTTCTGAGCTGTCATAAATTTCTATAGTAAACATACTATGACAAGTCATTCCAAATTAATTTCTTCCTTTCCCAAGCTGAATTTGTCAGGTTACGTGGTAAAATCTTGTTTCTTGCTTTGTCCTGAGACACTGTGGTGCATAGTAACCATCAAGCCTCAAGAGGCTGTCTCACTGCTAATTTTAGGTAATGAAATGTATCATGTATGTATTCATGATACATACAAATCACCATGTATCTGGAGCACAGCCTTCCCTAAATCCAGGGTGTTCATCTTGTGAAATCTTGTGGCCATTTACAGAATGCAAAAGTTGCACTGATAAATGCTTTTCACTATCAATCAGACATAAAATGTGTTTGTTATTGTACCGACCTTGGGAGATGAATAGGAAAGTGCTTTGTCCTTACCCTGCAAGACAGCCACAGGAGCTGGCTATGCTTTAGCACAGGCCAGACTAAAATAGGTCTGTCCGTGTGATAGGTTGATAGAAGAACCCTGGAAATTCTGCAAGTTATTTGAGTGCCATTAATAGTCCCACCAATAGGTGATATCCCTGAAAATGAATCCCAAAGCTGGATCAATGATTTCATTCATAATTCACTGCTCCACAGATATGACAACAATCTAATTTTTTGGAAAACCTATTGTGATTGGTAACTGCTTCACCCCTTAAAAAACCCCCAACCTACTCTTTTTATGAAGCTAACTGGGACAGGAGGTGTGTTTGTGGGGAAATATTTCAGGAGAGAGATAAATCCTATGGAAACAAAAGGTTGTGTAGGAAGTAGTGCCCAAACAGCAGATGAGCAATGGGGTTTTGTGCAATATCTACCACAAGTATTAATATGAAGAGGAGAAATCAGAAGAATCATCATTAACTTGCAATCCAAATAATTTTAAGAAACTGAGATCAAGGTAATTTAAACATCATTTTGTTGATGGTTATAGATTTTGCTGCTTTATTTGCCTGTCTGTTATTTATTTTCCCTCCTCTTGCCTTCCTGTGAAAAGTGCAATACCAACAAACGGAAAAGGCCAGGGAAGAGCAGTCCCCCTCTCTGCTCCCACTTTAGATGGCTAACAGCCTTCGAGTAGTTAGGTCCCATCCTACCTTGTCTCTAGAGCCAGCAGAGGTGCCTGCAGAGCATTTCAGGAGTTCTTGCTCAGCTCCCTGCTCTAACTTGTCCTCTGGAGGCACACTCTCCAGTGGCTACACAGGGAGCCTGGAGAGCATGGCCTTCTAATCGCTTACATTTGGTACTTACCATCACAAAGAACAGCCAGCAAATACATAGGGAAGAGGGAAGGTGACTATTCCCAAGGACTTAAAAGTAGGTACGTTCAAAATAGAACAATTTTTAAGTACAGTGAAGTGCTACTTCTAGAATGAACAGGAAAAATAATATGTAGAATGAGAAGTGATTTTCAAGCCGGATCTATTTCTTGAAATAGTCTCTCATATGCTGTTATTGTTCGACTGTAATGCTTCTTTTAGGGCAATATTTTACACCGATGTTAACATCTCCATGGCACCATAGACAGGAAGGGCTTCTAAGCACACAATTTCTCTCACACTCAGTTCAGGAGCTCTTCCATTTTTCTATGCATTTATGCTGCACCACTGACTTGAGATATTTGATCCCGAATAATGATAATGGTTTGCTTTTCTTCATTCCATCCTTTCCTCAATCTCCTTTGCAAACATTGATAGGGAGTAACAGGGCCTCATGAGGCAGAAAGCCCAGCCAAAGCTTGCCTGTGAGTACCTGGCAAAGGTAGGACTAGAAGACAGACATACTCGATCCTTCTCTCATTTGAGAAGCAGCTCAGGTCAACATGGCTCTAAACTTTGGAGATGATCTGCCTGCTAAGCTATAGCACATTTATGATTTGCAGGTTTCTAGTCTGACTTGGCTTCATTTTTTAACTTTTCATTTTCTTTTTAGGGAACCAAACTCTTCACTGGGCTTGGCAGCTGACGGCTATTAACTGTCACACTCCAATAACCAAGGGATAGTTAGAACAGCATTAAATATTTGCACTGTGCAGCAAGGCTATACTTCATCTCAGTACACATGAATCCCATGCTCTTTTTACACTGGAAGAAAACCCACCTTATTGCTATTCAAATCTATCTGTCTGTCTCTCTTCCCATACTGTCATTACGCATGCAAGGCCTGTCAGTGCCATTGACACAAAAACCCCCTCTCACTTTATGCCAACACCAGTGACACCTGAAAAAAAACCCAAGACACAAAAGAATTACTGCTTTAAAAAATTTTCTTTATTTGGCCTTCATTTTCTGATAAAGTCGCTTATTCCATGTCTTTATAGAAGTATTTCTCCTGCCCTGCAAGGGTGCATTGTTTTCTCTCACAGGAACAGCTTATAGATAATTCTGTATGAAAAGTGGGTTTTGATAACTGAGGTTTGTCCATTTTGTATGTCCCTGGTTAAATTGTGAAGCTTTGTTTTGAGCACAGTTTTTTTTCCCTCATCATCTTAACTGCCATTTTGAGTCTAATCTTTTAGGAAGTATCCTACATAGGCACTCCTTGTGGTCTGCTTTTAAAAAGCAAAATTTATTTTGGCCTCTGCAGGAAGCATTTAAAGCACATAATGAATAATGTTTGACACAGGAGTCAGTTAGCAGTCATTTTAGATTAACAACACTGCTCAGAAAAAAACCTTGCAGGGGATTAGACCAAGGGAAAGATGCTTAGGCAATAACCTATGAGCCAGTTGGTTGCTGAACTATTCACAGTAGACATAACTATCTCCGAAGGTCTTAAGTGTGAGAATTATCTCCAGGAAGAGAACAATGAGTTAGTGAGATATAAAACAATAGGCTCATGCTCTAATACAAGCAGTTAGCACTGCACATGTTCACTTCTCATTTAATCTGCAAGACTTTCAGACAGTAGCAGTTGGTGCCCAAATTAAGACTTCCTCTCTCCCTTTGATCTTATGTAAAAACTAATGAATTGTGTAATCTCCAACACCTCTGAAATCCCGCTGGTTAAAGGGAAACTATCCCTACCTTTCCCATGCTTGTCTCAATTCACTAAATGGGAGCTATATTTAACAGCAGGCCAATCACATGATCGCTAAAAAGGAACAGCACAAGGATCTGTAATCCTAATGCTCTAGAGCTGTGATTGCTATAAATCCTTTGCAGAATGATTTCCTTTAAATCCCAAACATGTCATCACACTTTTAATTAACATTTCTTTATGAAAACTGTGGATAAGACCCTTTAAATTAAAGATTGTTCCCAGACTTGTCATCTTCAAACAGTGTGCATTTCTATTGTCATTTTCATGTAGCATATTTTACTTCACTTTATAAGTAAACCTTTTTTTCTTTCCTTTCCCCTCCCTTGCCTTCCCTTCCTTAACCCTCAAACAAGTAGTAACAGCTAGCACTATTTTTTAAGGGTAAACAAATAGCTTTAAATTAGTTCATGTACAAAAGGGAGAATTCAAATAATCAAAAGACCAGCAAGGAGTACAGGCAGAGATGTGGCTGATACTGCCCTACGTGAATTCTTATCACATTCATCTCTTGAGTTTACCATCTAATTGAGCTTACTATCTTCTTTACAGAGAGAAAGAGATTGAGAGAGGAAAGTGATCTGTCCAAAGTAACAAAGTGGATCAGCTGAAGAAATGGAAACACAACCTTTATTTCCCGATTCCCAGCTCTTAATTCTTCTCAGCTATTTAGCATGTGGCTTTCTGAATACCAGGCCTATTTCCTTGCCTGCTCATCTCAGCAGTATTGCTACCCACTTAGGTGGTACTAAAACAAGCCCAAAATGCAGGATGCTGGGCACAGGTTATGCAGTCTTATTTCCAGCAAAAGGGAAGAGTTTTATCTGAGTGACGGTGATATGCTTTGGCTGGTGGCTAGTGGGAAATGGATTTCCAATATTTGTTTTCCTGAAAGTAACCCAGGTAAGAACTCTGGGTTTGAATGATGGCTTAAGTTCAGTGACAGACTCACTTCAGTTATCCCATCTGGGATTTGAGACAGTGTCACATGTCACTGGCAGACAACTCTTTCAATGATGTTTTTCAGGAAGCCCAGTTTTGTAATGTGCTTCTGTGTGGAATAAGCTGGTAGAGGACCAAAGAGAGAGGAAGAATATTTGTGAGAGAGAATATTAAGGATGGCACCATTATCCATCATATAGATAAAAAACCCCTTCAGCAGTGAGAAGCAGGAAAGAAATACAGATCCTGAAAATAATCCAGAATGAAATCGTCAGGCAATTTGACAGCACAAATTGAAATTATTTAGCATGATTTGGCAATACATTTCTAAGTAGCTATATATCATGCAAGAATATCCATTGACAGATATTGGAGAAATAATGAATGGCTAAATAGAGCAGGTCAGACTCTGATGCCCTTCCATGAATTAGGTAGTAGTTTTTTCCTTAGCTGCTCACACCGGCTTCAAATTATGCTTTGTAACTGACACTCAGAGCCAAATGTCAGGAGCCCAAGCTCACCAAGCACGTCAGCGGAGAAGCTCAGAACGGAACCTCTGACTTGACTTTCTTCCAGCTTGAATTGAAAACAAGGAATAGCCTAGAGAAAGAAAGAACGAAAGAAGGAACGAACCCCCGCTATGTTATGACTACCTTCCTTTACATATCCTCCCTTCCTTTACAGTAGTTATGCTGTCTTGTAGTTTCATTGATACAGTAAAGAATGTTTACATATTTATATTCTGTTTTAAATGGGCCATAATTATCTGGCCAGGACATTGATAAAGTTGTTTCAAAAGGAATGGAAACTGTGACAGATGCAGAGCAAAGGGTAGTAAATTTAACTACTAGACCATTGGGTTTTTCCTTACTGACAGCCAAATTCATGCAGTAAGCATGGTGTGGCATATGTGACTATACATTAAAGCAGGGATTGCAACACATCCTTCCTCGGCCTGTCAGCTTCCCTTGATTAAAATATATTGCATGGAAACATCAATTAATAATTAACCATGAGATGTAAAAAATAACATTCTTCTGATCAACCCATAAAGCCTGAAGACCATGCACACTGTAGCTTCTTTCAGTTTTGTTTGCAGTTCCATTTTCACTCCAGTATATTAATTCCTGTTCCTCCCTCCTGTGTTAGAACATGAGAAATGTAAAGTCCAAAACTCTTTTGAGAGTAGCACTATGAAGAAACCAGACAATTCATATCTGCACAAAGCTGTTCATGAGTAGGTCCACACATAGACAAGGCCTGTACATGCAACCTTTTTCAGACAGAAACTGTGAGCCTGAGTCCTTGAAGAACCGATGGTACTTACGATGTGGTGACCTGTGTTTGCGACAGTGGAATTCCATGGCCTGATGAGGATTTTCAGAAGTGGCTGGTATGAAGCTCCTGGATGTACTTGCAGGGATCCCACCAGTTGACCCCTAAGATGACAGAGCCTGTTGTCCAATGTATCAGACTGGATACTGGGCCAAACAAAGGAATCGGGGTCATATCCTTGATCTTTCCCCTTGCTCTTTGCAATACACAAACTGTAATAACAACGTTCAATCTCTGTGCATCCCTTGTTCCATGCAATGCAGTAAAGTGCAAAGCCCGCACTGACTTAACATTCTTTGATGAACCCTAGCCATTAATTTTTCATCTCTCCTGTGGTATAAATGCCAAACTGTTGTTCCTTCCCTTCCTTACTGCTGAGATCACCCTTGAACACCCACCTGCACACTGAAAGTCACATAGAAAATGCTGAGATCTAGCATGTACTGTGTGTTAAGCACCCATTTCCTGTTCCCATTTCAGTATGATATGTGGAGGAAAGCTGGACACATACCAATACAAAACTGGGAGTTACTGTATGACAATTTTTTATTTATCAGTATCAAATTACATAGCAAAGTAATGAATGCAGTGTCAGATCACCTCTTCGAATACTGTAAATACAAACAAAATCCACCATATTGCTTAGTTATCCAAAGTAAATTAAAAGTTTAAAAATGTGCGTTTCAGAGATTCTGTTTGGCATATCCTGTCAATATATCCTGCATAAATATTTCTGTACCTCATTTTCACTATGTGTACCTTAATTAAATACAGCCTCTAGAAAGCTCACATGGAGGAGATAGGCTCTATCTGTATGTTTATGATCATCATCAACTCATGCATCTGCCCTGAAATCACTGAAAGTACCTATCTGCCAGCTCACCTGACAGATGAATGTGACTGTACGTAGAGTGGCCAGACCCTGCTCTCACATAGTGCCAGACCCAAAGCTACTGCCATCAGTGCAAGACGACTGAATGCATGACATCAGCTTTGGATCAGGTCCTTGAATTACTGACAACATAGCTATTCACTTTCATGGAAGCTGGGCTGGATGTGATGGCCAGATCTTGTACACTCAAGTATGTAAGGAAATTCTTGGGACATTTACACTGCTCTTTACACTAGTGTGACTCCACTATATAGAAAGAACAATTCCTGGTTTATAACGTTAAGTGACAAATAAAGTCAGGTCTGTTGATTTCACGTAAGTTGAGTAGGATTTGGCCAGAGCTGGATACAAAGTAGATAATTCAACAGAAGTATTATAATGGTGTTAATCAGCAGTGTCATTTACATGGGACTTCCATATAAACTGTGTAAATAGAACAATTTTTCCTGATGGATGAGAGAATAAGCTTCACTTAGCACTGGTTCCAAAAGGTAAGACTACTGAGACAGTGTAGTGGTATGAAAAGGAAAACACCATAGAAATATATATTTTGTTTAGAATACAATGAGCAGAAGTACAGAAGCGTTGATGCAGGTAATTGGAAAGGGGAGGAAAGGGAAGGAGGAAAAATTTAGGCAGCAATCCCATGGCAACATGGGAGTTACTCTTGATCCCTCCAATTCACCAGTATCAGTGGAAGTCAGGCTTCTCTGGGAAGGTGCAACCTGAACGCTTGATAATTACACTGGCTGCATAATGTCCAGCCCGGATGCACTCAGTCACTGGCCGGTCATAGACGAGCTGCGAGAGAAAGCCTGCGGAACAAAGTGGGAGAGAAAGAGATGGAAGAAAATGGTTAGACTACTTTTTCTGAGTGTATCAGTTTGTCACAGGGCAAAGCACTGAAATACTGGCCCAATTGTATGTACACAGGTAGCCCGGCTAGTTTAAATTAAGTATTGCGCTTGAGTGACCTGCTGAGTTGGAGTGCTGCTGCTGTTATTTCTACCTGAAGTCTCCATTTGGTAGCTTCAGGTAAATTAAATGTTATCAAGACTGATCTCTATTAGTGCCCTCAAAATGATTTTACCAGAGTTCTTGCTCTCTTTTCCAGAGAGAACCCCCGATTCCTCAAATACCATTTTAAAAACAAAGCAGCAGTTTTCCCTGCTGAGGAGAGCTCCTTTCGTTTATACTGGCTACAGCTACAGCCCCACACAACTGTACCTCTGCAAGCTTTTCTCAAAAAAAGAAAGGCATATAACAATTAAACTTTATCTATATTTACAGTTACAGGTGTTCACAATGAAAAGCAGGTGAGATATTTTTACCTGATGAGGAAAGGTAGATGACATCTGTTGCCCTTGATTACAGGAAATTTAACCTAAGACTTTGGAAACAGAGGGTACCTCTTAGCATGTGTAGACACCTACGTAAACAGCAAACTGTATGGAGAACCAAGCAGCTCTCAGAATCAGGGCACTTGGTTAACTGCTTTAGCTAACAAAGCCCTAGCATGCATGGCTTAGAAAACCAGAAATCACTGGGACCTGAGTGTTTTGAAAACCAGAGCACCTCTTTAAATGAATATAAGCAGAGAGTCCTAAAAAGGAGATTATTCATAGGTACTTGAAAAAGTTAAGTACAAGTGGCATCAGAAATTTTGGTGGCATCAGAAATGAGTCCTTCATTTCTGAAACATTTTGTCTTGGCTGAAACTATTGTGATCGAAAGCATGACAGAACTTATGGCAGAGGTGAAACATGTATTTTAAATTTGGAAGAGGTTTTCAAGATGTGAAAAGTAAACTTAGTATCTTATAATTTAAAACTCCACTCTGTCATTCTAGAGGTAATATTTTATTCACTTTTATCCTGTTTTTAATGTTTCAGATGTATCTCTCTTCCTCATCCAATCACAGAAGGAAAGTGAGACTTGCCCAGGAAAATCAGAATTCTAGCAAGCTGAAACATGTTCTTTTTAAAGCTTTCATCCACCATTTCAAGTTCCTGTGTCATGCTCTGACAGGCCTTGGGCCTTGACAGTACAAATCTAGTCTTGAAACCATGTCTCTCATAAGTACTATGTAGCTCTTAGGTACCAATTTCTGACATATTAGAAATTTTGATTCAAAGATTATATGTTTTGCTAGCTGGCTTTCAAATACACTTTCTCTGTTCAGCTTGGTTACTATTGAAACAAAGACTCTACATCATATTGTGATGCTCGCATTTAACCTGTGCTCCTTTTCTAAGTATTTCCTTCTGTGGCACATTAGAGCATATTTTTTAGAAGATGATAAAAGTATTTTATCCTTTGCAATAATGTCTGCTCCTTGAAGATTAAAAATCATGTAAAACATGAAAAATAAGGTTAGATTAAAGAAGGATAATACTGGTGAGCAAAAGACCCCATTTTCATGAATTACCAAGATCTATCTTGGCTTCTTGGTCATGACTGATAGTGAAAAGAAGCCTAGTTGATATATAGTTTTCTCTAAACTGCACTGAATGGTGGAAGAGTTTGAAACTACTAAATCTATAAATCAAGTCCTTTTCACTGGAATAGGGAGGCCATAAAAAGTAGGCATTTTAGTTGACAACGAGTAGAAAACTCGTATATCTCTGACATCAATACTTTTCTATAGAACTACATGTTAGCTGGAATTTCACAGATATTGACTGACACTAGCTAGGAAAAAATGACTGCTTCACCAACAAAAGTTAAGCACAAGTGGAGAAGACAGGAGTTTTCAGTATACAAAGATGAGAATCTGAAACAGGAAGAAATTGTGCTGTGAGTGCTATCACCGATGGCAGTCAGAGGATGACAGACAACACAACTGAGGCAGGGCGGTCCAGCTGTAATAGTTGCGTAACAGTTGAGAAATTCAAACAGCATGCCTGGCAGAAATCAGACCATTTCTGAATAACGAGATGAAAATGGTCTGCTCTCCATTAAATTAACATGCATTCTTCGGAGAAACTTTCTTGGATATGTGGAGAATGTCAATCATTAAATTCAAACTGCCTGGGAGGCAGGAGCTTGCCAGTGTGCTTCTGGGTGGTTAAAACTTGAAAGCAAGTTGTAACTGTATGTAAAACGAGGCTGTTAAGACAGTCCATTTCTGACTCAGTAAGTATCGAAGATGCACTGGGCAGGCCTCCAAAGGCAAACACGAGGCTAGGTTTTGTGCAGAGCATGAATTCAGAGAGGGATTTATACAAAAAAGAACAACTGTCTTCTATGTTTATGATCAAGGCATCAAACATAAATGAAGATGAGAAAATCCAAGGAGCAAAGGACCATAAAACTGAATTATTTTTCAATACCAACTAGACTGAGAGACACTGTCATCACCTCCCAGGCTCACTGTAGTTTCAAGCTAGTATGTATCTTTTGTCTTCAGTGAAGCTACTTAATTTATTCTGATCTAAGTGAAAGCAGAATCAGGTGAAAAAACATCCTGTTCTAATTGGTGATAGAAATGAGAGATCTGTGTGATTTCAGAGTGGTGGAGAAATGACATTAAGTACAGCTGTCAGATATGAGGTATGTAGAAACTGCAGTGGGGAGTTTGCCCTCAAACCATTCTCTTGTCTGTTGAGTTTCTCTTAAAAGGTATGTGTCTCATAGATGAAATAGAAATAGCAGTATCTGACACAATACCACATCGAATGACAATACAAACACACATATCACAAATACAGAACTACATCGCGTACTAAGACTAGGCAGTTGGCAAAGCAGACCCCAAGGGAACACCAGAAAGCACTGTTGTTTGAGCAGAGAAACAAAGACCTCTATCAGGTTGGCTGCTGTGCTGCAGAATGTTCTTTTTAGTTAATGCAGTAAAAAGCAACATGGTCAGAATATAATTCAGAGTTTGCCTTCTCCAGTGTATAAGGTACTGTGATGCAAACCCCATGATTCATACTCTCAAGGCATGGACTCAAATCTTGGAGTTCCAGCTGAAGAAGTTACTGCCCCATCTGTTTTTCACCATTCTTCTTTGCTGCTTGAATAACCTGATACACTGTCAAAATGAGCCAGATTAGTTTAAAGAGTAAGCTGTTGAATAGTAGATCTTTGCTAACCCAGCTGATTTAAACTGAAGTGGGTTAGTGAGTACTCAAACAGCTCTACCAGCGAGCAAGGCGGTGGAGGGAAGATGATAAGCAGTTGAAGGCTGTAATCTCTTTCAAGTGACCATGACTGGAAATGCAAGAAGATAAGTGAACATGGCTTCAGACTTCACACTCCTCCTACAATTTCACAGACAGAAAAGCCAGGACTGAACTCTGATCCTGTATCATGGGCCTGGGATCACAGAACTAGATCATCCTGGCACATACTAAAGTAGCTCAGCAACTATTTTAACTTCTGCCATGGCCTGAACTGGTTCCTGACTATCACTGGAATGGAGCACCGAAAGCAGTAGTACATTTTGGCCACACAAGGCAACCTCACTTCAAATATTTCACCAAAACAACTTCAGGCAATACTGTCTACCATCTTCTAATTGCAGCTATTCTGCACTAGCATTTCTACACTGCTGAAGCTGTGGATGGTGTTACATTCATTGTGTACCACTCTCTTAACACTAGAAGACAAAGGCGAGAACCAAACTCAAGGCTTTCCTACTTGTCTGCCTCCTGCCCTGACATCCAAAGCATTTATTGTTGGTGGAGTAAGAGAAATGGCAGCTGCAGGATATCTAGTAGGCCACCTTACTGTAATTAGCCATCTCGGTAAGCTTTCAGAGTAGACTGGGATGCATTTTGTCCCTCACAGGCATGGACAGCCAAGTAACGACGTTGTACCTAGTCAGGATAAGAACTTGTTTGGAACTGTGTCCAGTTCATCCCACTTATTCAGCATCTTCCTAGAAAGCAAAGACAACTTTGCTTCAAAAGCGGCTTTAAACCTTAGAGTGGTACAAAACGTATTTGCATTTCCAGATGATAGAAGTGATTATAAGACACCAATAGCTATTTTTGGCCCATAATTATTTCTTTTCTGCTCAGTAAAGTGTCTCTGACATCACTTTGCTCTGAAAAGTGTGCCTGAAATAACTGAGCATTAATCTTTATTATCTCCAGCCTCCTTACTACATACGCTCAAAGACAATGTTTATAATTGCTAGGTCTGCAAACAGAATGAGGGATGGAAAAGTCAAGTTGCTTTTTTCCTTTTTGTGCTTACCGCTAAATGATAAGTTCTGTAAGCCAAGTGCCACAAGTGGTCCTTGAGCCTCAAAATCCAGACCCAAACCAAAGCCCTCACTAAAATCAGCTCAAATCTCCCTGGGGATCATAGAATCATAGAATCACTTAGGTTGGAAAAGACCTTCAAGATCATCGAGTCCAACCAAATGTCAATGTAAGTCTGAAAAGACCAGCAAGACTGTCCACTGACTGACACAAAAGTTGTCTTTACTTTGTTACTTCTAAGAGCTGAGTAGCACTTAAAAAACATTAAAGGAGAACCAAGTTCATTTTCTTGTGCCCAGCAAAATAGACATTTCAGAGGCAATTTAACTGAAATCAGTAATTTCTTTGAAAGTTTTGTTTCCAGATTATCAGTGGTAGTTCTGAATGAACACCTAGCGCTAGTGCAGTTGGATAGGAATGTGGGAGTCTAATAGCAGAGATTTAAAAACAGTTCTGGTCTGCTTCAGTAATGGTTTAACAACACTTAAAAACAGCTCATAGTGAAGCCAAATGTTTCATTTCAAATTGTACACTTGACAATTAATTTTAATGACTGTTAATTACTAATGCTGGCTGGAAATCCGTTTATAGCCTCCGACACCCAGCTCCCCCACTACTCGTCTTTCTGCAGTTTCTCTCACACTTCCAACCTTTATAAAAAGCCCAAGGCAAAATTAATGTACTATTTTAAATGCAAGAGAGAAAAGCAGAAAAAAGCAATTATCAAATGCATTAATTATAAACAATTACAAGCTGACCCTGAGTCAGAGCCCCTCAAAACCTTTTTGCTATGTGATGTTCCCAGACAATCCTCCTCTTCCAGCTGAACCCTGAAGCACCTAATATAATCCACGCTAGCCAGGCCATTCACCAGCAAAATTGTCCCAGCCACAGAAAGGATCATGAACAGCTGAACTGCCTCCTCTTTTTGTATTTAAAGTTTCTACAGCTTAATTTGTGAACTGCCTTTTTTAAAATGGTGTTATTCCACCATGGGGGACAGTTGCAAGCACCTTTTCACACTCTCGTTCATATACAGCATTTATCACAGTTGCTCAAACGCTCATCTATTTTTATGTGATCCCACTGGCTTTCCAGGCCAGCAGTGTGGGAAGATGCAGTTTTCAAGAAACATTACCCTAGCAATTTAAAGCCTTGTAGCTGATATGACTGAGGCTTTTTTGGATGTCTTTTAGCACTGTTGGAGTGGGTTAATGTTGTGGTAGCACCAGTCTGGTCACTTGTAATCAGGTGGTTAACAATGCTGGTGCCAAGAGCCAGCCAGCCAACCTAGATTTTGCAAAAGATGTTGGCATCAGATGATTCTGCAATATAGTCGCTGAACGACCGTACGTCAACATGCTGAGGTTTCTCCTTTTTTAATTTTGTGGCAGATGGTGGGTATTACAGCCAAGAACTGTGGTAAGCCAGAGGCCCTGCCCGTTGCTATCAAACTGAATGCTGGCTATTCTAAATGGAAACGTTTTTGATTAAGGGTGGGATTTGGCTTCTGTTTTCATGTATTTTGGCACTGTGGTCTGACACATTAGACTTACAGTATATAAGGCAAATTAAATATAAGCATCTTCAAATACACTATACTTCTTTCAACCTTCACACACCTTAGCACTTTCTCTCTCAAAATATATAGAGAAAATGTGTGCATTATTCCACACATGCACATATATGTTATCATCTACAAATGTATATGTGTACAAACAAGTGTTTTTCCCTCTCTTTTAAAATGAAATGGCTCTGTGCTTCTACAGAACTGTAGTGCCAGCCTAATTACAAGTGAGAGAAAAAAGGTTACCAACCCTTTCAGAAAAACAGTCATTTAAGATGTATATCTAACAAGTGGCAACCTCAAAATCTCACTCTCACTGAAAAGAACATTAGAAAACCCTTCCTGACTATACCACTGGAGGAAAGTTTCAATAAAAACTAATTAAACTACAAAAATCTCAAGTGGTTAACTGATTTTAGGGGCTAAATTTCTGGCAATTCTAATTATCCTCTTGTGGCTTCACTTAGTGTTTCACAACCATGACAGATGACAATGAAAAAACTGCAGTTAAATTCATCCTCCCTGACACCATGCTAAGCACTAGCTTCTCCCTCTCCAAGTAAAATCAATACCATGTTTGAGTAAACACATTTACAGCTTTATTAGGATGTCTCGCTTGTTCTGTAACAGCTCCTTGAAGCTGTGGTAACAAATCGACTCAACTCAGTTAAACCTAGAGAGCTGAGTAAGAGGCTCATCGATGAGGTTGTTATAAAAATAAACTGCAGGAGATCAGAAAGCTGGAACAAACAGTCTGGTAAATGTCAATATTTTTACTTCCAGAGAATGACAAAACCATGAGATCATGAATAAAATGTTTCGGAAGTCTATATTTACTTTATTTATCAAATGGTCACATGCTAAATGCATTTCACTGTCTATGTACAACCCTCTTACACAAACTTTTTATTTTCTAATCACCAGCATGAATACTAAACCAAGCACGTCTTCAAGAAAAGCAGTGAGTATTGGTATTGCTGTCCCTATCCCTCTTGTTTTCTTTATATTTACGGACACATTTTGTGAATGCATCGAATTTCTGTAAGGATCACTCAGATGGGTGTATGTCTTCCTTAGCCTGAGGTTATACAGTCATTTATGGACACATGCAAATAATACAACTTTGCATTTACTAGACAACTATGAATAAGAGAAAGGAGTGTTTTCTGTTTAGCAGCCTTTTCCTGGAATGGAGAGGAGGTATTGAATACACAAAGCAAAAAAGAGTTCAGACTCTAATGCTTTAAACCATTACCTGTGGAAAAAGTTAATGAAAGATTCCTGCAAAAATGTGACAATAAAAAAAAAGAAATAAAACTCCACTATATTCCTGTTATTCCATTAGGAATTAGTTACTCAAGGCTGAATAATTTTATTGCATTGCATATATGATTACCACTGTTTGGACCTACTGGGCCAGCTCACTGCAGCTTATAGAATAAGGTGTCATCGTACTTCCCAAGTTCTGTACAGATGCTTGAGGTCATCAGAGACTCTCTCTAAGGAAAATTAGCAGACTTGTTTCTTTGATGCCTTTGTGCAAGTAGGAACAGTGGTTGCAACTCTATAGTGGTTTGGTCCTGAAGGCTGTGCAATGGATGGAGAAAACTTAAATCCTGATTTGAAGCCTACTGAGATTGATGGGAGTTTTCGTATCACTGGCCTATGCTGGTCTATGCCTTGACTGAGTACTGTCCATCCTTTGAAGAGGGAACAGCCCAAAGCTGGAGTAGAGGCTTAATTATTTTATACTGTGACACCCTCCACATTAATCATCTGCAGTGGACTCTATTTATAGCCTGTTGCATATCACCTCTGTTAAACTCCCCAGCACATCTTATTGTTCAAGAAAAGAATCACTGCAAACTACAATATGCTCCAAGAAAGATGTGATGGAGGAAACTGATAACAAGGTTATAACTTCTGATGGTTTGGTCCTATTTTGTGTTTTTAAGTCCACATGATGAACTTTGGAAAATTCCCTTTAGGATGAGAATCTGGTGGCTTTGGGCTTGTCTCCAACAGCCAGGATCAGGGGGAAACATTTGATTAAAAAAAACCACCCTCCAAGCTTACAACGAATATTCAAGGCACTGTATATGCCAAACCAAATACAGGTATTTTCATTGAAAGCATCTTCTCTAACTATCTGAAAAAAAATACTTTCCAGGTTGATGTTTCTCTTTGTTTTTCCTAAAAACATTGCCTAGAAGGTTTTCTAGAAGTGTTCTTCAAAAGCTAAAATTCTCCTTAGCCATTTTTGAGACAGCAGAATGAAATAAGCTTTCTGTTGTTGGTACCTGAGGAAATTTTCTGAGCCTCAAAACAGATCTGTTGTATTGACATTAAATGGTGCTGATTACTACACCTACTGCTTGGGATAAGAGGAAGAGAATTCCACTAATTTAATGTAGAAATAATGAAATTCTAAGCATAACAAAATGGAATACTATGTACTATCCTCTATTCAGTTTTTAACATTTTCAAGTACAAAAAAGGCTATGTGAATGTAACTTCATAGTTGAGATTCACATGCACAAAAGCTAGGAGATTTGAAGTTGTGTTTGCGGACCGACCATCTTTCAATAAGGTTTTTTTTGCAGGTATACTTCCACACAATCAAAACAGCAGTATGCAAAGAGAATCAAAAAGCAACACTCAATGCAGTGGGAATACGGTAGCTAGACAGCCTATGAATTTCTTGACTTTTGTGGGCTGAAATAGCCTACCCTGGCATTTTATTCATAATGCTCCTATTTTAATACAGTGGCATTTAATATCTTTTGCCTCTTTAAATATCTGTTACAGTCCTGGATTGATACTAATAATTTACTGATCACCAGTAACAGTAATGTCCCTTTAAGTAGAGTCGGAGATCAGTGTCAAACCAACCTACAAGCACTGCTACTACCACTGCTTTCAACTGCGACCATGTTTTTTCTTTTATTTCTTTTTTTATTGCAACCTTGCCATCTTCCCACTTCAAGCACAAGCCCATTTCAGTGTGGCGGAATTGAACAAATTATGGGAGATGTCACCATCCTATTATATAACAGAGGCAGCTGCAAGTGAGTGAGGATCCTGCTAGCTAATCCCACAGCCTGAGAAGTACCTTTACGGTCATTGTGTCAATCTCCATAACACCACACCAAGTCATATTAGACGTGAAGTAGATAACATATTTCAGTGTATTTTTATATTTCATTGTGTGTTGTATGTCCTGCAAATACAGCATCAGCTTAATCTGATGTATCATTTCTTAGGGGCCTATATCCTGCCCTGATTCCCAGGGGAATGTTCTTGATGATGCAATCTGACTAGTGCCTCTGTCTCTACTCAGAATACATTAAAATAACACAAAAATATTACCAACAGTCTGCGAGCAAGGTAATAATAACTCATTAAAGTAATTTCTAACCTTCCACATGAACATTTTCTTTATCATTACGTGATTTTCTAACACATGACACATTAACATAAAATGAAATGTTATGAAGATAGGGATAGTAGGCATGACAAAGTATTTTGAACGGTGATGATTTGCTTTGAGGCGTTAAGTCAATTTGTAATTGTCCCATAGCTATTACAGCAAAAATTGGAACTTTATAATTGGTTTTGAAAATCTATTTTTAACACAGTGGGTTTGTTTTTTAAAAAGTACGCAACCTATTCAACGTTTATTTCTCACAAAGCCTGTCCAGAATGTCACTGAATTTATGGTGAGGTAAATGAGGCCTTTTAAAACCCAATTTTGCAAAATATTAATCCTCTTGCTGTGTACTGAGGCTCCCTTCACACTGATGGTGTCACTGACAGGAAAAGAGACACAGCCGCTAGAAGGATCAGGTCTTGCTTCAGTCTAATTAGAAACTTCCAAGGGTTTTTAACTCCATACACTGATCCATCCTGGTGATGGATCTCTCACGTCTACATGTTATCTAAAAAATGACAGCAAGTATACTAATGTTTTGCCTTACATTAATTCTACTATGCATTTTTCTGGATTGCCTTTAAATTGCATAGGTGCAAATGCAAACTACCATATTCAAGTTACTCTATTTTGATAAAAACCACATATGTAATAAAATTAAGATGAACAGTTAGAAACCAAGAGGAGGGTAGCAAATAAGACAAAACAATTAAACCAGATTGGGTCACAATTAAATTATACTTGGACAATACTTGCTACCAGTTTTAAGTATAATGCCAGCACAGAAGAGCTTATTATTTCCAAAGAAATAATTTTGAATGGAAATTGGTAAAAAGTGAAGAAGGGAATTAAAAAGAAAACAGGATTATTCCATATTTTTCCTGAGTGATATCTATTTTTATGGTTTTGTTTAAGTAGCTGCAATTTAAACTGTGGCAAATTTCTAAATTGTGCCAGTACTAATGTTGAAATTACTAGTGACTGGCTACACTATTGATCAGAATAATGATGTGCCTCTAGCTGAAAAACCAACTAGGAACACATAATCTGGTAATTTTCTAGTTTGTAGAAGGTCGGTTACAGAGATAATGTGGCCATCTAATAGCCTAGGTTTAGATGTGATGTTTATCTGAGAGAGTTACAAATGCCATCAGAACACATGGGCGGTAAGTCATGAACATGTTGACAGGTTATCCCCTAGCAAGCAAAGATTGATGCCCTATCTGCAGCTCAGCTATTATACTTATGTATGCTGTTTATCAAACAGGAGTATTAAAGATGGGCAAAACAGGCTGTCAGTCAAATGCTGATGACATTAAGAAGGTATTTTTATTTCAAAGCTTTGTATCTCATCAGCCATGATCTCAGTAACAACAGGATTGCTCAGAGGCAATTAGCCACCCATGTTGTATAAATTAAGACTAAGGGAGTGCTGATTTCTGTTATAACATTTATCTTTACTTCAAAGAAAAGACAAAACAATTCAAAGCAGTATCCCCTTGTCTCTTCGCTCATGAAGTTAAATTTTGTAGCAAAAATCAGGCATAACAAGTTACATGCACATGCATATGTGATTGATATCAGAAAAAAAAATGATGACAACTTCCCAAGGTATCTTGAACAATTATAAAAACCTTATACAAATTAAAGACCACTGTAAGCGGATTAAGTAGCTTCTGATATCACACTCCTGCTGTTCGGTAAAGAACCATTCCTAGTTCCTTCAACTCCTATTTCAACAAATCTAGAAAGTTTTAGGGGTGGCGAGTACTGGAAGGAGGGCAGCTCTTACAACAGAGATTCGTACAGAGACGAAAATACAACAAATAAGAGGAATATTTAATTTCTCTGCAATGTTTTTAGTGAAAACAGATTCTTCTACAATCTTAAAGAGCCTTATAAATCCATTAAGGAAATTTCTTTTTAATATAGTCACAAGCTCACTCATAATTTAGTATTCTGACAAACCATTCAAATCATCTGTCTCTGCTGAAGGCATTATCAGATCTTTTTGGCACATTTAGCACTCCTGGTGTAGCCATATACCAACTATCCATAAGAACTTATTTCATTTCTCACATGTGTACATGCCTCCACCCACACAATTCCTTCACATGAATTACATAAGGGACTTAGACAAAGTCATGAATACAGTCTACCTTTGAACTGTATCAGATGTATTGTGCGAAGATGGAATTCCCATTGTATAAGCTTCATTTTTTAATTCAGTCAGCTTCTACTCTTTAGCCACCAACACTGCCCTCTGAAGATGGCTGAGGCTGGATTTCCGGAGGAGCAGGAAATGGCACCTGTGAACCTAATTCCTATAGGATTAGAACTCACAGGACCATAACACAATTTAGGTTGGAAGGGACCTCTGAAGGTCACTTGCTCCAGTCCCTGGCTTAAAGCAGGGCCAACTCAGATCATGTTAAATCCCACCTAGATCATCTTTTATTTTAAAAATTCTTGGATTCCTTCCATAAATGACAGATTCTGCAGAACAACAGCATAAGAATTATTATACTGGATTCAATTCTGTTTCCATTTTTATCAATAGTATACTTGTTTAAATCCACTGGCTTCAGTCAAGGTATTCCAAAGTTATACTAGTGCGTTCGGAAAACAGAACCAGACCTTTTTTAAAAAAGGTTTCTGAACCAAACTTTTAATAATGGAGGAGTAATGATGAGTAATTATTCTTTGCACTATGGGTTCTTTGCAAACCTATATTTATATTTCTTGTGCTGTGTTTTTAGAAACATACATGTATGTATATGTATAATATATTTAAAGAATGTTTCACATTAAGGATAATATTTTAACATTTCAATAATGTAGAAGTGCACCAAATATTACTTAGCTCTGAAATCAAAGCTGGATGTCACTCTATAGAAAATAATTTGCATTTACCTCATGAAAGCAGGCTAAAATTTGAAGATGTGATGAACCTTAGGCAAACTCTTAGGAGTCCAAGGTCGTTATCTAATTTGTAGAGGCATTTAGATTAAGATGGAAAAATAATGTTTAGAATTAACCTCTATATTAAGGATGAGGGAACGGCTTTATTGAGCCAGTTTGGCAACAGAAACAGAAACAAAAGGAGGGAAGTATCTCCACTAAGCCCTGTGGTCTCTAAAGAAAAGATAAGGATGCCATGAGGCACACTATGCAAGGACACATATAAAGGATGACAATTCTTTTGTTGCTGTCCATGTCTTCTATCAGAGTAGCTCTCTGATAGCTGAGACAGTAGTTGGTCATCTCATAAGAAGATTCATGCTAAGTTTCACGAGAGAGAGAGAGAGAGAACTTATTCTGTAAGCATGTGCACCAAAAACATTCTGAATGTAGCTTTCAAACTATAGCTAGCAGCTTTATGAGATTTCTTGGTACATGGAAGCTGGCAATGCAATTTTTAAATTGACAGGTGGTTTGAGCCGTTCACCTCAGCTTTGATACCGACAGAGGCAAATTGCTATCGGCTTGTATTTGGCACCGCACAATGCTCCATGAAGAGCTCCTTCTATCTGAATTCTTTTCCTTGAGAATAATATAACATCTTTATAGCATGGTGATAAGAAATATACACTTGCTGTGATCATTCTGTCACTGCTTCATCACGCTACTTTAAAATGATTTGTAGTTACATTCCATACTCCAGTACTTTTCATGCAGTATGTGACTAAATCATAGTAGATTACTAAGTCAATATATTTATATTGACAGAACCTGGAGAAACATTGATTTTACACCTTCTCCTATTCATTTATTATGAACTCTCTACCCAGTTCCACTGAGTAGACAGATTCTAGGAGAGAGATTTAGCAGGGAACAATGGCAGTAACTATCAGAAAAGATGCTTATTGTTTTCATTAGTTACGGTGGCGATGACAAAGGGGAGTCCAAACAGAAGGCAGACATACTCTGGCTAAAGAGAGCAGGATGGCATAAAGGAAAGCATAAGATGGTAAAACTGTCCATATTTCAATCTATTTATTGCCATTAAATATGCTTTGATTATCATTATTGCAAAGGTTCAAACTGGGGCTGACTAGTAATAAATAAATGTTAATTTAATGAGTAATAGAATGTTCCCCAAACTCTACAAACAAAGGCTGTAATTCCATTAAGAGGACTCTTGTGACATAAGCCATGTCAGCAAAGCTCAGGTGATTTGTCAATGTCATCAGAAGCCAGAGATGGAATTGCAACTTTAATTTATGGGTATTTCAGGGATTTATAACCGAAAATCTGTGGTACCCCCGAAATCCACAAGAGGTGCTGAGATGCTACAAAGTAAATAATTACTGCTTTAACTTCTAAAACATAGCAGTGCTGCTGGAAAGCAGTAAAAGCAGAACTCTGTTGGTGTTGTCTAGAGAAGTGTTTTTAGCATAAAGATACCTGCAGTAACTTTAAAAGCCAGTTTCTTATTCATGCATTGCACCAGCCTGAGTGGCAGATGACTTGATGCCTGCAGTAAGAGGCAAGAAATTCAGAGGTATTCCTGGTGCTAACTTAATAAAAACACATTTCAGCTAAAGAATGCAGTTTATTTCTTGTTGCTAGCTGTTGGACTGAGCTAGTTCTCCTTGGAGGCCAGCAGCTTCGTGTTCAGAAATGCTGAACTCGTGAATCAACTCACAGACTTACAAGTGCCCAGAAACTTTGTGTCTTTAAACTTTTTAATGACTTTAAGGTTTCAAGACCTTCACTACTTAGATAGGATCTAGAAAAAAAAACCCCAACAGATTTCTTATTTTCCACTTTCACATGGAGAAACACATGAGGAGTGATTTGCCAAGTTGGCATAATGATTGAGAAGGAATTTCCTTACAATCTGCGAGTTATACCTCTGGAAGAGAGTGCCTCCATGAAAGACCTTTCAAAATATGATCGAGTCTAACAAACTTGACCTCCTAATGTAAAATAAATCCTGCTTGATGGGGTTAGTTCTCATTATATCCCACGTTCCCCTCAGCCAAGATATTTGCTCCAACAAAACCACTGTTCAGTCATGTTAATATACCAGTCCCAGAGAAGTATGGGAAGCTTTGCCATGGGAGTCTTGTTCTCTGCTGTTTGAATAAAGGAACTACATTTCCAGAAGAGTGTATTACAACACTGAGTGCATTTTTTAGTTAAGGGATGAATTTTGAAACATTTTACTACAAGGACACTAAGATCAAAATATTACATGTACTGTTGCAACTTGATAAAAACCTCAATCAAAGAAAGAAGCTAGAAAAAACACTGAAGAGAATATAACCTTCCCATTATAAAAATTCTGTCAGGACAATAACACTGCATCTGGCTCAATGCTAGAATCAACAGAGGATACATATGTTGAGTAGTATTACCAACATCACTGCACAGGGCTTTCTAGTAAGGAGACAATAAAGAACTTTTCCTGTTGCAAATATGTACTTTGAAAACACATGAAAAGTGTGATATAGATAAAATACAGACATTTCCCTCAAATAAAACACAGACCAAATCAAAGCCTATCCAGTCCAGTATCCTATTTCCTACATATGGGAAGGAAAATGAAATGACTGCATGAAGAAGGAGACCACAGTATATAAGACTAGAATCAGGCGTGTATCTAGACTGTTATGACTCCCAAATCTCCCATCTGGACTAAACTCAGGAAAATCTCTTCCCTGAGGAGAATAAATGACCAGTTTATTATTTATGGGGTGACAGAGGAGAACTAAGATATCTCAGAAGCTAATGGAAGAACTATGGATATTCTAAAGCTCATGTTGCTTTGAGTCACAGCAGAGAGAACTATGGTGGAACAAGAACCTAAGCTCACGTACTCAGGTAAGTGTCCAATCGCAATGAGATTTCAGACAGATTTGCAACTGCTGACCCAACTTCCATTACAGAGGGGAAAACAGCTGTGGTCCTTTCTTTCCCTGGTATCAAGGGAGAACTGTACAGTGCCACGCTACCACTGGACTGCATTGCACTTGTGCTCCATACAAAAAACATCTGATGCCTCAGTGCTATTTGTGGGGGAATAGAGGAAAATAATGTACGTCCATAAACAGTGATATAGGACCTTTGTTAAGATTCCCCAAATACACTGAAGCTTGCTGTATCCAGACACATTATCTCAGCAGACATAGAATGACAAAGGGGAATTGATCTTTTAAAACACCTATTTTCTTTTCTTCCTTCGCAATGGAGTTTAGCATTTTCCACATCACTTTTCCCCTTGGAGAAAGGAATCTCACAACTGATCCAAGACCAGCCTGACAGGATGTGCCTGAACAACTTGCACTGCTGGTGGAAGGTAGCAGTCTGGAATTGAGTATGTTGTGGTTTATATCAGCCTTTCCATTCAGGGTGTTCTGAATAATTACTAAAGTCAACATTTTAGCCCTTCTACAGAAAACCAGCAGCTATGGCAGTACCAGGGAAAAGGATATAATTTAAAGAGGAAGGGTTATGAGAGACCAGGCAGTTCTTAAAGCCTGATTATTTAGTTGCAATAGTCTTCCTGCAGCTAAACTAGGAAAGAACAGAAGTAGGATTATTAAAAAAAAAAAAAAAAAAGAGTCCTGATTTAGAAAAAAAATCTGAAGACCAAGAATAAATACAACCCGAGATAAACATGGCAGACACATGAAAAGCTGCTTCCTGCTGAGGCAAAGCTTGGTTGGTGTCTACCATATTGCCCACCTGGGCCCTATCCAGTATTATTTGATTTTCAGGATCTGAAAACAAAATAGGCAAGACCTTTTATCTTCATGCCCCCCCCCCCCCGCCCCCGAACAGCAGCTTACTGGCACAGCTGATACACAGAGCACATGTATATAAGGACAAGCACTTGAAGAAGACCTTATTTATGTTATAGTCACTGTTACTTACTGGTTCAAATTTAGTCTCGTTTGTGATTTAGGAACAATAGAGAGTGACAAGTGTACACTAAAAGGTGTATGAATAACATGACCCAACATGTTTCCCTCTATTTCTGTCCTTTTTGATTCATGAAAGCACCAAAGCAATGAGTAACAACATTCCTATTTTCAGCCCGATTTAAGCATATACCAAAAATTTATCATTGATTTAAGTGATGTATTAAGTAAGGAAGGGAATTACTCATATGCTTAAGATTAAACTTATGTTGAATACTTTCTTGAAGCGGGACACAATTCTGAAGCTTTAATTTGTTAACACACTGCTTGTTATCCTCTTCATAGCTACAAGACTGAGCCCTGCGCTTCTATTTATAAAGTCTCTTTGGTAATGTTTCCAATAAATTAGTGACTAATGGAGCCCCTTACAGCTACTACGTATTGGATATTAGAGCCTTCAGGATGCAATAGTGCATCACAGAACTACATATATGAAGGTTACAATGAATGATAGAACTTTTGGATTAGATTGGGTTTTGGCTTATATTGAATCATTTTTTAAAACAGGCATAGACATAACATCCTCTTTTTTCCTTAGAGCTTGTGCCAAAAAAAATAGTAAGTTTGCAAATGGATATTAAGCAATGCCAGATATTTTCTGGGTTTGTTTTAACAAATTAACCCTTTATGTTCTTTTCTGATGTCCAAATAATTGTATTGGAAGCAGATGTTCTACCAAAATTGACATGATCAGAAGACGTCATGCTCACTTATTAACATACTGTTTAATATTCACTACAACCTGTTTTAAAGAACAACAATGTGTTAACATTTAAGCCAGGAGGGATTTCTGTACACTATATAGTACTTTATGCAGCTTGTTTATGCAACAATCTGACAGATACAATTAATCTCATGAAAACGACCGGAGTACAGCATAATGGCATATTATTTTTAAAGTAATAGGACACACTTTCCCTTTGAAAATCAGAATGTAATTAAATCATATAACTTCAGGATGCAGAGAAAAGCTCTAAAAGAGTGAAGCTCATTCTGAAGGACAGTTGAATGAAAAAAAGGTAGATTTTATACAGAGAGAATAATAGGATAATCTCCAAACAAGAGAAAGAGGTAAGAAATACCTCCAACAAATGCATCTCCAGCTCCATTGGTATCCACAATTTCACTCTGATCACTCACCAACACAGGGAAAGTAGTCACTTCATTTTCTGTAGTGAAAGGGAAGAATAAAACATGAGTTACTTGGAAATATGACTTTGAAAAGCACAACAAACAGTGAAAATCAAAACAATTCAAAACTGGAGCTCTGACCTTTAGCACAATAATTTGGATAAAAATAGATTTGGTTTATAATGCTGTCTGTATTCACTGCATAGGGATATGGGAACACATTTGATCAAGCTATTTGTTGTGGACATTTTCATTAATTGCTTCCAGCCTCATTTCTTTTCTTTATCTCCTAATATTAGGGGCAAGAGAAAAAAAGTAAACCAGGAGGAACGACATAAAACACCTGGGCATATAGACAAGACTAAGAAAAGTCCATCCTGCCAAAACCAGTGCTTCCTATTAGTTGCAGACAGGTGATGTAGCCTTCAGAATGGCCAGTCCAAGCCTCCAAAAGTTCAGCAGAAATTGCTGCATTGTAAGAACCAAAATGCATGTGAACTACCTAAAATAAAGCCATGAAATAAAAAGCAGGAACTAGTGTAAATCAAAGTGCTCCCAAATTACATCTTTTTAAACAACACATATATGTAAGAAGCCTTGCAACTTGCCATCTGACTAGATTTGGTTTCAAGATTTCAATGACTTCACCCTCTTCCTTAGTATTTCTTTTTTAAAAAAAAACTTACTTCTCTGCAACTCCCTGCCTTCTACTGGCACTCGTTAAACCTATTGCAATAGGTGGATGCTCAGCATCTTCACCTCCAATTCACTGCCACACCACAGTTCAACATAATTACACCACTTAGGTATGGTAACTTTAGAGTTCTAGGGTTATAAATTTAATATATGCCACTAATTAATCAGCTATGCCTTTCCAGGTGGTAATGTCATAATGACGTGATAAAAATATAATTACCACCTTGTCACAATACCTTGTTAAAGTGTAAATTACCCCTGTAACAGAGCCAATGGAAGTTCTGCCTCTGGTAGTCAGCATGCATTAAACTGTCTCAGAGCAAACAGATTGTCCTTTGGCAGACAGCAGGAATTAGAAAAAGGGGAGGGGGAAGAAAAGCCTGTCAACCAGTGAAAATGAAAACCATCAGAGCTGTTTTCTTTTAATTTTTGGTAAAAATAGAAATAAAATGGGAAATAGATCCTCCAGTAGCTGAAAGCTGGAGATGAGTGGTTTCTTCACTGTCCAGCAACAGAGCAGATCATAAAAATCACTCTTACACTGACATACACAGTAGCAAACAAGGAAATCTAGTTTGGGAGGCATATAAAGAATTCGCAGTCTCAAATCAGGCAAGTCTGTGTATGCTGCAGAGGTACCAGAAGGATCCTGGTTTCTGTGAAATGCAGTGTATCAGCTCTACTGCTCTTCACCATCTGCTACTAAGTGAACTAGGCAGATATAATGATGCTGCCTCCAGAGGGAACTGTTGGCTGGCCCACCAGGAGGGGAGGGGAGGGGAGGGGAAGGGAAGGGAGCATTAGCAACAACCATCCATGAGAGGCAAAGGAAAAAGGGTAACGAAAAACATAAGATGAATATTCCAATTAAAGAACAGGTTTCAGTCAGTTCGCAGTGCATCCTACTCTCTGTCCTGTTAAGAAAGCTATTTAGAAATGTGATTCAATGCTGTGTTGTGCCCTTAAGATAGTCTTCAAGAGCGATGTTTTTTAGTAATTTTAACAGCATTCATTTGAATTGGAAATCAAGAAAGGAGAGGTCTTACATTAAACTCTGCCAGACGAGCAGAGTGTATGCATCCATTTCATAAGAAGGTATGTATGACTTGCTCTAGATAATACTAAAACAATGAACAAATTGATAACTCTGTTGAAGACACATTGTAATAAACTAACCTGCTTCCTTCCCAAGTGTGCATGGGCACACTCAGATGTTCTACGTTAAATACACAGTAGACACTTGCATATGCATACTAATGTATGTGGTTGGGCACAGAGAGTTAATAATGCACAGACATTATATTTTGAATGCTGTAAGTGGGACTTGGCTTCAAATGAGACTCTATTCAAGCAAACTAACACAAGTGAAAGCTCTCACCATCATCCTTCTCCCTTCTTTTCCTCCTCTGTCTTGATTCCTTCCCTCAGCTCCCTCTAGTACTTGCAGGTAAGTATTGCACTATGAACTTTATTCTATTTTTTCTGCAGTAGGTGTAATTGTAACTGAATTAGTCCAAAACTCCCAAATACATCAAGAAATTCAGCTGATAAGAGAATAATCTTTTTTTTCTGATCACAGTTTTCCTACTGTATCTGGGTCATACATTCTGTCTCTATAACTTTATATATTTTCAAGAGGAGCAATAATCTCATCTTTTGAAGTATTGAAGTTTCAGAAGGAGCCAGCATGGCTTTGGAGCATATACTACATTATAAAGATATTACCATCTGCACACATCTAATAGGCAAATTATCTTTCTTTAACCTTAGGAGAACTTCTACTAGTGTAGTAGAGTCTACTAAACTACAGTTAATGATAATACATATTGAAAGATACAACAAAGTAACACTGAGGTGTTGGGTTTTTTTTCTTTCCTCCACAATAACTGAAGTCAGTTGGAATTAAAACTGCCATTAAATTACCTTGCTATCTCTGTGTAATAGCATAAAAATAGCTAACATCTCTTACTGATCTGTATAACAACTAGGCACAACAGGGTAAATTAAGATAAAGCAGAAGTCTCCATTCTGAATATCCTTGCTTTTGTGACTTTAATGTTGCTTTAAATTCATTTTTGTGTGTGATCTATTATGTTATAAAACTCCAAAATCCATCATAGCAAACATAGAGACACCTTGGCTAAGTGCACCGGTCATCAGTGGCCTTGCTTTTCAAAGTCATTTCTGATTTCATTTATCATTCTGAGAGCTTATGAAATAAAGAATAATTACATAAGTGTTTTGAAGTCCATGTGCTGCTCCTCAGGGCATAAAATCCAGTGTACTATTTTTAAGCAACAAATATCTTCTACGGTAAACACCCTGGGATACAACACATTCCACTTGGATATAGTTTCCTGGAAGCCCAGAATTATGAGTGCAAATTGCAACAAGGTATCTATAATTAAGGCAGTTTTGGTAACAAGCATTAATGAAACCTAAAATGTTGGGACTTTGTTTCAACTATCAATGATTTTACATTAGTGAGGTACTCAACTGTTTTAGAATGGTATAGAAATAACCAAAAGCAAACAGTGATGTGGTGATTTCATAGGCTGAAGACAATATTCACAGAAAAATCAGAAGGAATTAGCTCATTGGTAAATTTAGTTATTGTTAATTTGTTGCACTACGTACATAAAGATGTGAAATCTTAATTTTCTTCAGGCAAAAATATGTGCTAGCATATCTAGCTTAAGATATTTTTGCAGGTAAAACAGTCTGGAGAGATAATAATTGGAGAGCAATATTAAGTGAAAAAACAGTGCTCTTTCCATTCTACTACATTTAAGCTCCCAAATGAACAGAAGCCTATTTCATGACGTTAACTGAAACAATCGAACTCTGATGATAGCTGCAAATACTACAGGTCTGTCTTTAAACCAAATTAGAATCACAGACTACACGTCTACTCTTAGTACAGTAATAAACACCAGCAAGCAATCATTACATCCAATTAGGCTGAGTACTTTCCTTAACTGGGTCATTTACCAGTCTCTCTTGCTCTTAAAAGTAGATTAAATGTGTAAACTTACATTTAATTACCTGTAACAGAACTCTTATGGGCAACATGTTCGAGTGTCCTTAATTTTGTATTAAAATAAAATAAAAGGAAGAAGGGAGCCCTAAAGTATATACAAAAATGTCTAGCTATTTCCTCAAATAATCTTTTGATCCGTGGGCTGGTAGTGGTAGTACAGATGCTTACAAGATGGAGACATATTCAGGTTTCTTTTGTGAGCTTTAACTTGTTAAAAAAGGAACAACTGTGAAACAGAATTCTGTCCCATCTCCTCCCCACCTCCATCCCCTCTAATTTTCTTCAGATCAGGGGCCAAAAACAGATAAAAAGAAAGGAGGAAAAAAAAAAAAAAGAGACAGGAAGAACTTAACATAGAAACCTGAACTCAAAACCTATAAATGTCTCTGGGCAGCTGTAAGGTAAGAAGTAACGAGAAAAGTATTTGAAACAAGCTCATGTCAGTCAGGATGATTCTGAGCTCTTGCCTCTCTCCAGAAGGTAAAACCCAGAAGCCTACAGGCTCTAAGTCTCTGCGCCTTCTTCAGCACATTAATACAGCTTTAAAAATCATTAGTATAACAACACCTTCTCTTGTTTTTTCTACTGTAAAAAATAACGTTGTTGCTGTACTTCATACAAAGATACCACACTTGATAACATAAATCAAACAGATACCGCAACTCTCCCACCGTATTGGCACAGCACTGTCCAAAGTTATAAGGCAACGTGGGGCAGGGCACTGTGCACTGAACCCCTGGTTAGGAATCCTTAAGACTTCCAGTGATGATGTATTTCAAACCTGGCAGTCCTGATCCAACCTGTCATTTCTAAGCAAACAGAATGAGATCCTGCATTTTCAGGCTGGGACTTTCAGATAGCTGTACTGGATGAACACTCCAGCCCCCCGGCCCTTCTGTGTGCATGGTAACTTTGCCTTGTTTTGCATGCCAACATCTCCTCTCTCCTCCATTTAGTTCCGTGCATTGTTTGGCCTGGTGCTGTAACCATGCAGGGCTTGTCAGAAAAATACGGAATTTATTTGTGCAAGTCAGTGGAGTTAAATAGTATAACAAATGAGATGCAAGTCAGCCACATGCTTTGGGATCTTTCTAATCAAATATTCTAATAATACACAACAAATGATGCTGTATTCTAATGAATTCAACACGTAGCCAAGAAAACTTTATAGCTAGTAGTGTAGAAGAAGTTAAGCTTTTATTGCTATAATAAACAATGTTATGCTAAACAAGTTATAGAGTAGTTGTCATTTACAATGCATTTATATGTCTATGGCATGGTACAATTAATATAAATATTAATTTATTTCCATAATAAAAGACCCGAATAGTGCAATCAGGCTAAAATTCTCTTTGCAGCTTGCTAAGCAAAAGTAAGGCCATATAGCTGTGCTGGCAAGGATGCAAAGTACTGTCCCTCAGAGGCAGCTAGTTAATTTTCAGTAGAAACAGAGAAGGAGTATGATGCCAAAGACCTTGAATCATCTGTAGCTCTACTCATGGTCCTACAGGTATCTGTAGGGGAAATGACGGTGTGCAGGCCCCCTCTTCCCTCTCTCTTAGGAGATAACGTTAATCCAAAGATGTTCAGTGAGACTTGTCTTCTCTTTATAGCTCTCCTCAGACATACACATTGTCCCATTATCTAGTCAAAAGTATTTTTATTCAGACGTCATACTCATAGCATCTCACTAAAGTGTGATTCATAGGATTAGAGTTAACAGGGGAAAGAAGGTTCCTCCAAAGGAACTCGTGCACTCATACACATCAACTATTAGCACTGATGTAAAATTAAACACTATTCTTGCACCCAGCATATATCCTTTGAACCTATGTCTGATTCTGTCTGCACCCCTGTTAATTCAACACCACGCCTTTGAAATAACTCTTGATTTATACCAGCATGAGATCAGACTCAGAACTCTGTATCTAGTTACAACAATTGTAAAAACTGTAACAGCATCAACTAATGACTCATGAATAGCTTCTATAGGCCAAAATGTGTTTTGTTTACTTTATAGAAGGTGTGGGAGCCACTTAAACGTCAGTATTTTCTGTATCATCACTGCCAGTGCCATGAGTTGAAGCTCTACTTTATTTCTCATACTAAATAATTCTTTGTTTGCACAAGTAAACAAACACTGTGACTGTGTGTAAAAGACAGGGAAGCAAGAGGTCAACAGAAAATACTAGTTTTGCTTCAGTTTGGTGCTAATATAACATTTAAAAAAATATATATATGCATACATATATGGAAAAACTGCCCTAAAGAACAAACCGCTGATTTTTTCTGGCATGTGTCACAATGTTTAAAGTTTAGAATGGCAATGAACTCTGTTGAAAAAGCCTTTCCGAGCACACAAGAGCATTGCCATTTGCCCGCTAGGCACAGATTTCAGAGGGAGCTGAAACTGCGCCCACTGAACTGCCAGAAAACGCACTCCTCTAACTCTGCATGGCTGCTGAAGACATAAGGTAGTGTTCAGAGCTAAATCCTTTTCCTGTGATCTCTGTCCAGACCAGGAAAGAGGTTGAGGACTCAGAAAAGGCAAAGGGTGTGAAGTCATAGGCACCAAAATTAAGAAAAGCTTCTGCAGATGTTTCACTAATACAACACAATGACAGTCTTGGAGTTACTATGAAGAGCTCAGATCAAAATCAGTCCTGAAGACAGAAGAGATAGGTTACAACAAATGAAACCCATGAACTGTATGATCCTCATCTCTATCAAGACCATGGCCTACTGCAGTCAGCTGAGCAACACCAGTGAAATTACAGCATGACACAAAACCAGATCTGGCCTTGGATATCAGCAAGTACAAATATCTCTTCTTGCACTGTCAATCCTATGTGTATCGGTTTGGCCACTGTACATCTTATTTGATCCTTACATGTAAAAAACCAAGCCAACCCCCCCTGTCCCAGCCCCAAACTATTATTTTTTGAGCTGTATATGGGAATGGGAAATACAAACAAATCTATTTCTATCCGTAAATAGGTAGCTCAAGAATTGAAAACACACATAAATGATGACAGTTGGAATGTCAATATCTGATGTAAAGAATAAATCAAAAATGTACATCCAAGTTATGTCGACACATGTTCTAGCTCACACATGCTCTTCAACCTTCTGAGACTTGGCTATGGGGACTGTGCAAAAATGAAGCATCCTTCAGTTCAGAAAGCAGACTGTGCACTTCACTTACTGTTTGCACTGACCCACACACTGCAGGAATGCATGTGTGTTTGTACTCCATTTCATGGTATTCTACAGACATATTTAAACCACTGCATAGCTGGACCATCACAACACTGTCCTATGGGAGAATTTTTTGACGAATATCAACCTATAATCAGGTCAAAGCAATTCCTACCGGAAAGCCTATCAGGGCATTGGCAAAAAAAAAAAAAAAAGAAGAAAAAAAAGAAAAAAAGATAAGAACATGTTATAATTTGATTTTGAGCAGGACAAAAACTGTATTATGCCTCACATTTTTTATACATTAAGCATATTGCCCTAGCGGGGCAAACGCACCTGTCAAAACTTGCAAGGTTTCTTAGCTATACCTCAGTTTCAGAGTGGTGAACACAGAAATCACATCATTTAAATAAATGCCATGTTACATGACAGCTTTGTTTATGCTACATGATAATCTGAGAAGCATGGGTTGTCAGTGGAGGCAGAAATGGGCCCAAGGCACTTCTATTTTACTTGAGCATCAGTAAGACTGAAAAGAGAAGGAATGAACATTAGGTCACTACAGAGCAGTTCTGAAGGAGCTTTTTCTTCTGGGAGAATTTATACTTAGTTTCATAAATAAAATCTGTCCATAGGAATGAAAGAGACAGCTTTCCCTAGAAACATTACTAAAAATAAGTTAATGTGTACATATATTTCTCCTTTAAAAAAAATAATTAATTGGATACTAGTTGGACACTGCTGAGGTAGATATACCAAGAAATTCTACCGCATTGCCTTTGAAGATTCAAATTACTTGTCAAAATTTTAATTTTTCATCCTTTTAACTCAGAGCTCAGCTCTAGAACTTTTACAATTATCTTTTTCTTCTCATTTGTAAATTCTGTGTTGCCTTTAATTAAGATCTGCCCAGACTACTTACTTATTTTTGAAGAATGAAACATGCTTGCTAAATGAATTTCCTCAGGATTTTGCGGGTTTTAAATCTATTAGAAGATCTCACTGCAGTGGAGGCTGAAATTTGTTCTAATCCCAATGGGAAAATAGTCTGCTCTTAAACTGCCAGTTAAAACCAGAGCAACTCCACTGTTTTTAATGGAATTCTTTAAGCTTTATGCCAGTCTAGAAAGAGAATTCAGCCCAAAATGAAGGAGTTTATTTTTCCCCTACATTAGTTGCAGGTAATTTCTTAGATAATTAAATACCCCAAACTATGATCTCTGTAGTATCTCTTCATCAGTTTAAAAGTATTACCTAACAAGCAGGACAATCAATCTACCACCTTTTAAAATAATGTCAAATACATTTTAATGTAAATTTTGCAACCCTGAATTTATACAATTATACTTTTATACAATTCACATAGTGAATTAAATTCATTTGGATACAGTTATTATAATAGTAGTTTTGACAAACAGTTTCCAGCAAGAGCTCTTGAATTGTATGTTTGTGTAACAAGCCCTTTAAAGCATGGCAGTAGCATATAGGCATTCATAAAGGTAACACAACAGGCTTTACAGTGCATGTGCTGTCATTTAAAGGAAACCCCAACACTATAAAAACAGGCTGCTTGACAAAACCAAGATAACTAACTTAGCAGACAAATTAAAAATTTCCAGTGTCTATCTCTGCAGAACCTTGTTGAACTCCTACTGTTGCCTGTCACTCTGTTACCTTTCTTTAAAGTTTTATTTCTGTAGTGATAAATTGCTGAATCATTCAGTTTTAAGTTATTTCAACCTAAAACCCAAACCAACTCATTGATCTTCTTTTTAGAAGCAATAAAACATTTTAAAATTAATCAAACTTTAGTTGGCACGTACAGCCAAGTTCAGCTTGTGATCTTTTAAACCTAATTTGTATTCTCGTATTGTCAAGGTGTCAAGGTATACCAAGATACATATTAGAAGGAAAAACAAAAAAGTTTCCTGCTCTGAAGAGTTTCCAATCTGAAAAGCAATGTTGGTAAGCAAGTAAATAGATACGTATAAATAAAATGTGGACACTCTGCTGTTATAATTAAGTTATGAAAAGTTATGAAGAAAGGCAAGAAGCAGATACTGCTTTAAAAACCAGATAAATATGCAGGAAAAAACTCTTGGTTAGCCTACAGAATGAGATCATTTGAACTGTAACTTAAAAATGTGGAAAAAAAATTGGAAAATGCTTGTTACTTGTTCCTTTTAGAACCATTTCAGTATAAAACATATACTCAATGATTAGTTAGACATACTGCCTGCTTTTTTGCCATCTTTTCCTAGAGGAAATAAACCCAGATAAAAAAAAAAAAAATGAAGACTTTCAATTTAACATTTTTGAAGAAAAACTTTCCTTTTTTATGGAAACAAAATTAACTTCTGTAACTCTCAACTTGCCAAATTTATACTTGTACCAAGCTTTTACTCATCTTTGCTGCTTACTGTCTTTTCATTCACCCTCTTTCCCTCCATCCTTCTCTGTTGCCTGTTGATTCCTACTGATTAGAGAAATGACCGAGGTGTCTACTGGCTATCTGGAGGCTGATTGTAGCCAACGATCCTAGCACAATTTGGATTTTTACACCAATAAAAACTTACAAGGATTCATTCTTTTTCCAGATAAATACAAATCTGATCTGATAGCTGCTACTCAGCAGCAGGAGAGGCGGGAGCAGAGGGTGCCAGGAAGGAACAAAGCTGCTTGGAGCAGGTTTTTCTGCTGAATGCACTTGTCAAACTTGACCTTAGAGCCTGAATTGTTTTACTCATCCAGTCTCTTATTTCCTTGTTCTGATTTTATTCTTAAATGCCTGTACATTTTGCATGTTCAGGCTGAAATTGGAAGAGCAGTGCTCTCCTTCTGTAGCTCCAACCTTTTAAGAGTAGGCCTCCAGTTCCCCGTTTACAAAAAACAGGGAATCCACCAGTGTCCCATCTCCAAGGAGAAGAGGGCTGTCACTCCCCACCACTTTATCCAACTCCAGCAAAGGGTGTGCTCCAGCCTAGCCTATCCCTAGCAGTTTGGCTTGGCCTTGAAGAACCAAACCTCATTTCTCTTTATCATCAATTTCTAACATATTTTAATTCCTGTATTCATTTCCCTAAGCCATTTGAGATCACAGCTTCATGTGCTCTTATCTTCTAGACCAGTGCAGTGACTATTCCAGAACCCAACACACAATACATATCTGGTGTGAACATCTAACATGCTTTACTTTGTTTCTCCAAACTTCTGTTTTGGTTGCACACACAAAGACCATTTTATGGTTTCTGTATTCTACTTTTCCCAACAAAACAACTGTGCCTTGATTTTTGAAACATTTAAGCTGTCTAGTTAAGCAGGAAATCAAAAAACAATCTTTACATTTTTTATATTTGGGTTTAGCCAAATATAAAAATGTCAGTTCAAAAAACAGATACTCATATTCCACAGTGCACCAGAGATTAAAAGAAAATTGCATTTTTAGCACTCTAGTAACTACAGTGTTCAACTACTCACAAACAGATTTTCATATTTTTGTAATAATTTACAGTGTGCAATAGGTATTGTAATCTAATCCACCACGACTGCATAATTTTTGATCAACTTGCTGTTGATAAATAATGCAAGTATTAGGTTACTAAATTTTTTACAATTAAGAGACTAAGAAAGCTGTTTATTGCCTTCCGTTATACCCTCTGTTAATAAGATCGTTGTTGCAGATGTTCATGTATGCTGCATTGGTGTTTAATGGTGCATGATGCTCTAGGTGGTTCCCATAACCTTGCTTTGTCTACTATGAGCTGACTCAATTGATATGATAATAAAGAAAAGAGGTCTGAAACAAGCTGGGCTGTACTGGCACAATTTGCATAACCTTTAAATTTGCCATCATTTGATAGCCAACTGCTCCTAAAAATTCTTATTCAGTTGTCAGCAACAACAACATACTGTACAAACAGCATTCTGCAATTGGACAGGTGGGGAGGAAAGAGAGGGCATGCATAGTCTATTGCGCTTTTATATTCTATCAAGAAATGTACTTATTATCAAATTTATAAAGCCAACAATTTGGAAGAGAGTTCTGCAGTTTCATTTGTGATCAATTGCTATTAGTCACAATGCATGGCCTGGCACCTCTTCAGGTTCACAGTACAATATCACAGTGTCAAATTACAAGTGACATAAATATTTGGTTCCATGGACTCCTCTCTGATTTAGTTTTGACTGCTAATCACTGGGACAGGCAGAGGAATCAGGATGGGTTAGGAGGGCTGTGGGGGGCACGGGGTAGCGGACTACAGCAAACAAAATCAATGTAAGCAGCCTTCCAAACTTTAAATCTGGTTTCCAACGACTCTGTGTATTCTTTTTAAACAAACACTAGAATTATATCACTCAGTAGGTATAGCCAAAACCTAACAATATAAAAATAGTTCATGTTTACTGTATTCACTACATCTGCTGTCCGTATATATTTTGTCAGGTCTACTTACTTCACTGACTTTATTATTCATAACAAAGAAAACAGCTATGGTGAAAGTAAGCCCGAACCTACTTTCATTCAAAGGGGATCAACTATTTAAATGTTATTTTTGTGATGTCCAGAGATTTATATCTAAACTGCCACTTCATATTCTATATTATGCTCAGGTGTGTCAAGGCCAGGTCATTGGTATACGAGTAACATGCACAGCCTATTTTTCAGATATGGCATTTAAACAATTTCCACTTTGCTTTATCTGTAAAACCTACTGTGGAAATCACTGAGCCAAACTGATCATAAAATCTCACAATTCCACTTGTAGACAATTAACCATTTTTGAGAACTCCAATTACCCTCCCCCCCCAAATTAACTCCAGATGTTTTGTTGTCTTTCACAAAATGAATCCTAAATCCCCAAAGTCAGGCAAAGCAGGACCCATTCAAACCTCCCCTTTGTCCACTCTTTCCACTAGCCAGGATCTCTGCTCTGTCCCTCCTGGAGCTAAGGATTTGTCTTCCATTCAGACACCTATTTCCCACAGCTTCTATTGCCTGCAACTGGATGCTACAGCAAAGAAACTTCTAATCAAAGGGTCAGTTCCTGCAGTTAATTTTCATCCAGGGTCACCACACATACTCTCACATTTTACTCTCCTTCCATTCTATGCAATTATTTTACAGTGACTATTTGAGCAGGTGAAGATTAGAGGCTTGAAAACGTAAGTTCCATCATTTATGGCAAAAGCATGACATGGATAGCTACAATTTAAACTTTTCTACAATGTTCATTCAACTGTCATCACAACATGGGAAATAAAATCTCTAAATTAAAGATGATAGGCTATCAGAGTCTGTAGGGCACCTTCTGAGTAGAGATTCTGCTGTTCAAACTCCTCTGTGATGATTTGTTATGAAGTGAACTGCTGCCTAATAAAAAAAGGCTAACACTGCCAAAATAATGGAAAAGAAGATCTTCTACAGAAGATATTCTGCCTAGGTGCCAGTGGTCAAAGGGCCCAGTTCTTTATGCACCTCATTTGTAACAGACAACAAAGAAGATACCTTAAGGTAAAATGTGTTATCAAATCTTTCAGCATACATAAAGTTTGCTTTTCGTATAACCTCTAGGTAGACTACAAAAATTGAATCGGAGATTGCAGACAGGGTACAACACACAAAAAGACACATGGATCAGTATAAACCATTAATATTCATGAATGTTTTAAGTTCTCCGTGGCCATAATCGATATCCAATGAAGTTAATGAGATCTTTCCATTGATTTCAAAAGATGCTGGGTCGAGCCTCACAGACAATAATATCACATTCTCTGCAAGCACTCCAGCTGACAACACATACTTTGATAAGTTGCTACGCTCCCATCCAGAATTTCAGCAATGAACAAAAGATACATTATCTTATTTCAAACTGGTTTTGCAAAATGAGCAATATACCATTATAAAACTCAATATGGAGCATCTAATATCTTTAATTGAAGAGCAGTCAAGGCCACAGTAGTAACTTGAGATATTAATGCCAATATGTGATCCATAAATAAGACAACTGTTATTTATTTAAGAAGGAAATGAAAAAAACCCAAACCTTAATGTGTCATCCTCCCAAAAGGTTGAGATTTTGTTTTGTTTTAACTTTGAGCCTCTAGAAAGCGGTGCTTCAAACTCTTATGTCTTCTAACACATCTAAGCCCATCCAATAGATTTAATCGCTGATAAGTAGAGTTATAAGTTCAACTGGCCTTGACCTTGGGCAGTATGACATTATCTGAAAACCATTAATGGTCTGAAACTAAAGGAAAAGCTCATTAATAAAAGCAAAACCATACAAAGGTACAAAGGCAAAAAAAAAAAAAAAGAAGAAAAAAAAGGAAGTTTTATTAAAAGTATTGATCATGACCTAGGGCACTACAGACATTGATCTTCCCACATCTCCACAGGAAAAAAAAAAGTTAAGCCAACAAATAAGTGATCTATTTTGAAACCTGCTGAACAAGCCATACATTTAATTTCTTACAATCCAAAAAATAATCACAGCAAATTAGGGTAAAGAGAAAATATATTTCTCTAAAATTTATTGGTAAAAAAAATTACTATCTGATTAATTTCATAGAACAGCCACCCTGTTAGCATGATTTGAACCTAAGTGTCAGGAGGTGAGAAGGCTATGCACTGTAAACCTTTAAAGCATGTGTTTCAGATTTCAACTCATTAAAGCACATGCTTTTAAGGAGAAAAGGGTAGTCCAATACTGAATATTGCAGCAACACAGAATGCATGTATAGAAAAGGCCAATGCTGAACATTAAACTTAAAGCATACATTTAATGAAAAGTTTATAGGATAATTATTTTATATAAAACAGAATACTGTAGTTTTGGATTTTCTTCAGTTTGTTCAAAAAGTCAGAAAGATATCTTTAGACTGACATAACATTGTAGCTGCAAAAAAGTTGCTGAAAAACTAAAAGTCACCAGAATTGCATGTTTCGTGTACATGGAGAGGGGTAGGTGTCATTTTCAGAAAATGGGATAACCTTGACAAAGTTGCATCAATTACATGTACACGTGAAAAGCACAAATTAAATTTGGAAGGCTTCCCAATTACTGAACGAGCGATTCTGCTGTCTCACCAGTCTTTTAATATAGTTCTATGAGAAAATTGGTGGTTTTCAGCATATGAGATGTCAAAGCGATCGTTTCCCTTCTGATAGTACATTCATGGCTCTGTCCCCTTATTCTTTGATCATTGCTTTGCAGACATAATTCTACAGTATTACCAGCTGATCCTGGAGCAACTTTCCTTCCAACTTTGGAACTACAGTCTTTGTCGCTAGATAGAAGTTCAAAATAAAACATCATGTTTTATGCCTCAGAGTGAGGCTTCACAGCAACTTCAGGCACTACAGTTTGCAGATACTATAGTCTCATCCTTGTCTCCTTCTACTGCAAATGCTGCATTCTCTCCTCCCATGCTGGCACTAGTACTCATCTGGACCTGGCAACAAGCCGGTTCAGAGAGCTCACTACCCTACCAGGTTAGGTTTCTGCCAGTCTGTGCAGACTGCTGAACTGGTTCCCCACGTGGGTGGAGAAGTGCTGGCAGGGTAGGGGAAAAGTAGGGGATGGAAGCGTGTGTCCTAGGAGGAGCCAGTGATTTCTGATTTTTCTATCAGTTTAAAACTGCCAGGGACCCAAGTCTCAGTCTCTTGTGCTCCGAGGACTGCATAGCCATAGAACGAATAAGGTGAATCCTCATTCCTTCCATGACTGCCCACAACAGTAGGGGCCTGCCTTGGTAACCAGAAGGCTTAATGACTTCAATTCTGTCTTCTCAGGATTTCTGGTAGGTAGTTCTGTTGCTTTGTGGTTTGAGCAAACAGAACAATATTGTGCCATTGTAATTTTTTCTTTACAAACCACTTCACAACTCACTCAGGTCACCAGTAAAATGGTAACTGTTTTAAAGTATTAGAGCCATTTATACAGGAGGCATCAGGAATTTATGATAAATTAATTCTATGTGGATGATCTAATTGAGGAATAATATCACTAGGAAGGCCTCATTGCTCAATAAATAAATTAAGCTACAGTGTACTAAGGTATACTTTCCTTCCTGAACAAGAGTGTTCATTTTGTATTTAATGGCACCTGAATCGGCATCTTACTGTAAATTCATTCAACTTTGCTCTCCAGAGTCAAGCGAGACAGGCCTCAAGTGGTTTAAGAGGTGGCCTTATTGAAATCCCCCTGCCCAAGTCCAGTCTTGATGTTAACTGTGCATACCTGTTATGGGTAGCACCTCGAGGCTATATATACCATTTCTGTGGGGACCTCTTCAGTGTAGCGTGTGCCATCCTCTTGTGATACGTTTAGACACATTTGGGATAGTAAAAACAAAAGTTGAGTGTGAAGAATTGCAAACGTGTCTCACACTAATGGGCTATAAAGTTCTTTGTCAATCAATGTAAAAAAGGTGCACATACAAAAAACAATTCTAGCTTTAAATACACAATGATGGGCTCTAAATCACCTATTACCACACCATAACGAAAATTTGAAGTTACTACAGATAATTCTATGAAAATGTCAGATCGACCATCAATGGTAGCCAGAAGAGCAAATAAAATGTTAGGAATTATTAAGAAAGGAACACAGAATAAAGGCAACAACAAAATTAAACCACTTTGTAAACTTCTCAGGACCTGGCAAGTTGCACATTCTGGTCCCCCATTCACAAAGAGTACAGCAGACCTGAGAAAAAGTGCAGTGAAGGGTGGCCCAGGGTGTCAGAATTACGGAGCAAACGAAGAAGAAGTAAACAGAACAGGAAAAGAGTCTGGAAAAAAGACTAGCAAAGGGGAGATAAGCAAGAGTTCCGCAAAATCAAAAGTAACAAGACATTGTATATGGAATGATTACGGATTGGCCGTGCAACACGAGCAGGAAGAGTGTCGTGGTTTAACCCCAGCCAGCAACTAAGCACCATGCAGCTGCTCACTCGCTCCCCCCCATCCAGTGGGATGGGGGAGAAAATCGGGAAAACAAGTAAAACCCATGGGTTGAGATAAGAACGGTTTAATAGAACGGAGAAGAAGAAACTAATATTGATAACGATAACACTAATAAAATGACAACAGTAGTAATAAAAGGATTGGAATGTACAAATGATGCGCAGGGCAATTGCTCACCACCCGCCAATCGACACCCAGCTAGTCCCGGAGCAGCGATTCCCTGTCCCCACTTCCCAGTTCCTATACTAAATGGGACGTCACATGGTATGGAATACCCTGTTGGCCAGTTTGGGTCAGGTGCTCTGGCTCTGTCCTGTGCCAACTTCTTGTGCCCCTCCAGCTTTCTTGCTGGCTGAGCATGAGAAGCTGAAAAATCCTTGACTGTAGTCTAAACACTACTGAGCAACAATTGAAAACATCAGTGTTATCAACATTCTTCACATACTGAACTCAAAACATAGCACTGTTACCAGCTACTAGGAAGACTAACTCTACCCCAGCTGAAACCAGGACAAAGAGATAGCCAGTAACATTCCTAAGTGGCTGAATCCAAACAAATAAGGGGAGGTATCTCTTTACATAACACACAGTCTGTGACACTCATTATCGCAAGACATTATGGATGGTAAAATCCTATTTTGGACTATTAAGCACAAAGACAACATCTCTAGTTCAGAAATCCCCAAGCTACAGATCGCTGGAAGCTAGGAGAGTGTAACATGCAAGCATCACTAGAGATTTGCTCTGGTTTTATCCTCTTTTACAAGCACCCACTATTGTACACTGTTGCAGATACCAGGTTAGACAGACCTTTGGTCTGCTTCAGTCCTGCTCCCACTCTTTCACTCTATATTACCTCTCCAACATCATATAATTTCTACTACCTAAGCACTGGATTTGTGTATTAACAGTTATGCCTCTAAAAATCCTTTTTAGAATTATGGTACAAAACCTGAATTCCTAAATCTATATATTTGTATCTGAGAAACAAATACAGAAATTATTCTGTGTAAGAGGAAGTACTGCCTAGTCCTAAGGAATGGGATAGGGGCCTGCATTTATTGTCCTTCAACGAACATGCATTTTTCACAGCTTAAAGGGGTAATTTTTCCTCAGAATGTGAGAATGTAAATTCATTGTAGCACATGAAATTCCAGCTAGGTTTAAGAAGAGGCACAGTTTTGCCTTGAAAATTCCTTATCACTAGGGATTATACACGAAAAGGGGACTTCCCAGCTACACTCTCAATTTGTGGGCTAAACTGGAGCACTAACACATTAGACTAGAAAAGACATCCTTTTCTTAAATTATTATGAAATTACTGAAACACACACACATTACATATATACATGTATCCATTTACATACATGTATATGCATTCTTTGAGATGCAACAGTTGATACACTTTTAAGTCCAGTCAAGATACCAGTATCCAGGAACTTAGGTTTTAATAATGTGTTTCAGCTGTCTAATAAAATGCTCAGACCTCCTCTCCCACACAGCATGAAAGCATGAATGGTCTCAGTTACAAAAAGGTATTGCCAGCTTTGCTATTCATTAATCCTTATCAACAAATGCTCATTATTAATTTAGGTTTTGTGGTTTCCTAAGTCACAACTAAACTAAAACTAATTCTGTTGGGCTTTCTGGCTCATTTGTTATGCCATTAGCAGACTAAAATTTCCTTTTTTCCTAAATCCATTTTTGTTTTCTAAACTTTTCTCTCTATTTATGAATATAAATGGATAGGGAAGAGTGAAAGTGTGTAATCCTGTGAAAAAGAGAGCTGTAATATAACCCAACTACTATTTCCCCAGGTCCAAGACACTACTTTTGTTTGTGTAAACACATAGGAAGGCTGGCTGATAAAAAGAGCTAGTCAGGGTTTTCCTGTCTGGAAGGCTAAGCATGAAAGCTGTAAGTAAGGGAAAAAAATAACACTTTTTTCTTGCTTCTTAGAGGAGAACACACAATACTCAGTAACTTACAGAAAGAGGAGCTGCAAACAGGCCCACCATAAAATGTCAGCAGTGTCAATAGTAATAAATACTTCTATGTTTTATAGATAGGCTTACAAGGTAACATGCTGGTCTATGATTGCAGCACAACCTGACAAAGAAAACCTACTGACCTCTGTTTAGGGTAAGTTATATGCTTGAACATCAGTCCTTTCTATTCCCCCCAAAAGCATACAGCATCATGCCATTATGATTTAAGAACAGCTCTTAAAATCTCTCTAGTTTCCACAATTTTGACAACCCTTCTAAAACAAATGGTTTAAAAAGTCTCCTAAAATATTTAAGATCTAACATATCCTTACAAAGTAAAAGAAGCTTCATCATTCATAAAAACATACTGTCCATACCTTTGTCATTATTTTCATTTAGATCAGGTTTGGGTTCTATCCAAACATATAAACTTTTAATTTATGAACATATCTGCATATATTACCTTAACAATGGTTGTACTGGGTGACACCAACAGCCATTTAGCAGATAACAGGTAGAGGCAAAAGCCTAGTATTACTCCAACATCAAAAGCTTGGTAGGCAGGCTCGAAAATTTGGTAATGTTGCAAGTCTTATTGCAACATTAATTTGGCTATACTGCACATGCTGTTTAATTTACGGAATAGATTAAATAACAATAATAACAAGTAGAAACTCACAAAACTATTTCAGTATGTACTATGTGGTAGGTGCACTAAGAAATTTTTAAGACGGACCTTTTTCATTTTACCACATTTGCCAGCACTGCTAATACCTTTCCTGAAATATCTCAAGTAATGTATCCCAAAAACTGAAGAAGATGTAAGTGGTTAGTAAGCCCTAACTGAGGTGGCTTTAATGCTTGAATCCTTAAAAAATCAATTTTTACTGCCATATTCTAACAAATGAGGTTATTATAAATGTGCCCTTAACAGAGGTGGTCTTGCAAACATTGGGGGGGAAAAAGAATGGAAAATTCTAGGTTCACGCCTGAACATACCAAATTTCATCATTCATAACTTGAAAAATGCTAAAGTGATTTTCTTTAAATTTGGATTGTTTTTCTTTCCTCTATTAAAGCTATAAAACAAGCCAAGTTTAAAGTTTGTAGCTTCAGCTGTTTCTGAATTATGCAAATATTTCAATATAAAAGTATGTTTTTCCATTGCTGAACTGATTTTGCTCAGACTTTCCGAAGATTTCCCTTTGGGCCAAGACCAGTCATAAAATGTATCTGACTAAAAGCAATTTGTTTAAAAATGTTACGAGCAACTCTGTAAAAGGGATAGCTTTCACAGCATTTGATTCTGACAAATGTTATAGCACACATATAGATATGACATATATGTTCTTGCCAGAGCTTGTGATTTTTGGTGCATTTCTTAAAAGCTCCAGCTGCTGAAATCAGGAGATTGCATGTGTTCATTAACTCTCCCTGCTTTCCCCGCATATGTATTTTTTGTGGTTACAGAAAAAAATATTGAAACGTGAAATGAATGTATCCCATAAGCTCAGGAACCCTCAGTCAAATCCAGAAGCTCAGGTCAGGGAAGAGGGATATAATGGAACAAGGCTGTGGTAGCGGGACAAGAGTCTCAATAGCCAAGTAATTCCCAGTATGGACGAGGAGCATCCACACAAAGAATTAGCCCAATACTGTACCTCAAATAAACTTTTCTGGTAAGTCATAGATCCTATTTTCAGTTAACAGTACATTTCCCAAAGCATAATGCTCTGTACTGAAAAGTTTTGTCACAGGTGTCTCTCACAGGCTACTTTTTTTCAAGAGAGTTTTATCAAAATTCAGTCTTGTTGGGGACCGATGCTAGAGAAAATTACAGCGTTTTTGTCAATGCTAATTCTTAGGGTCACTGAGAAATCCAATGCCTCCTTCATGTTCTTCAGTAAAAAGATAAAATTTGACATCATCGAAAAAGGCACCTCAGGTTGCCCAGAGAGGTGGTAGATGCCCCATCCCTGGAAACGTTCAAGGTCAGGTTGGACGGGGCTCTGAGCAGCCTGACCTAGTTGAAGATGTCCCTTCTCAGTGCAGGGGGAGTTGGAGTAGATGGCCTTTAAAGGTCCCTTTCAACCCAAACCATTCCTTGATTCTATGACATGAAGAGGAAAACTTCAGCCAATGATCATTTGCACATGCTCTGTGGATTCTTATTAGAAGCTGACAGTTAATTCAGTCAACATTTCATCTGCCGCAGCTCCTGTGTGCCAAGCCTAAACACTCCTTTCCTTCTCTATAAAACACACTGATCACAACTCAGCTTGAATTTGAGCTTGCCTCTTCCTTGCAATTATTCCTACTGACAGAGAACAGGAAGGAAGGGGAGAGAAGAGGGGCCTTGGGGCTGGACTACTATGACAGAGGAGACAGGAACAGACTGTAGAAAGACCCAATGCGCTCCATGATAGAGATAGAATTTCCTCCTTTGAAAACAGAAATAATTCAGACAGCCAAAGAAAGCGGACTGACAAATGGGAATGGCTTCTAACCGTTTTCATGATCTGCTCCATGTCTATTGCATGGACCTCTAAGTTGCTTTTCAATCCATGCCTGAGTGCCTACAGCCTGTGGTCTGTTTGAGGTGAGCCACCAGTGTTTTTGGTGGGCATTAAACCAATGCTGTGTAAATTGCAGCAATTTGTAAGATGACTGCAGTATGGCTGAGCTAGATTTTTGGAGGAAGTAGACATTTTAGCTATCTCAGTCTAACCTCTCTCCCTTGTCTGCAAGAGCTATATTCTCAGAACTTTTTGGTCAGTCTTTCCTTTTGGTAACAAACTGCGCCTTTCTGCCCTATGCTCTGCTCCTCAAATGCCTGTTGATACTTCCATTCTCTGGAATGTCCAGGAATCAACAACTGTTGCCACAGTCCCTTCCACATGTAATGATTACCTGTATCTCTTCATCCTGCTTCCCCCCCCCAAAGAAAATTTCGACATCTAATTTCCAGCACGTATGTATCTGTGCCCTTTCATGAATGAGCTGGCAACCTGTAATAACCCCTTTTATCCATCTTATTTCCTCTCCTTCCAGCCAGAGCTGTATCAAAGTGTATCCCCTCATTATTTCCATGACCTGATCCCCCATTCAACCTACACATAACTCATTGAAGAGGTGCACTCCTTCTCTCGTAACTCAGCCCCTCTCAACCTGGCCCCATGGCTGCCTTATCCTGGACAGGATGCAGAGTCTTTGACAGAGGAAACAGAGCTCTCTTAAGGATGCTCTTTACAGTCTCAGTGTTGCCTATCTCATCTTGCCATGCATGGGCAGGAGGAATAAAAGAAGCAGGGGGTGGCCATCCGGCTGTGTCTCTTCACAGCTTGCAGCCCAATCCAAGCCGTTCACTTCTACTCCCATGGCTCACAGTAATGCTACTCTGTGCTGGTGCTGGAGAGCAGGGACCTTTCCAGGGGGAAAATGGGGAAGCGGAGGAGGAACAAAAGGTAGAAAACCCACAAAGGCCAAATTCACCTTGGAGTCTTTTACTCTCACACTTGTAAGCTCCAGCTCTATCCTGTGCTCTTTCAGACATAATCTAAGACCACTGGAATATGTGATCTGCCCAACAGCTGATGAAGGCTGGTTAAAGGCAGTAGTAGAAGGGAAGAAAGAGTAGAGTCCTTTGCCTGGATACCGACCCCTCTGGTTGAGTCACTACTGCCAGAAATGCCTTCCAGCTAATAAACATGTTGTTCCTATTATTATTAACCTGGACAAAATATAGAGCAGATGATACCAAAAAGCATATTCAAATCCATAACTGACTTTGCAAATACTATTTTAATACAGGCACAAACTCTTTGAGACTATATAGTTTCCGCAGAAAGGCAGGATAAACAACTAAACACAGCCCGCTTTTTCAAAAAATGTACTCCTCTTCTGTGCATTAGGAAATTAATTTTATACTGATAACCACTCCTAAATGCAGTAATTCTTCCAAAGATAATTTAGAAACTTTTTACACTTTCCAATGCAGGTTTCAAAGCACAACTAGACCTAATTAGTGTTGAAATAAGTGTGTTAGCAGTATTCTATGCCATTCTGTGGTATCATCATATGCTAAATTAAGGGACACATTTTCCTTCTTTCATTATTATCTTAATGTGAGGAGGTGGGAAAAAGATGATCCACACCAAAGGAAGGAAAAAGGGGGAAAACAATAACAAATTGGTATCTCTTTCGAGAATTGCCCCACAGGCCAAACATTTTTATGTTCTTAATCATTATTAAATGACTTAACATGACACACAGAGCCTGGCGAATGATTGCATCCTGACATGAGAACGAATTACAAATGAAATGAAAGATCAAGCTGTATTAGAGGACTGCCTCTGGGAAATGAAAATCTTTAATTCTCTTTTATTATTGACATTTATTTGGCTGCCATGAATAACAACATAGCAAAGAGATTCAGCTATGCTTGTGCACTGAATAGCTTATCCCACAGCTCAAAACTGCCTTAACATTTATCATGTTTGCTTTTGTAGCTGACACCATTGCATACACTCTCTATCCATCTTGCATTTATCATGCATATAAAGTGCATTCTCTAATTTAAGTTCATCTCACAGCGAACAAACAGCTAAGATTAGCAAGTGTCAGTCCCCAAATAAGCTCCCAGTTGTAAAAATATCAAAGAAAGGATTAATGGATTTGTTAACAACTCCAGTTTGAAGAATAAAATAAGTACACAGTGAAAATTAAATAAGAGCACAGGAGGGTTACATATAAGATTTAGGTTTACTACTGTTATTACTAGCTCATGTATAAAAACATTTTTATACTGCTATTTTTCAGCCAAGTGTACAATACTCAAGTGGAGTGCCTCCATATGGGCCATTCACGTAATGCAGTAACTTTCTGGAAGCAACACTTCCATCATTATTCAGTGAGATACACATACCCAACTCTCAATGACTGCTTTCTATTGCCTTTAAACCAGTTTGTAGCTAACAAAATAGGGGAAGAAGCAAACTATTGGAGAAATCATTCAAACGGCTGCTAAGAATGATCTATATAGCAGTGACATACCTACTTAGTGCCTAGCCCTGCAGCCACAGTCTGAAGCCAATTCTGATTTTTGCGCAAATATCATATGAATAAGCACCAGTCCCTGAGGTGCAAAGCTTCCTCAACTTCACTTCATTTCCAAAGGAGGAATTCAGCCCTGACTAATAACTTGCCTTGTGAAGGAATGAATGACTAAAATCGCTTGCCACAGCACATGTTTTTAATAGCTTTATTTAGTCTAGAAGCATAGGTGGACAGAATTAAAGAGACTGTCAAAAGGTAGGCAGTAATGTTATTAACGCTTAAATCTGTGCGTCGTAGGCAGCACAAACTACTTGTATCCCCGCTAGAACACCTTTTTCCCACGTAATCCTTTGAGACTAGAAGAGCAGACGGCTGAGAAAAGCTGAAGTGAGACTTTCTGCTCAAAGCAAAAAAGCCTGGAAATTCACTTAGTACTGGATTTCACTTCCTCCTCTTCACAAATGTTTAAATATACTATACTGTTGCACAGCTGTTCTCAGCAGGCATAGTGTGTTCTTGTTTGCAGCAAAGAGGGCTACACAGATAAAATCTCAAGTCATAAAAATCTGAGCAAAACCAACTGGATCAATATTTTAGATCTATGTTATAAAAAAAGAACTTAAGATGTTCAGAACTAAATTCTCAGGCATTCTTGTGAAATATTAACTTCTTAAATTCAGAATCTTAAAACAATTAAAAGAGTAACAGATGAGAAACATGGGCTAACATCAAAAGGCAAACGCTCTGACTACCATTTAACACTCAAAATTTGTAAAACCACAATTTGTAATTGATTAACTAGAGTATTTACTGTGAGCAACAATAGAGATTTGAAAAATATACCTGTAGCCATTACAGTGTCATCTTTCCCCTGGGTAAAGACTACGATTCGTTGCCTTTTAGTGTTCACCTTTGGCAGGGCTTGTGTCTTCCGGGCTATCTCTTTAATGTCTTCAGTCTATTCATGGAGAGAAAGAAAATTTTTGTTACCAGCATACTGAAGTGGTGAAAGATTAGAACTTTATTAGGAGATCAAAGATTTATTTTCTTATGGCTAGGTATAAAATAGACTTTATTGTCAGTAGAGGAAGATTTTTAAAAGGAGGAATACTTCATTCTCCTAAGGGTTTATATATTACTATGAGACTATTGTTTTTAATCTTGATAATGATAGTTCAGCTATTCCAATTGCTGCAAAACTGCAAAGCTAACAAAGGAATTACAGAGCATTTCCTAATGAGCAATTAGTGGGTTTCTTTGCTGCTGACTGAATTCTAACCTTACCTATCATAAAATTAGAAATAAAATTGGTAAGAGAATACTTTGGATAAACTCTGAGCCTGATTTTCATCCAATTTAGCCAGGTTTTATAGTACTATAATCCCTCTGATTTCAGCAGGATTACAAATACTGTTTCTCTAACTTCCCTGCAGCAACTGATCTCAGCAAGCAAACTGACTGTAGACTGCAGCACCTTAGGGGGTGTAGAGCCCAGGTGAATATGCTCTCTGCTCACTGGCTGGTTGCATAATTGAGATGCAGGGAAGCAAAGGGTGAAAGCTATATTCAGTGGGGCACAGAACATCCCTGATTTTCTGCAGTAAGGCTAAGATGCAAAAATTTCAGGAATCTTTTCTCTGAAGGGACTTTGTACACCATAGCGCATGTAGCTGGGAACAGAGGAACTGGCATACTGAACCAAACCTCTCATCCACCCAATGTCTTTGACAGCAACAAGTCTGAAAGGTTTAACTTGATGCAAGAAACTCTAATAGCACAACTTCTCATTAGACTATTATCCTTCCTATTCTCATAGTTGCCCTATGATCTGAAACACAAGGATTTCAATTTCTAATTTATTCAGTTTTCAATCTAATCTAAATATAGGTATTCCTGTTATTTGTATAAGCATCAAATCCTTTTATAATGCTATGTGGGAAGCTTTTGTTCTCAGATTTATTGCGAGTCAGTAAGTTCTACAAATTAACTCTGGTATATCTAAACTTATTTCTTGCCATCATTTATATGTTTTTTCTCTTTTTGTTTTATTTTTTTAACATTAGGAAAAGTAAGAAAGACTACGATTATTCTCTGTGCTACTTACTATGACCCACTTTATTCATATCTGTGTTAAATAACACCATACTTTTTTCCCAGTTTGCTCTTGCATACAAGCAACTGTAGTGAAACATAGCTGATGTGGTGAGGGCCTAGCATTGAATATATGAAAACACAACAATGCTTTCTGCATTGTTTTGTCTCCTCTTCATTATGAATCCCAACTCATTTTTTAACACAATTATATAATGAATGGAGTCCATTTATAAAGCTATCAAGAGTGGTTTCAAGTCATTTATCAGAGATGTTACAATTAATTCATATTACTAATAAATTGATTTTATCTTCCAAAATCAGCATACAGTGTTATTTTGAAACGCAGGTACAGTATGTGCCATTTTGACTGCAGCTGTGGATCTTAACAAGAGATTCATTATTTTTTATCAGCAGGTCAGGTAAACACTTCAAGAACTATAATCTGCATACCATTCAGTCCTGGTTACTTGATGATTTTTGGTAATCTTGTTGATCTTCAAGCACCACCTTTCTTATGGACAGAGAATATGCCTGGGGAATATATTTACCAGTATCTATTTATGTGAAAATTATCTAGCTCTTTTGCAATACTCTTAGCCTCCCTTTAACTTCTCCCCCGACTCTGGTAGTCAGTGAGCCCATTGATTTATACACATTTACCAAACATGAAAATAATTTCCCCTTACCTATTGGTCTCTTTACCTCTTTTTAAAATTCCCTCATACTTTTCATTTCCATACAGTATGCTATCATTTGTGTTATTTCTTCCTTCCTCCTGCTTAGACTGTTAATATAGCTTTTAGAAGGCAACATCTTCTGCCAGAGGAGAACCTCAAACCCCTCTGTGTGGACTGAGGACAGTGAACAGGGGCCATCTTACCCCTAATTCTCTAAAGGCGAGGAGTCCCTTAAAGGTGCCAGAGAAAAAAATGGAAATTGCTTCTCTTCTGTTTTGAAATGTCTTTTTAAGAGATTTGTGAAGAGAGGGTATCAGCTGGTGGCACAAGCTGTTGAACAGGGGACGGATGGAGAAATACAGCCCTCCAGCTTGGTAATATGTAGGCTTCTGAAGGTTCACCTGAATTCTGAACTATTTCAGGCCTTGATAATTAAGAGATCCATGAACTAGAAAATGCAATAAAGCATCGTGGAGATCAAACAGGAGAGAGGTGTTTAGCTTTTGCTAAGTAGGAAGTGGCTACTGGTGACTTTATTAAGCACATTTACAGTGGAGCAAAGCAGACATAGAAATCAAAGAGCTTGAAGGTATTTGTGCAATGTATTTACATGCACTTTGGATTTTAAAAGGAAAACAAGGAAGTTATAGTAGGAGAAAATGGCACAATCAAGAGATGATTTCTTCAGTTTAAGGAAGAATAAAGATGAACTTATATGAGGGAAAGAGGACCCTGAGGAAGAAGATTAGTTAAGAATGATGGTAAAGGATGGAATAAAGTAGACAGTGAAAGAAAGTAAAAAGCACACGTTTTCAGAAAGAATTAAATATATAATAAGTGTGTAACAGTAGAAGGAAGGTATTTAGGGGAAAAAAGGCAGTTTTTTAAAAAGTAGAAATTTCAAACCAGAATGATTTGGAGATATGTCTGATTGTGCAGACTTTAACAGTAACTGAATAGCATCTTCTGTGAGAATTAACTTGGCCATTTTAGCCAAAATCACTTTCTATACTAAAATTTTTGAAAGGAAGAGAATAAAATAGAGCTTATATAGTGAAAAAGCTGCAATCTCAGTGTTGAGAAGGTTAATAACTTTTCCACAATATATGTCAATATTTACAGCATAAGACTGAAGAGGTACTGTGCCCCTCATTTCATTGTCAGGCAAACATCATGAAATGTTGTTGTCTTCTATTTCTGTTCAGAATACACATAATATTTTCAAATAGCTGAAATGAATAATACTTATTTTGCACTGACTCATACTTGCACACTTATCAAGACTTTCTTATACATCCTGTATCTACAGACATGGCTGAATGGTAAGACTGTACTGGTTTGTGGCCCTAAAGCCTCTATAACATTTCCCAAATTCACAGGATATTCACACATATCCAATTATACACTTGAATCTGATTTAACAAAGCTGACATACAAATCTCACAAAAGCATGATTTGCCTATTGATGCTGCACCTGAAAAACCTTGCATGTGGCATTCATTCCAGCAAGCAAGCGGAATATATGCATGTAAAGAAAGTACATCAGATATCCCAGGATCAGATAAAAGTATGAGAAAAACTGCATACAGTTAAAACTGCTCGTCAAACTACGTCTTCTGATCTTTGCCTCTGAACAGATACACAATAGCTGGGACTACCATAGCCCTGACCTAAACAGGCATAAATCCATTGAAAACAGTGGACCTGTGCAGTGTACCTCATTAACTTGAAGACCTAAATTTGGTCCAGGGTACCAAAACTCTTTAATTTGGTTCTCCAACCAATAACTACTTAGAAGGAGACCTCTGCCTCTAACAGGAAAAATTATTTTGCATGGCAGCTGCTACTAACCCCTTAGATACCTACTGTTCCATTCACTTCATTTTACTTCTTGGGTTGACAGACAGAATTGAACCCTAAGTTTTATGTTAAAGTAGGATTTTGTTTTCCTAATTCCTACATGGAATGAACAGCAAGTTACCATTCTGTAAAAACAAAACCTCATAAACCTCTGTCCTGGCAATTTTGTTATTTGAAACATATTACACGCATCCAGTTAAAATATACTGACAAACATTCTACCACTTCAAGGGGAACCAAGTCCAAGAGCTTCCCTGGGATAAAAATTGTGACTATTACAATGGATTAATGAGATGACTGCAACTTACAATTAGGATGAAGCACTGTCTTCACAGATAGTGAATTTACTATCTATTTAATAGTTTTAAAATGTCATAGACATGAAATTCACAAAAAAAGAAAACAGTGATGCGCTCCAGGAAGAGACTGCATCAGAAGTAATGTTCTGCTTTTGATTATTGCAGGTAAGTGTTGGTCAGGAGATAAAATGAAGGAAATAATAGTTTTCAAATATCATGATTGATTTTACAAGAATAACTTGTATTTCAGCAAAGTACAATGAAAACTAACTCTTGGTAAGGTGAAGCATAAAAATAAAAATTCTTCTGAATGCGGTTTTTCTTGCAAAAAAACCCCAGATTTGTGTCATGGAATTTTTTTCTCCTGCCTATGACAAGGTTTTATTTCTTCAGAAAAGGTGTATTTTTTCCTGAAGTTGACTTGATTGTACTTCTTTTTTTTCAAAAATTGTTTCAGATATACTTAACTCAATCCATGTTTAAAAGATGCATTCAGTCCACACAAACTATTTAAATTACTGGGAGGTAGAAAAGGAGACAATTAAAAAAAAAGAAGCTAGTCACAACTGATTCTCTATGCTAAAAGATTTCTGATTATTTTTGTTAAAAAATAAAATTCTTTCCAGGCTGCAATTCAAATTCAGCTACCAGCAACTTTTCATCAATTCTATGACAAATATCCTCTTGATTTTTGCCCTGGTCACTCAAGTCCTTTCCTTTAGTTTTCCATGTTTCAGCAGTTTTCTATTCTCAATATAAATCACAGAATCAAGTTTACAAGCTTTTGAGAGTTGCTGGAAATTTTTCTTGATTTTAATTGAAAGGCTAATTGAAGTTCTTTAAGTTTTTCCTAAGATACTTTATTAGTAGTGTGATTTTTTTGTTTGTTTGTTTTTTCCTCCACAGCACAATGGGAAAATAAGACTGTGGATACTTACCAAGTTTTACACATCAGTAAACTTGACATGTGAGTTGCTACCAAGCAAGGGGGTAATAAGAGATAAGATCATAATCATTGTGCACTTTACTGATACACTGTAATCAAATGTGGCAGATTTAGGATGTTCAGAAGGAACTGTGCTAAAATCTCTAAGCAAGCACTAATGGAAAGGTTAGTATGATGGTAGTTAGCAGACACCAGCAAAAGCAGTTTGTCACTAGAACTGAATTTAAACCAGGCACATTCAAAGTCTTTAGCTCAAGGGGGCAATAAAAATATAGAATGGGTAGACTTAATACACTACTTCCTTTCTTTTTTATTGTCTAGCTACCAGAGGGTACCAATAATTTGTTATGCTTCATATTATATTTGGAGGCATCTGTGAAATTCATTCATTTGATAGAATAAATCCAAAGTGTATTTTTATGCTAACAATACAGATTATACAAATGAAAATTGACAGTGATAAAAAGTCTTGATTTCTACAAAGCAGCCAGATGAATTTGGCAAACATAAAATGAAATGGGACAGCCCACAGTTTTAATATCTAAAACACTGATGGCATTGATGTACCTGCTGGTGTATGGTTCTAAAGAAGTCTAAATTGTAGAACAAAAGCTGTCAGTCTTTCCCTCTTTTTTTATATGCAACCATCCACACGCAAAAGTGGCACGTTCTTAAAGCGATGCAGTTTGAATTGCGCGGCTTCTTTTATTTATGCAAAATAGGTGTTGAGTAGTCAAACTCCTAGCTATTCTTTTACACTGCAAACAAATCAATTAAGGTGGGTCTTATTCCAGTGAAAAAACATGTAGAAGGATTTATGTCTGTTCAGTTCTGCAATTTAGATTTCAGTAACTTACTATCTGCAAAATTAGCACAACTGTTGTCACATTAATTATAGTATTTAAAACCTGCCTATTTGAATTCAGCATTAGAGACCAATAGTCGATAGCTCTCCAGACTAAATTATCTGAATTTAGCCAATGGGAGATACCGTTCAAATAAATACCTCAAGAAGATGAAATCAAAAGCTCTGAAAATCAGTGTAAAATCAACTGTGTTTACTTCAAGAAAGTAGAGGATCATACATTTTTAGAGCACAGATGGAAAACACCAACTCGAATATGTTTTGAAACACAAATTCCACACTACCCCTTCTAAAAGAAGCTGTTTGTAGAAGCACGGTTTACATTAATCAGTACCTAACAATTTTATATACAACCTTTCTAAAATTCATTTGCATAATGATAATCCGCATATGGCAGGGTTTAAGTTATTTAAGCGGTGTTATATTTCACTATTTAGTCTTGCTTCATCACTGCTTTAGCAGTGAATCCTTATGGAGTGTAATGCAGCTAATGAGGTAGCTTTTTAACTGAAAAAACTGACAGGTCCCATATCTGCAGAGGCAGCTTGAAACTGTGCCCAACCTCTCGGCTTCCCAAGAGGCTTTTCAAAATTCAATAAATAACATCTGTAGGCGATGTTGGGTGCAGACCTAGCAGAGTGCGTCATAACACTGAGCTGGCAGAACAAAGAAACCATGACGACTGCCAAGTTTCCATGGCAACCGCTGCGAGGCTTGGAGAGTATAATAGCACATCAATCATTGTCCAAAAGAACTTCATTATCAGCAAGAAAAAAACCCTTTAGGATCTGTTTAGTGTGCAATTGTGGGTTAACTCACCTCAAAGCCTTGCTCTCTAGCAAAAGTGGCAGCTTCCTGAAATAATAAAAAAAGAACAGTTAATTATAAAGCGCTAGATAATGAAGAAATAACACATTTTGAAACTCATTCAGCCAGTTTTCCTTTTACACGATTATCAGTGTAAACCCATATACAGTTGTTCAATTCTGATAGTCGCACCAAAAGCTTCCCCCTCCTTCCCTCAAGCCCAACAACAGTACAATGTCAACACATTTCACAAGTTCAAATAAAGAAGGTACAGTATGGTTTTTCCAGGCGAGGGAAGTTACTTCTGGAGATAGGGCTTTGACTAGGAAACCACTACTTCAAATCCAGACAAACATCCTTCAGACATATTTTTAATTGAAATTGTATTATATCTCTATTTATCTGTGGCACTTCATGGGATACAGGTTATCAAGCCATTTTAAAAAAATCATTTGTCATCTACAATGCATTAAAAAAAAAGGATCACAAAATGTGTTCAAACCCTTGTGGTGGAATCAGATGAGCATTTTAAAATACTCTGATGTCTTAATCACTGCTTTAGGCAATTTAACTATGTTCTTTTCCTGCAAGAACAGAGGAAACATCAGGGTATCAGAATGTCCTAATTTCTTATTTATATTAATTGGAGCAATTAAAATCTGTTTTGAAATAAAAGCAAGGAGACAGAAGACAATAGCAATGTTTTTCCCTTACTCACTTTCTACCTTAACATTGCAAATATTGCAGAAAACCCTCAAAGTCTTTATGTTTTAACTTGCATTCTTCCAGATTATCTTTGCCAAGTGATATTAATAGAGGGATAAGTCTTGAGCCAAAATGGTGAGTTGATCCAACTAAACAAAAATAACTACCGTACCAAACCGTTTAAGTCCAGTGTCCCTACGACAGCTTTCAGTGCTGCAGAAAATACGTACTTGTGGAGCTATATGATCTGCCAATTTGGAGGCAATATAAGAATTTGAAGTGGGTACAACTGATTATAACAACAGTAAGTTGAGGTTAATAAAATGTGATAAGCTGAAAAGCACAACTCCTCAGGCTGCTTCACTGCAGAAACATAAGGCTGACCGGGTTAGCCTTAGCTGATGTTGACAGAAAAACTGAATCATGGTCCTGACAATTGGGTGCGGGCAAGGTTAGCCACTTTGACAATTTACTTACAATTGAATTCCTTCTTGCACATCACACAGTCAATGACATTTGCTAGCCTGGCTGTCAAGAAGGAGTGTAGGGTTCAAAGATATCATGCAGTGTTTTCCTAAACCAGCATGTGATTAACAAAGCCTATGCTCATATGAAAAAAGGAGCCTGCAAAGCTTCCACTCTAAAGTGATGCACTTACAATGAACTGCAACACAATCAAGAAAGCCTCAAAAAGGACCAGGACACAGAACCCCCCCCCCCCCCCCCCCCAAATAAGGGAGTGATAAGGGGGCAGAGAATAAGAAAACAGACTAAAAATTATGTACTGTAGCCAAATTACTTCTTTAACCTCAGGTTTTTGGTCATGCAATTGAAATCGGAAGTTACACTGATCTGTCCTAAGGGGATTTCTTTCATGTCCCAATGCAGCAGGACATTAACATCTGTGTTAAACTATTGTTTGGCCAGGAAACTGGACACCAGTACATTCTTACATCTGTGAAATAAAAACTATTCCAGTTAAGTAGTGTTTCCTTATGTGGGAGACTTTGAGAGAATTCATCTTAATTTTCTGTACTGGGGCACCCATGCATAGCACATGTGGTTTGAAAGACCTGGCCCTTCCACAAGAAAGGATAAATGATTGCACATTTGTTAAAAAGTATCTCATCTTCGGATTTTCCTGTTAGAGCGTCATCTTTTAGCCTGGTCTGCTGCCTGGCTACATGAATAATGGTAGCAAGCCTACAATCATAGATTTTCCTGCAGTTGACCTCTAATCTAAGGGTGTCTGAATGTGCCAAAGAACAACAGCAATATTAATTTTCTTCTCTCCTATCAACCGAACCTCAGAATAACTCCCGAGAGCTTCTTTCAGTAAGGACTGTGCCTGCAGCCCCCTAAGAATCAGCCTCTCTCAGAATGACATCCCTTTAAGAATTAAGGCTCTTCCAGTAAAAAAGATAATAAAGCTCAAAACACACGTTTGGAGACTACAGTTTGGTGCAAAATGGTGAGAAATGTGAGGCAGGCCCCGAATGCCAGGGACAGTTCAAAGTAAATTAACCAGATAAAAGCCATGAGAACCTTTTAGTATCTATTCACAATAACAGTGAGAACAGGAAACAAGCAGAACCCATCTGTGCAGCCCTAGGGCACCTCATACTGAGCTTCACGTCTCTAATAAAGTAGTCAGGTTAAAATCTAAGTGGCTGTAACATGTGGAGGCTGCTAGGGTTACAACGGCCAGCCAGGGCGTTCCCTGATGCAGGTGATAATCAGTATGATAATCACTATATTTACAGGCTTTCCATTTTATATCTGACATTGGAAATCACGAAGAAGGAGGGATTAAGGAAATAAACAACCTACACAGAAGCTTTACTGCTCCCCAGAGAATGCAGCATTTTCATTCATGTGTGACATGCGACAACAGCAAAGCAAAACAGCCACAGAACAGAATTTTCTTAGGAGGCTTCATTTCACATCAGAGTTCTTTCAGTTTTGATGAACTTTAGACATTATTCATTCATTACTCCAACTCAGCATTTTCAGAGCTATTTTCCATTACTGTCTACAACAGAACATCTCATTTCATAAAACCCTCTCCCCCACCTTTTTACTCTTTCATACCAAACATATTAAAAACTCACACTGCTTTTTCGATATAATCTTTTTACTAACCACGACAGCAAATTTATTGCTGTACCACCTAAAGTAGAAATGGGATTATTAGTTATGAAACATTACTTGGCTTATGCAGTTTGGGAGAAAAAAAAAAATCCTAAGTACAGTCACGCTGAAAAAACCTGCACACTGTGTTACTTAATGGGAGTAACACAATGTCACCAAAGTTAACACACACCCTCTCTTTGCACAATAGTGAGCAGTTTACACAGGAAAGCGAGATAAATTAAAGAGATAACAATAAAAAAGACAACTTCCGTTAGTACTGGCCTTGCTGTTATGTTAGAACTTGCTTGCTAGCTGAAAACTATTTCCATTCTTCCCTGTATTTTATTGCTGCTGGAGTCCCAGCATTTAGTAAGTTCAGCTGTCTATAATCTACACTGGGGCTATTTGTAACAGGACTTGTTAAAGTTCTGAGTCCTTTTATCACCAGCAATACAAACTATTTGTTTATAAGTAAACAAACGTACCTTCCAAACACAGAATCCATTAGCATCTGCATTCCTAGGAGTATGTTAGCTCCCTGTATTAGAAGAATTTTATGATTCTAAAGTTAAGATGGCTCAACTTCAATAATCATACGTTTGGTTTGCCATAACACACAGAAGGCACACTATGTATTAAATATTCTTGACACATCCAATTTTTTTTTTTTTTTTTTTTTTTGGTACCAAGGTTTTATGATGACTTGATTGAATTATAGCCAAAATGGTAACAACATGCACGTTGGGTTAAAATTAATTCATGTAGGCCAACATGAAACTCATGCAGTTGCACTGAACAGCATTTAAAACCATGTATCGCCAAAATTAGCTGACAAAGACTGTTTCAAAAGCACCACCAACAGTATTATCTACAATATGCATTTTAACCTTTATATGGAGGAAAGGAGCACTGTAAACTAAATTTGCATTTCATTGCTGAAATCAACATTATCTCATAAAGAAATGATAAAACAGCAGGACAGCAATGATACCCTTGCACACTGAATGCATTTCCCATAATTACACAAGAAAGAAAATGCAGGGGACACTGAAGCTAATCCCTCCCCTGCCATCCTTCTTGGTAGAGGAAACATGTCATATATTACAGTACTACTCTGTGCAGCTCTCTCTAATTCTCTATTTTTCCATGGGGGAAAAGAAGAAGTAAAAAAGAAACAAACCTAGATTTGATTTACTTTTTTTTAATTGGGAGGTTACTGGCAGGTTTTGAAGGAGTTGCTATTGCAGTAACTGTAAACTTCCTGACTTACCCAAAACAAGCCCAATTCACATTTTCAGGAATATCATCCTCTTCCTCTGCATAACAAATCTGTGACTTGGAGACTTCAGCCTGGCCCATGAATCAATGTAATCTTAAGCCCACACACACACACGTACAGCATGTGTAACTGCAGAGGAAGATCCTTGCAATGCAGTGCAGTGCAGAGTGCGTAACAACAAAAAGAAATAAAAAAGCAAACTTGAATGGAATCACTCAATGAGAAACAGTAAATGACTATGAGGACCATCCACCTAGTGTCTGCATTTGATGGAACCATTCCTACTGGTACCAACCATGTTTGATTATAACTTGAATAGTACTTCCACCACTACACCTTACAAGACTCTTTAAACTGCTAAAATCTTCTAAAAATCAATCTTAAACATTTCCATCCTTTCACACATTTCAGAAGTATGAATTGTTAGTTTTCTTCCATTTACATTGTCTCCTTGAACACATTAAAAGCTATGATTATCTCACTTAGATAATTCCCTTTTTTTCCAGCATAATCAGTACTCTCCATCCCACTCATGAGTTCATCTCCAATCCAGGTATAACTTTGTGTTCTTTGTATCCCCTCTTGCTTTTCTACAGATTGCCTTGTTTGCAGCAACAAAGTTAGTTTCACAAATCTTCTCTAACATTAAAACCCTGTTATCTAAATGAAATGCATGACAACAAAGTAAAATAAGCAAATGGGGATATAGGGAAGACTTTCATGCAAGTGATGCACACTGATATCTACAACTTAATTCTGTAGAAGACTGACTCAAATAATCAAAGTTGTTCTATATTGACAACCTCCTTTCTTAGAGATAGGTGCTGAAGATTTGTATTTCTGAAGTAGAAATATTAATGATTTCCTAAGGGACAGTATACTTCTGTAAAACTTTGTAGAACAAAACAAAAAACCCACCAACCAACCAATAAAAAATTCATGTATTATTTGTCTCACTGCACTACAGAGACATGAAAGTCTTCTGCTTTATTATAATGTAATTACTAACACTTGTAGTTCAGCTTTCCTTAGGTAGGCACATTTGTCCTCCCTATCTGCCTGTCTCTTCTATCATCTTTCCCTGTTCCTAACAAAGAGCTTTCTTATACAATCCTGTGCTTTCAGAGCTATACCCTTAGTTTTATATACTCCATCGGTACTGAGAACATCTGATTTCAGCAGTATCTGTTGTGCCCAGTAATTCTGAATACAGGCCAATAAAGGACATCTTTTGTTAAAATCTCCCTCCTTTTTTTGTCAGAAGGTAAGTCATGAAGAATGACTTCTCAAGATCACCATGTGCCCTCCTTTTGGTATTTCCTTGATAAAACATTTGTCACAGTGCAGGAGCTAAGCTAGTTTTTTAAGAAGGGGGCTAGTGAGTGGTACCATGCCATGTTTTCCACTCTTCCAGCTCCAGGCCAGTTTACACTAAATATGACCCTGGAAATGTGGCTTAAGGCACAGACAGGACAATGGATTTTCAGTTGCTGCCTTTGAATTGTAACAAAGATGTCATACAAACACCCACTAACTTCATGACACAGTTAGTGGGGTGTTCTTATATCAAATCCAGGTATTTAAATGCAGCCCATAAACATGCAGTAATATGACCTGTCTTTATACCACTTTCCTGTGTATGCTACACAAAGGCAAACTAAGTTATACATGATTTTGTTGCCCATCCCAATTTTAAGTGAGAAAATAATAGATGCATATATATACACACACACATATATAATAGCAGATCCACAGTTCTTCACACAATGAATTAACAGCATGCAAGAACTATGATTACTTTCATGCTATGCAAACAGGGGTGTTGTCAAAGCTGCGGTAATGCTAATTGTGACCTACCTAAGGAATCAGAGGTAGATATTGCTGAAGACTATCCGTTGATCAGTTGAAAACATGATTTCAACAAATGGCCACTATTATTCTGTTATTTAAAATGAACGGATGGGAAGTCTACAGGACATAGTTCCAGCTGGTTTACTAACCTTCAGTGCCAACAGTACATTTATTGTGGTTAGTGGCAAGATACAGATGTTCCTCTTTAATTCAGTGCTAAGTAGTTATCAATAGTTACTCAAAACACTAGATTGTCTTATCCAGCCTTTTATGTCATTGTAGTCTGATTTAGACAGGCATTACTTTAAGGTCAACTATTACTACATTTCACTGTGTAAAAGCAATACAAGCGCATACGCCTTTATTAAAAATAGCCATTTATAAAGGCATTTAGGGCTCAGGAGGTGAATATGATTTTATCCTCCTTCTTTTTTCTTTTTCTTTCCCCCAGAGACAGTTGCTTTAATATGGGTCATACGGGAGTTTGAGAAACAGAAGTCAAAAGAACCACCCAGCATATTTTCTGAAACAAATGTCTATCTGGTGAAATTCTGCTACAGCTGATAAAGTTTGAGCTGTACTTGGGGATGTGTTACACGGATGTAATGCTTCAATATTATTTTTGTTTGACAAGCACAGAAGACTAATCTTTGATTTGGTCAGCCATGTACACCTGTTCACGTTTCAGAGAAGATCAATAAAAGTGGTCACAGAACAGACAGACCCCGCGCACAGCTTGAGAATCAACACTGCGTATCAGCAGTATCTGAGCAAGGATCTACCCCTCACTAGTTATTACTGAAGAAAGCACAGCTGGCATCAGTTGGATGGACAGATTATCATAAAGGGACACTGTGATGTTTTTTTTCCCTCTTTACTTTTCCCATGAGTACTGCCAGACCCCCAAATTGCTTTTCTTCATAAAGGATAGCCAGAGTTGGTATCATATCCTAAAATATTATTTCAGCTTGCTCCAGTAGTACTAAAGATACTGGTAAATATATCTACACTGCCTTCACCCAGTAGCTGAGAATACAAAATACTAATAATCAGTTCAAGTGAATAATCAGAACAAGTACAAATACCATATGGGGTTAAAGTTGTAATGTTCAGAGGCAGTTCTGGCAGAGTACCAGAGGGTTTTGTCTGAAAAAGCCTAGTGTGAAAAGAATTGAGAAAGAAACATATTTTCTGTCCTGCTCGGGTTCACTCTGGAGTGCCTGTATCATGTACAATTCATTAATATTCAAGTTATTTATTCTCCTATTCAGATTATTACTAGAACTATAGTTCCTGCTAGAATCTTCTATGGAAAAAATCACCCTGAGTCAGAGCTTAATGCCATTACCGGGTCTGCAACAACTGCAGCAGTGATATGCCTCTGAGCCATTTTGAAATTTTATGATGGATAAAGTGCTATTACTTGTATCTCTGCCTTACATCCTTACCTAAAGAACTGAACTACCTATGACTCTGTATGTGTGTCTCTCTTCACATTTTATAAGCATCAAATTAGTGAATGATACTTCCTTACACCGCCTCCCTATACAAATGTGTCTGTATCTTAAAAATAGATGCATCATGATCAGAACAGAGGGAGAAGAAAAAAAAGACCCCTTCCTTAATAATCACTGAATCAGGAGAACAGAATAAAAATGAAAAAAAACCACCTTAAAATTAATTTAATAGCTAGAAGATAAGAGTTTTATATGCATATAAAAAATAAGAGATGTGCAGGGTCTTTTGAAGTCTTTAGTACTGCTCATTGGATGCTCTTAGTGCTAACTTTCTGGCTGAAGGATGACAAACAGAAATAAAAGATTGCATCATTTTCAACAGGGCCTTCTATGATTGCAACCACTCAAGACTAGCCTGAAATCACTGACAAGATATTCTCATCTAGCAATTTCAGATGAAGAGAATAATCAGATACTGTGCTAAAAGTGCTGGGATCCAGCAGGACTTGTCTCTAGTCCAGCTAAAAGGTTAACACATTTTTAGCAGTGAAATTGAGTTGTTTTATACACTTTGTTTGGTATGTCATGCACAGCCATTTAGAATGATAACTAAGACTATGGTATCTGGAACCTTGTAAAGAGCAATCATCGCGTAACTCTCTACATGTGCTAGGCTTGCACTGCTTGTTAACTTTAGCAAGAAAATAAAATTGCTCTCTGCAACCTCCAGCAATAATGCTAACTTTTTAACTGATCTTAATATTACACATTTTATTCTCTCAATGAAGTTTTGAACCCAATTGACTTAAAGATTCGTATTGGAGTTTATTGTGCTATTTAATGCTAATTCGATGATGCATTTATCTGTGTTCAAGACATGAATATTCAAGATAAAAATTTTTTCTTGTATTTTCAGTTTTAGCTACTGCAGCTACTTTATGGAAGTAAAACCCTAGTTCTCAATCTATGCTAGTGGCTCTCTCTCACAACATGGTCATTGCACGGAAAAAAAAAATTTTCAATCTGACCGCAGTTAGTTCACTGTGGTCCTGACTGAAGAACATGAGCTCTAATTCCAGATGTGACTAAGGTGCTATTTATCATCTTGGACAAGTTGTTAATTTCTTGCACCATTTTTTAAAAAATCAATAAAAGTTAGAATTTTCCTGCTTCTGACCATTAAGTATTTGAGGATGAGTGGTTTTTTGGTATGTTTGTTCCTTTTCTAAGAGAAGCCAACCTGAACCTGAGATGGGCTAAGACAGAGCAGAAGCTGAAAGAAAAGTCAAGTAATGAAATTAGAGAGATCACAAATTCCAACATATTTTAAAGAGATATTACAGAAATCACAGAGGGGTTGAGGTTGGAAGGGGCCTCTGAACATCATCTAGTCCAACCCCACTCCTCAAGCAGGGTCAGCTAGAGCAGGTTGCCCAGGACCATTGGGTTTTTAATGGAGAACTCCATAGCCTCTCTGGGAAATCTGTTCCAGCATTTGATCACCCTCAGAGTAAAGGTTTTTTCTTATGCTTAAGTGGAATTTCCTGTAGTTGAATTTGTGTCTGTTGCCTCTTGTTCTGTCACTGGACAGTGCTGTGAAGAGCCTGGCTCCATCTTATTTACTACCTCTCATTAGGTATTTATATGTATTGATAAGATCTCCCTGAGCCTCTTCTTGAGGCTCTCAGTCTCCTCTCCTCATACGACAGATGCTCCAAACCTTCAATCACCTTTGTGGCCCTTCGCTGGTATCACTCCAGCAAGTCTATGTCCTTCTCGTGCTGGGGAGCCCAGAACTGGACCCAGCACTCCAGATGTGTCTCACCAGTTCTGAGCAGAGGGGAAGAATCACCACCCTCCACCTGCTGGCAATGCTCTTCCTAATGCAGCCCAGGATGCTGTTGGCTGCCTTTGCTGTGAGGGCATGTTGCCGGATCAAATCCATTTTTTTTTCCTGAGGTCCTTTTTTGCAAAGCTGCTTTCTACCCAGCTGTTTCCCAGCCCGTCCTGGGACCAACATTCCTCCCCAGGTAAGAGGACCTCCCATTTTTTTTTTTTAAATTTCATGAAATTCCCATCGGTCCATTTCTCCAGTCTGTCAAAGTCTTTGAAATTTGATATTATTCTTTGTGTTAAGATAGTAGCTACTGATTGCAAGCATGGGACAAAATCTGTGCTGGGGCTAGGCAGACAGGGAAAGACTTTATCAAAGACTTGCTGATATATGCAGAAAAGTCAGATGACTGTTAGGATGGAAAAGAAACAGCTAAAGAAACCAAGCAACTAACCACAGCCACGCAGCAGGTGAGGGTAGTCAAGATCTACAAATGAATAAGAACAAGCTTCTCTGACAAATAAGCAGTATTTCTCAGAGACTCAGAAAACCCGTCCATCCAGCTTTTGCTGGCCAAAGGACTGCTAGCATCAGTACAGCACACCAAAGATGAAGAAAACATGGAAGTCAATTAATGTCTTGACCACTGAACTTCACCTATTTCATGTGGGTTATAATATGCTTGGCAGCAGACATTCAAATTATCTATAACCAATTACTTCAAGCATTCAAATCACTCTCATTCCATTATAATTGCTTTTTCCTTTAAAAATTGGCTTAGGTAAAACGATCATGACTATCCTATTGGTTGGTTTTGTTCCTATGCTTTCAAACAGGAAAGTGAATTTTTCCCAAGAAGTGGGGTTCAGAATTCCTGTGATAGAAAGCAAACCATAAGCTTTTTCAGCACTCCTTTCTACTTTTAAGATACCACACATCAAAAAAAAAAGGAAAACGATGAAGAGTGAGATGCAAAAAAGAATACAAAATTATGTATGAATATGCATGAATACCTATAGAAAAAAAATTAAATGATGTAATTATGGAAAATTACATTTCTGCATCAAAAATCAGTAATCTTTCACCTAATACATAACAGCATAATTATGACAACAACTTATTTGTTAAAAATGCATAGTTTAGCAATGCATTATTACATAGATAACTGTATGCAAACCCTTTTCTTTCAATGTGATGATTTACTCTAAGATGCACTGGATATGTAGCAGTAATACTGAAAAGAAGCTGAATCCATACTGGTTTTGTCTGTCAGGTGTTTGCCTTCCCTGTTAAATCAACTTTATGTACACATATATACACACACAAACATATACAAGACTCCCAAATGCATATACAGCTCACGACAATACAAAGGTGATCTCCCTCTCTGAAACCTTCTCTATTTCAGGCTTCAACGTGCACCCATTCTCCAAACCTTTCCTGGATAAATCAATGGTTTTCACAAGCATTTTTATTCACTAGACCTCTAACTAGGGAAAAAATATGTGCCTGCAGTGGCATCACAGCCACTAAAATACCACAGCTGATCAGCACTTTCAAGTTTTGTGAGCACTTGAAGATTATGAAGACCTACAGCTGTTGTTTGAGATATACTGATTACATCACCATTCATGTTAAATAGTACTGATGTATCTCCTTGTTACTATGAAGTAATTTTACCTTGTTAATATAGTTGCAATGAATTATTATATATTCTCGCTTAAAAATATCATTAGATACATTCACTAGTTATATTGAAATGTAAATACATTTCTGTTACAGCGTAATGACCGAGGTTGTTGTACAATTTGCTATGTACTATTATTCTTCAGTTCATAAATTCACACAGATAACTTTTAAAGCCAAGTTGAAAAGTAAAATTTGGACTCAGACCAAACAGAAGAGAAATGAAAGATTTGGTCTACATTTGAATAAAAGAAAACTTTGAGTTTCAATTGTGCTCTTTTTATAAGAACAGTTCTCTAAATCTCTGCTAAGCAAGGATACTCTCATAGTGGCACCAGTTGTATATTTCAAAGGATCATAAAAATGTATCATAGTTTTCAAGCAGTAACATTTTATAAATTTTGTACGTAAGCATACAAAAACCCTACCATCCTGATTCTACCATATGCACATTCTCCACATACTCCCAAAGAACATTTTTTAATCCTCACCTATACTTCAGAACAGTTACCATTTTAACCTCTACTTCTTGTCCTTAAAATGCTACATTTATTTTAGGATTTATCTCACAACTATTTTTTAACTACTGAGGTTACAGACTGACATTATATTTTTCAGATACATTTATATATTTGTTAACCATTACTATATGCTTAGTATGTGTTAGCATATTGCAAATGAACCTGAAATTGCACCTGATATTTCTTTTTTTATTACATGACAAATGTAAGACTGCAAATTATTCTGAAGCTGAAATTAGTAGTTGTAGTAATAGTAATTCAGTTTTGGACAGGTTATTTTTAGCTAAGTACTTGCTCAAGCCCTTCACTACAGATTCTCACACCTCCTGAGTGCTCAGAAGTGTAAATAATCTTTTTTTTTTCCTCTGCCTGTAGCATTATATTTGTGTTTAAATATAACAGAAGTTATTTCAATCTATTTAGTTTGCCTCACACTTTCCAACACAAAGAATTCCTGTGATTTCTTCCAAGATGCTGTGTCTCTTCCATTTTATGCAAAATTTGAAAAGAGCTGTAGGGTCAAAGCAGTGCTGTTCTTTTGTTCAGATTGCATTCTGATTTGGGCTCCTAACAATTTACTTCTTTCTTTTATATTAGAAATAAATTTTTGGCCAAACACCAGACAACAAATGAAAGGGAACATTCTAAAACAGTAGTGCTATACTTTCAGAGCAAAAGTAGTGGCAATAACAGCACACCAAATGCTGCACTGGAAGTTTTTTTAAAAGACAGCTATTTAGGGATTTAGGGAAAAGAAGAAAAAAATAGACTAGGACCTCTGAAAAGTGGCACTAATTTGTAGAGTCTCTAGTTTGAGGTTTGTTTTTCCTAAAAGAGCTAGGAGGAATGTAGTGCTCATATAATACAGTAAAATCTAATTATGTTGTAAACAACAAGCCAGAACAGATATTCTGCGCTAGCAGATACATATACATCTTCCTAATTCCTTGTCCCTTGTCAGATTTTTATATCATACACTCCCCTCTTTCACTCAAGTTAATCAAGTTTTCTGAATTATGCTCTGGAAGTCACATATGACATCTACTACACCATGTTTTGAAAATCGCCATGCTCTAAAAGGCACTTTGATCTTAGGTTTAGACCATGAAAACAAACAGTTTATTTGGAGCCTGGCTGGCTTACATGGCAAGCAGTGAACAGTTTGCAGAGGATACTGTGCTAAAAGTGTCACTTTTAAAAAATAATATTGAAACAGTTCTTTACAAACATGGCACTTGTCCAAAGCACATATGGAACATTAAATATAACCATAAAATTTTATGCACCAGATTTGACCAAGGTCTTGAGCTCTAATTTATATTTTCTCTGTTTTCCTGGAAGACTAGCTGCATTTGATAAAGCTACTTCATAAGGAGTCTGTTCTCCTAACATTTACACATCACACATCTGGACTTGGAAAAGGATTCTGAGTAAAAGAGCCAACAAATGCAGATCTTGTTTACATTATGTGCAATTACTCTTGTGTCATAAATCTCCCTGGGATATCAGAATGTGCTGAAGACACCCAAAGAATATGTACTTCCAATAAAAGTGCAAAAGCCTGGGTGTTTCTGTCACTATCAATGAGCTCAGTACACATGATCATGTAAGAAAATGAATGGTTTTCGTATTTACTAATAATATTGCATTTCATTTTTATTAATTATTTGTATGTAATTAGAGCTGCCCTCAGTGTCTGAAGATCTCTGTTTGGATTGTTTTTCTCTCACAACTCGCTCACTGCAGCCAAGGGAACTAAGTGATGGCAGTTGCAACACTCAATTCAGTTACATAAACACATCTTCCTTGCCAGATTCCCCTGCGGTGTTCCCATTTCATGAAATAAGTCTCTAGCATTTAGTAATGTACTGTACCAGCAAGTTTCTTTTCATGTGATGAAAAATTAGGTCCTCTAATCCTGGCAGCAGAGCAGCATGTGTGTGAGCATCACACACATGGAATCCACCCCAGACCGGGTGGCTGCACCAGCAAGAGGACAGAGAAATACAACACTCAAGTAGCTACAGAACAAGAATTGGATGTCAGATTCTAGTAGGAGAAAGACAGCCTTCATCCAGAAATTGAGGCAGATTTATTCCTAAGTCTGTTGCAGTGCCAACAAATGTGAGTGTACATTATACCTTCAACGGTATACAAGATGCACGTGCTTCCGTATTAAGTGTATTTGCCAGTAATGATAAAAAACACTCTGGCCAGACTATTCCTGTAGGTGTAAATGGAGCTATACTTTTTAACATCACAGCTAGAACAAACACACTCTTGACAACGAAAGCAGTATGTGGTAAAAGTAGAGACACAGAGTGACCTAATCTATCACACAGCTGATCAGCTGCAGAGAGAGGGGGACAAAGTTTCCCACCACACCTGCCCATCAGCGTGAAGCTGGGTGGTCATACTCCATTGACTTGCTGGAGCTTACCCTTACAATGGATAGGTCACTGTTGAAGGCTGTCTGGTAAATTATATAGGGACTAGTACCTGTATGTCTGTGCAAAGGTCAGAGACAATATAAGACTTTGGGCATGTTTATATCAGGCAGTGGAGCATCACAGAGATCTCAGAACCACCTGAGCCAGCAGCCTGAGCTGGTAATTCATGCAGAGTCACACAGCTTAAGGTACTCCTGAAGCACAGCACTCGCACCAGCAAATTGTATCATCTAGTTTTGCAGGTCACCTGTCCACGGTCAGTTCAAATATCTGGTTGAAGAGTAAACCTATGCTCTTAAAGGATTATTTGCAAATGCCACTCGCTGTCTAGATAAACATAAAAATACTGAAGTTGTTTTCTGAGAAATAAATATAGGAGAACAGAGAGAATCCAAATAAAAAACTGAAGTAGTTAGAATTATTTATTAATGATTACTAATTGTAACACAATGAAAGAGGCTTTTTTGGATCCTTTTACACAATTTGCAGTCATGTAAACACGGAAGCTGTGAAAAAAAGTTGCCTTCTTTCTAATTTAAGACTTCATTTTCCTTTGGGGGCCTCTGATCAGATTTGGAGAGTCTAAATGGTAGCACTGCTACATAAAGCTGGAATCTGAACCACTCAGTCTCCACCTCCAGTTCAAGGACTTAGGGAGGCTGGATCAAACTTCCCAGCTGAAGTAAATTCCTAACCCTTCCCTACAACTCATACAGATAAACTTAACACCAAACAGCACCATGTCCACTTCCCTACCCAGGAAAGTGAGATTCCTTCTTTGTGGGAAGAATTCTGACACTGCATGATGCGAGGAAGAGGAGATCAACCATTACATGAATGTGGATCAATTTTACTTTTGCATCTTCACATGGAATTGCTAATGGCTGGCTCCATGTATTGACATGTTTGTTCAATAATTCATGTGCCCTGCTCCTCTTTAGTTAAACACATTTTCAAAGTAAGTTAAACAGGAACAAACCACTCCTGTTCCAGTATAAGATTGTCCACAATACAAATCTGAGTTAAAGATGTTGTGCTTAAAATAATGTGCTATCTCAGTTCAGATTAATCTTCCTGTGTAGACAAGTCTTTATTAAAGGAGAAGGACTGAAGTGGTGGATTAAGTCTACAGTCCTGCAAATGGCTTTTCTTTATAAATATCTGTATTCACAATTGTTATATGTATTCAGGTTATCTCAGACTGTCTACACGTGAGAAGACATAACTCAACTATAAGAAGGAGAAGTCTAGATCTGTGGCAAAAGAGTTTTCACCTTTTACTTGCTCACTGTCACAAGTCACATCGGGGTAGCCTGCCACTGCCCCGGTGGTTAATGCTGATTTGGGAAATCCAGTACTTGGCTCCTCAATCCTATTGGTGTTAGTGAGCTGCACCCCAAAGTATAGAAGGTCACTGCCTAAATCCTTCATAAATTTGCCATTTCTAAAGTAGAAGAAGCAGCAGGGAAAAAATGCACCACTTCCTGTGATGCCATTTTATATAACATTACTAAGCTGTAAATAGCTGAAAGATGGCTTTGTTTATGAGTTCACACTTCAAATCAGAGAAAATGGCTTCCTGAATACCACACATTATTTTCCTGGAATACTGCATGTAAGTACCAATATTCCACAGAAGACTAAAGGTTAAACGTATACTAGTGGATTCTCTGCTGATAGGAGCCAGTGAAGCTTTTCTTTCAGCTTAGTGGCAAAGGATTTACAATACTAGGAGATGCTAGCGACCTGAGATCCACTTACACCAATTGCATTTCACCATAAAATGTTCCATAAATCAAGGTGGTACTGTTTGTTTAGAGAAGTGCGACACTCTCAACTTCTACTTTCAGTACTTGTGCAGAAAATAATCACAGTTCAGGTGGCATATGGGTATTTTGTATTTCAGAACTCGCAAAGAAATCTGGTGACATGGTCATTGCTATGGTTACTGTACTTTTGTAGTGAACATTGAAGTAAATAGGTACATAAAACATGTATAAGTTGTCACTATGTAAGTTACTGCTGCCCTGGAGCTGCAATAATTTGCTTCCTTTAAAATCGTTAAATCTAGCCATAAATACTTGGTATCTTGCAACATCCTATTATTTCAGTAAGATGACAACGCTCCTCTTACATAATACAGTGCAAACACACGAGCAGATTGATTTATCAAGAAAGGAACTTTTTGGAGGAGTAATTTATTGGCCTGTAAGTAGCAAAGTATGGACAGGCTTCTGGCCTGCATGAAGAAAACCACTCCCAAGCCCTGATGCACTGAGGCAAGGTTGAGCCATTGTGGAAAGTTTGAAAGGCTAAGGAGGTTTCTCCATCTCTGGGAAATACAGAAGCATTTTCAGGTAGAGAGCTCTATCTGATCCTCTCAAGTCTTCCCCTTATTCTTTGTCTCCTCCTCTCCTCAAATAATCCACCAATGGCTGAGATGTTGAATTAGAAAAGAACAGGCTGGACCCTGCCTCCTTTAAGCAAACAGCACTAATGTGCAGACAGAGGTTTTGGTCTCCTTTCATGTGCTGCTCTTCATCACAGAGAGTGTTTGGCTTAAGGAGGTCCTCCTTTTATCCCAGCTGAGCAATATAACACAATTCTTAGGTCTTTCATACACAAACTTGTTTTGGAACAGTTAAGTGCAAGCTTAACACATAGCTTAACGCAAGCTTCTCACACATAGTGATGATGAACTGATGCTTAGAGAAGGAAAGCACAGTTTTTTCCAATTTAGACAGGGACTGTAAACCTGCTGAGCAGATAACTGAAGGGACTGGTCTACCCACAGCACAAAATGAAGGAAGACACTGATAGGTCAAGTGGATCCCTTGGGATCGTTTCCTAGGGTTAGATTACATGTATGGCTTGGAAGTCTTATGTTTCTGAAAGAAAGGAGATAGTGTTTTGTGACAGCTGCATTATATTATCATATCAAATGGATTAGGGTGGCCGTGGAGACTGGAAGGCCTACACAGTTATCACTGATGAGGGAGGTACAGCTGAATAAGTCTTTCACAGAACATATACCAATGTATGTCCAGCGATTGGATGAACATCAACAGATACCATTTTAAATTAGAGAATCCAGCTGCTGCAAGAAAAAAAAAAGTTGGTAATTATATTTTATGTATGAGGAGAAAGCAGCCACCTTAATGTATCATTGATGTTCTGGTCATGTCTCTAACAACAATATTATGCTCCATTTTCCACTTAAAGCAGAGATTTGACTTCTGTTTACTATGAAAAATATTGTATCCAGACCTTGCATGCTTTGAATGTACTTTCTGAGAGCATACAAGAACTTTATTTGTGAATCCATTGGCAGCTAGGTCCTTTACCACAGATACCAACATTGGCTGTATCCCAACAAACATGTCATAAGTAACTATCATTTAAAATTTGACATTCAGGCTATATTTAAAGATAGAAATTTAAACAAACTATCAATGATTGGTTTATCTAATTATATCTAGAGGGACTGCAGCAGTGCAGGTAGGTCTAATATGGGATTACTAAAATGCTAGTTACCTGTCAGTCCTTGTCTAATCATTTTATAGATTGCAACAGTTTAGCAGTGGGGAAGAAGCTCAGGGACTGTGTTTTGGTTTCTTACTTTTAGATTGACTGTCTCTAATTACATCCCTGTTTAAAAATCATGTGGCTACACCTCCATGGGCCTTTCTTTTCAAATATCCCCCATGCTTCTGCTGCCTTAGCTCCACTGCACAGAGGGAACCTGAGACAGAAACTACAAGTCTGAAAAGGGGGAGAACAGGGAGTAAAATCTCCATCTTTCTCTGGCAGTAAACTCCTATATCAACTCAGGCTGCAATATGCAACTTCACATTAATATAACTCAGCAAATCACCACCTTAAGGGTCTGATTCATCAGTAACGCTCTCATTTCATTATGCTGCTCTGCTGATAGAAAAGGTACACAAATATAGGTTAACAGGTTGGTGCACTGTGGCTGTTTTTCTTATGCTGTTATATTTGTAAATCTGTTCTTAAGAGTCAACGTCAATACAAAATGATTTAAGGTTGATACTAATTGAAAGAGATGGGCATGGCTGTGTAATCCTTGGGTTTCTTGTTTGGAGTCCACGTATGATGCTTTAAAAAAAGCCCTAATAATAATCATGATCCAGGACTAAAATTTACATCAGGTCAATATAGAGTTAAAATCAGGGTATGAACCAATAACTTCAGTATTAAGAACTGCAGGTATGCTCTAAGAATTCTGAAATCCATAAGCAGGAATATAAACTCAGGGTTAAGTTTATATTGAAAAAAATCCAATCACAGTAAGATAAAAGCTAGACGATCAAGTTACTCATACATTAACTCCTACCTGTCATAATAGTATGAACAAAAACATACATGAAAAAAGTCCAATGTCCTGAAAACATAATTCCCAGCTAACCTAGTACCACAAACACTAAAATATTTGAGTCATAACAATGGTTACATAGTTTTACTACAGGGTACCCTATCATTACTATTCTCAGTAGTAGGACTGAGAAGACACCTCCCTGTGACGCTGCTCTTCCATGGCTCTTTTGTGCTGACAGAGGACCAAGTTAACAAAGAGCAACCTACTTCTTACAAATCTTGCAATACACAATCCCTGCTGCCACGTTAAAGTCTAACATAACAATACAGGGAAGCCCAACCTCCTTTCGCTTAGCTCTCCTGCATAAGACTTAGGCATAATACAGTTAATAATGAGAATGCATTCTTAGCCCACCATCTTTTACTCTGTTCTGCTAGAATCCAACGGTTGTTTTAAAACATGGGTACTACTATTAAAAGTTGCTGGAAGTATTCATGCAGTAAGCTGAAAAGATTGACAGTGAATTTTTTTACTTATATAGCAAAGACTAATTTGTATTTTACGCTGTTTCAGCAGTCTTTGACTGTTTTCTTCAAAATCACTGCTCAGTGGCACCATATGGAGCATGTTGAACTTAAGATACCAAGAATGTGTCCAAGATATATCTCACTCCAGTGTGTTAAAACATTCCACCCTGCAGCTGTCATTATAGGAATATAATTCATACCCTAAAGTTTAAAGAAAAACAGTGTAGCTTACTATGCTTACAAAAATACAAGATTTTTTTGGTTCCAAGTAACGGTCAGTAAATGGAGAACAGTTAATCTTAAATACTGCCTTCTTAAATATTTTAAATTTTAACTGATCATGAACTGCTTTAATTCTGCATATTTAAGACTGCAAACAAAAAAAACATGCAAAAGAAATACTAAAAAAAATCTATAGTGAAGGGACTTGTATATCTAGAGTTAGCATAGCCCATCATTACTTTTTTCTTTCCCATTGATTGTATTTCTTTTAAAAATTGATATATGAGATTATGGGGCAAAAACCTGAGCTACACTTTTGGTAATGGCACTGAGCAAGCATATGATCACTGTTATGACATTTCACCTCTCTCTGGTTGTTACTTCCCCAGTCTTTTGTTTGTTATCTCTGTTTAAAATTAAGTTTCTCAGGACACGACATGCCTCTTACTCTGTTTTGTACAGCGTATAGTACTCCAAACACCTTCTACAAAGTTAACTGCTGTAATAATAAGGGTAGGAGATAGGCGAGAAAAAAGAACACATGATGGTTTCTTAGAAAAGTTTTCTTGGGATGGACACATTACTCAAATGGTCAATTTGCAAGCTAGTAAGGCAAGTTACCTTAGAAAAGGACCCACAAAACCATTTTAACATGCCAACTCATATATTCTGTATATGACATGTTTCAGAGGAAAACTATTTTAGAGAATTTGAAAATTTTATTGATACAATTTTTCATATGCCTTTGTAAAGTCAGGAAGTTGTATGACGCACAAGGGAAAATGTTTTAGAAACCTTCTAAGGTTATCCCATAATAGCTTATTGATAAATAAACTCATATGTAAGGCTTAATATCCTGGAGGCCTTGAAGGGCAGGCAGTAAGTTCTGTGTGTCTTGCTGGCAAGCTGGGGATCTCCCCTTTACAATATTGTCAATCTTCCATTTACAGCCATCCAAGGACCAAGGGTATTGATGCAGGCCTGAACATTGCATGCCTTATGTCTCTAGCCAGTATAATATTAGGGAGGCATTTTGTATTTGCAGGGACATTACTGGGAGCAGGAACACAGAAAGGGTTTTCACGGGGTGGTTTATTATAGAAAGACGGCTAGTTCAGAGCATAGAAACTGGCTCTGTTGAGAGAGAACAGTAACTATGCTCAGTAATAAGTACTACTGAAGACCTTGTTACACTTTCCACGTAGCTGAGACAGGCAACATAAGATCCATAGAAGTGTTTGTAAAATGTGGAATTAAAATAGGAAAACATTGCACAGTTATACCAAATTTGCACCCCAGGCTGCTGCTGAGTATGATGTGTTTGATTCCAGAAAAATGGAATGCAAGAAATATACAAGACAAAAAATGTAGTTAAGGAAATGTTATGAAAAGGTAAGCATCGTAACTTGTTATGATCTTGATTTAAATTAGTAACATGGTTTGGACAGATTAGTATAGACAAAATTAGTTACATTTCAAACAGTTTGCAGGATGAGTTGGATATATTTAAAATCTACTTTTGGGAATTCTATCTACATGAAGTACAATTTTTCTTACTCATTATCTTGAACTAGGATTTATTGCAAGAGGTCTTGTTAACAGATGAACAAAACAGTACCACTGAAAACAGTTGTTCAATTCTAATTAAGAAGAACTCATTAGAAAACTTTCCACATGTATAAATTGTAAAATGAGAGAGTTCTAATTATCTGACTAATCTTTCTTGAAAGAAATATCTTTGTTCAAGGACCACAGAACTGGCCATAATGGAGCAGATCAGCACTCTATCTAGTCCAGGGCCCCGTCTTTGGAAAACTGTTATACAGAAAACTGCAGGAAATGGAAAGTTTATAGAACAGTCTGGTTTCCTGTAAACTCTCATTAAAGAGTTGGCTTTTACCCTGAAAAATAAGTGTTAAAGGATATTAACTGTGGATAGTCATATTGTCTAATTATCCAATTCTCCTCATCTACCTAACACTCAAAATCATTACTGTATCATTGAACATACAGATTTTGAAATAGAAAAATTAGGGGGTTTGCTTTGTGTTTCATTACATGAGATACAATTCTAAAAACTGTTACCTTAAACAATAGCCACAAGAAAGAATGTCTGCATAATTTACTCCTGAATTAAGCATCCTCCTGGGGTGATAACATTCCTTGTTAACCTATCACGTATTATTCTCTCAGTCTAGATCTACCCAAATGCCCCCCAAAGTAACCAACTTCTGTTAATTTATGTTGCAGTATTCTATACAGTGCACTTTTAAGTTCCAAATAACAAGAAAGCGAAACTCTAATTTAAGAATAGTAGAGATGAAGGTTGATTAAAAAGAGATAATTGACATTTAACTTTGTAAAAAAATGAGCTCCATTGGAAGAGGTGCAAAACGAATAGGTATGCTTTGAATGAAGTCTGTTACAAGGAAGATCCCCCCCTAAAATACTTAATATCTTTACCATAAATTAAAAGATAACTTAGGGATGACTTACGTTGTCACTTCCATGCCAGATTAAAAATTATCCCAAGAACACAGCTGAAGATGATGTTACACTAAATGCTTTGATCTTGATTTTAGCTTGCTCTACCTGAAATATATACATGCACCACTCATCCTGGGACACAAAGTTCTTGTATGAAATATGAAAGAAACTCAACTGCAAGTAGAGTTAATACAGACTCCTGAAACTTATGGTTTCCATGGTGTACTCTGCATAATGGGTCCCCCTCCCACCAGTGCTACCCTTTATAATGCTCATACGTGTGTCTACCCACCCCTCAGATAATGCATGTTCAGAGATGGGCTACAACTGGCCAGCATAAGGCTACGTGCTTCTTCAGTTCTTTTCACCAGTTTAGATTCTAGAAGAGATGAATTTGGTTCCAGATGATAAGTGTTCTTTTTTGAGCAGTTAGATTCAGTACTTTGACTCATTATCCTAATTCATATATACCGAGATGCAGCTCCATCCAAATCTGGCATTTACTTTGATGTTCAAATCAAATGCACAGTGTTTGGCAACTATATGTGCAGAATTTAAATTGACCGATCCATTTATCTGAAACTGGTATGTGTCCAAGACCACTCACAGATGTATCTACTGGTCTAGTAGAAATTCCAACGAGAGGAAAAAGACATGTTAATTATAGCTGCTCCAAAAAGACATATATATTAAATATTGTGTGCATTGAGACCATCTGACTGCCCATACACAGAGATCATACATGTTTCAAAAAAAGTTAACAAAAAACTTCAGGTGAACTGATGGTGAAAGATACCTGCAATTCCATGAAATTTCAGCTATTTTTCCAGTTGCAGGAACATCTTCCTTTCAGAGCAATCAGAACTGCCCCAACAACACAATTTATGGCTACAACTTCATTTCTCCTGAAAATTCTGGTTCTTTTAAAAAAGAAAGAATGTTGTACAACCTGGAGAGGTCAACGGTCTGACTAGACAAGATAAAAATGCCCTGGTCTCTCAGAGGAATTCCAGAGCAGAAACACCTTTTGTTAAAAGAGATCCTGAAGAGGACCTAGTTCTGAGAGGTCTCTCACCTGCCAGGAACCAAAGATACTGATAATAGCTTGGCCTCTCAGAATTACAAAAATAGGATCCTTCAGAAGGACAGCCACAGAGAAAAAAAAATAAGCATGCTGTTGATTGGCACCTGCAGACTGGCTTAGACTCAAAGGATGATAACATCAAGATGAAGAAGCAGAATTTCTCAATAAAAACAATGTGTTTCCCCTGAACCAATCCATCAATCTTCAACATCGGAAAAATTTGAAATAAAACTCCTAACTCTAGGAATATTTGGAACATCCTCAGATAGCCTGTTCAACTAGTAAGGCTTGAAAAGTATCACTAAGAACAGATTAGCTGGGGATCCTAAGGATCTTCCATTGGAATGTGTACCACTTTCCCATTGCTTTCAAGTGAGCTTCTCAAATGCTAAAGGTTTTTGCTTATTGACAAGGAAAGCCCGTGGCCTTATGGAGCAGCGAGAACCAGCTGGCTCCGAGCTCTAAGGCTTGGACCAGAAGGAGTTGCTGATGGCTGCTTCCTTTGTAAGGGTGGTGGGGAAGTCCTTCTCCTTAGCTGTGGTTGGGAAGAAGAAACTTGTGAAACTGCTGCCTCTGAATGAAATAACTTGAGGATGATGAATACAATTGTTTGTTGAATTCCAAATTCAGAGTAGTGGGTCCCCCTCTACACAGCTAGAAACAACCAAGAAACAGACAGGTTTATATATTTCAAAATTTCTACCATCCCAGCCATTAGACTGCTACAATTCTTTCCTTTAGAGGAAAGCTCCTTCACCTGGAAACTACTTTAGCATGGGAAGCAAACTGACTCATATACGCATGTTTCCCTAATGTGACTGCATATGTTGCTGGTTTTGACATGGAATATAAGGTGGCAGATGAGGGTCTGAGGACTTAATGAGCAACATTTTGACATTGTTACTTATCACGTTTGTGCTGGCAGTACTTTTACTACAGTAAAGGTTTAGTAGATCATTTCTGTGGAGAATTAAAAAAAAAAAAAGTATAGTGACCAGGACAGATGAGTTCTGTTAACTTAGAACAAAAACCTATAGCAAAGCAATTTCTCCACATTGCTTCCCTTGGAGGTCAATATTTAAACAAATGGTATTGTAAGTCAGAATATGACCACTAAACCTCAAAATATAGCTTAAGGAGACACTTTCATGTGGCTGCAAAATTATCACCCAAAGGCTGTTGTAAATGGGGTGGCTTATGTTTATAAATAAGGCAAGGTTTTAGGGATCAATTAATACCTTTGGGAAAACCATGGATGCTTTTATGTATCTTTCACGTACTTTAGGTATGCTGCAACTGTATTCTTTTCTACTCCTTTTCCAAGCTCTTCTCCTAAGCTTCTGACAACTCTTTCAAAAACTATTTAGAAATTAATAAAATATTTTTGCAACCCTTACATATATTTATGAGCCATTGCATATGCTTCACAATATAGTGCACACTTAGCTTTCCTTTTAATGCCATTTATAGGAGGGACAAATTATGTTTTAATTGTATAATTAGTAAATTTAATCCATGAAAATGCCCAGTATTATCAGGTCTAATGTCTTAACTCTAAATTCTAATTAAGAATTAAAATACAGATTTTAATCAATAACAGTTTAGCAGAAGTCAGTTCTAAATACTTTCAACATATCTGCCAATGCATGAAGGAAAAATCTTTTTGCATTGTTTACTTACACATAGCACCTTTTTAGTAGTCTTAAGAAAACATCAGTGGGTTACATTTATTCTTATAAAATCTACAAACAGTAGGAATCCCAGTGACAGAAGATTATATAACTAGTTGGAAAGAAAAAAGGGTTCAAATGCCTAGTTTTGCTCTTCTTTGTTGAAGAAAGTCAGAAAAATGAGACTACTTAATAGATTTCTAATCAGATGTGAAACTCTCTTGAAGGAATAAAAATATTATTTGAGGAAGGTGTTGATAGAGAAAGATAACATGAGAAAAGAAACAGGGTTGAAACAGTAGTTTTGAAAAAATAGTGCTACATAATAGTACAGAAAAATATGTTAACATAATAAAGATATTGCCAATTCTATGCCAAACCCCCTAAACTATGTTTTCAAACTGTTTCCTTATAAAACAGTTTTAAAAACAAAAATCAAAAGCCATTCTAATGCACTTTCAACGTACTTTTGTACAACTACACATTTGCACTTTGTACATATTTTTCTTAAGCAGCTTCAGTATTAAAATAATTACTAAAACATTTGCACTCACACAGAGAGAAAAACACATCTACTTTTAGTCTCTGCTTTCGTTATGGTATACTGTGTATTTTCTTGAAAAGTTTAGTTTAGAGTAGGTTAGAGCAGCCTCCAGACCTACAATATATGATCACAGGGTTTTAACCACTATCACAGACTTACTACTGGCTCATTGACTATCCTTCCCTTTTCTTCTCTTTCAAGTACCCTTTATTCGGACTCAAATTTGTAAACACAGGAAGCACCAATACATACTTCTTAGGCAAATACAAGCTCTTCTATAGAAAAACCTCTGTCCAAGAACTTTACAACATAATAACATTCATCTAAATACCTGCAGATAAAACTGTATCAAGTGGCTGCATATATAACGTAAGTCAAGATTAAAAAGGATATTGCTGTAAATACTATACAACAGAAATAAATTTTTTAAGTCAGACAATGTCCCCAGCTGTGTTTCTTTCCTATATTGCTTGGGAGACCCAAACAATATAGACTGGTTAGATCAGATGAAACAGAGAGGTTATCAGGCTTTCTTTTTCAAAGTCCTCTGTATGACCATGTATTACCCTCTCATCTAGTCAGATCTAGTGACCATGTTGCCCGGTGTCCTGGTTTCAGCTGGGACAGAGTTAATTTTCTTCCTAGAAGCTAGTATAGTGTTATGTTTTGGATTCAGTATGAGAAGAATGTTGATAACACACTGACGTTTTCAGTAGTTGCTAAGTAGTGTTTAGAATAAGTCAAGGATTTTTCAGCTTCTCATGCCCAGCCAGCAAGAAGGCTGGAGGGGCACAAGAAGTTGGGAGGGGACACAGCCAGGACAGCTGACCCAAAGGAGTATTCCACACCATGTGACATCATGCCCAGTATATAAACTGGGGGGAGCTGGCTGGGGGGGGGGCGGAAATCACTGCTCAGGAACTAACTGGGCATCAGTTGGCGAGCAATTGCATTGTGCATCACTTGTTTTGAATATTCCAATCTTTTATTATTATTATTGTCATTTTATTATTACTATCATTATTAGTTTCTTCCTTTCTGTCTTATTAAACCATTCTTATCTCAACCCACAAGTTTTACTTTTTTTTTTCCCCCCCCAATTCTCTCCCCCATCCCACTGGGTGGAGAGGAATGAGCGAGCAGCTGTGTGAAGCTTAGTTACCGGCTGGGGTTAAACCACGACACCTGGGAAAGCTGGACTGCCTCAGTGATTCGATAGTAACCTAGCCCACAGAACTCATTCTTGCTATGGACATAAAATTTGCTAAATCTGACTAAAGGGGGCAGATGAGACTATGTGATGAGGGCAGGTGAGAGAAGTCTGCATGAGCTCACATTTAGATGTTATCCATGGGGATAACATGGCACTGCAGCCTTATAATTCACTGTAAGGACTGTAACAGGAGGAGAATCGCCTGTGTGTTTTGGCCTAAAAGGCTTTAGCATGATCTAACAATGCTCTGAATCAGAAACTGGCTACATCTGCCCCAAACAGGGCTTGAAACGTGGAGTCAGTGAATAGACCTTAGCTAGATTGGAAAACAAAACCTTTATTGAAACCTATGTATTTTACCTGCATTGTTATCTGCAAATATCTCTGTGAAATTAAATTATTCTGGATTTACACTGTTTTAAAGACGTTTTTGTGAACATTTCTGCCTTCATTCTTCTAGTTTTAATCAACTGTGTAACTAAATTTTATTCATACTCCTATTTTTGCAGCTCTTACATTATATATTTGTATTATATTATATGTTTTTGCCCTAGTACTCTGATTATTGAAAATGCATATGCAGTTCACCTTTAAAAGGCTTTCAGAGACATATATTACTATTACACTAAAAACTGAACACCAAATTCTGCAGGTCTCTTCCTCCAGACAGGTGAGTTTTGTCCTAGATGTATCTAGCAGCTGACAACATTTCAGGACACTAACTGAAGAAAAAGTTAGAACTTGATTTTGCTTGTTCCTGGCTCTACTCTTGCTGTATGACCTTGGGCAAATAACCTCTCAATTGTCCACCTGTAAAACAGACAAGATTACACACCCACCTTATTGGTTTATTCTGAGCTTTAATGTTTATGAAGTGTTATGAGACGCTCTGGGAAGTGCTACAAAGTGAAAAGGGTTATCAATCATCGTCAGTAAAACACAAGCTGCTGAAATACAGTAAAATCTGCCTTCCCTTCTTGCAGGACATGTTCTGTCTTGTGCTATGCTCTCTCCAGTATTCATAGTCTTAAAAGTATCTCAACACTGCATAGCACAAGGAAGGATAAATATCCCTAAGCATTCTGAGAGACTACCACAAAATATTTTTAGTCTTAAGAAGTGAAGAAAGTTGGAAAGTATAAGCTTCTCTTCTAAATACCTGCTTGTTTTCTGTAACAGGAAAAAAGAAAGCCATTTTTGAGATAGAATTCTGAAAGTGCTTAAATAGCTAGACATTAGCTGAAAGCAGCACTAAGTATAAATTTAAATACTTGGCTCTTGATTTTCCTTTCATTCATAATGTACTAGGTAAACTTTATACTAGGTAAACCAAAATAATTACTTGCTTATTACTCATGAATTTCAGTGCAGCAGCTGAGACAATGTAGATAAATAAGATGATTAATTGAAACAGAATGAATCACAACAAAATATGTTTTTGTATAAGGTATGATTAACTCCACAGTGATTCATATCATTTCAGATAACAGGGCTTTTATCAAAGACGGCTGCAAGGTTGGGAAATGATTTAAAAGCATTTTATCTTAGAGAGCCACTGCAGTTCACAAGGGAGGGGGGGGAGGAAGAGTAGAGATATGGAGAGGCACATTCAGTGTCTGCGCCTGAAAGAGCCCTGGGCTGTTTCAGCATCCTTCCCACAGCACATCTTTACAACATGCCATTGACATTATCAACCTCCCTTGTACTAGAGACCCTCTCATTCTTCAGTTGGCCACAATTTATTAGATATTCCAATACTGAGAAAGTTAATTCTATGAATTAAGCAGCAATATTACAATGCCATAGCTTTCCCATAATTGAAACCACAACACCTGCACCAGGAAATAAGTGTCAAAATTCTACAAAGAGATCAAAGAAAAATAATATTTATTTTTCCTCTATTCAGAATTACAATTTTTAATTCCCAGGCTCCCTCCAAAGACTGCAGAAATCTTAAATGTAGGATTTATAAAAAGAAATTGCTGTTTACTGCAGTTTAGAAAAGCAAACACCAGCAGCTGCTGACCTTAAAAATCTCTACCTGTTGAAATAGAAGAGAAGATGAGATGTCTCCTTACAAAATTTTTTCCCATGTGTATTTAATAAACTGGGTCAGAATATCTGACTATGATTTTTAACTTAACTGCAGATTCCCTGTAGGAGACTGTGCAAACCTCAGTCTCTCACTCAGCGTGCGAAATGAAGATAATTACCCTCACCTGTGGGGCAAGTTTCTGAGAACTGAAAGCATAAGGAAAAGGAAAATACTGGCATATAAATTGAAATGCAAAACACTGACACCCAACTTAATTTCATTTAAGATGATTAATGTTTCTGAAAACTTAATTCAAAATGAGTAAAGATGTAGAGCTGAAGGTAAAGGTTGAACTCATACGGAAGATAGCTTGCAAACAACCACTGACTGAAAATAACCCGTCAATATGGACCAGTTCCAGTAAGCTAAAAAGCAAGAATCAATGTCTCTTAAGGGCTTTTTACATAACATACATGTAAGTTAGCAGTACAGTAAAATGAGCCTCTTCAAGATACTCAGTTTCAAATATGATCTAGTGTTTACTTTCTACTAATAATTCGATACATTAAAAAATAATTTTAAATGCTTACTTGAAAATACTTCAAACATAAACATAAATTTGGTGATATTTATGGCATGACCAGCCATCCTTTGCTATGTTCCTTACTTCTTGGCCCCATGTGATACAGAGGAACAGGCTGAAATGTTTGTCTCCCTTTCATTATTTCTTGAAAGTCAAACTGTATGTCCCTTCCTCCACACACCAAATTACATTTGCCACCCGACCTTCTCCTGTCCCTTACCTCTTAATTGTTTCCTCAGAATCAGACAATTCACTGTTGTGAAAGGACATTCAGGTAGTGTAGAAAACTACCTGCTAGGTCTATAAACAGTAGCAACTACACTGGTGTAAATTCAGATCAATTCAGTTATGCCATTATGAATGCACACTAGTTTAAAAAGAATCACCATGAGGCTCATTTATCTTACAAAAGTGATTATGTCTCATTCAAGATTCTTGTGAGCTGTGGGCAGGTTCCTAAGCCTGCAGGTATCAGTTGGGTCCCAGGTGATAATCCAGTGGAGGAAATTTGCAGGCAGGACTGAAGGTTGTCGGTAGTGTCATATCTTAATGTAATATATCAAAGTACATAGAGTGAAAGTTGTTTACAAACATGCATTATAGGTTATAGAAAGGGAATAGACCAATTTGTTTGGAAACTGTCATTTAGGTGTTGACCATGGTTTTATGCCAGAAAAATTAGCAGCATTTCCATTCGCTCCCCTAGTTAAAATAAGCACAAAACTACAGACAGACTGCAAGTTCAAAATCAGGAGCATGTTAACCACTGTTATCAGTTTTAGATTTATTGTTTTTCCTTGCCATTAAAGAGAATTTTCCATGTCATTAAAGAGACTTGCCTCTATAAAGGCTGTGTCCAAACCACATATATTTGCAGGGATGCTTATGTTAGTATTTGATACCTCACTTGAAAATATTTTAAATTAAGGAGGCACAATATACCATTTTGATATAATTGTAAGATGAAATGATGACAAGACCCGTTTGATATCTTATTGCATACAAAGGCACCTGTCTTTTTAAAATCTCAGGATTCATAACTCCAGAACCACCACTAAAGATATTGTCATTGCTTTTTAAAAGATAGAAGTCTTGCACGCAACCGTCTTTCTTTTCAGCACATTTGCTGTCACACCAGCATCAATTTCCCAAGGCGCTTGCAGAAGCATCTGTCTTTGCAGAACTTCAGCTTACAATCCTGTAATTAATTTGTTCAGAGACTGGGTGTTTAGAAGTAACAGCTCTTTACACTAGAGAGGAAGAGGATCTAATTTCCAAGAATAATTGTTTTCGTAGTTTTCTTTATTATATTCGTGCTTTAGAAAAATCCATGATTTCTCTTCTATATAACCTCCTCAACTTCTACTGATCGCTGTAGACTGTATACTGCAAGCTATATTCTTTGGTTACATTTCTTGTTGTAAAGCAATAGATGAAGAGCTCAGCATGTCTGTAAATCTAAAGTTTCTAAATTCTAAAATTTCTCAGCAATGCCCTGCCTACAGGAAGAGAACCCAGAAGATCTTTACAACATCAATATCTTAATAAATATTCCTCTGAGTCATGAATGACTGCCATATGCAGGGATGAATCATGTGAAAGCTTTGTAGCATCCCCTGAATTCTGAAAACCTCCACAGAAAAGAAACTGCTATCCAGCTGCACATCCAAAATACACAGACCGTTCCCCCCAGAAGTAGTTCCTTCCCTGAGGAGATGCCATTGTAACACACATCTTTTGGGGAGACTGGAAATTGAGTTCAGATTCCTGTGCCCATTATCGACTTTGATGGGTCAAGTATATCAGAGACATCAAGCTTTAGCCCTAACTGGGAAAGCGGAAAGAGGTCTGGGAAAGAAATATATGCAAATTTAGGCTCCTTTACTTCCCTAGTGTAATTGCTGAGTAGGAAACATTCCACAACACTGTGTAGAGGTGTAATTTTAAAAGCTTTCACTCCTTTGACCATTCTGTTACTGAAAGTTACTTTGAGTTGTAAAATATGTACTCTAAGGTGAGCTTTTACACACGAATTAAGCAGCAACTTGTGACAAAGCAGTTATCATCAGGAGATAATTGACCTTATTTGAGAGTTAAGCATCCTGAGGCAAAGTAGAGTGTGCTTAATCCTGGCAGGTTAATTATCCAGTGATTACGGTAGCTTGCAAGGTATTATTGCTAAGAACAATTTGCAAAATGACACTATTAAAAAAAACTTAATTTAATAAAAATTAAAAGCAATGACAATAATCAAGTTCTCCAGTCATGTATTGCTAGATAATGACTGCAGAATGGCCCTAATCGGTTAGCAGCAATGAACTTATAATTATTCCTATTCTGAATGTTCTGTACTAAATTTATTATATGAAGTACAGTTAATAAGTATCAAAAATCCCAGGCAAGATGTTTGGCTAGTTATAAAAGGGATTTAAACAAATGATCAAAACACCAGTGGTCACTGAGGAAATGCTGAAACCGATACATGTACTGAGTAGTTATCCCAGCATTCGGTGTCTCCACTGCAGTTAAGGGTGTGCTGGCATTCACATTCTAAACTAGAACATTTATTCTGAGAGGTTTATAACTTGCCCATTTTAATTACCATCTGGATGAAACTTGAAATAACCAATCTCCATTCAGATGTAAATTTTTAAGTAGAAGATGTAATTTAAAATCAATTTGCCAATTGTTTTTAGTTTAGGAATAGCAGCAATTTGGAATTTTGCTGCTCTTGGATGTTTTTGCATTACTCAAAAAATAAACAGCTCTGCTTAACAATAAAATTGTATCGGTCTATAATGTGGAGCGAAGATAAATATAGGGAAGAATAAAAATTATGTCTAAGAGTTATTGTTTGTACTAATAAATTAACAACCACACCGCTTAGTATGCCTTGCTTAAATGTTAACTTATGCACTTTCAGTATTTAACTAAACTAGCAAAACTGATGGAAAATGTAGCAAAAAGCAAAAGGAAGTCACAGTAAATGGGCAAAAATTTGGTGTTGGCTAGCTGAAGCGATTCATTGCCCATCAAGGCATATATAAACACAAAGAAGTCCTGAATGTACTTTTAGATGAAATGAATATAGGAGAAAAAAAGCAATAACAAAAACAAAGGAGGAAGCTACTAGAAGGCAACAAATGTCAGAATGAGCTTCTCTTGAGTTTTGCAACTACTCTTTACCACAAACCATATGCAGAGAGCAGAAATACTGACAATCACAAGATACAGCAGCTACTAAAAATTAGAAGCACACCATGCCAAGAGTGTGGTTTCAAGTCACACAGAAAGACAAGAGAATAAACCACTGCAAACAGCATTTCAACAACTCAAAATCAGCAGTGGCCAGCTTATCTATCAGAAAGCGAAGACTAAAAAATGACCAGGGTTTCAACTGATTAGTGTAAGTAACAAATCATAAGTGGCTGGTACTCTGAATATATATATGTCCTACTGCCAATTTTAAGGATGATCTTACCCTGAAAGATACCAAAATGCTTCAGAATTTATACACAGAAAATGCAGGGTGTCTTTCAACTTTAATACACACAACAGTCCTATACAATATTTTATGACAGCAGGTGAATAATACCATAGCAAACTGAAATGGCAGGGGAAATTAAGGTAGTCTGAATATAATTTCTAAAATTGGAATGTCGCCAGTACAGTGGACTGTTGCTTATAAAGAGCACAAATACACAAAAAGTAACAACCTATGTTTTATCTTCTGAAAAACAGCATCTAATGAACCACTGTGATCTGAATTCTCCTAATAGGTCAATGGGACAATATTTATATAAAAGACCAGCAAGGTTTAAGCCCAGAAGTTTCTATGAAGCCCTTCCACCCAAACATTGACTAGACTTGGTATTACTTAATTTGTGAAATCTGGCAAGATTTTTTTGTTGAGATTATACTGTTATTTAATCAAAATATTCAGTAGCATCTTTGTGAGGACTGTATAGTTAAAGACAGAATAAAGGTAACAAAAGGCAATAAAAAGGTAATAAAGGCAGCAAAATGTCTGGAAAATACTTCTGTATCGTTAACTATAGTTAAAAAGGTTTTCCTTATCCTACTGCATCTAAAAACATAGCAATTTTCTTCATTTTAAAAATACTATTTTGGTTTAGAAGTCCTGTACCTGTAACAATGCTAGCCCCTAATGTGGACAACAGTGTAAAAACTGACTTGTGTTGGTGCAACTCCCTGTGTCACAATCAGGAATAACCACCAACAGGAATAAGTCGCTTTTCCAGAATTTTCCTGTACTAATGTAGTTACCTTGAGAGACAAGCCCACACTCCATTTATGTGTGTCACACTTTCCAAGGCTTTTTTTAACTTTTTTCTGCTGAGCAAACTAATAAATATTTAAAAGCACTTTCTGAAGTGGAAAAAAAAAATCAAAAAGTGATAGCACTACCATGAGTGAAATTTTAATTCATTTGGTCTATCACCATGGACTTCCAGGCAGAATTGGTCCATCTACCATAAAATCATTGAGAACCTTCTAAACTAATTAACTGTTTCTTAGTTTTCTCCTCAAAGAGTCTTCTTCATCATGCACGTGGACAGTTATTACAAAGCAGCCAATGTGTTGGATATTTTCTCTTTTAACCTAGAGTAAATTGTTCACGTGTCTCTACACTAGAATGAACAAGTTGTAAAACTCTAACAGGCCAAGTGACATCTCTGGCATGTACTGAAATATCACAGTCCTGTGACTGTGGATTTCATTTTCTAGTGACACTTCACATGGTCAGTCTCTCTCCATAAATAATGGAGAACCAAGAAGCAGGCTCCTAGACACAAACAGCTAGGTGCAAGAGATATAAATACTTTAATTGCTTTCTTAAGACTCACCGTCTCATTTCCAAAAAGGACGTCAACATAAGGCATGACTTTCATCATAGGCTCTTTGTAGAACTGGCTAATAAATGGTGCAGAAAGATTCAAGCTGAAGATCTTGTTGTTTGCAGAAGCCTGAGCAGCCACTTTTAATACTGCTTCTGGTGACACCGTCAGGAAGAATCCCTGCAAGCATCCAAACAAATCAATGTATGTTACTAATTTCACATTAGGAACCACATGAAGTATGCTGCTTCCAAGTCTCCTCCAACCCACCTTTGCCACACCCGTGCACAGATAAAAACTTCTGGATAATACTGCCTTTCCATTAAGGTATTATGAAGGTGACAAAGATTCTGCATATGCCTAGAATCACAGCCCTCCAAAATTAAACATAACTCCCTACCTCCGCATTCCATGTAGTACACTTTCCCACGGCAGCTGAGACTAATGTTTGTATTTTAAAAGGTGATATAATGCTAAACACCCCTTTTTAGTAACAGAGTCAATCAGATTGTGCTGCTTAATTCCAAAGTTCAGTACGATGGCTCTATACACAGCTAGGAGATTACTGAAATCCCTTGCCTGAAAAATTATTACCTTGTTTATAATAAATATGTTGAGTGTGCTGTCATTGTAGTAGTTGTTACTGTTTTGCAGGAAAAACCTAGGTGTTTTCACCTTTCTGTACATGTAATTTATTTCCCCCCTTCCCAAAAGTATTGTTCTTTATTCTGAATATGAACATTCAAGTATCAATTGTGAAACCAAACAAACAGAACTCAACCAGAAATTACTATGTGTCTACTAAATTGTGGATGCCTATTTCACCCCTGTAGGAAGCACAGTTCAAGGCTGCCATTTTGAGTTTAGCATTACAGATGGTTACCTCAACCGCACATGTTCCAGGATTTATGTAAAGATCCCCTACAGTTTCATTAATCTACTAATTAGACAAAAGCTTAGTCTTTACACTAATTAAACAAATTTTGTATGTTTCACTTTTATAATCCTAAAAGCAATTTCACTGTTCTCAAAACTTAGTGAGTAATAGTAATTTTCAAGCAAGAGCAGCAAGTGTTAAATTTAAGGCCAGAGATAATGTCTAAGGCACAGTAACAAACAACTTTGAGGGGGGTCTGATAAATAAGACAGCATGTCAGTCCTATCTGTAACATCACCACCATGACACTCTAAAACGTATAATGGTGATACAGTCTTATTTTCCAGTTTTTATCCATATTATTATGTCTTTGGATCATGGAATATCTGTATTTTCATCCTGCATGCTTCAGCTAACAGATCATCTTAGGCATTCTACTCACTAGAAAAAATAATATAATGAAGAGTCTACAGATTAAAAATGACTTAGAAAGTCTTTCTATTTATTTCTCCTTACTCCACGCTCTCCAGTCTAACAAATACATGAGTGATTTCAAAATCTGGGCACGATTCACTACATGACAATAAAAGTCCAAAGGGTGCAAGGATGCCTTACATGTTGTGGAGTTACTCAGTACCTTGAACGACTGGAAGCCTGTAAACATTCAAGCTTCTTTGCTATTTTTACATTCTGAAGAATTAAAATGAACAGTTTATATAACATCTCGTCTCCATAGCAATCTCTACAATCTTTTAGTTTTTCATTTAATGAACAGAGTTGGATTTTTAAAAAACTGTTCCAAACACAAAATAAAAACCTTTCAAGGCTAACATGTTGCCAGTTGTGGATAAATCACAGATTCCTATACAGTGGTCTACGTAAATAGTAACCTGGTCAAATAATTAGGCTTCTTACCAATTTTAGGCTGAAAACTTCATCTGAACTAAAATACATCTGACTGTAATTTAAGGTACAGAACACTATCCCCGTGAGATCTAACTCAGGCCTGCATCCAACTCCCTTTTCCTTGAAAAGGCAAGATAAAAGTACTGAGATGCAGATAGGAGAGCTTGCTTTTCAGATTCTGCAAAGTAAAGGCCAGGAACTCTCAAAGGCTACAGCTCTGTCTTCTGGGTTTCCTAAAAATCACTTTGCCATTTAATTGCATTCTTCCAAGAGTTTTTTATATTTTTATTTAAATAACTATTTGACATTAAAACATCTAGAAATTAAAAGTTGTGTGTATGAGAACTCTTTGCCAAGTATAACATTTCTTTGCAAAAAAAAGTTATAGCAATACAAAAAAAGGTTGTAGCAGTACAATTCACACAGTGGAATTAAAGTAGGAAGAAAATGTATAAAATCTGAATTGAACAGATTTGGGTTTAAAGAAACCTAATTAGACCTCCCCTCCTTAAGTATTTAAATTGAGATTGTCTCTATTTTTAGTGGAATTCCAATTACAGCTATGGCCAGTATAGTTACAGGAATCCAGCTTCCTAAATCTGAATTACAACTAGATAAGCCACAGACCATGCTACTGGAGCATGCTGCAATTTTGTACAGGAATAAACTTCACTAAAACAAACAGGTTTTCTTATATCTCACTGGGATTCACAGCAAAGTCACTCTGTGGCTTCCTTAGAAGCACAACCTGCATGCTCTTGCAGCTGCCACTGCTTTTCCTCCAGACAGATATATACAAAGGAATGCTTAAGTCAACTACTCCTCCTACTCTAACAATTAACTGTTAGCCAACATCAGCACTGAGTGTGAGAATAAGTGTATCTCGGTATCACTGGTATAAAAGACTTGGTATTTCACTAGCAAGAAGTCCTATTCCCACTAACAAGAAAGTTAAGAGACCCCTCAGAAGATATTCTATACCCACCTACACACCTCAGTCTACTTCTGAGAGTTTTGGGAACCTTTTTACCCTCAAAACCCAAAGGTACCTTAAAACCATGAGGAAAATATCTGTAATCAAAGGATGAGACACTTAGTTAATATACAGAAATTCCAAAAGCCTGAGAAACTTACGTTGCATATGAAACAAAATTATTGTGTATGTATCTATCTTTGTGAAAGAATGTTGTACGTACAAGGGCATATGATAATTGGTCAGTGCAGTTAAAGTAAGTGAAAGGCAGCAATATTGTACTAAGAAAACCTATTAAACATTAAAGGCTGTCGTACATACTAGCAGCACACAGTATTCCTTTGGCATGCACTGACTGAGACTGAGTATACCAGATGCTACCGCTTCATGATGTGCCACTATTTTCTGCTGCTCAAAATGTAATGAGCCTCTTTCCTATGCCAGGAGGAAGGTACCATTGTACCACAAGCCAGTGAGGAAGGCTGAACTAATACATACACCAGGAAAATAGGATGATAGACTGAATTATTTATATGTATGTTTGTATGTATACATGCCCAAAACACAACAATATTTTTCTTATGCACTATAAGCAGTCCTTCTGTTTAGATAAAGTCCTTTGGTGGAGAAAAACATTTTCCTTGTGGGAGAAAGAGAAACAAGAAGGAAGAAATAAGAAAAACACATTTGTGTATTGCAGACACATGGCTATGGGAGATACAGCAGCTTGTTTGTAACTTAAGAGCTTTTAAAATTCAATATTAAGATGCACATGACAGCAGTAGACAAAATCAAGAGAGAAAATCATATTAATCTCACTTATACAATATTCAGGAATTCTTTGATACACCTTTGATGCACAGGGTACTGTGAATATAGGGTAGTCTTTTACACTCAAGTCTTTTTTTAATAGACACTAGCATTACTGGAAGGATTTGGTGGGTTTACACACAAGCGATGTGTCTTTGCAAGTCACCTCTCTCAATTTTATCACACTCAGACCCAAAAGGTTTCTTCTGACCTACACTAAGCTCATACAGCACTAGCTATAGCAGATGTGAGGGCAGCAAATTAAGGGTGTCAAAAGTGTCAGCAGCACAGAATCAGAGAGTGTTGAAGCACCTCACGAAGCAAGAACAACTCTGGCTTTGGCAGAAATAGTTCTGTATAATGTGTTCTGTCCAAACTGAGAAGTCTTGCCATCATTTGTTCACATGAAATAACGTGCTTGCACTGAATTCCTCTGGATTACATACATGCAAAGTTTGCACAATGAGGATCAAGATTAATGTTTTTTTTTAAGCCAGTGAGTATTCCCTTAAAACCAAAACTGAAATCTGTGATCTAGTGTACATTTAGACAAATCCAGGCTGAGATGATAACAAACAGCTTTGCAATTTTGGATTTCTTATTGTTTCACAGCACAGAAGCAATGTTTGCATAAGAACATACAGAGATAATAAAAATTAGGGTCGTTTTCAAACCTACTACCCACTAAAATGCATCTGCCCTCTCTTCTTTCTAGTTCTTTCTCTTTCCTTGCCACTCCCATTTGCAGAGTGGGTTACATGAAAATAACTATCATGAGTGACAGGATTTTGATCCATGGTATTCTGAGCTGATTTTGAAAAGCCATTTGGTAACAATGTAAAATCAATAAATTGCAAGTGTGAATCAAAATATTTAACTTTCAGAAACACATATGCAACAGTCTGCTGCCATTTAAGACAAATTATATTCTGCCAACATGAAAGGAACACATCATTTAATCCAAAATTATCTTATAGCAAGCATTTACATAAAAATGCAATTATGATGACATCACACTCTCGTCTGTCTAGAAGGTGGAATTTTTCAGGCACATAGAAAGTTTGACAATTACGTAGTGACAGTCCTGATAAATACTGTGATTCAGTAAAGCCCTACGGAAAGCATCTAACTTCAAGTATGCTGGCAGTTCCAGTAAAAGAGTGAGACTGCTAAGGTGCCAAAAGAACTTGCTCTGCTAAATGACAGACATAACAAAGTCAGAGTTTTTGGACCTGGTTAAGTTTCCTATATTCTGTACATAAAGAGAACTTCAAGCCACACACGTGGGCAGAAGAGACTTGCCTCAGCTCTGCTCTGCCATCAGCCTCATCTGCTGCAGTCTAGCAGAAATATCAGGGCTTGGAAGGAGTGAAGCTGCAACACATGGCAATTCTTGGGATGCAGAATGAACCACTAGGTAACTGCTCCAGACAGAAGAATTTACACAAGGCTTCCAGGTGCCTCTACAACCAGAAGAGACTGAAAGACTCTTGCCGTCTAGCCTCTGAACTGCATGGAGCACAGACTGGGTGCAGTCCATGTCCCACCCACTGTGAGACAAGGCAATGAAATCATCTTCCTTCAGAACAGAAACCAGAAGGAATCTTCCTGGAACATTAGAGCAAAAGCTCTTCATCTGTCTTAGTATTTATGTGAGTTTAAAAGAGCAGGGAACAATTCAAAACCAATCTTTAACACTGAGCTATCTGAGCATGATACTTAGAATGTGCAACACCGTCAAGTTAGCAGACATGCTGACCCCTGACCTCTTCCTCTGAGTTTTGAGCATTTATACTTGCAACCTGTTCCTGCTTGAAATTATTTGTTAAATTATTTTCCTTACTGACATATGACAGAATAGTATCAAATGATAGAGATATTAAAATACTCCATGTGGAAAAAACCCCCGGAAATTTTAACAAAACACCACAAATTAAATAAACAACATGACCCTTATTAATGAAGGTGCTTGTGCTTTAAGTAATTTTTTACTTTCTCTAGGAAGGACAAAACCTCTATATAACTATCCACTTGGGAAATGTTCAGTCTGTAAATTAGTGAAATATATGTACGTTATTTTAATCTATGTACCAGTTCTTCATGTAATAGGTCATTTAGGAATGTAGAAAGCACCTACACAGTATCAATTGCATTTTGGAACTATGTTTTATCTTGTAGTGATCAGCAAGTGGGTTACTTAATGAAACAAAACCCACTGCCTTTTGTCCAGTTCCTACTGGAGACAGTTGTTTTAAATCAGGAAGCAAGGACAGCAAGAATGCAACAACTTCTCTGAGTAATTGTTTTGGCTTGTTCCTGTATGCATTGTTTATTTTTATGAAAGTATTGTTTTATAACTGGAAAATGACTAAGCTGTAAGCTATTGTTTTATCATTCTGAGTGGCCAGTGTTTCTGTTTTTGATAAAAGCCAAGTTTCAAACAGTTTTCAGTAACATAGGAAAAAACCTAACTGTCAGTAAATGTGCTTATATTGACCGTGACATTTTCCTCTGTGATGGTGCCAACATGTCAGAAGGAGAGGATTGCTTTCAGACTTGAACAGCTTCTTTGTTGCTGAAGTGAACTCTGATTGCTGCCCTATTAGTATCTATCATATTACAACAGTAGCAGAAAACCTCCAATGTATATGTTAAAGAAAATAATTATTTTATGCATATATTAGCAATTTCTTCTTAATTTTAAACAACTTGGAAATCTTTTTCAATTCTGATTACTATTGATTAAATTAAGCACACTCCAAGAAGTTCTTCCAAGCCATATTTAGCACAAAATAATTGTGTGACTTTACTTATGAGATGTATACTCGCAGAGTGTAGAGATTAGAACTTTAACAATGAGGTGGAGGTGTACACACATATGTGAGAGAGCAGTAATATACCTAGTTTTAGTGTAGGGAAATGTCATCCCAAATAAAAAAATCTCCTATTTCCCTGGAAACAAAGTTAGTTAAGCTCATTTTGGCAAGATGAATTAAGATCTTAAGATGATGGTTTGACATAGCTCTCTAAAGTCTGCCCCTCTGTGAGGTAGCAAAAAATCTCTATATTCTCTCTAAAATTCAGCATATGGTTTTATGTGAGTTTATTAAGCTCAGGGAGGGAGATGTCTATTTTTATTTATACTGAATTTATAACAAAATTTTGGAGGAAGTATTAAACATCAGCTGGGAGACAGGAACCTAGAGGTTTTTTTACTTTGATTAATAATTCAACCTTTTTTGCCTCTGTTTACTCACTTGCAAAATAGTTATAATGATAAATACACCTCCATTGGCAGAACTAGTGGAAGGTTTAATTACTTAACATTACTGAAAAGAATGAAATTCTGTGTTGAAAGGTATTATAAAGTATAGGGTATTACCATCAATAAAATATAAGCTGCAAATCAAACAAGCTATGATAAAGAGCAAGCCACTTTTCTTCTTTTCTCCTAGTACCCCCAAAACACTTTGCCACACTTTTTCTTCACTGAAAACCAGTTTAATCCTTACTGAGAAAGCAATGCATCTTAAAATATTTGTTAAATTGTTGATTAAAGAGAGAAACTGTTTCTTTCACCTTTCATCCTTCTAAAATAACTCTTTATCAAAATTAGGTTTGCCTAACCCATCTATTAATATGAGGATAACACTGTGTTTGGACCAAAAAGTAGACTCAGACATACCAATTACTCTTTAATGAAACACTGACCAGAAGTCTGCAAAATGGTAATTATATTATTTATGATGTTTGGAATGATGAGATAATTATTTTCAATCTTCATTTCCACCCTTTTGAGCACAGCCCTAGTGTCCCTGTCCTGGCAAATAAGCATTTCAGGAAGTATAGAATAAGGTATAGTTAATTTAGGCCTTTGATGATTGTGCAACATTTGCTTTTTTGTGTATGGCTAGTTACATTAATATAATTTGGCATCTCATTAATTATGTAAACATCAACCATATGTTGAATTCATTCAAGTTTGGTGTGTACATAATATTTATGGTATATTAGTAAATTGAGAGAATCTATGTAACTACAAATGCATAGAGAATTTCTAATTCTCTAGACATTGAATCCTGTTTGAAAGCTCTATAAGCAAACATTTAAAACAAGCCTATTCCCTGCTTACTCAAATAGCCTTCAACAAGAAGAGAAAAAACGAGAGTATCTTTTTAATTAAATGTGCTTATATCAGCACAATGGTTTATTTTATAAATACAGGTAGAACACTCAAAGACTGAAACATGACTGACCACTGGTATATTAGTAGATAATCACCGTTGACTGACTGGGTGTCAAAAGATCCTGTAAAAATACAGATTGTTTGATATGGTTGTACAAAGTCTGTGGACAACCGTTCAAAGCTTGCATATCGGTACTGCTTACTTAAGAATTTTGTTTTTAATATTCCATGGCCCAAAAATCATAAAAATTCCTCTGCTGTGTGCATGCAAGAGACTTTGCACACAAATATTGTGACTTGTGGAGTGGAGGGGGAAACTAATTTGGGCTTGCTTTGCTGTATTTATAAATATTAGTACCCCTGCTCACAAGAAAAGGAAAAAAAATCCTCACCAACCTCTTGCTCTATACTAATATACACTGCTATACCCGTGCCCTCAGAGTGTCAGGATTCCCAGGTGATGCAGAGGAATGTGACTGTTACATAATATAAACAAATACAGGAATGAGCCCACTGCCATGAAAAATACGTCAACTCCAGCATGACTTCTATACCTTACGGATTTCCCTGTCAACAACGTGGTCATGAAAGGTTTCACTTAAATTCAGGTTAGGAAACAGATATAAGGTATAATAAAACATAGGTATGTTTTTCCCTAAGCACTCTCATACTGAAACACTTAAGCGGAAACCTTTCTTGCCTCCCCCAACTACCTTTGAGATCTTGTAAATTATAAGAACATAGCAGCATGGGGATTAAATATTAATCAAAGTCATTACCATCATTGTTAGAATATACTTCAAGAGCCCCAAGAAAGAGCATATTATTTCACTAATAAAGATCATATCATCAGAAAGTCTACACTGATACTGTAGCGTGGTAGGTATGAAGAGAAAAAAGAAATGATCAAGAGGTAACACAAAAGATTTCTGAAGCTTATTGCACTATTCAAATGCTAACTCATCCTTTAATTGAGTCCTTGTTTAAGTAAAGCAGACTCACCATGGGCAAAACAGAGCTCTATATAGAACCACAGAAGCATACAGTGTATTTACAAAATGTAATTTTGCTGGGGAAAAAATAACACAACAAAAACCCAACCATCCAAACTCCATAAATTGTATTATTGAAAATCCAGAGCTGCTCTAAAGCTTCTGTGGCTATCTGAATTCATTTGGTGTGCAACAGGGCTATGCAAAGTGCAACCAATGCACCTGAAACCAATATTGTTTCTATGTGAAACTAATATCACTTATTCTTTGCATTAAAGTAATGACAAGTTTTATGAAATAATAGGACTTTTGCTATTTGCAAATTAAGGTGTAAATCATGAATAAAACAAATACCCTCTCCTACTCCCTAAGGTATTTCCTAGCTGATTTTAAACAGCCTACATATCCTTATGATATATTTAATTTAATGTAAGCACCACTACTACATAAAATTAAGTGCATAGTAAAATAAAATGCTCAGAAGAAATAAAAAAGTAATTGGCAAAATAATGAAGGATGTATTTCTTTCAATTTCTGGCTTACCAAGTTTAAAAGTAAGTGCGTTAACATTTCCTTTTAAATATCACTCTTCTCGCAACTCTAGCCCCAGAACCACAATTCCAAAGAAACTTCTTTCACAGCAAATATAACATTTACTATGAACATGCAACTAGGTCCTAATCACTTGGATTAATTACCACATCAGGGTTTACAATAAAACATTTATTGCTCACACTTCCACACATTAAAATTAATTATTCAAAAGAGCATTAATGTTATTGCTTGGCATTTTAATTTTCATTATATAAAGACTGTTGCATGAATTTGTTTCTGAACACACAAATAAATGAGGGTCAGGACCTATGCTATTCTAATAATTATTAAGAAATATGGTTGAAATGTGGACAGTTGCTAAACTCTAAACAAAGATATTTTCCACTTAAATTAATTTGGGTAATAATAATTGTCTGTAGAACACTTTGAATACAATGAGCTATGTAAGTGCTTAGCATTAATTATCATAGTCTGAATGAGTACTTTCTTCAAATTCAAAGGGGCGGGGGGAATACCCCTATTAGCTTTTTAGAGCCAAATAATATACTTACATTAAGTTCCTGTTTCTAATGAACTCATGAGCTCACACCTCAGAAACCCACTTTTAATAGCAGGACCACTACTGTAACCAAGGAAAGCAGTGTTAGTCTTTTACTCCCAGGTCTTACAACCTGAGGGGAAACTTCTCTGCTGAGACACTATTTTCTCCAATGTCATATTATTGTGGGAGTAGCAGGTTTCAGGGGCTTCAATTTGCACTGCTATTCAAGATGCTTGAATACTCTAAATTAAAGTTCTAGTTTTCTACTGAATATTTTCCATCCTGTCACATTATCTGCCCACCTTTATAGAAAATCAGACTACAGATACACGAGCTATGACTGAGCAAACATTTTTTTTCCCATTTAATTAAAATGTTTGGTATTTTTAAAAACAATAAAAGATCAAGTTAGGTGGTCAGCCTATGGCAATGAACTAACCTTTCTTGATGCAGAATACCTCTGAGCTTTCAAGTAAAATGATTTTGAGAACAGGAAACCCCTGAAACTTAGTGAGCAAATACCTATTTGTTCCCTAAGAATGTGTGGCCTGTGACAACACCCCTTTAGCCACCTTAGAAGCATAATGCCCCCATGCAGCTTCTCAGTCTTCGTAAGTAGGTATCCAAGTTCAGTGGGGTACAGGTCCCTTCTGCAAACATTACAGTGTGTTTAGTACTGAATGTTCACATGACGTACAGCTTCTGATAGGAACACTTGCAGATCACAGATATTCCATTAAAAACACTAGTGTCTGGCAACATGTAATTCAGGAAATACTGAATGAGGCTGCTCACATACATACATTGTGATGCAATTTTTGATGGTAGGATTACATGCTACCGATGTTAAAAATACTGTGTAATGTTACACCTTTTTTCTGCAACAATATAAACATATGGGCAGTATTTTCTACTTAATGCATGACTGACAAATAGATTTCATAAACTGTCACGTAAGTGAGAATTTCTAGTTCCAAATCAATTTACAGATAAAGAATAACAAAGCAGAATACAAATAACAATTAAGAAAATCACTGGTAACTGGTAACTAGTGACTTCTTAGGACACACTTAAGCCTCCAAAACTGTTACTTTATGGAAAAAAAGTTACATTCAAGGAGATATTTCCAACATGGCAAGACTAGTTTTGGAAGATAGGCCTAACCCCCTGAACCAACTCTCTCTTATTTGTTAGTGCCCAAATTAGTTTGTCTGGTTTAATTAAATTTGCTTATTCTTGAAATGTTGAAGTGTACAGGAAAAAAGAAGACAGATTTATATGAGTTTATGCTCTAAAAAATTGTATTTGAAATCATATAATGCAAACTGCTTTTGAAACTCATATGAATTTTATAGAAATAGAATATAGAACTTGAAGAAATTTTACATGGAAAAAGAATTTTCACAATAGGGGTCAAACATTAGAATATCATTAGAAATAGTCAAAATGACTGAACATAAATCAACTGTGTAAACTTTGAACTTGCTCTAACAAACCTCTGGTGGTCCATTCCAACCTGAATTATTCTAGAAGTCTATGATATACTAGATCTGTGCATATTTGAAAAATATGGACAAAAAAGTATGTGGACAAAGCATATATCCTCCCATGTTCCATCAGCTTCTAAGAGACTATTTCAGAGCAGAGCATCCCAGATACTGCAGATACCTCTAACAATCATGGAAGACATTAGCTATTTTACCCTGAAATAAACACACAAAAATGTATACACTTCGCGAATGAACCATGTAAATGCATTAGGAGTAGAATAATACCTTAGAGGTTAAGGTCCTCCTGCAGCCCTTCAACTTCACATGGAGCTTCCTTGAATTCCAAATTATGAGGTCAATGAGATCTTAATAATGCCTACAGCCCTATATGTAGACAGTCCTTTGGACAGGAATGAGCTCTGCTACAAGAATATTAATGATGAAAAAATGTTCCCTGCTCTTTTTTGCCCTTGAATCTCTGCCCATCTAATTTGTGCCCTTGAACACAGAGAGAATAAGAAAAATAGATACTAAAGCTATCATAATGTATTTAATAGTGTTAACTTGTGTGCTAATTTATACATTATAACCATGATTTTCTGTATCAGAATATCAATGAATAACTTTGACATACTGGACACATAAATAAAGACAAATGAAAAAGTACTCCTTTTAAAATCAGCATTTAAGCTCATGTTTTAGTGCTTTTATAAGAAAAGGAAGTTGGGATCTCTCAAAATCACCTCCTCAGTTCTGAGAATTTAGATCCATTCCTTATGCTAAATAAACATAATTTCTACTTTTTAAACAGCTGAAGTAGAACATTTTGGAGCTGTATAATAAATAACCTCATTTTAGGGAATGACAATTATTGGTCCATGCCGAAGTAAAATGCAGCATGCACTCCTCAAAGCAAACATGGAAAGTCTCTGTCTCAATTTTTTGATATATTTGTATTTATCTGTATCAATGACATGCCTTCAAATATAGGAAAGCCTGATGATTCGGTATTTATTGAAGCTTGCTCTCTCTTAAAAACAGCAAACCATGGAAATCAAGGATTGCCTCTTTACTCCTGCTCCTGCAATGCCTCTTCATCAACTTCTATGGTCCAGCCCAGTCAGGAGTCTAGTAAGAAACCAAATGCTGGCAGAGTGGTATCAAACACTTCTACAAATAACAGGAAAAGAAAGCGATGATGGTACCTCCAAACCACAGTTCCAAAGCCATGGATAAATATTTTACATTTCTTCAACTTTCTGATACTCAGAGCTCTAATTTTCTTCAGAAAGGGGAGTGGAGACACACACAAGCTATTTTCACAAAATTTTCCCCGAGAGCAATATCTGTATGATGCTACTTAGAACACCTTCTGCAAAACAAAACTAAACTTAAGAAGCTCGCTTCTGAAATAGATGTTTCAATACTGCTATAAACCACAGGACAACATATTCCCCTCTTCAGTAATCTCATTTATCCATAGTAATAATTCTTGTTAATCAAAGGGTTAAGTAGTTGGTAATGACATGAGCAACAACAAAAATTACTTGACAAAATTCCACCCTCATTCCAATCTCTACCAAAGCGTCAAATGTAATTATAAATTTTCACCAAAGATGTCAGATTCTTATGTTAATCTTTGCACAATCTGACATTGCCATTCTTCAACTTTTATAGATGTGAAGTTATCACTTTGTTTGTATGTCACCACAGACAACATAATCAATAGTTTTCATATCTTTCTGTTCATACTTCTTGTTAAAATGAATTTTGTGAGTGCTGCTTACTTTTGGTCCACTATGAAAATTGTTACTGCTTGAACAGAGAGTACTTAATCTCAACAATAAACATTATAATGTCTGATAAAACAGCCAGGAAAAAAAAAAGGTTCAACATTTTTTTCCAGTCCCCATTTTAACATACTCTGTCCTTATCAAGTTAATATCTAGCAACAGTGACACAAAAGCAGCACAATGGATGGCTTTGTTCAATTTAGATGTACTAATTTGAAGCACAAACTGCCTTTCACTCCTTTTCCTTTCATGCTCTCTATTTCTGTAGTAAGGAAATCTTACTCCATGAAACTCAATGCAAAAAATTTACAACTGGAAATAACTTTTTTAAAATATTACCTGCCCTCATCAATAATTTAAACAGGATGCACAAACAGATGGATAGCTTGTTTATTTTTTCCATACCCAAATAGCCACCAGGCAGGCTGGAGAGGTATACTTTCTGACCTGTCACTCAGGTGAAAGTACCACGCAGGCACATTCAGCTCCTCCTGCAGTTCTACAGCAAAACTCCTCCAGCTCTCAGCACAATCAGCACAGTTGCTTTGTACTGGAAATGGACACTGATAGATTTTCATAAAAGTTGCAAATGACACTTGTTGAAAAATTATTTATTGTAGGATAGTGGCTCCTGTGAAGGTAAATTTGATCCTTAATGTGCCTACCCATATACTTATTCTTCATGGATGCTACGAAGCACCAAGACTTTAAAAAAAAAGGTATTTTTAAAAAATCAGTCACTAGGGCACAAAACTGAAATGTAAAGAGGAGAATAAATTTCTTGCTGGCATAGGCTTTACATTAGCTTTTACAAATGAGCACCACTGTGCCAACAGTGAAACTGGTCCTGATTTTGTAAAGTTTGCTGAACTCGAGTTTAGAAATTTACTTTCTTTACATGCAGTCTGATGGGAAGTTTCCCTTCTGGGCACCAAAACAGACAAAACTGCTCCAACAGAGAGAACTTACTCTGAATATGATGATTTAGCTTAGGTTTTAGGCTCTAGCTTGACCACATGAGTACTTCAGACACTTAATACCTAATGAAGAGGGTCAAGATTTTCTATTGCCAGCAACGAACTGATTTCTTCCAGTGCGAACTAGAACCAGTTAAGAGTCGGCTTCATCCACACCTTCCTAGCTTAAAATTGATACACATAATCATAGGAGAATATGTTTATGTCACCTAACTGCTAGGGTTAGCCAGAGGTAACTACTGTTACTTACTAGAAACTGCAGCCCTGGCCTTGTCTAGAAGCAGAGAAAGTACATGACTCCTCCTTGAATGAGAGCCTCAGATCTGTGAAGCTATGCACTTAACTCTGTAAATCCAACACTACTGCAATCTAGTCTCATGCACATCCATAACCGCTGAGTAATAATACTGTGGTCTGGTTCAGGCTGCTGAAAAAGCAGACTTGAGACTGGGCTGCAGCACAGCAGCACTTCGGCATATGTGTAAGAAACAGAGTCTGAGGTGTCTTCTGACCCTACTTCTGACAAATTGCATTCAGATGTGCAAGAGTTGCAGAAGTCTTCCTGTGAAGTTGCTTTTCTGGCATGTACTCTCTGCAACGATGACTGCTTGTATCTCACGTACCGTGCCGTATCCCTGTCCACTCTAATCTCAGAGCAAAGGAACTTTAGAATATTCACTGTGAATAATAGTCCTTAGAAAATATTCAACAATTTCAAGACTGTATGATACATTTTAGAATTCAGATATTTAACAGCACTGATGACTAGCACTTTTCCACAATTACCAACATAATCATTCTATGTTCTGAGAAGAGGATACAGATGACAAGGAGCTGTTTGAAAAACTAAACTTTTATAAAACATCTTCTGCATGTACGGCATTTTGATACAGTAATACTTTGTCTGCTTTTCTGACCGCCTGTTACAAATTTGTATTTGCCTTTGAATATTCTTCTTATGGCAAAAGAGTCTGTTCTGAGGAGATTTGTACCTTGATTTTACTACATTGAATTATGTATCTATTCAGAGATCATGCTCTCCCAAATGAACATCCTGGCCTGTTAAAATAGTCTGCCAACATACTGTGAAGATCTGGGAAATGGCACACCCTCACAAATGCCAGATGTAATTCTGCCCACAAGAAGAGTCAAATGGATTCCTCCAATAAATTCCTACTTCTTTTGTCTGCCTCTTGGTTGATATATGATACCACTGCAGATGTATCCAATTTTATTAAAATTGCTCCATTCTGAAAGGAGAATTTTCAAATTTACCCTGAGTTTGTGCATGTTTTGTGATAAGCTGTTCCTAAGCTGAAACCCAAGCATTAAGTTTTATTTCATTTAGTTCAGCAAGGTCCATTTCTGGTCAGACAATCTTCTGTGTTTGTGACTGTAAAAGACAGCTATATTTCACTACAAGTGCCTGGATATTTGGACTCCCACTTCAGTAAATCTTTCAGTTAGCACTGAAACTGGAATTATATCCACTTTGGCTGAGTTTGAAAATCATCGTAACTAGCAGTGGAGTTCAAACACCAAAACCTCCCGTAGGACTACATGCAAGACACAAAGATCTCATCACAGCTAGCTCTTCAAATCCTAGCAGCAGAAGCTTTGCTAAAGAACTGAATTGTAAGAATAACATTCTTTAGTGTTTATAGCTTTATATTGAAAGTTTTTCCTAAATGAGTGGCTAATAATGTACTTCAAACTATGGAGATACTGGTAAATCTGTACTTAAAGATGTCACTTAATTCCTCCATTCCAAAGACATACCTAATGTTAAAAAGCATATAGGAAACTCACACAGTTGAAAGCCAACGCAGTTGTCTATGGTCTTTGCTGAATTTCATACTAATAAAATTCTGAACTATTCTGAAAACCTCACGTCCTAAAAATCACCACATAGTAGAAAAGTATCCACTAGAAAGTTAACAAAAAGTAGCAATTCAAAGTAATTTTTTAAAAGGCTTTTTGAGTGAATATTTACTATGAATTTAAGCATCATAACTTACAAGTAGTTATATACACTGGGAGTACAACTGCAGTTATTACACATTCTAGATTTTCCTAAGGAGACATACTGAGGAGGCTAGGTCAACATTTTTTTGAATTGGGAAGTATGAAGACTTGATATTGAGCTCATATTGAACAATCTTGCACTGAATTACTCATACATTTAAAGACTGATGAAGTAACTCCATATAAATAAGTCCGTGAAACAAAACACAGGTGTATAAACATGCTGTTTGTTCTACACGGCTTCACATACAGAAACTAAGCTTCTAATTCAACTTGTCTCTGTGTAGTATTACCATCCTGCAGAAAAGAAGGTGTTCTGTTTCTAAAAATGACAATTTTTGCATTATGTGCAAATTACTTATAATTCTGAAGATATTGCCCAACAGTCATCCTTCTGCTCCCAGCCATTCATTTTGTTACGAGTGTTTGCGGAGAGCGATGATCTAGAATGTCCTTTCCGTTAAGTTTTTGCATTCCACTTTCTTCCTTCTCAACTGAGAATATTATAGTTCTATTCTATTCACATTTAAGGGAGCACAGAATGTGAAAGTTAGAAATACTCACTGGGAAATACTTTTCTGCTTGGAGATACAGAAGGGAAAAATATTGTGTGAGAAACAGGGAGATAAATTTTAACACAAGTGTGAAAATGAATTAGGGTAACTGTTTTTGTCACTGTGGTGTCACAGCTGGCCCTGTGATAGATGAGTCTTAGTCTGCATATGAAATGAATATACACTAAAAACTTTATTAATAGGAAGTATTAATTACTTCAAGATGATAACATACCTTGGATCTAAATCACATGCTGCTCAAGGGCACACTGGGGATAACTATTATTATATGTGTGTCTTTCTCACATGAGAAAAATATACTAAAGATTCTATACATTTCAGTTCTTGCACGAAACTATCCAAAAGCATATTGGGGCTTCTCATAGAAACAGAAAACCTCTAAAAGGGGCCTTTAAAGTCGGCAAAATCAGCAAATTTAATCTATCCACTTTCTTTTGACCTTTAAACCTGACCTGAAAAAAGTGTTCAGCAACATAAATTTGATCTCTAAAGGCCTGCTGCAGATCTCATTTTCTGCTGTTTTTCCATTAGGCATTTACGGGACTTGCTGGTGTTACAGGGGACTAGTAAAATGTCGAAGTAATCCTGCAGTTCCTGTGTATGAATTCAGCTTTTCCCTATGAGATGATAACATTTTTTTTTTTCTCTGCCAAGGCTTTTTCAGATACTGGAGTAGAAGACTAATACTGTAGGTGTGATGTTATTTTTTCTTCATTTGGTAACATTAACCAGATCTAGCAGTTCAAGTGTTGAAACAAAAGAATTCTTTTCTGAGCCAATAAGGTGGCTTGGTGCACATCTGCACTAATTGAAATCACAGCATGGCTTTTCAGGATAGGAATTGTATCCAAAGCATACAGAGGATTTGAAGATCTTGGTTGTGTGTTTGTACATTCTCTTAAGTGCAGAGGAAACCAGCTGCTTCCATTTATGAACTGTGCTGATACATGTGCCTCAATGTACCAATGACATAATGTGTAATTTAGCAAGCTAAAGATTTGCCAACTGTTTTAACAAGGAAAAGGAAAGGATGGGTATAGAAGGCAAGACAACAGAAGAGAATTTATTATAAAGAAATCTTAATTTTCAAGTAGCACATTTTATAATTTATGCTATATTTCATAGGATTAGAGTTAGATGATAAAAATACAATAAAAATAAGAGGTTATTACATCATCCTGCCCTTTCATCCACTGATAATGGCCCTTGATTCTTTCCAAGTTCCCCTCTCTTATCTTTTTGGCTATTGCACTGTTTTTCCATAATATGGCCATCAACTTCCAACTCAAATTCACTTTCTACTCCTTTTATGCTATAGTAAATCTCTGATGCAAGTTTCTATCACCAAGGCATAATCGAAGTCTCTAAAAAATTCTTCCCAACTCTGAAAACCTAAGTGCCTGTTTTCTCTTCATTAATCATCTTACAGTAGAATTGACCACATTCTTCTTTCTGAAGCATTCTTTTTCTCTTGACTTTCATAACTTTTCTTTTTTTGATGCTCTTATCTCTCTAACAACTCCTTCAGCACATTTTTTGAAAGATCCTCCTAAATGTTACTGAACATGGTTCTACAGGTTGGTTTAAGACATCTTTACCTCTAGCTCTAGCCTATTTCCAGGTAATCATTACCAAACATATTTAAGCTGATGGCGGAAGGACCTTTCTCTTTCCCCCTCGCTCTCTGTTTGAGTCCTGACTTAATTCTGTCCAAGCTGAGACCCACACTTTCAAACCACTTTCTCAATTCAAATCTTTTTTTAGGACTTCACTTTAATTCTTCTAATAGTTTCTGCATAACATTTCCTTTATTTTTTAGTCACACAGCTTAAACTGAGCAGACGTCACCTTATTCCAGTTGACCTTGAAAAAGAAATAATTTCCAGTTCATATCTAATCAGATCACTCTCACTTCATCTCCTTCTTGACTGCCTCAAGTACTTGGTACTTGGCTCCTCTTCCAGCCTTTCATACCCATCTTAAACCAGATTATCTATGAGCATTCACCACTTGCTACTTCACTTTTGAAACAATTAGCTATTTGTTTTTGTCCCATTCTGTCCCACAAACAGGTGAAGTGCTTCCCATAAGCCTCTCCTTTTCCAGGCCTACTATAAAACTTCTAGTGCTGCAGATTCTGGGATACTCAGACCAACATCACCACTATGCTTATTTCTATGTGCTTTCCCTACTGCATGCTCTACAACAGGAAATATTTCTTTGAGTAGCAGCCCAACAGGGCTTGGATCTGTCATTAAGGCTCCAAGGCACTATGATAATAGGATGAAAAAAGAAAAAGTTACATTTGAGTGACAGGTTATAGAGAAGGTTCCAGGAACAGAGAGGAGAGAGAGAAGGGTTTTGATTGCGGTTTTACTTCATGCATACTCACATAATACCGACCAAAGTCAGCCCTGTCCACAGTCTGCAATTGTAGTAAAACAACAAAAGAAATCGAGAGGGGGACAGTTCTAATTCTTTTGTTAAACAGCAAAAATAAAATCAATCATTACTGATTGATAATTTGATCCTGGAAAATCATTAATGCATTTCCATTCAAGAATTAAATACTGCACAGAAGAGGGATGTATAACAAAGACAATTAGGATCCTGACATTCTCACAAGAGAAGTAAAATTTGGTTAAATCAATGACCAAATTTCAGTGTCAACACAAGAAAATTAAGATTGTGGCCACATACGATCATAAGCATTCCTTTGAAAAAAATTTCATAGAATTAAAGGTGCTAGTTTCCACATCAAATTCCACTTTAGATGTGGTTAAATTCCAGCTTGGTTAAGTATTTCCTGTCTATTTAATTTCATCTTGTAGATCCAGCTGCACACAGTTATTCTACACTTCCTGTCCTAAACCGTCTTATAGTGCTGTTTTAAGTCACTGAGTGGCTTCATTCTTTTTGATTCTTTATATGATGTATTATTTATGTCATCTAGATAGTGCTTTGAGACTGCCTAAGAAGTTATCAGAGATGTCAGATCATATCCCTAACAAATAACATGTAGTGCAAACTTTAAAAAACTCCAACTTTTAAAAGGTAATATAAGTCAACTAAGAATTGGTAAATTTTGGCAAATTATGCAGAGTCCACTAAAAAATAAAAGCCAAATAAAAATTAATTCCAGAACACAGTTTTCAGAAAAGTTACTTCAATTTCCTCATAATTAGGCTGCAGTTTCTATGGTGGCACTAGGAAAAAAACAAAACAAAACAAAAAAACAACCAAGGAGATTTAGAAATAATTATACAAAACTAAAAAACTGATAAATGTATTTTTCTGTATTTCCTCTCTCTCACTTCTTTGCATTAAATAAAAAGTAGGTGACAAAAACAGAAGTATGCCCTGTCAATCACTCAGTAATACCCTAGCACTCTAACAGCTCACAAAGGACCAGAGAAACTGACTCCTCAAATAACACCTGGTCTAAAAGCCCTAAAAGCTTTTAAAAAACACTGATCAATATATAAAACTGAACCATATACAATCCCCAAAGGGAACCAAGTCACTTTTATTCTACAGTCAGAGGTAGAAATAGAAGTCCTTGACTGTCAAAGGACTTCTTGCCAGCTCCCACAGACTTGGTAAACCTAGGTTGTTGCTATTTACATTTTAAAATTTGCGATTCAGTCAAATAATCCAGTACCAACTGTTCATATTATTCTTCTATTCCCTCAGTTAGTCATGACAACTAAGGCCTCCGTGAACCGAACTCAGACACCAGGATTCTTTGACAAGCAGAATGGCATAAGCTGTCCTTTAAAATCATCTATTGTTACATGTGGGGGAAAGAAAAAGAAATCGTGCTCTAGCCATGAACAGGTAACACTCAGGACCATGATCAGAATTACTGGTGTTTCCAAGTGTTCTCCCCAGGTGCCTCCAACATGCAGTACTTCCCCGGTCACAGGCCCTGAGTCTACGCATGAAACAAGAAAAACGTTTTTGGAGGACAAGAACGTATTGTCAATGTGGGTAACAAACAATGAGTAAAACATGCATCCATATGGGACCTGTTCCATAACTCTTTTGTTGTCTACAGCCTGAATAACCAACAGGAAAGTTTACCCAAAGATGGTCCCAATTCCTATCGCTTTAAACCCCCATTTCTGATTTTACACCTGGGTGTTAGGCCCAAACTCCTGAAGCATGTTTGTTCCGGCCAGGCACATAAGGAAGTGATGTCCATTCTTGTACTGAAGCTGCATCACCCAAGCCTGTGTGTTACAACCGTGACCGGATGGACTCACAAGAGCTCAATTACCAACGATGCAACTTCAGCAACAAAAATCCTCTGTTGACTGTACCGCGCTGATGAGTAAATTCTACTATACCTGCATCAATCAGCTGCCTCAATCTCCCCCTTTCCAAAGGCTGTCAGAGCTTTTACAGTGAAGTCCTCAGTGTACATCATCTATAGCCACACAATCTGCTGACTGGCACATGGTTCTTGTGGGGAAGTAAAAATGGCATGGATGTAACTTTGGCAGAGTGATTCCTCCTGACAGTGGTTATTAAAAGGAATAAACTCTTCTTAGTATATATACAAACAATTATGAATTTAGCTCTAGTTAAGACAGGCCCCTGGACACCACTGTAAGAATTCTGCATGAAAGTTTTATATAAATGAGGACTAGTTGGTAGTTACCTTTTTCCCTTGTTGACCAACAGATGAACTTCTATTCCAGTTTCATCCTACAAAACTTACACAAAGTCCATCCACACAGTATTGCCATTTTCTCAAGAAGCCTAGTTATACCATTGCTTTTCTTTCACATTGTTAACAAACCTAGATGTCATTATTCAAATGGGTTTGAACCAAATTTATGTTCTTAAACAAGTCAGTGCTCACTATGTCTCAAAAACAAGATAAACATACAAGATCAACATATGCTGCCTACGATATACCATGTTTCACAAGGCATCAGATGGACTGACCCATTTTCTACCAACACCAGGGACAACATATTAGTAAGACAAATTGCATTCATGCTACAGAGCTCTTAAAGTCTGCAAGGACTTGTTATAATTCTTTCAGCACGTTTCAGACTAATGACCCACAACAGTGAAAGCGCTATTGGTTTTACAATGCAGATCAATGCTTATATATGCAGTGAACAGCTTTCCTTGACTTTCTTTATACAAATTACAAGTTGCTCTGGAGAAATGGTAACAGCAAACTAAGTAAATGTAATTTCTCTTTCATTTACTCTTCTGTGGATCACAGTACTTGATTACCAATAAAGTTTCTCCACTCTTGAGTGAGGAGAAATAAGAGAGCTTACTAACATCAAAAGTTGCAAACATGTAAATACATGCAAATGAATCCATGAATGTGAAAAGACCCAGACACACTGAGACACAAACAGGGAGACACCAGTTAAGCTATTTTCACATTCAACCTCAAATCACTTTTACTGTAACATACACATAATGCTTTACATCAGTGTAACTTGAAATAAAGTTTACTTTATTCTTACTAAATGTATTTGCTGATTTAGGGAAACATGATGAAACAATGAGTCTCCATTTAGCAGTGGAAACACACAATGATATTTGCTTTTTTATTAAAATAACATGTGAAAGATGTATTACAGACTGAACTTCCTTTTGGAAACTTTAGCTGCCCTGGGAGACAACACAGCCTATAATATTTCTTACTAAGAATACCCATAATAGTTTTGGAAAGGTCCTAAAATAAAATCTAAAATATGCATGAAATATGTTTTTCAAGAGTTTTTTTTCCCCTGTCTTTTTCTCATAAGCTCTAAAATGCCAATTTTAATGTTTTAATATTTAATTCAATTCAGTTAGTCTTTTCACCCTTTGCCTTGTAGAACTTAGGAGAGAAAGGTTGAAAAGTTAAAGAAAGAGGGAATTTATCTAATTAAAATGAAATCTTTTAATGATGTTATGAAACCACTCAGAGCAATGTTTTAGATTTGCTCCTGCTGTTGTTTGAAGCTGTGGTGTTAAAAATGCCCTGGTTAGAGTTACAGACTGTTCTAAAAAACTGTGAGGAATTTATGTAGGATTTAAAACAGACACATGCTTTTAAAGTCGAGAACCTTCAAATACTACAGCTAATCCACACAATAATTCAACAACCAACCCATGCTCAAATTCCTAACAGATACCATATGCAACCTGTAATAAAAACTGCATCAAGGTATTTCAAGCAATGGGATAATTTCATTTTCCACTTAAGAGACCTATTTACTTTTAATTAACAAACTATTGTAAGGTGCATGAAAGCTATTCCACCACTTCGCATACAATGCTTACACTGAAATGGGTCCTGAAAATTTTTTATTGTCTGAAGAGATTGGGTTATTAATTAGATGCATTATGATAAAATTAGCTATCGTTCATCTAAATATACTCGACAACCATATACCACAATGATACTTTCTGCGTCTGCCTTTTCGTAACTACAACAAAAAAGGAAGGACAAAGTGACCCATCTGGTGCAGACATAGCACAGGTGTAAGTTAAAGAGCAAGAAGAAAAGCAACCTCCAGAGTTCAATGCCATGTATCTTGTAACAGAGAATGGTGCTTTGACAATATAGGAACAAAATGTAAGGATACAGCAAATTTAATGGTTTAGCCTTCACATTTTCCTGTTCACTTTTTCTTTCTAACATACCCTCTCTCAACATCCTCCTCTTCCCTGAGGATTACATGTCTTCTGGATTTGGACTTTCTCACAGGAATAACTGTGGTAATAAAGCTGGACCCAAACTCTTGTAGTAGTTAAAAAAATGCACTTCATACAAATAACAGGATGTAATTCCTCTTTTGACTGTCTCTTTGGTTAAGCAATATATTTAGTTGGCTAAATAATTAGGCCATTACTAAAGATTTTTTAAATGTGAATCTAATTAGCCTAAGTAAAGAAGGTATTTCATAGGAAATTATTTTTTTGCCTTCAAGGACATGATTCTACACTCAGTGAAACTGTGTCATGTTATTAACACTCAGCTTGTCTGGTATAGGTCCTGAATGATTTTCTCTTGTATTCTGTGCCAAATTACAGATTCAGTAGCTCCTAAATACTATTAATCTTTATCAAGATTCTCAGGATTTGTATTAAAATGCTTTACATTGTAGAAGCAAAGATTTGACAGTGTTAGTATAAAAAAAAGGTTCAATAAACCATCTTATTACATCAAATGAAAATTTTCTTCAAATGAATTAATTGTTTAATATCATGATGGGAACATGATGCTCTTGAGTGAGGAGATTCAACTTCAGAACAATGAAGTCCATAACTGCTGACAGCCGCAAGCTATCACAATACCACGAAAGAAAGACTTTCTTCCCCCATTTCCTTAAATATTTAGGGAATATCTGACCACTTTCAGATACAGGGTATTTGGCTAGATGGATTTTCGCCCTGATCTACTGTGATAGATCTTGTTTTGCAGGTATGAGCAGTTGGAAAGATTTTAACGTATCCTTGGGCATAGCAGCCTTTTACTCTATGAACATATTATAATTCAACACAGTGTATCTATTTAAGAAACACAGCATGCACTAAACAAAATATTTAAACTCTTCCATAAACCACCAAGAGCTCAGCAGTAATTACTGAAGAGAAAATAAAAAGATGATGATACAACTCCAGATAGCAAAAAATCTTGCATTGTCCACCCAAGGTAATCCTAGCATTTTTCAACAACATAGATTCCCACTCATCAGTGCATGGGCAAAAAGCAAGGAAACAACATCAGTAAATAAACCACATGACAAAAAAGAATTTATCCTGATTACATCACTTCATTCCATGGCCTGAATTTTGGGTGCTCACTAGTTCTACTTCTGCCCTGCCACATTCCACAATTCACAAAGCTTTTTTGGACTGTTGAGTGTCATTTCCTTTGTACTAACACTTCCACAAACTTCAACAACTTATTAGTGTTCACTGAGTGGAAGCATGATCAGTCCATCTTGACAAGTCTGGTGTTCACACCTAACATATCTTAAACAAATTATTTGGCACATAACACTGTATTTAGCTGTGACTTTCCAATGAGTTTGCTGCTTTCAGGTTTGCATTAATCCATTCTGAAATGGTGAATACAAGTATCAACAAGAAAGCATAGTATGCCATCATAAACTGATATGGACATACTTCTGTTTGTTACAGTTAAATTGACTTGTTTAGATTTACAGTATTTTCAACAGTCTTTTATAGGCAGATGCATGCTTAACGATTTGGGCAAACTGGCTGCAAGAACAGTCAAAATCAAGAGTTGGGAAAGTTATGTTAGTGCAGCGCCTAAGTTAATAAGTGCATATCAGCAAAAAGGTATATTAAGACAGGCTCTGTGCTGTATAGAATATGGCCTCTGGGCACATCAGAACATGGCATAATAAACTTGCATCTGCCTGGAGTACAAAGAGTGAACGTGTGTCTGCTTACTTGGGCAGATATTCCTTTTGTTCACTGGAGATTATGGCTAATGGATGATAATGACGATAACTGGTAGTTCTATAGTGCACATTTTGCATTTTTTCACTATTATGCACTCAGCTTTCCCCCCCTTAACACCCTCTGCAATCAAAGAATCTTCCTCAAGTTGCAGAATGTAAAGCTTCCAAGATGAGGAAAGCCACCATCAAAACCATCCCACGAAACCTTGATTCTGTTCTTTTTGCATATTCAATATTATCATCATTATCACATGTCAAAGCTTTCTGAGAAAGCTTTGTGTGAAACAACCACTTACTTCACAGGATCACTTCCTAATTTAGTGTAGAAAATTAAACAGCATGGGGAATTTTGTACGTAGTTTCTGTTGTGATTTTGGGGTATAAAATTCAGATAACTTTTTGCATAATTTCAAACATCATCAGCTATAGTTAATTTAGTTTTATGAATGTCATTGCTCCCTTTATCAAATGTAAGGTATCTCAGTATTCCATTAAATCCTTGCAAGGTGAAGCTGTCTGAAATCTTAGCATATGCTCATCTGTCAGCAAAAAAATCCACCATTTTCTGTCACTCAGGCATCATTAGAATCTTTAAAGAATTGTTTGACTTATTTTCACCATAGAACTCAGTCTTTATTCTGCATCTGACTGACAACATATTTACCCATGTAACAGCTACAAGAAGTTCAAAGTAAATATCCTCAGAACATTCACTCCAAAATGACCGATGGTGTCCCTCCCTGTTTTCCACAAAGGGATGTTGAAGTTCCAGCTCTACGCGACCATTACTTTCTTGGTTTCCACCCACAAATCCCATTTTCTTTCCAAGGAAACTAGATTCCTTACCTAGGTGTCAAAAGAAGTTCAATAACTCCCTCTTTGCATGAGATTGTAAAATGAGATATCTTGTATTTTGAACTCAGATGACACTACACGTAAATCCTAAAATATCTCTGGAACAGTCTAGTAAGAAAAAACCTCTCTGAACAAAAATTATTCAAAACAAAATGCACAAATCAACCCCTACCTCAACACTGGATTCCCTTCATACCTTAAATGACATAAATGTATTTAGAAAGTTTCCATAACTATTGTTAAATTTCATCAAGCTTCATGATCTTTGTATTAAAGGAAAGAGAATTACTTTTCAGAGTCCAAAATAGAATTAAAAATTTCTTATTCTTACAAGTTAAACATTCCAATTAAAGTATTTCTAAATTGTTGCTTAATTCTAAGTTTGAACACTGTCTTTTACTTATATATAAACCACTCAATAAAATGGTGCTTTGTCTTTCTTCTGGAGTTGTTTTATGAACAGAGGAAGCAAAAATGATCATAAAATGATGAAGTAATTTCTAAAAGCAAAATTACTGACTTCAACTGAAATGCTTTCTAAAGGTTTTTAATTGCCCTAAATTTGCAAAAACCAACTCAGGAGATCAACAAATTCATATCAATGAACTACATTATACTATTGAGACAACCCTTGGCCTCAAGCCAGGGAGAACAAATAGAAAGGACCATTTTCACTCGGCTGCAAATTATCAAAAAGCTAAGAGAAAGCTATGGAGTTAAAGTGACATGTTTGTATGGTGGGAAAAAGATCAAATATTGATCGTCCAAGCTGAGGTAATTAGAGCGGTTGTCAAGGAGATGGGATGCATGTCGTTAGCCCTACAGAAATGCATCTTTGTTTTATATTGAGTGAATTAGCTGTTCAGCAGTTGGCAGTGATTTTTTCTTTTCTTTCTTTAAAAGGCTATACACCATTCAGTAGTAACATATTCCTGTAATTCAATTTTTAAAAAAATAAACATAGACAAATACGTTTTAAAAGCTTATTCTAAATATAGAAAGTTTTTCTACATAGACTTTTATGGCTATTTTGTAAAATGGAGTTATAAAACATGCATCTTCCTATGCTTTAAGGCTTATACCAGTGTAAAACACCAGACTGTAAATGGAGAGAAAGACGCATGGCATGGAACTGAATTGCCTGCTGTTTTATTAAAACTCTTCAATCTCGCCCCAGGTAGTTATGTCCTTGCAGATTAATGTCAGTCCACCGGGGACTGGAAGCTCACACCACTACGGACACCACAGAGACCCATCTGCTGGACCTGGTATCACTCATGCATTTCATTCAGAAGCTAACTGCTGCCGCTTCCCTAACAGCTCAGCCTGTAATGCTGAGATCTCACAGTGTGGCTCCCCTCTCCTCCAGCAACCGGAGCTGAGAAGACCTTAGGCTGACAGCAGCATCCTCTGCTGTGGGTCACGCATTGTCAGTGATCTGCCTGGGACACTGAGCAAATGAACGTCAGAACAGAACATGCCATCTTCTAGAAATATGTGATTGTGCAATGTTACCAGACTCCCCAGAAAGACACGGACCAAACCACTAACAGTTTCATCCCTGCAAACTGGATATACCTCAATCATAAAATCTACATCTCTATCAACAAGCAAAATCATTACTGATAGGACACATAACTTTTGTGACAACTAGGAACGCGGGGACTGCATGTGTCAAGTCTGATCTCTTCACACAAAGAAGTGGTGTTTCTGATAGACATTTACTAGGTATATTTACCTACTAGACTAGTGGCAAAAAAACCCCCACCCCCAAAAAAACAAATCAGCTCCCCAAATGCTAACATAAAGATGAGATGTAAAAGACCTCAATCCACAATGGTAAAATGCCGCCAGGAAAAACAACCTATCTGATACCTAAGAACTCATATCAGGAACTTGATTTCATATCTCAGGGATTCCCCTTCAGTGTCATACAACTATCTAACTGGTTTCATACTTCCAATTCTAAGACTGTTGTCAATTGTGTATAGTTTTGTCAGACTTCCCATTTGGGCCAAAATTTGTCAGCGCTGGATGTCTTTAAGCTAAGATAATAATCTTTTCAGGAAGTTTTAAGCAGAGGAAATGAATGGAAGGCATGCAGTAGCTCTGACTTGAATTCAGTTCTCCATTAGGACAACAAACACAGGAGGACTATGCATTATCCTAATGTGCTGCTAAAATATGTTTTAAAAATAGTAAAACCTGAGAGAAATGAATTTTGATCAAGTCCAGCAATTTTTTTCCCAGAGAAAGTCACCTCTACAATGCTATCTTGCAGATATTTCTCTCAGAAAAATCTGGCCCAAAAACTGTCTGAAGAGAGAGTACACCAGCCACCTTTCAGCAGAACACTGAACAAAGCTGTGTTTCCTTACCTTGATGATCCCAGATTATTTATTTTTTTAATACTTATCACCATTTTAAAGCTTCAGTAGTAAGCACTAGTGATAGATTTTTTTTTTCTCTTATAGCAGAACATTTTCATACTGTTTTCAAAAATTCCGGTAATTTTTTATAAAGAAAAAACAAGACACAGCTGCTCAATTCACCAATAAAAAACCTCAGCATATTAAAATATGTAATGAAATAGCCTGTCTTTACTGCTCTGCCATGTGTTTAGTTTATTCCAGGTAATACAATAAAAAGAAGTAGCTTTAAAAGAAGCAGGCCAGGTACTGGAGTTGATACTTTTTCACAAGTCTCTGTTCCTTTTAAGTAGAGCTGTACAGAATGCGCCAACCTTTTGTTTCCTTTGGTCATTTACTCTTCCCTACACAGAAGTTGATGCCTGGAATTCCTATTTGCTGGAAAAGGAACTCATTATAACCACTTAGTTCGAATACTACCTTTCTTATGAAAGACAAACTAAAGAAAATACCTGAGCCAAGTGCAATATTGCATCAGTCTAGATGCCATGGGACTCCATAACATGGCAATGCTTTATAAAGACCTACTAAGCAATTAGACCTGAGACTGAGGGACTAGCAGCCATTGGACTGCATAGTCTCTCTGAAATACTTAAGTATCTATTTCACATTTGCATTCCTGCCATATCCAAACTGAGAAAATAGTATTTTTCATTCTTTCATTACAATTTGGTTGAAAACACAACAGTATCAAAGTAAAAGCCATCCTTCAGATTATGAAAAATTGCCCAGAAGAACATGTTCAGATCGTTATAGAATTTTATTCCCTTACTGCATATAGAAAAGAGATATTTCTCATTTGTCATTAGACTAACAACTTCTCCAGTTTCTCTTAATGGAACCTCAAATCTGATATACCATGAAAAGTGAAAGAAAAACAACCCAAAAGACCAAGCAAACTACTAACCCAATAACCATTGAGCACAGCGCTGATATTCCACTTTCTTAAATCACACATTTGGACAATACTTGTCATATATAACAGCGCAATGACTCAAGGGAATCTTGTCCTGCTAAGACAATGTTTTTACGCAGTATACTATAAGGTGATAGTTATCCTTAAAAAAAGACATCAACATTGTCCAACAGGTGCCACGTAGTGGTAAAAGAGCCATATCACAAAGAATATGTATGGATACTCTTAGCTAAATGTTGAAAGATGCTGAATTTTTAATGTAATCAACTGCATATTTACTATATTGCCTTCTTGATCAATAATTAAAGTATACTTGTCAGATTACATGAATAAGAGACACAATTTCAAATATCTTCATTTATTATGTTTGTTTACTTGCTTAATCCACAACCTGATCATATTTACTTATTAGTAAAGCTAAGAGTTTCAATTGCACAGTAAATACCACACATTGTGTTTGGTATAATCAGGCCCTTAGATCTGCACACTATTTCTGTTTCTGTACCAATACTGAAATACGATTCCTCTTAACAACATAAGCCAAATTTTGGCTAACAAAAATGTTTCAATAACAAGCAGCTCTTTTACTTACTACGGGCACATGGCAACTGGCCTCTGAATAGGAACAAGAAAAAGGTAGAATTTTCTTCTTCATGTCCTGCTCACAGTAGTAGACCTTTAATCTTAAGTGTTAAAAACTGCATCAAGCTCACAAATCTCTCAAAAAAGAAAGCCCAACAATGGGCTCTATCTCAATCTGCTTAACAGCAAGGACAGTTCAACAGCTGCAGAAGAGAAATTATAAGATGGCATGCACTGCCCTTTAGTGGTTGTAGAAAACCTCACCCATAAAGTACACAACTGCTAGTTTATCACAAAGAGGAACATACCTTATTTTGCTTTTCTGGAAAAATCCTGATACATTTTCCCCAAAGCTAAAGGTAACAGTAGCTTGCATACCTCAACAGCATGAAAACTGTTAGTCTCATTTCAATGTAACAAATACTTCAACAGGAATGGAGTTTCCAGGGTATGTTGTCTAAATGTGTCATGGTTTCTGGCTGATCAAACTGCAAAGCAGGATAAGAAAGGAGCAGGCTTGAGAAGACAGGAGAAGAGAAAAGCTGAAATTACAGAGAAGAACAAACTCTTTTGTTCATCCTTGTAACACTGGACACACTCTTAAGGATTTTTTAAAAAGAACGATGCAGGGCTGGCATGTAAGATACTAACTACTTTTGAAACTACTATTGGTGACCATCAGTATTACCAGATAAACAAGTAGCTTTGAGTACTGAACCCTTAAACTTTTCTTTCAGTTTACTGAAATTTTCATTTAGGTCACTTCACATTTGTTTTCCCTCTCATGCCTTCAGAAGGCCAGTGATAACTGCTATCTGACTTTAACAGAATATGTAACGTTTCAATATTGTTCCACAGTTACTTCTTGTACCACTCACAGTTCCAAGATTGCAGCCACTGCAGAAAACAGCAGCATGACCTCTCAAAGACCTGATCTACGCTGGCTTTAATATTGTCTACAGGTCAATGGTTGTCATTGAATTCCTTAGGTTACTGTGAAAATTTGGAAGTTTTAATAGAAGTTTAAAGCTCATTTTAGGAAAACGCTGCCATTTCTAGGCTAGTAATAGTGTGAAATAAATTGGGTTTAATTTTAAGGTCTGCTATAGATTAGCTGGCCAGTCATGACTGTCAGGTAAGTTTTGTCTTCTATGTGTTCGCAATATTTCAAAAGTGTACTGAAATGTTCTAACAGAAGGGCTATATTTATTATTATTACTTAAATGATGTATCATGCATAGCAAAGTTTCTGCTCTGAAAAGAAGGGCTTTTATATTAGTTATGCAACAAATTAATCCACAGGACTGCAGAATTTTTGTCTAAAGTCTCTCATTAACCTTGTGCATGATGAATGAATGAATGCCATCCCGTATTTTCCTTAAAGCTTCAACGAAATAATTTTTACTGTGAAAATCCTAGGTACACATTCAGAACTACAGAAGATGTTCTGTTGGCCCCAGAGATACCAAAATTAGCACCAGTTCCAAACTTCAAGTATGTTGCAGATATGGAACATGAAACTGCTGCATCTTCCTGGTGATTCTTGTATTTCAATAATGACCACTTGGTCTCAGTACATTTCTTCTGCCTTTATCTTACCAGTAAAACACTCAGCAATTCCCAGAAGAGCACAAAGAAAGGTGATGAAAATACAAGTGTATCACATGCAATTTTTCACTGGAAAAAAAGAGGACTGGAAAAGGACCATGTGTGTCAGATTCTAAGTTACTGCTAGACAGTAAATATTTATTTATTATATTATTAGGATGGCATGCAGTTAAAAAAATTGTCACTTTCTAAAAAATTTTATTATTTCTTGTTGTGTAAATAGGAGCAGATCAGCACTCAAAGTCTTTGCAAAAACATTTCTTGCTCGCTCTATGTGAACTATAACACAAATTCTTATGCCCTGTAAGGGACTTGTCACCTGATTTCTTTTGGTATTTCAACACATTTACCCAGATTCTTATTACATAGTGATTTTATAATTTTGAGTACAGGATTACTTTCCATGATATTTATTATGAATTTGGTAAAAAATGGTATACACTGAGAATCCAGTGGCAACTGAAAATGATGGCAGCTGTACTAGGTCATAGTTACATGTCCTGCCAGGAAAAGACCAAGTAATAAGAAAGCCTTCAAATTAGTCTTGCATCCTGTATGTGACTAGAACACTAGAAAATGTTTTAACTTCATTATGTTAAAAATTCTGTTCTAAACCTACATTGCCACAGTACTTTTCTTGGGTATCAAACGTATGCTACCATAATGAAAGGCAGTTTTACAGTGTTTTCCCAAGGGAAGAAGACGCACCTCTTGTTTACAAAGAAAAATCTTAGATTTTTACGAAACTTGGATTTTCTCTAGTTCTCTCCTGTACCAAAAGAACCTTTTAGATGTTACAGAGAAGGGACTGAGACTTTGTTAACAGCATAGCATTGTTCAACGATGGAATGGAAGCTTGGTTGCTTTTTCCTCTTTCAACATCTTCAAAAAGATAATTAGGAGAAGCAGCATAGTGGGAAGTAGAACAATCTTCATGCATTAACAGGCCATTGACAGGCAGATGAGGTAAGAAGGTAAGATAGCATGGCTAATTAGTCTTTGAAACATGCATCTTGAAAAACATTATTACTTAAAATAGATATTTGTACTTTTTAAAAAAAAGTTACATGTTCAGTTATTTTGACTATTTTCTCAGAGGTAGTAGCATAGTGAGGCTGGATTCATCTGTTTAAACTCTGCAAAACCCTGTGTTCACTGCGTCCTATTGGATGAGGCACTTGTGAAACAGAGGCAGTCAGCTGGGAATACTAGGCAGAAGGTCTTTGGCAGAACTTAGTTAATGACTCTGGGCCATGATGTCCAGGCGAGAACTTGGAGCATCTAAAGAATACCAAGGAGTTAAAATTATATAAGCTTTAAGTTATTACGGGCTGCTTTCCAAAAAGCATGACTTCCAATACTTGAGCATGCAAGCCAGATTTCATTTCTGGCTCTATCTTGCAATGCTGTAATAGTTTAATTCAGTTGAACTAGAGATTCTCATCTGCTATTAAGAGCAAGAGCTAGAACAATACAAGTGTTTTATAAACTGCAGCAAAATTAATTTACAATTGATAAGAGTAAAATCAATAGAGTCCTGCAGCAATTCTGCATCTCTGTTGGCTTTTTGCAAGTTCTGCTGGCTGCTGAAAAAAACCGAGGGATTGATAACAGATGCATTTTTTTGTTAATAACATATTATATATTACTATGACTTTTATTATCTTTATCTAATGTATGTGTTAAGGCTAGTTGTGTGACCAGGAAACAAAGTTTGCACTTACTTTCTCTATGAGTACTTTAAAGTCTGGGAATGCCAAATCTAACCTTCTCTAGAGTAAACCTATCCTGAGATAAAAAATGACTGTTATTTCTCATGTCTGAAAAATTATTTTTAAAATTTCAGTCACACTTCTATCATAATAAAGAAAAAAATTGAAATTACAAGCAAAACAAATTGTGAACTATGTAATGTAAATACAAGTGTGCTATCTTTAGAAAAAATAAAGTTTGAGACTGTGAGGGATTCCAGCCAGAACAGAAAGAGAGATATATCTGTGTACATGCATATAATACGTCTATACTCTTGCTCATATGGCTGATGCTTCCTGAATACGACATCTGTCATACAATCATCTCCTCTTTGAAGCATTGCTCAATGAACGAGTCTTAGTCTTAGGACAGTAAGGCTGAATTTTGATTTTTAATAATGTTACCTATAATTGGATTCATACAGAACATTTTCTTGGAAGATGCCCCTAATTTCTTCAGAAATATAATTCATAGTTTCCTTTCTGAGCACATCACAATCGTAACAGGGACCGACAGAACCCATGGGTATATCATGTATATAACTACCAGTGAATACTTGGCTGATGCAGTTATCCCTGGGTCAAATTGTCAACAACAAGGCAAATAATACTCATACTTTGTGCTTATAACAGAAGCTGAGAAGATTTCACAAGTGTTATTGAATTAAACCAAATAGCAAGCTTCCATGCCAAGGTTCTGCAAAAAATTCAAATTGCACAACCAGGAATCTAGGCCTTTTTCATGGCTCCAGATTCAGTATCTTCATCTCAAAGACAGCCTTTCTCTCATTCCCTCTCTTCCTCCAAATAGTCCTGGACAGAACAGTTACATTTTGCAATTAAGAGAAGACTCACATTAATTACATGCTTCCAGCTTTGTCACCTTTCTCATCTTTCTCACAATCTGTCACTGAATATTCAGTCATATTAAAAGTATCAATATCACACCAGTACTGTTCTGTGAAAACTTTGCATATGCATTGAGAAATGCAGTGAAATAATTCTCTTTTTGGTAACAGTGGATCATAAACTTTACTATTAAGGAGTGATGGCTATCCTGAAGAGGGAACACATTTTATTTAAATTTTTAGAGGTCTCAACTATCAAAATGGGCTTGTGCAAATACATTACTTTATGACATAATTTAGAAAAGTAGGGTTTAGAACCATAAAAATGACCTATTTCTAGCCCTCATGGTTCCAGTGATAACTTTAAAAATAAGAACCGTTAAATAATGCAGTAATGATCTCCTGAGTCAGCAAAGAGCCTTGGTCACCAGCTCTGCTCAGAAAACTTCCATCTTCATCGAGTGCTGCCTGAAATGTCATTACTGTAGCTAATGTAATTCCTGATCCTATTAGATGAAAAACTGAGAGAATGTGCTTGAATTTAAAGAACACATGTGAAATAGAAATGATTCTTGTTCACTTTGGGAGGTTTTGTTCCTCTCAACAAAAACCACTTTATTCTTTCTCAATTTACTTATTAAGTGATGTTAACACAGCACTTCTATTCTAGAAAAGTGTTCAAACAAGCAGACAATCAAGTTTAGTAATTCCATTGAAATTCACATCCATCCACAAAGTAACTTAGTGATAATTTATGGAGGAAGGGAAACGAACTGCAATATGCTTTTGCATTCCAAGACCACTGTGTGCCTTAGTTTCCCTGAATGGTCCAGACAAGGCCATGCCTAGACAGCTCTTTCTATACTGTTATGACAACACATGGGAAAAACTGAAACTAGTCAGATGGACAGGCTATGAACAGGAAAGCCCATCTGTTATGACAGTGGCAATAACAGCAAACCTTTCATGAATGTTGGGATGTCGTTAGCATCCAGAAACGGAAAGCTGATAAACAGAAACTCTTCTACTTAAGCCAGCATTATTTTTTCATAAGAGAAACCTAAGAGTATACTAATAAGCTAAGCTTTTCAGTGATGAGGTAAGAGGTATAGCAGAAGCAAGTGTGGGTGAAATATCTTTCTATTGCTTTTTCAATTACATGGCATTTTCTGATACCTACTATATGAAATGAGCCCAGAGATATTAACGGAAAATGACTGAAGAACATGTATTGAAAGAAACCTGTTGAATAAGAATGAAACTGCTTGCCATTCTCAGAAAACTGAATAGGAGAAAAAAAAATATAGAAAGGACCAGATTTTTTTTCCTTTTTAAAAAACTAGTGGGCACTTAAGTCATCTCGCCTCTAAAGGATGAAAAATTTAATTTATAGTTCTAAGAAACTGCAGTTTTTTCAATTGCATTTTAGTAGCTTAAGCCACTAAACCAGTTCCTTATGAGTAGAACAATAATGGTCTGATTTTGCTGAAGTTAAATAAGACTTTCTCCAACTTTCAATAGGACAGAAACAGACTGTAAGGCACATTTTGTATAATAATTTTTAACACGAAGATGAAATGCACATAGCTTTTTTCTATTCTCTTAAGGAACTGTACACAAATAGACAACATTTTGCCAAATACACACAAGGATTACTTTTTTCTTATTCATTTAGAAACATACTAAATAGCAAAAAGAATCTATTAACGTACTTATGAGCAAACAGTATTATCTACCTTTGCTAAAAACGGGCTGTTGTTTCTGAATCTGGTATACATTATCTTTCTTAACCTGAAAATACACAGGAGGAATTACAGCACAGAATTTTCCCATGCAAATACAGAAATAAGGTGGGAAATCTTCCCCTCCCCATCCCCAACTACAAGTTTCTTTCATCTTCTTTTCTTCATGCTTAGAGTGAAAAGAACAGGTTACAGTGACACAGTTAACAATTCATTTTAGTCAATTTAACAATAATTACTCCGTAATCATCATTTATTTACAAACATGTAAATGCTTGCTTTAGTTATGGAATTAATCATAAAACACATAAGGTATTTAATATTGTAATTAAGTATAGATTTATTAATGACACATAACACTTGTAACTAATTAATGCACACAGTTAATCATTAAGTATCTTGCTAAGTGCTTATTAGGGTGTCTCTATCCATGGACAGCTGATATTTCCCTTTGTCATCTGCCTGATATCTTCACATTTCAAGACAGCAAGGAACATAAAGGAAGGTAAGACCTTTGAGTAAATTATTTTGTGTCCTGAGTATTACTTCAGATTTCATTGTGCTACTGCTTTACAATTAGAAAACCACCCAACAGCTCCTGTCTTGGAATGCTTGCAATCTAATAATTTAAAATCTCAAAAGCAGGAAGTTCTGCTAGACCCAGATAACATGTACTTTGTGTTAGAATATACATGTTTTTTCTTTCAACAGGCATTTGCATACAAAAGTAGTTCTTTTTAATGACGAAACCTTTTATTGATTAAGGACATGTCTTCTACACCGGAAATGTGCACTACCTCAAGAAACCTAAAGTTTGCAACTCATCTAAACTTGACATATATTGAATTTAGCGTGGTTGTGCATCCTGTGCAGATGGGCTGCTGTTTCTTATTAATATCATTTTATTATTTATTCATGTTGTGGTAATGTTCAAAGTCTCTGATCTACATCACAACTTCATTATAGTACAGGTGATCTGTACATAAAGGCTGACTGAATTCCTACCCTAAAATACTAACTTTAGAAAAAACACAAGTGAATAAGATATGAGCTACAAGCAAAGTAATTAAGATCACAGACAAACTTCCTATTAGTTACCTGCTATTTTTATATCCTCCATAAATTTCCTATTGCCTTTCCATTTCCTCCTCAGCCACTGTAAATAACTGAACACTTATGTCTCTCTCTTGATTTCATGTTTTAGCTACAAGAAAAAAGAATAAAGAAACATACTGCACCGAATGAGAGCTGCTCAGCGTACTTGGTATAGCATTCCTCCCATGCATAGCTGTACAAATTTCCCACAGATTTTTAGTGGCTCCAGCTACCTCCCCCTGTTCAAGGAGGAGTGATGGCTACTGTCATGTATGCTGTGATCAGTCCTACAAAACCATGGAGTTAAGCCAGCTGTTGCTCCTGGTATCTTCTGAATATAGTCCTACCCAAAGAACATTCCTCTGCCTTGCCCCTGTGGAGCACGTCCTCCTCCCTAGTTGTTGTTTAGGAGTTATACTTCTTTCTTATAGAATGGGGTTTTTTGAATGGTTTGTAAGTGTCAGCTTCATCACCATGAATATTTCAGTGTGATTTCATATTTAAAGTTGAAAATGTACCCTCTATTGCTCGCTTCCTCATCTTTCCCCCTCTCCTTCCTCCTGATCCCTGTCTGCAAGTCTCCTCTTTCTACCTTTGCTATTAAATAATTAGCCAACATTTATAAAACAGTACAAATGTCTGGAAACAGAAAACAAAGTTCAAGGATTGGCAATACAAAAATACTCCAACATAATTGGATACATACATTGTTATTTCCATTGGCTCTGAAACCTGCATATATGATACGGCTTTGTTTAAACAAGCTTTTCTGTAATAGCCATATGAAAGTAACAAATGTCCTCATGAGCTAATTTCACTAGTTAGGGAAACCTTCACTAATATCTTAAAATACCAACCAGAAATTTATAACCGATGGATCACATATCCTTTACCAACTGCAGAAGACTGGATTCTAGCCTATTAAGATGATTTTATCTTATTTATGAAATGAATACTCCTGTAAGGTTTCCAAATGTTTCAATCAAATCAGTGGTATGTTTTTATCAGAAAGCTGAATGAGATGTAGCTGCTTAGTATGTTTAGGTAGGTAGCTTTTTTTTTAAAAATATTAAATTTCCAGTAAAATGGTACATATCCTATAATATTTTTAATACTTTGTCATGAAGGGAAGTTTCACTACTGTAAATGCTGGAATAAATCTTAGTGATATTAATGTGTAATTTATATGACAGTAGCTACATGATAGATGTCCAGAGCATCTGAGACCAAAACACTGAATCAGTCATGACCACATGCATGTCATTATCTTAAGAGAAACAGTATGCTCCTTTTCTACTTCTGAAGAAATGATTCAAATTTCAATCCAACAATGTAAAATTTTACTTGAAAATAATTAAGTTGCTTTCTCACTATGAGAGAAAACAAGCATCATGAATATCCAACATTAATTTCTATGGTGTTGGGTTTTTTAGTGTTTGTTTTTTCATTTCAAAAAAAACCCCAAAACAAAACCCTCACAATGAGCAAAGGCTAACAGATGACTAAAATGATTGTGTTCAAATTGTCCAGAGGAGTTTGCCTTGACCTGAGACCTTGCAGAAATAAATACATATATACTTATCTCCCTCTTAGAAAACAGGACATAAATGGATTGTGAGCAGTGCAACACAACCACACGTACAATAATAAAGGCACTGGAGACAAAAACATGTTAAAACTTTCTAATAGAAACCAGTGAATGTGTGAAGTACAAAAGATAATTTTTTTTATTTTTTTTTTTTTTTAGGAAGAAATACATACTTGTGAGACTAGCACACTGATCTCTCACCATCTGCAATATCCCCGGCCAACCGCAACATAAGATAGCATCAGATGAGTAACAGGCACTCATCAAGACTCTTTGCCATGCCCACATGATCTGGAATCCCTGAGCTGAGACAGGACAATTAATGAAATAGAGTTAGAATTACATGGTTGATGGTAAAAGACACTAGGACTGGTAAAAATGGCAAGCCCAGCAAGTAATGATAGCTTCACATATACAGACAATTCTGCCAGAGAAACACACTTTATAACATGCCTTACTCACTGTTTCAGGGATGCTGTCTCACTTTGAGCTATTATAGATATCTTTCAAAACAACATATGCAAAGTCAAACCACAGGCAGATGCTCACCCAGGGACTTTACCTGTATTCTTGCAAACTTTTCAAAATGAGTCCAGGGTACCCCAAATAATTTTTAGTTCAATAACAGTAGTGGTGTAATGAAAGAAGAATGCTAGTAATAATAAAGAAAAAGAAATTATTTTTTGCATAACCCACTCAAAGCTGAGTGATATGTTGACATTAGAGTGAAACATCTGAAGTTCATTTCAGATTTTAGCTTTCTTGTGCTAAAGATTTTTCCAATCATCTTTTTGGCAAGAGCTGATGGGCAATATATACTGCTTGAATTAGTGTTACTAATTGTACTTGCTCTGCAAAAATAGATATTCCACTCCAGCTGAAGCTCTGCTGGATGAAATAATGGGGCTCACATAAAGGTCAGTTTGCAGCTCTCCATTTGTTCTTATGTAAGCTGTTGTTTTGTATTTTCCCACATCATCTGAGCATCAGGTGTTCACATCCATATTATTCCGCCAGAACTTGTCCTTCCCATAGCTCTGTCTTAGCAAACTTATTACTTCTACCAAAACCAAAGGCAAAAGTAGCAAATGGAAACAAGGAGCAGCACAGTTACTCCCATCAGCTCTATACCCAAGAAAAGTCTCTCTGTGGCATAGCAATTCTTTATAAACCTTTTAATGTTTCAGTACATTCTGGAAACCAAGCCACAACTTCCAATACTGAGCATAAGAATAGCTATACTTGTTCAACTGAAGACCCATCCAGTCCAGTGTCCTGCCTCTAATAATGGCCATGAGTGGACACACATAGGGAAAACTAAGAACAAGGCACGCATTTATCACACTTTCCCCGTGTAATCTTTCAGCATCCAATTGTTGCCAGCTCAAAAAATTTCCTGAGCATGCTGTAGTTTGTCTTATAAGGCAGTACTCAGTGGATCCATCTTCCAAGAACTTGTCTTGGAAGCGAACATTGTGCATATGGAACCACCTTTGGCAAGATGTGCCACATGTCGACTACCTGTATTTATTTCGAACCCGACTTCTACTAGCTTGACTAAGTAACACTTCAGTTTCACCTTGGAAGAGACAGTGAACAGCTGATCCTAATGTATCCTCTCACACCGTGACTGATTTTTTCAGCTTCTGTCATTTCCTTCTTTCAACTGTTTCTTTTCCAAGCAAGAGTCCTATGCTCCTCATACAGAAGCCATTCTTTATAAATCTTTGCTTTTCTTATTGCCTTTCTCTGAACTTTCTTCCAGTTCTACTACAGCCTTTTGGAATTGACAAAACCAGAACTATGAGCATTATCCAAGGTGTGGATTTCTTTGATGACTTAATAATGTTTTGTCTTTTGTGCCTTGTTCTCTAGTTCTTGCTTTATAATTCCTAACATTTGGGTCGCTTTGGGTTGGGTTTTGGTTTTGTTTTGTTTTTGTTTTGTGGTCCATCCAGCCAGATGAGAACTATTCCCAGTGCCCTCTGCTTCCCGCGCACCAAACACACCATGGGTGTCTAGTCCTCTGCATGGTTTTGCTTTGAAGATTGCTCCTGTTGTATGGCATTCCTTCCTAATGTAGACATAGCTGTATTACTTGGATAACGCTTACCCATGTTTGTTGAGTCCTTCAAACACCACAAGTTGGATTTCCCTTTGCAGAAGCCATACTGACTTCTCCCAAGTGGACTATATTCAGCCAGGCATTCATTAATTCTATTTTATTATAGCCTCTACTAAATTTGCCTGGTAAAATCCTCCAGCTTACATGCCTATAATTCCCTAGAAACTTCAGGGATTGCTTAAGGAACAGGATTATCTCTAATAATCTAAAACAAAATGTTTAAATACTTGCTAGGGAAAATATTAATTCAGAGATTTCTTTGTGTATGATTAGAATCCTCAGACAACGTTTTCTAAAAGACAAACATACTCCCTTTCTCAAGGAAAGGAAATTACAGAGATGTTTCTGTCTTGGCCTTAGATAAGGTGGTAATAGATACAGTTGCCAATCAAACCAACAGAAAATATTTTTGTACCTTAAGCATATTTTCCCTTTCAACTTTCTGCCCCCTAAAATTACTTTTTAAACTTATTTTTCATGTAGGCATAGGACTGAATGAATACAAACATTCGCTACAGATGTGAACAGAGTCATGTATGCTTCTTCTATGTCAACATTCAGGAAGGGAACGATTTATCTCTGTTCTTCAGCTACCACACTACATACTAAACTTGCATTTTCTGGTAGAAGAATGAAATACAACTGCATCATCTCTGCCACAAAGCTGCAGCTTGAAGGCATGTGGTATTTATTAAACACAGTCAAAGCTACTGAGAAAGTCAGAAGCAAATATATCTGACCAGGATAACATTTATCAATACTTAAGGAAAAAAGACCTAAAGGCATATTTAAAAACAGTTCTGAAAAATCAATTCAGTAGTTCATAGAAGGCCTTTTCCAATAAATACTCCCTTACTCACAAGGACAAGGTATTTGTTGCTTCTAAAATGTTGTTCCCAGCAGTTCTGTGCTACTCATGATCATCCAAAGTTAAGAGTGTCTGATTAAGCCTGGTTTGGTTGGAGAGCTGGCTACGTACAGGAGTGACACGGTTGTGCTAGTTCTTTGCTGCAACGTAAGCATCTGTCTGCTTCCATGTGTCTAACTGGATGAGATCTTCTGTGTGCACCAACTGTTATGATAGGACTTTTATTTCCATTAAGCTCTCAATGAAGGCTCTTGCAATCTAATTTTACATATGTTTTGTGTTAGTCACATTTGCAATTACCCAGGTTATCCCCACCTCCTCATTACTCCTCATTACATTATTATAATTGAGAGTTGACTAATTGAAACCATAGGTGCAGTTTTAGAGCAAGACATACTTTTCCTGTAATAATATACAACTCCCCCTTCCTTCCTCTAAGGAAACCATAGGAAATTCACAGCCAACACTCTTCAGCAGAAAGCTTTAAATATTGATCATATGCAAAAAATCTACTGATAAGTAGAGGAATCATCATTTTCCTACCCTTCAACTCCCTGTTCCCCAAAATATCAAAAGACAGAAATTTGGCGAATAGACATAATACCTTCTCAGGAAGGCATCATACAGGAGATACAGTGGAGAAGGGACATCTACCTTTGCACCTCACAAAATTTTTCACTTTCCCGGGGGATGGGTGAGAGCATTTCAACATATGCCAGAGCAGTGCTAATTGCTGCTCTAACGCATGGTGGTTACCTTCTTTCAACAGCTGTTCTACAGCACAGAAAACAGAGTTGAAAGTGCTCCATCCTTTCAGGCCCAGATGCTCCCATCCCCTCCCCCAGCAGACTTCCAGGCTGCAGTTTGGGAAAGCCATAGGGGAAAGTGGCTCAAGGGGCTTGTTACGTTGCCTTTGAAGCTGAAAATATACTGCAAAATGAATGCTCCACTACAGACCTGCCCTAACAGACACTGCATAAATAAAGGCAAGACCAATTTTATAAGTAATTAAAAAAAAAAGTGTAATTTTTTATCTCATTATGTCAAATAGCAAAAAGGAAAAAATATAATAGGCGCATCTCTTTGAAATCTTTCAAATTTAAATCTCTGTGTATATACCAGTTTTTACTCAGCTACTACAACAGCATCTACCCACATTTAAATAAAAAGATATTTTTAAAACCAAGCAGTACATTAATGTCTTGGAAGTCCAAAATAATGAAGTACAAGCATAATGGTATGAGAAGTGGGGCTCAATAAATATGCCTCACATGCATCCTTTTCTCTTTTTACTAAAAATGTAAATGTGATATACACAGAGTTAGGCCACAACTACTTGCACACTTTTATTATCAGCAGTGCTAGGGCAAGTAATTCCTAACCTCCGCCTTCCACAATTGATCACTAATATACCTATACCACGGCCAGTTTTATGGGAGAACTGTTTGTGGGGTTGCTAGGAGATTGGCTAAAAAAAAAAACAACAAAAACCCCAACTTTTTTTTTTTTTCCCTTTCTTTCACTTAGCTCAGTTCCCTGCTTCAATTCAGAGTGCAGCCCAATAGGTTATAATACTAGACAAGTGAAGACACGAAGTAAGGTGTCCTGGTTTGTGCTGGGAGAACATGCCTGAAATTTTTTCAGATACAGAGACTTGAAAACACTGCTGTCTTATTAACTTTAAGACTATATTGTCTGTCATGGAAATGTAGTAAGCACTTTTTTAAAATAATGAATTTGCACATAGTTAATACAATCACACTCAACCATTCAGCAATTTTTTTTTCCAAATGACAAAATGAATAGGGGCAGAATTCATAGCTTAAGAACTGAAAGTGTAAGAGAATTAGCCCAGGTGGGCCCAGACGTTTTTCTGGAGCAAACCGCCTATCACATTTGGTGACAGACACAGAAGCAAAGCAAGCACACGCTGCAATGGTATCCCCTCATCCTGGCTCGCCCTCACGATGTTTGCGCATCCCCTTCAGCTAGCAGACTTTCAAGCCCAGTGGATCCTCAGGACAATCCGGCTGCCCTAGTTGGACTCTGGTCCTTCACACCAGCCATGGGCTCAAAGCTTTGCTGCCCCTGAAAATAGTTCAGACTCAGGATGATGTTTCCTTCTGTGCCTGCTTCTTAACAGTGTTTCTTTCGAGACTCAAGTCACTCTTGGGGATTCCTGTAACCTTGAGTATTTATGGCTTATTTGGCCCATGCATCCCTAGTTTTTAATATGCTAGCAGAAATCTGTTTCAGCTGCCATTGCATAGAGCTGCCTTTGGCATGCCCCTCCCTGCTGGCTGGGCCAATTTAGGTTCCTACCTCCCCAGGCAAACCAAAGGCAATGCTTCCCAAGACGTCGGTGAGGAAAAAATGCATCACTTCCTACCTCAGGAGGACTACCTCAGGAGCTCACATACCAAAACCTATTAATTACACATGAAGTAAAAATTACTATTATATTAATATTCACAAGATCGGTGAATACAGTTTATCCCTAGCTCTAAAGTGACAGCAAACAAATATGGAGATGAATGTTAATTTGGGGAGATGACACCTAAATACGGACACTGGAACTGGAGTGGGGAAGAAGTGCACTGTGAGATTTCTTATAGCTCCCATAGCCTGAAACAGATTTGCACATGTAGGTTGTACAGGTACACACTTGGGATACAGTCAAACCTTTAAGCTGGCACTAGTTTTTATGACCAAGTGTAAGTATTGTCTTCAAACTATCTCTTTATAACATAAATACTAATAAAGTCTTAAACACTGTAGAAGGCAGTCTTACAAATAAGGAATAAGGTATAAGATGTTGCACATTTCTAGGTAAACGCAGAGTGCTTTAAGCACTGTTAGAAACATAAAGGTGACATCATTTTAGCCACCAGAAGACATGTGAAACTTGTTCTCATCTACAGTATCTGAGTGCTACTATGAAATATATTTTGGAACATCCTTAAAATGAGGCAGATCAGATTAACCGCACTCACAGGCACCACTGAAGCCATAAAGAAAACAGCAGCTCCAGCCAGAGCTCTAAAATTATTTTATAATTCTGAAATTAGCACTATCACGTACTTAGGACATACTTGCCCACTATATTTTAATTTTACAACTAGTTTTCCCTGTTCCCCCAGGTACTGGTAGCTTTCCAGATAGATTCACTTATAATATGTTACAGGAACATTTTTATTTCGGGTCAACATTTTCAATATGAACTCATTGTCTCCATGAAGCAAAGAAATATTAGAATCCATTAATATCTCTTTCAACAAAAAGGATGAGATCTTCCCCTGGTTAGGCTGATAAACACTTTGGTGTCAAAACTAAGCCTCTTTATCATGATAACCCAGAGTAATGGTCTGCTGCTCCAGGCACTTTATCTACTTTACAGATGAAAAATCAGTTCTACTTTCATGGAATTAGATTAATGCCATAACAGGAAATACTTCTGGGGCTGAACTTGCTTCATGCCTTCAAAGCTGGCTGTAAATTTAAAATACTTCCTGAACTCAAAAGATAAGACAGGAGAGAAGGAAAAAGAAAAACAGTGGAGTGACCCTCTTTCTGAAGAAAAATATTGCTTCCTGAAAAAGCTGTCGAAAGCTACTTGCTAAGGGCATTGTGCTCCAGAAGGCCCAGGGCAAGTCTGGTTTAGTTGAACACGAGGATTCTGGGTATATATCAGACACTTGCCATAAATCTGTTCCTTCTGTAATCCCCTCTGATAAACTTTTCTTTTTTTAGTCATCTTACTTGGCAAAAGCCGAAGTAATAACTTTCTCAGCTTTTAGCAAATACAAAACAGCTTGCTATTTTATGTACAATATTTTTCAAGGATTACAGTTTTGCAAACTTTGAAAAATGCTGACCCCAAGCCTTAAAAATGAATTTCAACTCTGAAAATGGACAACAAGCAGCAAATTCAGTAACACCTGTATATATAAATAGCCTTAGAATAAAATGTGTAAGGCCTTCTTAAGAGTAATTTCACATTTATAGTAACAGAACCTGAAGTCTGATACAAAATATTACTATAAAAGCAGACTCTAGGGAATTCTGTGTAAAGTTTGTCAGGATAGAGAAGGTTTTCTTTAGTACCCTTTTCCATCAAACAGTATATACTAAAGAGTCACTTGTTTTTCCATGTGGTATACATTTAAACGCATGGAATATCACATCACTAAAAACTCAGGATCCAATATCTCAGTAAATTTTACAATTAAGTACTGAATAACAATAACATTTACATACTCAGAACTTTGAGACAGAATCTGAGGAAGATAATATATGTGATTTCCACCCATTCATCTTTTGATTAGATCAACAGTTGTGCCTACTTGGGCCAACATTTTTATGGATCATGTAATCCCTTCTGCCTTTTATGTTTGTTGCACTCAGTACATTCCTGCAGCTGGAGAAAAAGAGCACTTCCTGTCTTGCCTCCCTGTTCAAACTTTACTTCTGTAATACTACTAGACGCATGGGCTAGTAATGTAATATCACACCTGCATATTTACCTGGGCAGCCTTATGGAGCAGAACATAATCTTGTCCACTAACTTCTATGGAAATATTTTATACTGGTGTATATTTAAGCATTTATTCCTGTGCCAAGGCACTCTTCACTTGATCACGAAGCAAAATTGTTACTGTGAAACAGTAAACAGGAAAGGAAGTTTATTGACCAGCACGAATCTAAAACCAGCACAAAAGGGATGGTCAGCTATCTTCTTGTAAGCATTCATGTTCAGGCTTCCATGCTACATGTCAAGAGCTGCGTGCTATTTCTGAATGTCAACTTACTCCCAGGTTTGAACAGGTAAATAAAAAGCCCATCCACAAAATCACCATCAGTCTTCAAAGATCACATCAGATCCACAAGATGCATAGCCTGCAGCGCTCTACTCTCTACTCATCTCTAAGCACCAATTTAATCAGTAGGAATAACTACAGAGGTTTGCTAAAGATGAGTGGGAAGTGAGAGAATGCTGTGAAAAGGGCACGTAAGTAATGCAACTAACTGAATTTTATGACAGAATTGTGTAAAGCATGCATTTACACATTTTTGAGAGATCAGCTTGAAGGTGAAACACGCACACAGTTGTTTAAATGTTCAAGAAGACGGTAACAAACCAGATGCTTTTCTTAGTAGATTTTAACTGAGCTTCTCACAAATTATAATTGGATAAATTATTCTGCGAGTTCTTTCTGTAATACAAGACTGCATGCTGAAATAAACAAGCACCACGCAGGATCTACCATCTAGACAACAATTCCACCTTTGACTTTAGAGTACGCTCAAAAGTCCAGGAAACAGAAAGAAAAAAACCCTTGAAAATCTGTCTTAAGATCCCCTCACTATGAATTGTACCCTAAATGCCCGTTATTTCCCCTACCTATGAAATCCATTCATAATAGGCAGTTCTCAGATTTTTTGGAAGGATTGCAATATTGCTGCCAGTATTCTTTTTGCTTATAAGTCTTCAGGATCAAGTGCTTTTTCCTGAACAGCTTATGCAATGGCTGAAACATACTGCCATTCAGGGACAAACAAGCTTATCGCCAGCTAAATGCAGTATTTCAGACTAGCCTTACTCAAGTAAGATAGTACTTTTAAAAACTACATTTAAATTCATGTACTAAAATTGTCCTGTGCACCAACTGCCCTGTAAGGAATTGTACGTACATGGGACCAGTTAATGCAACGATAGGACTACCTGCTTCTAGGATGAAGCAATCTTGCTAAACAACACATCACTGGCATTTAACTCCTTTAATGGCTATACTGACTGATGAAGATGGTTAGACAGACAGAACTAGAGCCTTAGTCCTGTATGCGTTTTTCCTGTCAATGTTTTATTTACTCATAAGACACATAGAAACCACAAGATTCAAAGCGAAAATGTAATATCACATCTGCATATTTATCTAGGCAGCCTTATGGAGCAGAATATAATCTTGTCCACTAACTTCCATGGAAATATTTTATACTGATGTATTATTAAATAATAATAGGAGCATTGACCTCACTAGACAGTTAAATTAAGACAAATTAACAGTGTTTTCTTCTATGAAGCAGCAAATATATGAAAAAGCTAGTCACTATTAAAAAAAAAAAAAAAAAGTAGAATATTACAGTAACAAAAACCAAAAAAGGAAAGCCATAGTAAGAAATAGAAACTAATCAGTAAACTAATTGTCTTTGGTGTTTTTTTCTGAGGGATGGTTTTGTTTTGTTTTATGGAAGACACACTGAATCTGAGACCTTGCATTTTCTACAAATAAGTATGTTAGCTTTGATATTGGGATTGCTGACAAATAGGGTTCCCACAATAGGCAGCCATCATGCTCTGAGACACTGGTACTGGACGCCAGCACTCCAGAAGTGTCAAGTTTCCACGGAACTCTCTACAAAGTTACAGATAGCATTGCACCCTATCTCTACTTCCACACTTCCTTGCATTCACAGACATCTGTTAGTTTTCTCTTTCTTTCCACAGCACAGACATTGATCTTGCTGCTATGTGCTGAAGACCACACATGAAAATACTGAGACTACACAGGCCATAGGTCACTTGAATGAAGAACCATTTGGATTTCTGTATGGAAAAATATGAGTGAAAGATACTGTAATGCTAAAAGGCACATTTCAAGAATCCACTCATTTGTTTTTATCAGACTGAAAAGCATCATCATGAAAGAATTTATCTCCTTTGTGAAATGGATCCGTCATGTAGGAACTTCAGTGGGAGACTTTAGCCTTATCAATTATTCACATGTGAAGGAAATTTTTATAAATTAACATTGCTCCTGTCAGAATGTTGTTATATTTGCATGTGTTTAACAAAATGCTGCCTTCTTCCACCTACACTCACTAGAAATAGAGCAAACATTTTAGTGTTTTCATAAAAAATACCCACAGAAATGCTGCTCTCCTAAACTTCAAACCCTCAATTTAATAAAGGGAGGCATTTCAACTCTGTGTAGAAGCTGTATCTTTTACTTCTTGAACCTTTCACTGTGAAGTTTATTACTTCAATTATTGTAATACATCAAGTCTAGAGTAAGACAAGATCCATAAGCAGAACATGTGATCACGACAGGCACCAGCTGTAACACTCATTCATCTACTGGTGTCTGTATTTGTTACAAAAGGGGTGGATGACTTCACTTGAGTGAGCTCAAACAATCCTCTTCTGTCCCACATGGATACCACATCAATATCCACTTTTGTGAGAGACTAGTCTCCCAGAAAATATTTGTTTTAAAAGAAGAGAACTGGAATACTCAATTTGTTTGGCATATTTAAGAAAATATTCTTCAGATTTTCCCCTGAGAACATATACTTGGTATTTATGAGCAGGCTTGTACTATGAACAATGATTCCGAGGAAAAAACAATTATTGAGGTGGCAACAACGTTACTGCTAATCATTGGCCCTTTCTATGGATGGAGTTTTTTTACATTTCAGAGTTCATTTCAAAGTATGGACATTATCTTTTGGAGTGTTGTCCTGTGGGTGGTAACCTACAAGGAAGGAGAAGACTGTCACCTGGATGCATTTAGCCACAGCAGAAACCATTATGACACAATATACAATAAAATTCAAGCTAGAACAACTCATTCCTGCTAACTTAACTACTCTGAACGTGGACGCTGACAAGCTCCATGGCAAGACTTCTAATTCTTTGCCGCATACAATTATGTGACCCAAAAGTATCGATTAGCTTCAAAGTAACTACTTAGAAAAACATATGGGATAGTGATTTAGCTTACTGATTTAGCTAACACTGGGATGAGCCCCAGGAACCTGTGTGTCACACGCAAGATACAGTTATGATAGGGCATGCATAGTAACTGAAGTGCTATTTTGCACATTACGTGTCCACCGTCACTCAGGATAAGCAAACTTCAGTCCATCAACTTGAGCTTAGAAAACCTGACCTAGCTCCGTAGTGCAAATGTACATGATGTCCTTGCGTAGTAACACAGAGCCCTTTTAGGGAGCACTCTCAGCCTAAGTGCAAAAATTCTACTTTAAAATTTATTACTACCACGCTGTGTGTGTAAAGTTACTACCAGGTTATACTGACGAATGTATTCCTGTAATTCAAGAACAGACATAAAGAAGGTGGAAATGTTTTGGGGGGCCAAAACAGATTAGCAGATCTGTACAGAAAAAATTCTAGAAAAGGATCTCAGAGCAGCCAGCCAGGGTAAAACACCTGGACTGTTTAGACTGTGGTGCCACAAAGACCATATCCAAAGAAAAAGAAATTAAATTAGATGGTATCTGAAGGCACACATGCTCTTCCAAGGCCAGGGCAGAAATACAGCCCACTCACACTTCATAAAAGGCATGCTTAGACTATTTAAGAAACCAGCAATACTGCAAAAAAAGCATGCCACAAGGTACCACTGCATGCCCATGATGTTCTCCTCCACTTGCCACTACTTTCTTTTTAATGTATTTGCTGATTACTTTGTTACATTTATCTATAAAACTAACCTTACAAATCATAAGCATTCTGCACAACAGCCTGTATGAATAGGAATATTTGCTTCTGTGAAAACATAGAATGGTTTGTAAGGTTGATTTTATATCCTCATTTTGAGCAAAGCTACAGGCAATTGTGAGGGTTAGGTGTAGGAGGGCATCACTGTGATAAAATTCTTTTCAGGATATTACCGATTCTTTGCAAATCACTGACTTCTGGCATTAAGCCATGTGTAGCAGCCCACATTTTATAACTACCAAGTTGTGTTTCGTTGCTGGTTTGGGGGGGGGGGAGGGGGAGGGGGTGTGTTTGGTTGTTTGTTGTTTGGGTTTTTTTTTAACTTACTGCTACTGGATATACAATAATCTTAGGTTTTTAAAGCAGCACAAGTTTACACTCTTGGGAGAAAGTATACATACCCATGTACGCAACTCTGAGTTGCCTAAACAATGTAAAACAAAACCACAAAACAACAACTTCTGTTTTAAAAAATACAATTTGCATGCCAATTCAAAAATGGGATAAAACAATGTAAGCAACATTGATTTTTCTTTTTTCATGTGGGATTTTCAACTTCACAAAACCTGATCTATCTAGATACCACTTACAAAACAGCAAACTGATTTCTGGGAAGCATGCAGTCTTTCTTCAGCTTGCCCTCTTCTTCACCAGCAGCACCAAACCAGACATACAGAATCAGGCCTCAAGACAGGTACTATTCTCACATGTTGTCAATTGTTTCATTCCTTTTGTCTTTACCCTCCCAAAATCTAGATGACTGGTGGTTTTTTTTTTCTTGTATCTTTTAATCAACAATCTCCATCACTAGAATATTTATACAATTCTATCCTAGGTCTTCCACAGCCATTCAAAAGAGTAAAGAAAGGTTTTCTGTTTAATATCAGGGCCTTGAACTAGAAAAAAAAAAAGACACTCCCTCAGGTTTTACCTACTTTAGAGAAACTCATTGCTCAGCAACTACAAAAAAAGCAAAGAAAGAGTCTATATTAAGTTTAGGAAATAACGCTGAGTAACTTACAATACATCCTCATCTGAAATACAGTATTCAGCTCTTGGGAGCCAGAAGAAGGTCTCCATGATTGCAGGCAGACCCAGTGTATGAAAAGAGGCCAAGAAAACTGGGACCATGAAATTTAGAGCCAGGATGCCACAAACATGTGAAAACCAAATATTACTCACAAAATTAAGAGATACTATTTAATATGAGTGGAAAAAAGGAAGGATAAAGTTACTACGAGAAAATAGAAATCTATGCACAAATGCTGTATTTGGGCTTGTCCACACTGGACAAGCTGGAAAATAAACATACAGTAGGCCAGAGTGTAAGACAGTATGTACTCCACAGTAACTTCTGGAAAGGCTATACTTAGAGCTTGTCCGTGTTTTTAGTATGAAAGTACATCTTGCAGCACCTTCAGTGTGGTGTGCATTCAGAGTACTCATGTAATAGTAGAGTGACTACCATGCTGTAAACTCACACTCAAACTCACTGTTTCCTAGTTCCTGCAGGCAAGACTTAGGACTCTAAAGCCTTTGCACATATTAGCCTATTCCACTTCAAAAGTTAGATGCATTTCCTCACAACCTACCCACACTAACGAGATCCATATGGTGTCAGCCTGGCATTCTACATTCGTATCATTGCTCAATCCATGTCAACCATCCCACATGAACAGACCCTTTCTAGAACAAACAGCTAGCTTCTAGTGTCAGGAAGGGCACAGAGAACAATTGCTCAGTGTCTCTCATACTATGGGGACTGAAGGACATCAAATAAAACTACCAGGTGGCAAGTTCAAAAAAAAAAAAAATACTTCATACATATACTACTGAAGTGTACGACTTATTATTCCAGTATGCCACAAATGCAGAAGTTCAAAACAACTATTATTTACATTTACTTGGGAAAAAGTCATAAACCTCAAGAACTCTTGAGCAACACGCTACCACCTTTACCTGAGGAAGACCTTGGCCATGATCTCCTACTCTTCCCTTAGAACTTTGTCTCACTCTATCAACTCACTCTCTCACGAGCTGTAAATGTTGCTCTTGTTTTGTCCCACAGTTTTATTTCTCATTTATATTTCTCTTTGTCATTCTGTTGAAAAAAACATTGTAAAGAAAATAAACAGTATCTAAATCCCAGTTTTATGTATGTTTAAATATCTAAGGAGAGTGACATAAGAGGAAGGGAAAAAAAGGAGTTTATTTAATCATCATTGATTTAAAGCAAATAGAGGGAATGAGGTTAATTCTTATTTTTGGACTTAAAAGAAAAATCAATTACAATAACTTTGTCCAACCTATGCCTGAAAGTTGTATTAAACAACCTCCCTATAACTTTGGAGAGTACCTTAGACTACCAAGATAAATCAGAGCACAAAGTACTCCTAAACAAAGCATTGCTCAAAGTAGCTCAACTCCCATTCAGCTAAAACCAACTGTCAATACTCCTGCTATGTCACAGCAGGAGCAGCATGGCCATCTCTCAAAGCAGACTTACCCAACTGCTTTCAAGCCAGTCTTAAACAGCTACAAATGCATGCAGTATCAGCTTTGAAAGTGATAACAAATGTTGTGCATTTCATAGCAAGTTAAGTAGTTTTCTTCATTTCCCTCACATACACCACTTCCTGGGAGAATTCACTTAAATCCACAGGAATTTCCCTAAATCTAAATCCATTTTGACAAAGCAGCAACTTGAAAGTGTGCTTAATTTTGCATTTGACTTGCTAGTATCTGAAAATTTATTTTCTGTTGTTTTTTTTTTTTTAAGATTAGCTTGCTGAAGTCAGATGACAAGCTGTCTTTTTATTGAAAGAGGAACCCACTGTAACATTTATATTAAAAATTCAAATACTGATTATGAACATATGACATAGTGTTTAATAAAATTTTAACAAAACTTTAACTAGTAAGTATACAGTATAGTCAACATAATGCATTAAATATTTAATTCTAAACTCATCAGGTGGTCTTACTAGCATATAACAAAATCTCAGGTATATAACAAAAATATGAGCAAAATATGAGAAAAATTACACCTAGATTTACTGCTACATTTGAACCACCAACCATATGCACTCACATTAATGCAAGGCAAATCAACCACCGCTAATCTGGGGCTCTTAACAGCCAACAGTCACTGAACGTCAACCACACACGTCTGGAGAAAATGATTTGTTTGGTTTATTGTTCTTAACCAATGCTACCCTTTCAGGAAAACCACACTGTAAACCAAATGGGGTATCCCACATCCTAACAAAGTATCTTAAATATGTTGAATAAAAACTTGAGCAGCATTACCTACAGTGTACTAAACTCCTTTATAACATGCTCTTTGCCCCCTCTCATTTAATTGCCTTCTCTATTGTGAAAAAAAGCCACACCTCCTACATAGGACAACAGCTGCAGATTGTACCGTTACTGCTTTTTAGACGATTTATGAGGCCCATGACTCAGTTTTAAAGGCCCACATGATTGTGGGCTACCGAATCCTGCAGCTCATCAGCAAGAGAGATTCTGAGAATGACAAGACAAATTTTTATATTTTACATCAAATTACAGCAAGCAACAGAAATCTTCCATGTGGCACAACCAAATTAAAACTACAAAATAAAAGACAAAGTATAGAGAACATTGTCATGAAGAAGGTTGAGGTCTAAGGAGATTTAAAAAAAGCATCTCTCTCTGGAGTCTAAACCAGTCACCTTTGCAGCCTAAGTCCTCTGCTTCCATACGCTTGAAATCCAGGATTTTATCACCAACATGGCAGTAATCTTTTTAATGTGGCAAGTTAGAGCGAACAAAGATGACAGAAGAATAAAATCCAATTTTTCTGACCCATTATTACCAAAACAGCAGACTATATTTTGAGGCTGAAGGATCTGTGGTGTTCCATTATTTGAAACATTATGCCAAACAAGGCTATGCAAAATAAAACAAAGACAGATCAAGTATAGATGTGTTTTTTCATAATGCATTTTAGACAAAAAAAAAATACTTGATATCAGACATTAGAAGCTAAGAGCTTTTAGAAAATAAACAAACTATAAAGTTCAGTATAAAAACCAGTGTACTGAGAAATTTTGGGAAAGCTGTCTTCTCATCAGAGGTTTTGGTAATGAAAAAACTTTATGGCAATTACACAGCAAAATGAGTCATTAACAAAAAATCTTTAACATCTGGGTAGAAGGGTAGTTTATTATAATATATTCTCAAACATTTGTGGCTCTTGTGGCAATAAACACTACTGACATGGAAGATGAACCCACAATGTTTCACAGGGTTTCTAAAAGCTTTTAATTCTTTTTAAACAAGAGAGTTTGAGAACTGCTTTTACGCCTGCTCTAAAACTTCTTACTCATTTGTTGTACCAGGCAAATATTAACTCCTTCTAATTCGCACAGGGCTTATTTTTGAACCATGACCCATTTCAGGGCAATCATCATTTCTGAGTACCGCTAGGCAAACTTATCAGTGAAGGCAAACGGAACTCCAAAGCAAATATTACTCACAGAGAATTTACAGCTAACATGCTTTACGTATTTCATCAAAAATTCCATATTTAGCTAGAGCTCTTCAACTTGAACGGACTACAAACACATTCTAGATTCAGCCAAAAATCTGTACAGAGCTGTTTCTAAGATTTTGCCTAATTCGAAACGCAAATTTTTGGGTTATTGATGTCATAATAAGTATTTAATCTTACATTAATTAAAATATTAAAGCACATATGCAAAAATAAGAGTACACACAATGTAACTGATTTTTCTTTTTATTTAGCTGTGGGCTACCGTTGCCCTTCTAGTATAGATGAGTCACTCTGCAACACTGATTTTTTGCCAGCGGCTGTATCAACACACCAAGGTTCTTTTTACCCCAATCCCCCTCTTCTTGTTGTACTAAAACCAGAAATTGATTTCCATTGGACATTTTGAATTGGCAAAACCAAGAACACACATATGCTACCTAAAGGGCACATACACTTAATAATATTAAGACTTTTGGGGGTTTGTTTTTCTTGTTTTAAGTCTTGCAGCTACCAGTGGAATTAGCTTCCATGAGTTCCAAATAAAGCTATGTATTTCCTATTAATTTAAAACTAAAGCCTACCTACTGTTAAAATTATAAAAATTTAAAACTTAGCTGAATTGTAACAAGACAATACAGTATTGTAAAACTGATGCAATATGAAATAGTATCTATTTACAATAAAATGTAGGTGACTACTTTTAACATTACAATATATATGGTACTAGTAAGAATGAAAAGACAAGATGATGACCAAACTTTGTTTTTTGGAAAAAAACCTCTTACTGACTATTACAATACCGCTCAGTTATTGTTAGGAAGAGAAGATGACTTTCCAAATCCCAACTGATGCATCAGTTGCATATGCACAAATACATTTATGTTATGAGTAGAAAGGAGGAAGCAAGAGCAAAGTCTAAGGTTCACTACTCTCTAATCTAACTGGGCTGAAATGAGGAGAATGGGGGGAAATGTGGCAGCGCTCTTCCTTCCTGACAATATGTCACTCAGCACCAAAATATCCCATACTCTGTCAGTTGGTATGAATTATTCTCCCAAATGGGGAAACAAGAGGAGGCAAGGATGACTCTGACTCCAGGTTAAATATGTATTGACTGTGATTCAATGATAGCTTTTTAGCTATTACAGCCATGCATAGCCTTCAGCTTAGAAAATGGAATTCAGGCCCTGGGTAGCCTGCTAGGTGTTGCCTTCTACATGTGAGTCTAAATCCACCCTTGAATTTTGACTGACTTATATATTATTACATTGTACTGTCAGAATCAAAAATTTTGCCTTCAAGGCAGTTATTAACTGTTGAGTCTCTTTCTAGTTGGTAACACAGACTTAAAACAAGTAATGGCTTAACAAAATCTATTTTCAAATCTAAAACCAATAGCTTGAACACTGTGGAAAAAACAGTAAATGCTCTGCCATGGTTCACAAATGTGTGAGCTGTGCTCTATTGTATTAGTATTATCACAGTTTTTCTGAAAACAAAACATTAAAGTATGTGTATTCTTTTTATGCAAAAGAGTAACAGACGCAATGCTATAACGTGCCCAGGAGCATTTTTATCTAACATCTAAAGATTTATACTTTCCTTGTTCGCCTCTAACACTTTTGTCTTACTCTTCATTATTGTTCACGTTTTTCTTCTCTCACTAGGTCAAAAATCAGGAATGAGAGGTGCAAGCCATGAATCTTTTGAACTTAAAAGCTGCCGTAGTAAATTAACACCTCAAAGTTCCTCCTAGTACAGTATCACATCCCAACAGCAGCCACAAGTGGATGTCTAGACAAGAGTAAAACAAGAGAAGGACATAAAATACTCTTCCAGCTGCCAACTCATTTCAGCTTAGAGGATATCCTACAGAGATCTGCAGTTGCAGAAAGACTCAAGTACTCTTCTTTGTCAGGTCAGTGGTGACATGACTGCTAGCGATATGAAAATTAGCAGATGGAATCAGATTATCTATTCATTGGTAAGCTAACCTCCAGAGTTGTATCAGTCTCAGGTTCCTCAGTTAACTCGAGTTCTACACAACATTCTAAAGTGTTTTTGCTGCAGTACCCCTACCCTCCAACTCATGATACCACTTCATCAACAGAGCAGCCAGTAATCACTTATTTTAAAAACAAAATTGAAATTAAAGATGAGATCAATTCAACTAAGTGTTGGGGGCGGGGGGGGGGGATATTATTCTAGCAAACAGATATCCAAAAGGCAGCAGGCATGTCTGTAATTCTACATTCTATAAAATAGCATATTTAGGTAGGGAGCATGACTGAAGTTTAATATAAAATTGATGTGCTAGAAGGACTGAATAAAGCAGAGAATGTGCCTCCAATTACAGGCTTTTTAAATACCCTTTTCTGATACTTATCCACTAAATGATAATATTGAATGTTTTCTGTTGTTCCTTTTACCACTGTACAACACTTGGTACCAACTCTACAATTGGGCAGATTACTATGTGGACATTTTTGCTCAAAAGAAAAGAAAGATGACACCTGATTTCAATTCTACTGACATAATTTTATCAGCATATTGATAAAACTAGGAACTTATTAAATTCATATTCTGAAGGTTTGGGGGCTTTGTAATAGAAAGAAGTTCAACGTTTTCAAAATAATTAGAAACTGGTTTTATTTAACATATTTACGGCACGAACATTCAAACATTTGATTCTGCTGCAATACAAACCTCACAGTATTCCATACAGGAGGCCATTCTAAAAAATTTTAACATTTTCTGTTCCCCTTCCATGAACTACATTTTACACTGCTGCTGTTACTGAGAAATACATTAAAGGCAGGTCACATGATTTCCCTCATGTCAACAAATGATGGCTCAATTAGGCAGATAAGAATCTACAGCCCTCAGCAGAAACTCTCTTCAGCCCATTCTCAGCAGTATAAAGAAGCACTTAGGGACAAGCAGTAGTTCTGGGGAATGAATACTTGCTATCCTTTATATACATACTCATTGAAAATTTCTCTTTTTCTTCAAAGAAAATTGGATCCTTCGTGTTGTTGGAAATTTTCAATCACTTATAGTTTGTAAATTTTTTTTCTACATTCAGCTACAGTTCATGATTAAAAATCAATAAAATGGTGAGGAATTTTAATTTTAGCACATAGCTGTACTAATTCTAAATTGCCTCTTGGAAAAAAGATATCTTAATAAGTAAATGAATAAAACCTGTTAAATTTTGACTCCAGTCCTCAAAGGACAGGGGAAATTCATATTTAAGGATGAAATTCATTCTTGCCTTACTTTGCTGTGATCAAGTGCCTTAAGAGCTCCATATACAAAAAGTGCCAATGATAGTAAGCCCAGCTATAAATGCCAATATTCTCCTGGGTGCTCTCAATAGATGATAAGGTGGTTTCTGGTTCATTCCAATTGCTTCCATGCCTACCACCTGTGACTGTTTTGCCGAATTTCTTAATTTTAACCCTACTGTGAAGAGACATCTATTAAAAATACCATGGTCTCCCACTTCCGGTTATGCAGAGAGAGCAAGACAGAACATTCAGTACCTCCCTTCTTTCTCCCATTTCTTCCATTTGTCTCATTCTTTAAGGTTTTATGACTCTCTAATGCTTAGCCTTTACTTTTCACAAAACACCTCAATGTTGTTCAGCACCAATTATACTCCATATGGTCTTAAAAAGACATGTTCAGAGGCATATGCTCAGGCATATTTCATGCTAAATACTGTTAACTGCTGTTCCCCACCATTTTCAAAATTGCAGGAAAGTATTGTTATATTGCATCTGGCAATAGCATAGTTGGCAAAAAACTATTAGGAGCAGTGGCATTCTGCAAAACAACTTCAGTAACTTTAGCATAAGAAGTGGTAACAAGACAGATCTTCTCATCTACAGATCTTCAAGGGCTAGAAATTATTAGCTGCATACTACATGTGGGAAATCTTGTGATTTAGAAAGGGCTTTGCAATATCTACGGATTACGAGGTCTGAGTATGCTGATATTTATGGTGAATATTATGGCCAGGTATTTATTAAACAATTTTGCCCAAGCAGCTACATTATTCAGAAACATGAAGAAAACACATTGTCCTCAACCAACTTAGTCCTGCCAATAAAAACTTTGGTGCAAGTATGATTAGTCTGGGAAGGTGAGAGCATTTCTGCTGGTATAGCAGCTGTTATAAACTGTCTCCACATTAGGGCATTTATGCCAGAGAGAAGTGTAAATCCCCAGGAGGGTTTTCCACAGCAGCTGCATCAGCAAAATCCTTCTATTGTGGACAAAATCTAAGTGCCCTTAGCTTTTGTTTGTCGAACCTTTGCAACTATAAATACTGGCATTTTTATCTTGTTCATAATGCTAAAATGATGTTTCACCAGTTAAGCCCTACCTGCTACCATGATGGTCTGGATATGCCTTAGAAAGAAACAGTGCCAACATCTACTTCTCCAATGTGGAAATTTCTTCTAAAACAGCACTCATTACTTATTCAGAGAAATTTGTATTTCCTTAAGTATTCTATCCTTAATTAAAGTAAGAAGAAAAGAAAAAAGGAGCATCTTTCTATTGACCAAACCAGACAGTCTGAAGCACATTTACCAAGCAGGTGACCCAGCACACTGCTGATTGAGCATTAGCCCCACGACTAGAAGGATTAAAGCCACACCACAAAACCTGCTCAGCCGTATCTTTAAGGCACAGTTCTATTCTTTAAAAAGAAACTCAGAAAACACCACAAAGAACTCAACTAAAGCAGATGTCCCCTGAGAAAGGGGAAAGGTCTTTTCCTCTGTTGCACCAAGGCCAATCCAGGATCTGTCTTACGTCCCGTAGCCTCTTTCAAACGAACCTCCAGAGCCTGTTTTTGGAATTAGTCAATTCCTGTTTCAAATAAACCCAATAACAAACAAGGATGGCAGGACTCAGCCCTTCTGCCTCCTAAAGGGCTGAAGAATCTATCACAAAGTTGTAAAAAGCCCAGTCTGCAAGGAATACTATTAATGTGTTTAGTATGTTATCACTGAAAATGCAGAAGCTTTTTTGCAAAATACTTTTTTACTCTAAGTACACAATTGCTAAGCAGAATGTAGCACACAAATTTACTTGACACAGATTTTTGGATATTGATTAGCTATGCTGTAAAAACATTTTTACTTTTTAAAATGATAATTGTTACTTGTAGAATCAAAAAGTAGCCCTCAGGTTCCTATCCTGCTTGCAAACCCTGCTATTTCAAAATGCCTGTAGTCTACAGTGTAGATCAATGCCATTCAGTACAGTTCAGTTTTCAAGCTAAGAGGAAGCATACAGGAATCCCCTTGTACTATGCATACATATTCTAACATTCTATAATTTTAGTGCAAAAGTTACTAGCTTTGAAATAACAATCACAAATGTGATCATTTCAGAGTGCTCATTTAAAAGCAAATAATTAATCGTAACTTTTTGCAAGGAAAAATAAGTTTTGTATTTAAACAACTGCACTGTCCCTATTACATACGTAAACAATAAATGAAACTACAATTTCAACTTCACACCAAGTAGTGGGCTACCATAAATAGTTTAACTCAGCCCTCAAGTTACACACATGCACATAGTTTTTGCTGTTAAGAAATTAACCTTCTTCATGTAAACCAGAGCACAATTGCTGTAGTATTTATACGCAGTTTTTAATGCAGCAGTTGATGACACAGACACGAAGAATACATATTCCAGGGTTATGCAGACTATGACATCTCCACATGTTAATAAGATCAACTCCTTTGGAAGAAAGGTGGAACCCCAAATTTCAATCAACTGTACACAGAGTGATGACTACCAATTTATTATAAATTTTGGTAGTCAGTATCCAAAATAAGCAAGTTACCTCAAATTAGAAAAATTCACAAATTTCAAGTTTTACTCTTTAGCACAGTCTTAAATTAATGATTCTTTTTAAACCTTATCAGAGAAGTACTGAAACAAAAAATAATTCAAGATAGAACCAATACTGTTTCAGTCAGAGCTTCTAACTCCTCAATTTGCTGGTGCTTTAGTTTTGAGATTTTGCTCTAACAAAGTTGACATGGTAACAGACAAAATTACTGTGCTCTTATAAAGAGAGCATCTAATAAAGACTGACATGCAAGAGGACCTGCAATAAAAATTTCCCTTCAAAATGACTCACCTCACCCCTTAGAGTATGAAGGCTTCCCTTTTTAATTTACATTTAAATAGTGTGTTAAATCTGCCCAGACTTTACATATGATTTGAGACTCAGTGTCCCTAAAGGCAGAGGCATCTGGGAGCAGAGGTCTCTGCAGTGGTCTGCGGGCGGCACGGCAGGTCCCTGTCCCTGGTGGCAGAGCTGGCCCTCGTGAACACCTTTCCTCACTGCTCTCCAGCCTGTTCCAAAGCCCAGTTCAGCCTTTGCAGACAAGTAGCTTGTAACCAAGAGACTGATTTGGTAGTATTTCAACAGATTTACAAATTCTACTAATGAAATAAAAGCATGCCCTTTCCCCTCTTTTTTTTTTGCCCCCCTAAAAAGCAGTATATTTTTAAAAGGGTAATGCAATCACAATCATTATGTCAATGAAAATTACATGCTGGGTTTATCTCTGTAGGTATCTGTCAAATGCAAAAAGCACACAACATCTTTGCAGTAATAATGATGTTTTAGCATTTTAATTACAAACACTTTGAAAAAAATCCCTAAAGTGTACCAGTTGGGGTGGTCTGAATTAACAGTAGCTTGGTAGCCCAAGGGTAGCAAAAATAGATTGAGCTACCAAATTTCGTAGTAGTTATAGCAGCTGTCTTCTTGCCTCAGGGAACCTGGGTATTTAACAAAGCAGACAGCTTGGCATTGGCATCTGATTAGTGATGTGGGTATTGTTGGACAGAATACTCGCAGTTCTATTGTTTCACTGTTTGATTAGGAATTTGGAGAGCTATGGCATCATTTAGCTTTTATAGTTAGCTTCTGTATGTTCACTTACAGGTACTGTAAAAGGGTATTTTCTCACTTATCACTTGCTGCAAGTAGGGAATATTGTCTTGAACATGATCAATGAAACATGACAGGATTTAAATGTTAGGATCAGTTGCCTCCCCATCTCTGTGCCAAAATTTTGTTGAACCAGCTGCATAAGTTTTTCTAATTGGGGAGAAAAGTGAATAAAGTGAAAGCCTGTTCTTCTCTTACCACAGGATATAAATTATTTGGAATTTAAAATCATTTTAAAGCATCATTTATTCCAGTTTAACTTTACAAAGGAAAATTTCTCTTCACAAAAGGAGTCTCAGAGGAAAAATCCAACTGTTGGGGTTTCTGGGAGAGGGGGATTGATTTTTATTTTTCTGAGCCTGCAGTAGCCTGACAGTTTGGATAACCACTGGGGGTAAAAGAATCTCCGGTTCAAAACCAATCTGCTTAATGGTAAAAATCTTAGTTAACATGCTTTATCTAAAAAGGCATGATCTCGTGGAATAACCTTAGCACAAACAACAATATTACTCTGAGATTTGCGTTTGAACTTCGTGCAGCCAAAAAGACCCCCCACGTGGCTCTTCTCTCTTTCATTCTTTAAGTATACATCACAAATTATTGGTACTTGTTGGCAGAGTTCAAATCACTGAACTCATTGCAAATAGTCTACTTCAGCTAGAAGTACATTCTTTTACTCTATCAAATCCATCTGAAGTAATAAGACTTGATGTTTTATTCAACAGAGCTGAGGAAAATTGTTGCACAATAGGTTAATTCAAAATGGCAGCATAGAAAATGCATCTGTCAGTGGGGATCAAATTACAGGGCAAGCTCCTCTCAATGCTTAGAAAAACAAGTCTGCAGTTCTACAGATTATGTGCATGTGTGTGTTTAAAGGGGTGGGAAAGGAGCTAAATATCTGAGCTAACCTCCAATTAAAGTCAATCATAAAAACAGCCAATTTAATGAGTACGGATTTCTTTGGGTAATTATAACACCAACTACTTTTTTTCTCCCTCTCTTTTAAATCTGTAATTCTGCCTTCTTGTTATTGCTTGCTTTGTCATTAATCGCCTCAGGAACTTGATTTCCTAGCAACAGACTCTGCCACCAAACATTTGGCTCCTGTTCAACATTTTCTTTGTGAAAAATGGCACTGCTATTGCTGCCTGGCTGTTGCAGCTAGACTGGCTGTGTAAGTGCTCTAATAATGCATTCTTCTGAAAAACACCCAAAAATCACATGATAAAAGGAGTGATAACTGAGCTTCACTAATTACTGTGCTGAAGAAGCATATTTGCAATTTAAAGGCTACTGGGGTAGGAGGAGAATGACAGGAAAGGAAACGCGTATATTCCTCATATAAGTAGATATAATTAATAACATAGAGGTGAACATTTAGAAATAAATATTTTTGCAATGTTAGATAGATTCTCATTAATTTTCTATTATGGAAAAAGGAGGTACAATCTTTCTTAAAAGTTGATGATGCATTTTTTCTGCATAAAGTACAAAGCATTCATCTTCAAAGAATGACATCTTGAGGATCAAACTTCGTAAAAAATAAGAAAAAAAAGTTTCTAATTCACTTTTCCACATAAGTTGAGAAAACACTCGCAAAATTGTCGATGCATGAGAAGTTATACCTGAAATGGTAGAATAATGCACACCGCATCCTAAATACATCACAGAATGACATAACACATGCTGGTGCTGATTTAGACAAAGCTCTTTTTCACATTTTAATCAAAGAAATAAAGCTGTGAATGTCTGTATTTATGAGAGAGAAAGTATTTTTCCCATATTTGTTTTGGAAGCCACTAAATGGCAGATTTGCTTCCTGGTTAGATACAGAGTCCATCATCTCTCCACAATGAATGCATCACACTCCAGCTATAACTTGCAGAAAACACAATATCTCAAGATGGTGGGTTTCAGGAAGGCAATGTTATCCCAGGCCAGCAAAACAGGCCACAACTAACTGTTGCTAGCTGCAGCCTCTTTATGGTTAAGACATTCAGAATGGTGTTTTCCTGGCCATAAAACCTATTCATTATTGTGAGAAATAGTTTTGCATGTCAAATGGCATACATACTGATGCCAGAGCACTATGGCAAAAGTTATCAGTGGGAAAAAAAGCTATTGTGGAGTTATTCAAACAAATGTCTTTTTTCAGGGGATTCCTACCAGTGTCTATGTCTCTCGCTTCCCAAGATGTGCATACAGACCTAACACATCTCGAAGAAAAAAAACCTATCACAATCCATTGTAAATTATCATAGTCATCATAGCAGTAAATTACAATAAAAATGCCTTCATTGAATATGACTCTGAAAGGAGGAGACAGCACAAAAGAAATTTCATTTATACTTACATTGTTATAATAATCAGCATTTTTTCTCAAGTAGAATAGCCAAACCCCATGTAAAATACTGTAGAACATTATTTAAGCTTCACTACACACTGCTGACATCAAGCTTATGTTTTGACAGACTCATGTTGAAACCAGATAATTCTGCCATCAAGCCCACTACGCCACTACAGTATCTCTCTGCTTAGACAAGCACTTAGGCATTAAAAAAAATAAATACGAAAATACCACAGTATTTGTTGAAACATATCAGGGTGGCTGGAGCTTTAAAAACCTCTCCTCCAGCAGATAGGTATGTTACATTGGGTTCGTACCTTGCTGCAACATGAGATTTCCTGCTTGAAACTCAGCCTAAGACCAGAATACCTGGTCTTGATCAGAACATCATTAACATCAAAATAAACTACACTTACCATTAACTTTGTAAACACAGAAGAGATGCTGAAGGTGGAGAATGAAATTTAACTGTGGGCTAACAAATCTAAGCAGTATTAGAAAGCTTTATACTGAATGTGGTACAACTGAAGGGCATCACCATTGAGAAATTTCTATTATTTGCTGCATGGAAGGAGGAGAAAGGAATGGTTTAAACTTTTACAGATGGTGAAATAACAACAGCCCATGCAAAGCTGACTAGGTGAAAGTGTTATCTACTCTGAATAAAAGTTTATATGGCAATACTAAAAGTGAACAACCCAAAATTCAGCTGCATAGAAATAGTCTTAGAGCTACAAAAAAGCTTCATTCCTCCTCTACTCTATCTACAACAGGTAGCACAGGAGCTTAAGCTTTCAGGCACTGTAAATTCAAAAAGTAAAGACAAGAGATGATAATGCATAAAGTATGGTGTAAAAATGGTCCCACGTCTCTTTAACGAACACAGATAAGCACGAGCATCAGCAATGCCATACCTATATGAAATGGCTAGGCAAGGAATCTACGTAGATACTAATGAGAAAAGCTTTGAGAGACATCACTTATAACACCAGCTTTTTAAGCACACAAACTATACCCACAAAATACAAATTCAAATGCAGTCCCGAAACAATAATCTGCTATTTTCCTTTGTACAGAAGGGAGACAAGCGTTTTATTAAAGGAAGATCTGTTTGGTTTTTGGGAGCTACTTAACTGATCCATTCTAAGCAAAGACTCAAGTTACTACAGATGGGGAACCTAACTGCAGTCAATACTGCCATTTCATATGCTTAGTAAAGGAAAATCTCTAAGTTAAAAAAAAAAAAGAAAACCTGAAGCACAGAAGTAACTTTCAAGAACCCATTTATTACTTTAGCACCAAGATAATATTAGCATCAAATGACAGTGTTTCACCCACCTACCTCCAACTGCAAACATTAAATGAATGCAGGTTTTGGACTGAAGAACAAATTGAGTAAAGCTAAATAACTGGCAGAAGTAAGGACGGCTAACTGGAACAAGAGAAAACACACACCTGGGAAGCACCACACTTGTGGCAATAATGTTCAGGTAGAAATTTAAAACTCAGCTGTCTATATGAGCAAGCAGTATCAGTCATCACAGAGTTAAGATTTCACAAGGTTAAGTGCAGCTTTCAATGAAGGAAAGCATTTTCTCCTCTTCCATTTTTCCTCCTGTTATGCAAGTGCAAAATTCCTTACTCACATACAGTAACACAGAGGTGCTCTCTGGAGTCAAATGACAACTAAAATTCTCCTCAGGTTTTCTGCTCTCCTAAGTAGCTCTTATCAGCAGATTATTTTTTAAATCAAAAACATTGATAATAAAAATATCTTTGCATTCCAGGCCTTTGTAAGATATGAAAATTAATAGTTATATACTGCAAGTTGCATTAAAAATGTTAAAATGTTTGTGTGCAATGTCAAAGAAACTGAGTACCAGCAACTCCCATATATTTCAGTTGGCACTAAAGACATTGATGATCTTAGAAAAAAAACAAACAAAACACCACCACAACACAAAAATCCCACAATCCAACACGTTATAGAATTCTTAGAGATGCCTACATAAACACAGTACTACCATCAGTTTATTAAATGCCTCTGAAAATAAGACAAATAAGGTGCCCAAATATGGAGTTTTATCACCCAAGTTTGTAAAATGCAACTCTAACACATAAGAATTCTAAAATGCAAGTCCTGACAGAAAGCATAGATTCACAGAAAGAAAGAAAAAAAATGAACATCCCCCACCACCACCCTCCCAACACAATTTAAGATTATTTTCATGTCATCAGGTTGTGTCCCATTCACAACTTCAGAGGCAGAATGACAATGTTTAGTGTTATCATAACTCTCAGCTTATTCTGAAATAAGGGAAATGTCTGAGGAAGGAGCATTTTCTAGCCCCAAAAGGAACCAAATAAAATCCCTCACAGTGAATTCTAATCAGACACCAGCAGCACAGCCGGCTGATCCACAGCGAAATGAATATGACAGACTGGAAGATATGATGTCAATGGTAGAAATTACTGCAAGTATATGAATTATATCTGGAGAAGGGAAAGAAATTGCATAGCGTTTGACAGTACACTTTATCTATCTTAAATCATACAAAGTAGAGTAATTTTTAAGGATTAAAATACACCTTTAAAGTTTACCATCTTTGAGAAAGCTGGTGCAGCCTCAGTGTTTGGCTTCTATTTGTGATTTACAGGGTCCTATTCTTTGCTAGTCTTTCTCCAATTTGTCTGCTGGATCTGATTACCAGATGGCTAAAATAAATGTATTGTGTTCATTCATAGTAACAGAAGCTGTCTTTAAGGGTTCTGTCATGGCTTTACTATCTTTTCCTTTGTACCTACTCCTCCCTCTGTGAATTGATTAGATTTCAGAGCTAAGTTTCATCTGAGGGCCATTCTGCTGAATACTGCATTGAAAAGCATATTATCTATTCTAGGAAGCACTTACAGATGACCACAGGATATCACAGACCTGTCCTAAAGCAACAACTGCCCTACTCTGCTAAGAAAATGGATTGTTTGAGAATCTCAGGACACACACTTCCAGCATAAGTTTCTGTCACTAACATACATTCTAATGCAGTCCAAGAAATAGGTGACAGTTGGATAGAAAGATGGAAATGAAAAGCAACATATGCACAGTGCAAAGCCAAGGAAGGTAACAAGACTAAAGTGAAGACAGAAAACAGCAGACAAATTAATGACTCTGGGAGCTACCCTATACCTCAGGAGTGGTAATTTTTTACTACATGGTTTTGTTTAATCTGGTAACCGCCACAAACCTATAAGTAAAGAAGTTAAATGAAAGAAAAGGGCATGAATGCACTGTAGCATGAGGGAACGTGTATGGTTCTACACATTGTCTCCTTTCCTTAAGTAAAGTTCCACATGCAATCTGTAATCTGAAGTGATAACGCTGTCCTAGAAATCTCTTAGATGAACCCATCCATAAGTGCTTTTGCTACAGGTGTGAACCAGGTTCTTTATGCAACAGATCTCCTCCTGCAATCAGATATTTCCCTAATCTGACTTCCATTTTGCAAATATCTCATACAATTTATCAGCACTTCAGTGGTATTTATTTATCCATTAACATATGCACATCTTGGGTTTTATTTTCAGTTTAGTACAATAATTCTCTGTCTTTTAGTCAAAGCTTGGATGTCACAGAACTGGCATCTGAAGAACAGCTTTTAATATATATGAAAATCAGTGTAGTGAATCACCTAGTCAAAACTTAAGTGATCAAACTGACTCAACACAGAAGAGTGGCTTTGGAACTAAAATAAGATGAAGGCTATATTTTAAAAAACCCAAACCTGTTTTTCACCTCATGTAACATCTCCCACTTTTCCTGAAGCAGCTCCACTAAGTTTAATTTTTCTAAATTGTATATGGGAAACTTAATTGATAATTATATATAAGCATGGTTAAACAAAAAAACATTTAGTGCAGTATAGCTTTTGGTAACATTTGTAATTCTTTTTCTTTATTTAAACTATACTCTTAGCCTTTCAATATTTTTTTTAGCCAATAGCATTAATTCCTAAGCATGCCATTTGGAACAGACTGAGGTATAATTATTGGGAAATAAACTCAGAACACTTGAAAAACATAAATAAAAAATGAGTAGACAATACACAGATGTATTTTTTTTAACTGCAGCACAAACATATGGTCATAGCAGTGGGATGTATTTTTGTTGTATACGGAAAAGGTTATAAGTATTTTTTGACAGTTATAAAGGGGCAGTCTTGGCCATACACAAGAATCAATAACAACCATGTAAAGCCTACAGCAGTGCACACTAACAGGCTGTAGGAGACATTAACACTAGCTAAAAGAAGTAAGTGTATTTTCAATGAACTTGCTCCTCCTGGATAATCAATTTTTTACACTTCTTACCAGCTGTTCCCACATAGTTCAGGTAGCGGAATGGAAGCAGCTGTCATACAGAATCCATACATTACATGCATGTTATGAGGTTTTAATCTGTCATAGTTGCTTTATGTTTGCTAATTTTGATCAGTCATATTAACTTGAGAGCAAGATGAAAAAAAATTCACCACTTCTATTTAGGCAAGATGTAATCTACACAAATACACTAATCTGGCTTGATTCATTCTGGATGGTAAAAAAAGAATACTAATTGTGAATCTACTAATGCCCCATCCTCAAAACCCCTTCATTCCAGAAGTAAGATTTCATCATTAAAATCAGTTTGCCCCACCGCCCACATTCAAGAGATTTGTCACAATCATTGTTTCTGAAATATTGAGTTATAAGGTGCCGTAGTAATTACTATGGAATAAATAGCAATTAAGATTGTTCACACAAATAAGCTCAAACTGTTTGCAGTGAATAATTATGCTAATAGTGTTTTTCTACATAATTTGTGCATCCTTCACAACAATTTACTAGAAAATGTGAAATGTAAATTTGATGCACTACTACAAAAGCTCTGAAAATATGTTTAGTACTTATGATTTTTCCCACTAATTTAAGAAGGCATACAACTACAACATACTTCTACATTTGTACATTTAAATTCAAAGAAATCAAACTATGCTGAAATTGAAGCAGTCATTTTCTTTCATTGTATTCCTATGAAATCATCCTAAATCATATGCAACAGACATGCTCACTGCTTAAACCTCACAATGTTGTAACACAAATTTTACCAATTTGAAAGAAGCTGAACTTACTGCTATATAATAAACTTTGGCCTTTTCCACCAACTTCCAGTTCTTCTCCAGATCAAGATGCTTTTCCTTCTTATAGCAATTAGCAGCAGCAAGGTTAGCTACAAGAGACCTGAAAGTGATTAAAAACCAGGCATTAGATCCTCTTTAACTAACACTACTGCAAATTTCTCACAAAGAACAACATTTCTCAAAGATAATCAAAGATCCTAAGGAACATAAAAGCAATTAACAGAGCACCATAAAACACATACTTTATTTGACCATTTCATAATATTTAAATAATATATTTTAAATCATATATTAAATACAATTTTTATGTAAACCATTTACTAAATAATGTATTTTAAATCCAGATACAGTTTATGTAAACTTTCACTATTATGCTGTTCACATGCCTTCATTTGCTTATAATCAACCTGTGTTGCATTTTGTGATCAACTCCCTCTGTATGGTATAGCATCTGCAGTTTTTCATTAAAACTTTTCTAGTACCTAACACAAAAAGGAAAGTAGCTACTCCAGTTTATCTTCTGAAAACTATTATACCTCACTAGAACCAAAAAGTTGATGGATATGTATGTCTTGCCTTTATCATTTTCCAATGAATAGTTATATTATTTAAAAAGGGGTTTGTGTTTTTTTCCCCCATTACGTTCATATTTTCCTTTAGCAAATGAAAAAGGGTCACGTTGCTACTTTTAGATGATGAACTGTTATAAAAACCCTTGGCTTAGCTGTGCATTACTGGAAAACTACCAAAAACTCATTTGTACTTCATTCTTTCCTAACAAGTTATAACACAAGCCATGGGACACAACTTCCATCAGCAAGAACAAAAAGTATCATATTTACTTTGTTACATGTAAGATACATTCTATTTTAAATCCTCCTTTTCAGCCATTCAATTCAGTCTTATGAAACACACAAAACTTACAGATGTACTCCTAAAAACAGGTCATAAAAAGATGGTTATGCACTAGCTCTCCACTCTGGCTACCACGACCAAATCCTTCTGTGCAATTTTATTATGAGAGTGTTTAATAACACCCAATATTGAGAGAAGAGGAGCTGGGGAAACAGGCACTTCCATGTTGGCACACAGAGTTTAAAATTTAATTTTCAAGATTTAATAGTCATAGGATGCATCTTTAACATTAACCCATCACTGTTTTGTGTTAAGGATATTAGCCAGATAAATAATGTCTAATTACACATACAACATATAGCTATTGCAAACTTTTGCCTTCTCCACCGTGCATACAACTGATGTTGTATGTATCACCCTTTTCCATATAAATGCTAGTACAATCCAGAGGCAGTGGGTCAGAGTGAATTGCTCATCTGCGAGTTATGCTTTTGCCTCCAGACTGAGTACCATCTACAGCCATTAGGAGGCAAGTAAACTGGGAATTCTTAAAAATTTATTCCACCTCAAAACAGCATCTTTACACTATCACCATTTCTCTTTGTCCTGTTCAATAAAAAACAAACAAAAGCCCGAAAGAATCTTATGAAGACAGCAACCAAATCTCCCTATAAACTTTCTGAAGCACTCATCAGTGACAATCCCTGTAAGTTAAACAGATCAAGTATATAAAAATCAAACCAAAAAGTTAGATTAACTTTTTTCTAAATGGATCAAAATACATAGCACAGTTCTGTGTCATTTCATCCCAGGAATATGCTTCGGGCGTGTCTCTTTAATTCTAAAGCCTAAAGGTAATGAGAAGTAATGTGAATTTGGAAAATTTTAAAAAAATAAATTATAAACAAATAAACCAAGCCTCTGTAGCAGTACACATAACAGGGCAAGAAGTTTCATTCTTGATGAATATTATCAGTGCAATGACAAGAAGTCCACTGGAGAACCAAGTAAAACCAAGAAAGACATGTGCATAACTGTGGTAATTTTCTGTAAACCAAATTTAAAAAGCACATTAAAACTTTCAGTTTTGGCAAACCCATCAAGGACCTAGCCGGAAAAATCTTGTCTGTCTACGTATGTTGCTAAGTAAAAAGCAGTTATGTTCCAGAAAACTAAGCAAAGACTCTCTGTATGTTTCCTTTCACTTACCACATGCCCCTGAAACTGTAAACCTAGCTCTCTGTGGCTACATCCAACTGTAGAGATGCTCTGCACATGATGTGTAATAAAAGATTGTTACACTGAAGACAAGCACCAAGCTTTTCCAAATTAAAACTGTAAGTCTAACAGCAGTAAGTTCAACATGTGGGACACAGAGAAGGTAGATGTTTTTTTCAATGAAATATGGTAATTGGATACAGTCAGAGTGCTTCAAACCAAACAGCTTAATGGAGACTCTGTGCATGTGGGTATTTCTGAGCAGAATGCACAAATCAAAGTCACAGATTATGAGGGAGTGTAGGTACTACTTCAGAGTTTAATCACGCATTAGGATTTTCTTGAAAAGCTCTGAGAAAATGTCGTGGTTTAACCCCAGCCAGCATCTAAGCACCACACATTCTCCCCCACCCAGTGGGATGTGTGATGGGTTGACCCTGGCTGGACGCCAGGTGCCCACCAAAGCCATTCTATCACTCCCCCATCCTCAGCTGGACAGGGGAGAGAAAAATATAACAAAAGGCTTGTGGGTTGAGATAAGGACAGGAGAGATCATTCCCCAATTACCGTCACGGGCAAAAAAGACTCAGTATGGGGAAAATTAACTCAATTTATTACAAATCAACCAGAGTAAGGTAATGAGAAATAAAGCCAAATATCAGAACACCTTCCCTCCACCCCTCCCTTCTTCCCGGGCACAACTTCACTCCCGGATTTCTCCACCAAGTCCCCCCCAGCGGCACAGGGGGATGGGGATGGGGTTTACGGTCATCACATGTTATTTTCTGCCGCTTCACCTCCTCAGGGGGAGGGCTTATCACACTCTTCCCCTGCTCCAGCGTGGGGTCCCACCACGGGAGACAGTCCTCCACGAACTTCTCCAACGTGGGCCCTTCCCATGGGCTGCAGTTCTTCACGAACTGCTCCAGCATGGGTCCTTTCCACGGTATGCAGTCCTTCAGGAGCACACTGCTCCAGCGCGGGTCCCCCACGGGGTCACAAGTCCTGCCAGAAAAACCTGCTCCGTGGGCTCCTCTCTCCGCAGATCCGCAGGTCCTGCCAGGAGCCTGCTCCAGCGCAGGGTTCCCACAGGGTCACAGCCTCCTTCGGGAACCCACCTGCTCCGGCGTGGGGTCCTCCCCGGGCTGCAGGTGGATATCTGCTCCACTGTGGACCTCCCTGGACTGCAGGGGGACAGCCTGCCTCACCAGGGTCTTCCCCATGGGCTGCAGGGGAATCTTCACTCCGGTGCCTGGAGCATCTCCTCCCCCTCCTTCTTCACTGACCTTGGTGTCCGCAGGGTTGTTTCTCTTACATGTTCTCACTCCTCTCTCCGGCGGCTGTTTTCTTCCTGTCCCAACTTTTTTTCCTTCTTAAAAATGTTATCACAGAGGCGTTACCACAATCGCTGATTGGCTCGGCCTTGGCCGGCGGCGGGTCCGTCTTAGAGCCGGCTGATATGGGCTCTCTCGAACACAGGGGAAGCTTCCAGCAGCTTCTTACAGAAGCCACCCCTGTAACCCCCCCCGCTACCAAAACCTTGCCACATAAAACCAATACATTCCACCCCTCGCCTCTGTGCATCACATTTTTAAGAACTATCATTAAAATCTACATTCATCACACAAAATCTTCACTCACATCAACAAAAATAATTCCCCACACCAAAATCAAAATAATATCATCACAAAACCAACAAAAAGTGGACAATTTACACACAATCCACCCCTCGTCCCTTCAGCACAATTACAACAATAAAAATTCCCCACTCATCAAGCAGCTCTTAACTCTCTAGCTGCGTTCAGTCCATGTTTTGCCCATGACGGTAATTAGTGAATGATCTCTCCTGTCCTTATCTCGACCCACAAGCTTTTTGTTATATTTTTCTCTCCCCTGTCCAGCTGAGGATGGGGGAGTGATAGAATGGCTTTGGTGGGCACCTGGTGTCCAGCCAGGGTCAACCCATCACAGGGATGGCAGAGAGAATCGGAAGGAAAAAGGTCAAACTCGTGGGTTGAGATAAGAACAGTTTAATAGAACAGAAAGGAAGAAACTAACAATGATAGCAATAATAATAATGAAATGACAATAACAATAAAAGGATTGGAATATACAAAACAAGTGATGCACAATGCAACTGCTCACCACTCGCCGACTGATGCCCAGTTAGTTCCCAAGCAGCAATGCCCCCCCAGGCCAACTCCCCCCAGTTTATATACTGGACATGACATTACATGGTAAGGAATACCCCTTTGGCCAGTTTGGGTCAGCTGTCCTGGCTGTGTCCCCTCCCAACTTCTTGTGCCCCTCCAGCCTTCTTGCTGGCTGGGCATGAGAAGCTGAAAAATCCTTGACTTATTCTAAACACTACTTAGCAACAACTGAAAACATGAGTGTGTTATCAACATTATTCTCATACTGAATCCAAAACATAACACTATACCAGCTACTAGAAAGAAAACTAACTCTATCCCAGCTGAAACCAGGGCAGAAAAGAAAGCGTATTAGTATTGCTAAGCTAGAGTATTCAGAGGGGTAATCACAAATTAGGTCAGAACCCTTTCCTGCAGAAAGCTACACAGAGTTATCAGAAACAATGAACATTCACATCAGGGCGTCTGGAACATAAATATACACAGCCACTTACTGGGAAAACCAGGAGTGCCATTAGCCAGCTCCTCCAGAAGAGACAAGAAAGCTGAATTACCTGAAGAAGGAAGTTAGCACGTACCTCAACTGGAACAAGAGATTAATTAGTAAGTAGAGTTATCAACTGGGGCCAGGTTGAAGTGATTCTTACAAATATAGAAAATGCTGAAAACCAAGAAACAATCAGAGGGTAATTAAAGATTGAGAATAAACTTGCTCTCACTAGAAGAGGTGGGGTTGCACAATGAAGTCTTTAGCAGCAACCATCGGCCATTTTTGTCTATCTCCCACAGAAGGAAATAAGTCTCTTGTACTCTCTGCACTCTCACAAGCACACTCTAAAACAAGTGATTGAGATTAAGCCACTGTCTTTAGTATTTGAGCAAATGGTTGATATTAAGAGAAAAAAGTGTTTTATGTTAGCAAATAAAAAATATGACTTAATAAATTAAAGAAGTACTTGCGGACATTTTTATGAATAAATTTACCTAAACTTTTAAATTGCATTGAGATGCACGGCAAAAGATGCACGTATTTTTCCTGAATTCATGATGTATGTCTATTGACAGTCTGACTCCAGTTTCCCATCATGTCATCTAGGAAATGGTGATTGCTACAGGATGCATACACAGACACTATGTGACTGAAGAGAGAGAATCATAGACCAGAAACAACTTTATTGCTTGTCTTCTCTTTGAAAAACTGAATATGGATCCTGGAGATGAAGGGGCAAGTCTGCAGACATAACTTCAAAACTCCAGATGAAGATGAATGAACTTCCTTCCTCCACTGAGTATGTACATTCACTCCTGAGAGTAAGACATTATGTATGACATTAAATTGGGAAGGACAGGTTGATAAGCTGGAGGACAGGGCTGCCTGTCATTCAGTGGATCTTCAATAGCCTGGAGAATGGGGCTGGCAGAAACTTGAAGGCAAATGCAAAGTCAAGCAACTAGAATGGAATAACTCCCACGCAACAACATAAGCTGAATGTTGACAGGGTACAACGCAGCTTTGCAGAAAAGGACCTGGAGGTTCTGGTGGACCACGTTTGGAACATGAGTCAGCAGTGCACCTGCACAAAGAAGGATAACTGCATTCTGGCCTACATGAGCAAGCATGCAGCCAGCAGGACAAAGGAAGTTATATATTCCGAACAGAGGAAAACCCCTGGTCTGCAGACCTCATCGGGAGTTCTGTCTCCACCTTTGAGCTTTCCATTACAAGGAAGACACCGACACAATGCAGTGAGTCCAGCAGTGGGCCATCAAGATTATGAGGGGGCTGGAATACTTAACAAACAAAGAAAGGCTTGGCTAAGCCTTAAAGAAGGGGTTCCTAAGGGGAGACCTTCCTGCTGTCTTCAAATATCTAATGAAAGTTTACAGAGAAGATGGAGCCAGACTATTCTTGGACACAAGAAAGAACAGACACAAGCTGGAAGAAGGAACATTCCAGCTGGGTATCATCAAAAGAATTTCTCCCATGAAGAGTGGTCAAACACTGGAACAGCTTGCCCAGAATATCCTTGGAGATATTAAAAACCCAGCTGGACATGGCCCTGAAAAACATGACCTAACTTCAAAGTTGGCCCTGCTTTCTGCAGGGGTTTGGACCAGATGTTCACTCTAACTAAAATTGTTCTAGTGTTCTACATGTTATATGGAAAATTCTCCCTCCTCTGACTCTCAGTTCAGTTCATGTTGCTGCCTATTGCCTTTGCTAATTCTGCCCAAAACATTCACCAAGAAGTTTGGCGTGGATTTTAATAACGGGGCTGCTATCTTACCTTAATAAATTCTGCTAACTCCTGATACTGCTTTGAAAGGGAAAGAGCACTTCCTCAGGATCCATGGCACTGAAAGCCACAGAGGTAAACCAAAAAGGATAATGGCAGATATTTTGCTCTTATTCAGAGCCAAAAAGAAAATATTCTTCAGGGTAACCAATAGCATTTTCATTATTGTTTCAATATCTAGTATCAGAAAATTTAGATATTGGCAGAAATCAGGGAAGGTTCATGTGTGCTGGTAACATCTCAAGATTAAGGCAGACCTGACTGGCTAGTTTTGAAACCTTTAAAAAGTCATGAGGAGGTAATCAGTAAAGAAGTAATACATAAGTTCAAGTGTTGTGGGTGGAGGGAGAAAGAAGAAAGCAAAGGGCCATGCTCAAGATAAATGCCTATTGTCTTCATTATCTCTTTCTGAAATTCTTGGTTTTACTGATTTTATTACAATACCCCAAATAAATAATTCTATAAATGGGTTCTTACTTATGGAATGCTTTGAACCATACCAAATACCACAAAGACATTGCTCATAGTCTACAAATATAAGAAAGGTTGAATAGAGTTTTGGAGAAGTGATTTTTTTATATAGCAAAGACCATCCAAAAAAAAGTAGCAAATGAAAACATGAAAGACAAAATTCAGAAGAAATTGTTAAGATGTAAACATACAGAGTTACAGCTATTAGATGAACATCTCAACAACTGAGGCAGAAAAAAAAAAATCACTTTTTTCTTCCTCTTGTATAAAATCAAATTAACTCTTTCAATCAGGCTATATGCTGACACCTATCCTCTTTAAACACATTATCACCTGAAGTATATTCTTCATTTGCCAATCAAGTATATGCCTCACATGTCAATCAGGTTTCCCATATGCTGCATAAACATACTTGTTAACCAGCTTTTTTCTCCCACATATTTTCTCACTCCAGAGCAACTGGAAGCTATAGAGTTCAGAAAGAAGTAGTATATTATTATCTCACACTTTTCTGCCGTAATAGAACTGCTGTTCTCTAAAAGTATATTAATACCACCCAGCCCCAAACTATGAGCCAGGCAGTCCTGTGTTGTCTCAAACCAGTGCTAATACTTCCCTTATCATTCAAATAACAATTTTTCAAGGCCAAATATTCCAAACAAATTAGGCTCCACACTATGCTGAATGCATTTATATCTTCAGAAAATATCAAAGGCCCCTGACCTGTTATCACTAGTGATGCAGGCAGCACAGGTTCCTGTTGGTTCTTCACTCTGCTCATAGTAATGGGCATCCACATGAGCTTCCTCAGCCTTCTTCTTTAAGATCTCCCCAAATTTATCTTTGCCAATGCACCCAAAGAAAGTTGCAGCTTTGTAAGGGCTCTGAATCATCCACTGCAGATTGACAGGGAAAACAAACAAACAAACAAAAACAAATACAAAGTTAGCATGCCTGGTATATTATTTTTTGCCATTTTTTTTCTCTCCACTTTCCATATTTAATTCTGTGCTTACAGAGCACTGTGACATACAGAACAATTCTATGCCTGAAGTAAAAAAAATCTGGTACATCAAGGAAGGGAAGGTCCAACAAAGAATAAAAAATTAACCCTTAATGATCCCGCTAAGTGTTTAATACCTAATGTAAAACTTAAATACATATAGTTCACTATCAAATAAAGTAGATTAGTATGTTTTTACAAGGTATTTCAAAATAAGTCCCTTGCTCAAAGGAGATGCCCCTACACTTACAATTAATCAAGCAACGTATGGTATCTTCAAAGAAAATTCGTAGAAAATAGAAGACAAAAGAAACACCCCCCCACCTCACCCCCCAAAAAACCAGAGAGATAGCATGTGAGGAAAACAAAACATCTGAGAAATCTACGAGGAAATTGTGCAACATTCACAATATATATAAAAATTAAATGGTACTGAAAATAACTATTTGTGTCTACCATTTAATTATATGCAAAAAAGGAAATGCTCCCCATTTACACTGTTAAATCACGCATGAAAATAGCTATCTCCAATTTTATTAAGAGCAGTTCCGTCACTTGAATTGTAAAGAAAGAGTGTAGCTGCACAGTGTTGCTAAGGTGCCAGATTATTTCATAAAGCTCCTCTTTTATTAATACAAAATATGTATCACTCAACTGTAAATGTAACTCCATTTTGTACTAAGTTAAAAAATAGCATTTAGCAGCACTGTAAATCAAAAGTGAACTAAAAAACCGTGAAGAACCAATCATAGGCCCTACTCTGCTGGTAGTGAGTCAACCAACTGAAGTGATTATAATTCACTCTAATTACAGTCAGAAGGCTTATCCACTCAATCTATAGTATGAATTAAAGGCTACATCAATTTACTGCTATACTAAAACCCTACTTATAATTGTTTCCTAATCAAGATTTAAATAAACGATAATGTCTCCATTACAAAGCAGCATTAATGGTAGCTGTGGGTTGTAGAAAGGTCAAGTAACTGAGTTGGAAATACATGCTTAGTCACATCTTTATTACTTCCAGCTCCAGAGGAGAGAAAAAAAAAAAAAAATCTTTAGTCATGTAAAAGTCTTCATTAATAAGGCAAAGGTGGACAAAAGTTGCAAGGTCTCTTTCCTGCAGTAATTTAATATATATAAAGTTTAAGTACAAAAAAGACTCTGTCGTCAGATGGTGGCAGCATTCAATCTCTCATTCATGAAATGCACGCTACATATGCTCTGCTAATGTATTCCATATCACTCTAAATTAATATAAATTAAGAAAACCCCTAACAAGAGAATTTTCTATGATGTCCTTGTATTTTACATACATTTGCATATACGTAATACACATTTGCAGTGTTCATTCAGGATGTCTTAGGAACAGTAGTCTTTTATATTTTGAGGTATGGTTAAGTAGAACAGATTATTTAACAAGACTAAAGATGTTGTGACCTACTGTAAGCAAATATGGAACCAATTTCTACACTGATAAGAACAGAAGTACCTGAAGCCTTGTGTCCCATGTTGAAAAGCATGCTTTACTCTCACAAATAACAAGAATTGATAGAGATCACTATGAACAGCATTTAGCAAAGCATCAAACCCCAACAATTCTTCAAAAAACATAAGACTTCAAACTGCACCTTAGGCTTACAACATTTTATCAAATGACATAACTTTTCCATCCTTTATATATAAAGTCTGACAACATTTGGAGCAACAGTAAATAATATTTCACATCCACCTTGGGAAAAAGAATTTCTGTTCAAGTATCACAGTTTTGGCTATTGGCAGCAGCTCAGTTTGAATTCAGATGTGATACATGCCGTAACTGTCACAATGCTTACTTGAAATGTAAGTAAAGTTATTCTTGAGAATCAGGGGTCACGAGCTAGGATTTCTTGAGATGAACCTCTGTATATTGTGCAGACCACTTCTATAAGCAATGGTTCTGCTCACATGCGTGATTATTTGAAACACAGGTTTATACGGTGGGGGAATATTCCCACTATATAGATATTCTTTTCATTTGAACATCTGAGCTAAGTTAGCCAACACTGAGGAAGATGGAAAAGTAGTTCAGCAGTGTTTCTGGAAAGATCCTCTCATCACAGATCTCCAGTTACAAATACTCCTAGCTTCTTGGAACTATCTCCCACATATTCCCACAATAATGGTAGTGAGGTGTTGCTAGTTGCAGAACTCCCCCAAACTGTTCCTCTTTTCCTCAGCTAAAAGGCTACATATTAGTAAAGGCAAAAAATGGACACCACATCACAAACTTGATGAAACTGAACTATAGAAATATCTCTGTGGTATCGCATTGAAGTTGCACCTAGTAGAATGAGTCACAGCAGGCATTTTTTGCATACATGTGAAAAAACAAGAGACAAAATAACATCTTCAAGGTAGACTCTGGAGTACTATTTAAAAAATTTGACCCTGGATTCGAGTTTAATTTTTAATAACCTGATATGGAAAAAACAGGCTTCTATGGGCTATTTCACACACCGTTGTTATTGTTGTTATTAGCAACATTTTGGCTAAAACGCTCTAAATGGGAATGGGGGTCAGTCATCATAACACATTTATCACCATGAAACAGTCATGCAGCGTTATAGCCGATATTAAATGAAGGCCAATAATGAACTGCACAGATAAATGCAAATTCTTTTTATAGATTTATGTGGAATACAAGATTTAATTGAATGAAAAAGACTCTAGACAGAAACGGAAAATGACCCAGCTCAGCAGGGACTTGCATAATGAGTTAATTATCTAGGGTTTGGCTAGGCAGCAAGGCAGCTATTAACTAACTGTATTGACAGTCTGGTCAGGAGAGGCTGGCTCCTGGCCACACCATGAATCCTCATCATCACCCAAGGGAATCTGAGGCTGTTAATGGCCCAAAGACAGAAGTGTCAAAAGTAGGAACCTATCATGAAGGAACAAGACAGCCTCAAGAGTGGGATACCACAAAGGAAACTCAAAATCTAAAGTGGTTTATGAAATCTAATGTGTTTCTCCATCCTAAAGTTTTCTTCTGTCAACGCAGCTTGGATATCAGTACACACAAGGACAAGCCCTGAGCTTTTCAGCTAGGATAAGCATCCATGACAGAGGAAGGAGCATGGGAAATAGAACACTTTTCAGATGTTCTCTTGAGTTAAACAGATTGCATTTGCCTTACATTTTTGTTGTACACAGCCTGGTAAACTAAATGTGTTTCTTGCCTTTAGTATAACTCTGTCTTAAAATTAGGCTGATTTCAAACTAAGCATCATCTACTATCAGATTACCCTATCCCTACAGGCACATTATTCCTTATGATCAAATACTGAAGCCAGCACTTCTAAAAGAGGCCAGCACCTTGGACACTCAAGGATATATTAGAAGGTGACAGAACACTTCTCTCCTTATTTCTATGAGGCTAACTTGGGCTCACAGTAGTATCTGTTCAAGTGTTTTTTCATGGTCACAGTTAACAAGGTGAACTCTTTGGCATGCTTTAGCTATCAGAGAAATATAAGAACCTTTGTTCCAGGGAGTGGGTGGCAATTGCAGAGAATGGCATTGTCTTTTCTTGCAAGATGCTGGGATGCCAAGAAAACTGGGTAACAAGTAAAACTGAAGACTCAATTGTGACTTTGTGAGACTGCTTGAAGTTAACTATGTTGAACTCTTTCACATCCGCAGACTCACCTATCTCCAGCTGGTTAGCAAATGGCTTTGGAAACAACCTTTCCTCTGAGTTACAGAAGCACTTCTAGAAGCACTTCTTCCAACACTAGAAGGGACTTGACTTTGATTGGCTACTCAATGCTGTCTTTTGAGAACAATATTCAAGATGAGATGACAGAGTTACCTGAATGGTACCTTACACCCCAAAAATAAAAAAATGCCCCTTCATATTACATGAAAGAAAACCTGTGGTCTTAAAGAATTAAAGAAAGGGAGAGAACTGAGCTCTTTGATTTTTATTTCCCAAGCTTATCCTATTTAGCTTGAGAATGCCATGCTTCTGCCACAGGGGCAGAGACCAGTACCCCATATCACAACACTTGATCTGCATTCAAAGCTTTTCTTTGTTGTTCCTGCAAAGTTCAAAGGAGGACCTCTACTTGAAAGGCAAAAAGCAGCAAAACTAAACAGTTGATCTCATTTACCTTACTATTTCCAGTTGCAAAGATACTTCCCCTGCAAAAGAAGAGTTTGCTGCTGCTGGGTCTCAGTACACAATCCTGTAAAACTTAAAAAGAAACTCCATACTAATGAAGCTTAAGACAGCTTTATAGCCCTCTGACTAAAACAAAAATCCTTCAGGAATTATTTCATTTTACTCCAACTCTATGCTTTGCTGTAAGTGCCACTGTTAACTGGACAACATCGATAATCAGAACAAGGAGTCTGACAAAGACTCTCGCTATCGGTTCCACATTGTTCTCCATCTGAACTCCTTAGCTCCCGAATTCTTTTTTAAAGCTGCAGCCACTAGCGCATTTCCACATCTGTCAGTTGTCTTAAACTAACAATGCCAAAGCGTATGAAGCTTTGCTTAGACTGACATACCTTCTGCACATAGGAGTTTTCAGCTGTAGACTTGAATCCTAAATGCCTAGGAACTGACAACACAACAGGAAGCATTATGCCCCTTCACAGTGAAGGATCTTCAAAACTCATTAACACTGAATACAGACATCTGAAGTGCATCTGAAGTACATTATTTGAAGCTGGACTCTTCTCTGCATGATCTGTCAAATCCGATCTTATTTTAAATTGCAGCTCACAGAGGAGAGGACTCCAAAGACCTAAAATTAGCTAAGACTTAACATGCTTGCTAAAATCTAAACAATGTTAGCAACTACTCATGAAGCACTCTTTATTAGTAAATCAGAACAGAAATGGCTTCTTTTTATCCAGTGCTATTTGGATTATCTCTTATTTTTATATTCTGGATTTTAGAATGAGCCCATTCACTTTTCAGAAGGTTTCACCAGTCTGTTGTACCCCTAGGACACATCACCAATTATATACACAGTCCATTAAAAAACTCTTACAAATATTTTTAGAAATATTTTAGATGCTAGAAGAAAATAAATCACACCTCATCTTCGAAAACCAGATAAAATGAGAAAAAGTGGGATCAAAAACCTAAATCATTATATATAGCTTAAAAACATGAGAACCTGACAATATGCAAAACAATCCTAAAAAAAGACATTAGTACCACTGTTCCAGGTGAGCTTACTTATTTCTTATGAATGATGTGATACACCTCAAGCACAACTGGAATGCAATATTCTGTTACCACTACATATATTATATCATTTAAAATCCCTACCATGGTGGGTTAAACCCAACCAGCAGCTAAGCCACCACCCAGTCACTCTCTCAATTCTGCCTCCTGGGGGCATGGGGGAGAGAATTGGAAGTGCAACGGTGAGAAAAAAAATGCATGCATCAAGATGAAATGATGCAAAGGCAATCATTCACCACCTCCCACCAGCAGACCGATGCTCAGCCAGTCTCCAAGCCATGGCTACCGTGGAAAAACTCCCCCTCCCTTCCTGCCCCCACCAGTTTTATTGCTGACCATATTCCATACGGTCTGGACTATCTCTTTGGTCAGCTGGGGTCAGCTGTCCTGGCTGCGTCCCTTCCCAACCTCTTTCCCACCCCGCAGCCTACTTGCTGGGGCAGCAGAATGAGAAAACAGAAGCGGCCTTGATGCTGTGCAAGCACTGTTCAGCAATAGCTACACATGCTGTGTTAAACAACACTGTTTTGCTGACAAACCTAAAACACAGCACCATATAGGTGCCCATGAAGCAATTTAACTCTGTTCCAAGCAGACCCAGCATACCTACTACAGAATCACTGTTATGAGAACACAGCATCAAGACCCTGGAAAACGGATGAGATACTACAGTTTTGTTCCAACATCTTTGGTATCTTTTTTCCTTTTCCTTTTTTTCATTGATCAACATTTAAAGATTGCAACAGCTATTATCACATAATGGCCATGTAAGAAAAAAATAGAAAAGGAAAAAATAAGCTTATCTTTATAAAAGCAGGCTTGCAAAAAGGAGCCCCATGTCCTGTACAGTAATTCTTCCACCATTAGCTGAAGCTGCCAAATCTTGCATGAGGAAGCCATATTGTTAAAATATATGACAACACCCTCAAGCAACTTCCAGTCAAATGAGATAAAAGTGATAATATTTTTTAAAGGAAAAGACTAGCTAAAGCCTTGCACTGAGACCAATATCTAAATCTTATTGGGATCTGGTTCAACATGTACTATCCAAATCTCTGCACAGGAATATCTATTAGCTATAGTGTGGCGCCACAAGTTATATTTTGCTATAGCTTTTCAAATTAAGATGTCTATCAAAACGTTAATCATCCAGGAGCAGTACTTCATTCACTTCTACATTTAAAAACACAAAGCTAACAAACTGCCTCTTAACAAAATCTGTAATACAAATAACTATTTTCAGTGCTGCTATTCTTTTGTATTCCATTTCCTATTCTTTACCTCTTGCTCTTCAATTGCTTTTCCGCTGTTTTATTTTTAGTCTCGTTTGTAAGCTTCTTGCTGTACAAGGAAATACAAGCATATTTTCTGTAATTAAACATGGATTAGCTGTATTCCAAAGTTTCAGTGTGGCCAAAACCTAGCTCTCTCTTTTATTACACCCCTTAAATGTTGGCCAGTCTAGGCACCTAATTCCAATATTCCTTACTCCATCACCCTCTTATCCTGTATTTATAATGCTACAGTTCTGCCTCAAATACCTGAAGTGCTGCAGCCTCTCTTCTGAAGCTCAATATATGTTTCTGAGGCCAAAGGCAGAATGTCTCCTGCAAGATCTTACAAGGCACATAACTGAGACTGCAGCTGGCCTTGCATCCGTTCCCCATTTGAAGCACAGAACCTCAGACATCAACTACCTCCTCGTTGTTTGATCTGATGTGTCACTCCCTTTCCCTTTCCGCAACATTAATGTGGTCCCTGCTCAAAACCAGGTAAAAGATGATACATCTACAAAACAGGGCTGGTCTTGCCACTTCTTCATCACTTAGATGACAGTTACATGAAGGGTATCACAACAGTAAGAATTCCAGGTTTACTTGGGAGTCTTCTGCAGCTGTTTCAGTGTATACAACTATTTATGAAGAAATTTGCTAATATTACAAAGCTATGTATGAGGTAAGGTTTAAGAGTATCTGTATCAGTAAAAGAACTCAAAGATAGTAGCTTCCTTGCTGAACACTGTGTGTGAAACATAGCAAAGTGGCAAATAAAGTACAACATAAAAAAGTCTTGTTACGCTGTGTCTAGAAGCTGTAGTGTTAAGCTGTTAATGGAAGCATATTAACAACATGAAAATGGAACACCATACTTGTGTACAGTTAGACAAACTCATCGGGCAACTGTATGCTACTGTTAACCATGCCTCAGCCTTCTCTACCTGTAAAGAATTAGCACTCGCTTCCTAGAGATACAGGGAAGACTGATAAGCATTTTAAAAATGCCTTAAATTTCTCCAGTGTGAAACACTGTATATGTATTTAAGTACTAACCTGTAAGTGAAGTTGATATTGTTGCAAAGTGACATTTTAGGATATTTCGCATGTGATTTTGCATATCTATAACCTCAAAACAAATCTTCCTTTTCAAAATGCATGCATATGTCACTCTCACTCCCCAGCTAGATGATGTGCAGTCTCAATGAATACACCCACACTCAGAATGACAGCAAAAATTCCACAAGTGAAGAGACTTCTTTCATTGTCTGTCAGCACAAAATTCATAAAGCACAAACTGTAAACAGCTGCCTATCAGCTTCTATCAGCAATAGTATCAAAAACAGATGGCAAAGGTCAAGTCAAAGTTTATTGACAATGATGAACTTTGACAGCCTCTATTAAATTACTTCTTCCTTTAAGGTGTATGTGATCAAAGCAGCAGAGAGATTTTCACTCAGTCACATAACAAGCTATTTGTTGAGATTGAAACATCTGGTCAATATCTCCTAACACTGCAATTTCATGCACAGTTAGCAATAGGGTACATCTCTTCTTCTTACAGGGTCCATAAGGGTGGCACATATGGCCGATCATTTCATTCAAAAAGGTTTCAATTCCAGGCATTACATACAATTGTCTCTATGCTTTATAGTATTTTAAGTCTACCTACCATCGTTTTCCATCATCACTGCTGTCTGCTCTACTGGTTGCTATAAAAGCCCACAGATATGACAGAGCACTTAAAGCTTAACAGCTTTTGACTACTGGAGTTAGAAGGCAGTTAAGGCAAGGGAGTTTTTAAAGTGGCAGGTCTTCAACTATCTGTTGACAAGAATTCCCAATGCATTAAACTATTTACCAAAGCTCTAGTAACAAAGATTATAATTTTTGTTGTAATAGCAAACCCTTCATTTATGAGGAATTCCCAAGCAATTAGAGATCACCCTTTTTTCCAATTTATAAATTATTATACATTTTACACACATAACATAAAACACACTATATTTCAAGTCAATGTGTGAAAATTGTAAGAATTTGATGAATCATAATCCTATTTCTCAGTCTGAAATAGCAAGAAGAGACAAAATGTTATCTATCCCAAATGCTGAGAAATGCTTGCCTTTAAAATTATGCATCTGTGTTGCCACAGCAACAAGTAAGGGGTAATGTAAAATGTACTTAATCCTTCCATTTCTAAATCCCAATCTTTATGGTCAAAAGAGAAAGAAGGGCTAGTTGCAAGCATGCCTACAGAAAGTACATTCCAAAGAATTTTCAGTTAGTATTAAATAACCTCCATTTTTATTCAGTTAACAGTTGATTTCCACATCTCATTCCCATACTGGCTGACTCCAAATAGTATCTGAACCTTAAAATTTACCTAGCAGTTGTAGGAAGACATTGACTCTAAAACTCCACAATATAATTACGCATCTTGCCCAGGTGCTGCACCAAAGGCATAACAGAGGGGTGGGCAGAGAAGGGAGAAGGTAGACAATCTCCATGTGGGAAAATCTACAAAGTGCTTGAACAGAGACATCCCTCAGAGATGTCACTGAAGATGCCTGGGCATCTGGAGAGTGTGCTGACTTTCGGCACTATGGCATTTATTCAGTATTATCTCATTGTTCTGAAGGAATGGGGTATGTAACCTAGACTTAAAAAAAAAAAAAAAAAAAAAAAAAAATCAGAATTGTCCACTAGAAACTGATGGGTTTAATATAAATGTCAGGATACGGCTTACAGGTAACAGAACATGTTTACAGGTTGTAAACATGAGCCTAAATAAGAGCCTGTCACACCATGCCACAAAGGCAGACAATCAAGTCAGGAAAGCAACTAATTAGCTGTCACTTAATTTCTACACCAATGCTGTTAGTGCTAAGTAGTTAGTTGGATTCTAACTGTTTTCTCATAGGAGTGCAAAGGAGGAAACGTTCCGTTCCAGGAGCTCCAAACAAGTTCAGAAGTGACAGGATTAGCACTATTAAATTGCAGTCTTTTTTCAAAGAAACCCGCAACAACCCCACCCAGTTGCAAAGGGTGTAAATTCAGCCTAAACTTAATTGTATAGGTACAGCAAGGCTTATAGCATTGTGGTGGAGCATTCCACGTAAGCTGGTAAGGAGTTTATTTCTTCCAGAGTTAATAAAGAAGTTTATCCAGACAAGATTAAGAGAAAGAAGTTTAAAAAAAAAAAAAAAAAAATCTGGTGTCTCTCCTCGAACTTTCTCTCACTAGACTAGGAGCCCTCTGAATGACCAAGATGAAACTTTGGAAAGGTGATATTAGGCTTTGAGTTGACCCCATTAAGAATTAATATTTCAGGATTGGCCTCTCCTAAGTCTTATCCCATATACTCCATCCACAGTTCCACATGGAAATGCCCTCCCTCCAAGGTTCAATATTCGTAAGGAATGATCCCTCTTCCAAGGAAGAAAAATGTGAACGAACCGAAAAATTACTGCCTTAGGACACGCAAGTCTCAGAAAAGTCTCTGGATTCCTCACGTGTGACTTCCCACCACATTTAGTTGGAAATGCTCTATGTTCACCAAAGACTGTGACCGGCACACAGACCAGCTGAGATTCCAGCAGAATACTGGATCCACAGCGCGCATGTGAACAATGATTTGGAGGAGAACTGACACATGTTCTCACAAAATAATAAAAGGAATTGCCATAGTATTCCCAATAGAAGTACTCACTTCCTCAAAATTATAATGTTTTATGTTACTGAAACAAATCCATTATTATGTTTATCACTATGTGTACAAACATTGGTGCCTTACCTTTAACAGTTCAGAAAGGAACAAGAATCTTTGGATAAAGTATATACTTCCACATTTCTAAATTACCTTTCAGCTTCTTATTCCAGTACCAACTAGATATAGGATCAATACAGAATACTAGCTGCAAAAGAAGTATTTATTTCTCATTGTTTCTTGCTTACTGACATCAAGAAGTCTGGACAAACTGCTGTTGCACTCTGTTTGGTCAGTTCTTCTGCAGAGGCGATTCAACAGGTCTTGAAGTTCTCGGTCCCTGTGCCCATACCCCAGAATCCCCCTACTCACCCACGGAAAGCCGGATGCAGTCGGAGCACCCGGGACTGCCCATGCACACACCAGCCACCTATGCGGTGCATAGGCAGGAAGCAGGTGCGCTGTACCAGGCACCCTCTGTGTGCGCTGCACGGCTCTGGCTCCCTTCTCCTCCCCAGGACTTCTGGGATGGAAATTTTGTAGTCCAGTGCAGAGAACTTCTTCAAGCCTCTATGTCAGATGCTTTTGCTAACCACTTTGGAGGAACAGCATACTCTCTCCCCCCAAGTGGTTAATATTATCCACCCATCTAAATAGATGTTTTTTATTCGATTCGCCAATAAGTGAATGGCAGCGATCTTATTTTTGCTGTTTCTTGATTTCTTAAGCATATAAATACTGTATCGTATTTGCCCCAGCTCACAAGAATCACTTTTCCCCTTGTCAGTTTCATCTGTAACGCCTTTAGATTTGCTGTGGTGGGATGAGCAATACCTTTGTCAAAATAATTTAAGACGGCTTCTATTTGCCATAAACTCTAAAGACACTCCATTCTGATTCCCAAGATATCAAACAAAATATTATAACTTTTGATTACTTTTAAACTGATGTACTCCTTCCTTCATGGTAATTTTTATATTTGATAGTAACAAATGTTAACTTTTTTTTCTTAAATTTTAAAAAAATCTATGACAGAAGTCACATAAAACTATGTGCAGTTGAAAGCAGCATTTGGCACTACCTGAATTTCTTGGCACATAGCTCAAACGCTCTAGTAAGTTCAAATAATTTTCACAGAAGAGATAATTTAGTCACCAAATCCTGTGTACTTCTCAAAAAGAACTGCAAATTGCTCTTAAATTTGTTTTCTCCTGAATTCAGTCATGGTTAAGACACTCGACACTTGACTCCCATGATCAGCTCAGCCTCAGCACTAACTCCCAGACCTAATTTGGCAGAAGTGGAAGGCAAGGGAAACCTTACATTTACTAGAATGCTGGGTTTGACTCAAAAAAGAGTCAACTCTTTTACTGTTGGCTTCAAAAAATCACAGGACCTGATGAACTTCAGTTTCTCTTTTGTACAATAGGAATTATTTTTTTTTCAAACTCTAAATTAAAAATTAACAGAAAGAAGAAATACGTACATGAAACACTAAGGAGAAGATGCTTTGCTGACAACTGTACAGCCTTGATCCACTTAATATTCTTTGAGTAAGGTGTATTTTGAAGTTAATGATTTCCTCTTCCAGTTTCCTCTGAGAAGCTGGAAAGCCCAGAACCAACTGTGATCTCAGTTAATCCAGTTTTATATTTATGTAAATTTATTCACTTCAATAGAATTGTGTATGATTTATGCAGATGCAAATGAAATAAAATAAAATCCATATTTAGTATGACTCTGTATATATTATCTTTTCATTTGGTAATTAATTTTTTATTTTACTTAAAGGAGCATCTGCAAGTATGCGTGTATAGCTTCATTATTTCCATGTTTTAAAAACCTCTCCAATATCATCACCTACAATGCATGTATTGACCACTGTTAAACTATAATAGTTAAGATGAGAAGATCTATGTCAGGGATTGACATCCAGTGCAGGAGACACTTAAAGAGTACCACTTGAATTGTTTAAAGTAAAATAAGGAAGCAATGTCTTATCTGCATCAAAGCATGTGCAACAATAAAATGCCAAATTTTGAAAACCAACAATTTCTGAAACAGAATATGGAGTATTGTCTCTTTCCTTTTTTTCCATGAACATGGCAAACCAAGAATAAATTATAACTGCAATTCCTGTAAGGTTAAGAAACTATAGTAATTTGTTTTTAAAAAGAGTAAATAGAACTTCACTTTAAAAATATGTTTTCGATACAGCCACCATCCCAAAATATTCAAGTTGCAGAACAGCTCCCTAAGCATCTTAGTTGTGTATTCAGATTTGCTGAAGATCAGGTGAATCGCCTGTCAAATCACCCAAATACCATAAACCACTAAGTGACCACAAGTGACTCACAAAAACTTAGTGATAGGCATTGCAGTTCAGTCTTATGATCCTACTAGTAACAAGAACCTTTAGATATGGACAAAAAAAAGCATCTCTGAAAATGTGCTTATCTTCTATCCCCCAAATTCACAGATTTAGGATCTTCTCAATTTTTTTCTGTATTTTGGAATGCTTGCTATTGATGAACGTTGTACTGTCAGGATGAAATGCCAATTCACAACTTAATTTCAAAAGGCAAGAGTTGGAATAGCTAGCACCGAAGAAAGGAAAAAAAAGAATCAAAGAACAGCCAGAAGAAACTGCTTTCCAAAACATACTCTAGGACCTTTTTGTTCCTACTAGCATCATAACCAATAACTGTTAAAAAAATACATATAAAACTAAATGAAAAATCTTGTGGCCAAAATTTGGTGTGATACACTCTTGGCCTGTATGTGTCATAGAGGATAGTCAATGCTATTAAATGAGACAGAAATCTTCAGCTGATGCATTAGGAATACAGTAACTTTATTAATTGTTATAAACTTGGATTTTTTTCCCTCATGGGCAATTCCAAACATCCAGAATTATCTGCTCTTCTTTATAATAAATCTGTCATAAAATATCTCCATCTGAGCACATATAATAGTCCATTTACTTTTTAAAGAGATATTTTTATGTATGCTTTATAGAAGAAGATGACGTAAAATAGTCTAAACAATAATGTAATTCAACAATCTCTGTTGTTTTCTGCTCAGGGGCATTTACTGCTTTCAGCAGCACCAGGCAAAGCCAACAATCCCCTATCTTGCTTGCACTGGCTGCAGGACATGCTAATCGTGAACCCCGAAGATCCAACGTATTAGACAGCATGTACTTAATCTGAAACCCTAACTGCATATCTGCTAGTTAATTTGGATCTAAAATTATCATATTATTACTTTGGTATTTTGTATAATCATTTTCTGTACAGCACAAAATCTATCATATTGGAAGTGCACAAGTATAAATGTATTTAACTTAACATCTAAGGAAAACTAAAATCAAATGTTTTCAAACTATAAATATCTTGTGATATTTTCCTTCTCAGAGAGATAAAAACTGCAACATAATTTTAGGGATTCCTTCTGGAGTTTTTGGATATTGTCATTATTGTTAGCTGTTCTACTAATGTTAATTACATCATTACATGATTTCCCATGGATAACAACTTGTAATTCCATCTACTTATTCTCTATAGAGGCAGAGGAACACAGTAGATTAGGAGGCTGTCAAGATGATAAAATGACATCGAATGCAAATTTGTATTTGTAATACAGCATGCAAGATTTGGAAATGCTACTTAGAAGCAGCAAACTAGCTTCAGGCACTAAATGTATGCTTCAGGCAGCGAATGTATGAAAAAATGCTAATACATTAGAATATCTGAAGCAACAACAACAAAAGATTCTATCTACGTTAAGAAGAGAATCTGTCAATAAATAAACTGAAGGATAAGGACAAGTATCAATATTAAAACACTCACCAGTTATAACTGGTATAACACCGTTTCTCTTGATGCAAAAGCTAACAAGTAATGATATAAAAGGTTAACTCATTAGTCCTTACTTTTAATTTTCCAGAACAAATTCCTAAGCCTTTCAGATACTTTTAATCTAAAAGCCAATTTTCTGCACATATTTATATTGATGGAACCTAACTAGTATCAGTGGGATTATACCAGTATGGATTAAAAGAGAATTTGGTCCTATTATCTTAATTCTGGTAAGTTGTTAGTTGTTGTACACAGCATATGACTAGTCAAGACTAAGTCCTCAGGATACAAATACATTGCTCTCTCAGTGGGCTGTGAGGCCATCTATTAACTGTAAAGCAATTTGAAACTGAACAGACCAGATCAATGCTAGACACTGTTATGAAAGTACTGCCTCTGCATATGATTTTAAAGCCAGCATCACTACTTTTTATTCCTAAAACACAAACACATATCTTTTTACCAGTTTAGGTATAAAAACTACTTCTATAAAACCAAAGCAATTTAATATTAAAAAGAGCAAGCTGAAATAAAGTTAGAATGTCCAGGTGTTAACAAAAATTATTTCTGCAGATCCATTATTTTAACAATGTTAAAAGCATTCATCCCTTTATTAACATGACATAACCCACACTCTGGGAAATGCTGTAGAGTTTTGACATGTTATCCCAATTATTTTTTTTTTGTATTGAAACTAGAAAGGGGGTTTGTTTTTTAATATTCTTATTAATATGGCAATGTGATTACTCTTATTTTAAGACAGCCTAAAACAGGACTGGACAAATTGTTACTGAAGGCTAAAAGCAGCCTACTACTGGCCAATGGCAGCAGGCCATCTTTGTAGATATCCAGGTTTATAATGTATATATTCCCATACTTACACTTTATTGTACCACATATCAATGTACAGGGGTTGCCCTGTGGATATGTGATAAGAGATGGCCAGGATGGGCTCTCCCTCTAGGGAGAAGGTATGGATTGTGTACTGCCACTTCATCGCATCATCTGACTAGGGGCTAGTTACTATCACTGCCATTGCTTCTATTTTTATAATTTTTATTTACCCTTTCTTTTGCCTTTTTTAATTTTACTATTATTTTCCAGAAAACAAATGTAGCTGTCACATAAGGATAGACTGATTTTTGAGAGGCTGAAATCTGTTATGCTCTAGGTTTCACGTTGCAAGAAATTTCAGAGGAGCAAGACCACAATCATCAACTTCTCAGAGGGCTGAGGCGTACTTACAACATTTAAATTTAGCCTAACAAAGCTAATATTTCTCCTGATGAGATGCAACATGGCAATGAAGATTCTTCATTTTCAGACCTCTCCAGTTTTCTCCTGAAAGTGCACATCCACTTAGATGTTTGTATACAGACTCCATATAGCAGACAAGAATTTTCTTGCCTCATTCTATTTTATGGACCACTTAACAAACCCATGATTACTTTTAGATCACTTAAATATCCATAGACAAACACAAGGCAAATACTAAGCAATAGACTCCTTCAAAGGTAGGTTAGAAATGAACCCAAATTCAGCTAGTTCAAGTTGACATCTTCAGTAGCTGCTCCTATTCCACCACCACCCCAAACACAATAGAAAGTTACAAAGGAAACTGGCATTACCAGCATACAGCTAACCTTTGTTAACAGACCAGTGTGTCATGCCTGGTGTGTCTAAATCCAGATTTATCAATTCTCCAGGTTGCTCCCTCAAAAAAGAGAAATAATTGCCACAGTGAGGATTCCATCTAGATTTAGCGATACTAAAAGCTCACCCTTTGGCAGCAATGATTTTGATGAGCTACCTCTCTACAACTGAGCCCCAGCACCAGCATACTGTCTTCTAGAGCTTTTGACACAGAAGCCAAAATAAACACTTTATTTTCCAAAATGTATTTGTTAAAATCCCAGTCTAACCCAGTATTTTAACATTTTGGAAAGTTTATGGTGACAAATGTAGGAAAACAATGTTGTTACAGTCATTCCTGCAATTAAATATGACTTACAGTATAATCCTGTCAACTTTTTCTTTTAAGAAAAAAAATTTCCTCCACTAAAAGCCAAAAGTAGCATTCCTAAGTCAGGGAACTGTATCTTATTTCCTTGCTAATCCATTACCCATTTTAACAATTGCTGAAGTCTGAACAAAAGATAGCAGTGTTAAAAAAAGAGAGCTAGAAATACATCAAAACAATTATCTTGGACTGTTTCAGAATGAGGTTTTAAAAAGACAACAACTTTACAGTTGTGTAGGCTGCACATCCAGAAGATATTAACATAGAAAGTCATAAAAATCCTTTCAACCCTGACCTTACCAGAGATCACAGACATAGCAAACTCCAGGTGTTACAACATTAAGCTAACCACCCCCCAAAACCCCCCAAACCCTCAACAACAAAAAACCCACAACACCAATACAGAAGTCTAAGCTTATTTCTCAAATGCTTTAGACTCCTTAAAAAAAACAAAACAAAACAAAACCCAAACACAAAACCCTTCTTAAATTGTTACTAAACTGTCAGTCCACACCACTGCCAGTTCGTACATATCATGTTTAGGATTAGCAGATTGCATTCCCATACACCGAGAAAGAACTAAAACAGAGAAAAGAAAATTCAGAGAAAATTCTGACAACTGGCAGTGTGCAATGATGGATCCCACTTAGAGAGTATTAATAAGTTCTATCAAGTATGTAGAAATCAACTGATTTATGGAATTCAGAGTTTAATGCTGCACATGAAATTTCTATTAAGAGAAAAATCCAGTGTTTTGATAAGATGTAAACCACCTTAAAATAAGGAAGCAATTATAACTACACTGCACATATGAGTGAGCATTATACAGTCATTCAATATTTTATTTTGTCACTTTCTTTATTGTAACATACAGCTATTGTACAACAAACTTTTTATGGCAGAAGAGTAGTTTTTGCTCACTTACAAGCATGTCACCAAAAGATGATGTTCACTTAGCTGATCTCCTCAGTAAAAATCCTATTTTTCTGTCTGGGTGAGCACATTATCCCAAAACTTCCTACTGTATCTACTTGGAAAGCAATCACAAATTGTTCTCCCTTGAACAACCTATTATTCCAAAACAAGGTCTCCTTGAACTGTAGTAACGAAACAAACATACCTGGAAGAAAACCAAGCTATTGTTACTAGTACATGGGTAAAATTCGTTCAGTCAATCACAATAAATTGTTCCCAGGTATGCGAATAAAATCTTGCTGCTTCCATCAGAATACATAAAATCATTGTTTTCAGCATACCCCTAGAAATTTAAATGAAAGGTAAGTGTTGATAAGCAATTATGAAGCAATTTTCCATTTGTATATTTTGTACCAAACTCCAGTGAAAGCCTAAAATTTGGTTCAGAAAAGATGGCAGATAAACAAACCACTTTAACATTTACTTCACTATCCTGTAAAGTGTCATACCAAAAAGAAAAAAGATTCTGCTTACTCAAAATTGGCTAAAATAATATTCACCTAAACCAAACAATAAATACTATATATGCAACAAGAATTATCTGTAATATTTATTGTGTTCTGAAGGCAATGTCTACCACAAGGCTCAGTAAAGATGGAATTGCACCTTGTATTTGGAAAACAAAACTACTTCTTCTAAATAAGCAGTCTGAGAGCTGGATCACTCTGTGAAACCTTCTACATTCACATTAACAGGAGCTCCAGTTATCTGCAGTCTTCTGCACAAATTGTAGGGTGTTGTATCATATTGTGGTTTTGTGTTTTTTGTTTTTTTTTTTTAAAAAGCCACTCTATCTACAATCCCAATTTTTTCAGATCATCACAGCTGCACTCAAGGCAGCATTGACATTTTTTTCAGACACTACTTAAAGTAGCAGATGCATGGTGGAGAGAAGAGCAGGTTACAAAATTTTCAGAACAACCAAAATAAGTTTCTGTTTCACAGTCAGGCCTAGAATAGAGCCAAACAGAATAGAGCTTAAGAACTCTAACTATCCATAACTATCCGACTCAACATACAGGGAACAGAAAAAATGAACACAACACTATTAAAACCAAATGGAGCAGCAGAAGAGGTTTGAGTATATAACTCAGTGGTTCTCTTAATTAAAGTTCTCAAACTATTTCAGTGAGTAATTCTTCATGAGGTTACTATAATCACATTAGATGTCAAAATGGCTGGCAGAAGCAAGTCAGATTTTTCTTTATAAGCGAACTTCAATAAAGCTCTCATTTCACCTTATTTAATTGCACAAATAAAGTATGCTCCTTTTACATCTCACAGAATCAGTAATGGAATTCTGCTTTTTTGTCATGCTATACAATCACCATAATTGTACAGCAAATATCCAAAAATTAACTGATCTAATAGCTCTGCCTTGGCAAATCAATAGGGTTTTGCACAGTACAAAGTAAACTAGTACATCACTCAAATACTTTTTTTTCCTTTGAGTCTAATGATCACATTTCAGTAACCAATGAACCAAACACAGCTCAATTAATTCCTTTACTGCATTAAGAAGTTATTCTTCTCTTGACATTCAGGCATAACTGCCATTAATATTAATGGGAGTTATGCATGTTTATCACAGTGACAACAAACTCTTTCAGATACACAGTATAGAGTCTGCAGGCAAGTGTGAAGATCCTTTGATAATGTACTGTACTTCCCTTCTCCAACACAGAAAAGCTGTATGCTTCAGAAGCTGAACTATTTAGTCACATCAGAGACAACTCTAAGTGGGGATAGTCATTGTAACTGCTAGAAACTACTTCTGTTTGCTTGTTTTAAACAGCTTACTACTTTAATTTGAGGGTCATACAGAAAAACACTGAAGAGGAGAATTTCTTTCTTACCTTTGAATGTGTTAAGCAAATGCAACTTGTAACTTTAAAGAACAGGAAACAATCATATAATGGGACAAAAGTTCCAGGTGGGTGGATCTGTAGTTCTGAGGAACAAATCAACAGTGCAATGTACCAACAGAATAAGGTCTTGGGGAAGAGGTGGAAGTGGCGTTGGGGGGAAGAAGCCACAACGGTCTACAATATGAAAAAAGCATTGCGTAGATCAAGATGTTATAATGTTCTACACACTAAAATAATGAAATTCACAAGTTTGACACTGAATTTAACTTGGCTAACAGACAAGCTTATCTGCAACTACCCCATTTTTAAAAAATCTGTAATTTATGCTGTCTTGTTCTGAATTTATTTCTTCAGTCTAGAATACTGGGCAGAGTAAAACAAAGTTATATAGAGGGTGAAAAACTGTGGCTTCAGATTTCTTGAATTTAAGTTTTCAGAATAAATTAAACCTAATAAGTTTTTAAATACTTCATAAATACTGTGATACTCATGTTCAATTTTAGTGCTACGGTTTGTATTATCTAAACTTAAGTTATTTTTAAAACACTGAATAGAAGACTGGATTCTTTCAACTACACGAGAAAAGTTTCTTTGAAAGACTGCCAAAAATACTTTTATAGCTGATATGTAGCTGACACATTAACTTGCTAAATGTTTGTGGAAGTACTAATGACTAAGCAAGGGATATCAAAGACAGTGAATAAAAGAACAAACAGCTGCCAGTACTTGGCATTCCATTCTGCTATCATAGCTAATATGATTGGCAAAGGAAGTTACACCTACTTTATAATAATAAAACTACATTTGGCAAAAACTTCTTAGATGGAAGTATTCCAGCACTCAATTTTCCGAAAAGTGTTGCATGATTCATTAGAAATATCAAAATAAAATATACTACTACTGTAACTGCAATACTGCAGAGAATTATAAAAATATAGCATCCAGATCAGCAGTCTGCTAAGATATATAATTAGTATTATTTTCACACTGATATACTTTTTACTATCATCACATTGTGACATGGTTGAAAGCATTCAGTTAAATACATATGAATGTCCAATTGACTTGGTGCTGAACATTTTACTGAAGAGTGTCTTTTTGGATACTATGATAGCATAAGAGTCCAATTTTAAATAACCCATTCTACATTAGTAATGATAGGAAATATTAAAAATTTCAGTTGACTATCCACTGAAAAAGCATGGAAATTAACATTTAAGAGCTACTTACAGCTTTGAAAATCCCCTGAAAGATCGTAAGTTGCATATAAAGCCAATAAAACTTGGAGTTTCTAACTTACTTTTACTATTGGTCTAATAATTATTCTACTATACTCAGTGTAAAATGGAACTCTACATGTTTATGATGATCAATATTTATCTTATGTTAATTCTTCCCCGGTATGTTAAACTTTAATATATCTTTGCTTATGCCTTCCATATTTAACAGATTTCAAGTACTGATTCTAAACTGTTACAGTAAGTGATTTTTTTTTAAAAATACTGGTTTCAGAATATGTAGAAAGTTGTTGCAAAACAGTTGATTACAGAATCATTATTATGCAATTATCATCATAAACCAGAAAATATTATGCAAAAATTGACCTTAAATCAGGGTTACCAAAGATATTGAATTAGTCAGATATAACTGGTTTAAGAGAGTAGGATAATGTAAGTACAAATGATATAAAATGACCACTCTCAAATAATAAAGGGAGTTTGTTTTCAGCAGGTAAACACATATACTAAAAATTATTCACATAAAAATCATATTTTTAAAATTAAACTTTTAAATTTTGAAAGTATTACTTTAAAAATCTGAAAACTGTAGTTTAATATGCTGTCACAAAGTTCACAAAATAATGCTTCCTTAAATCCTTCTTTGTGGAACTTATAATGCGAATGAGCATTTGGAAACACTGTCTTTAGTAGTTTTGTCTAACTTACAATATAAATAGAATCACAATATCATAAATATTTCAGTAAATGCACAAACTAAAATTCCCAGGGCAAAACATTGTTTCGTGTACTTAATTCTCAATACCTTCCTGTTAGGAAGCAAGAGTCTAGGGATCTATTACCCACAAAAGCACTATCGCCCCAATGTGCTTAATTAGCTTTTGATTAGGACCAGACAGGAGAGTAATAATGAGCTATGTATATTTATTCTACTTCAGTGTTTGTACCATGCATGTTTACTAATGTAAGAATTGATAAAATGATAATTCATATTCAAACACGAGGCACCAAAGGAAATGGGAGACAGCTTTACTCCTTGTTGAACACACCTAAGGAAACAAGTCAATCCCCCTTTTCATTAAGAAAAATGGCCAGGCTCCCTCTTGGATAAGGAAAAAGCATAGTGAGTTTACAGCAAAGGACTTGATTTGGTGTCTCTGGAAGACTTCGCAGGGTACACTAATAATGACTCACCTTCATGGAAAAAGTTGGCTAAGGGGAATCTGATGTGCAAGCTCTATGTGATGCAGTGAAGGATTGTCAGCAGCTCCCCATCACTCACCCTATCTTACTCCGATCTTAGCTGCACACTCCCATGTGCCTATTTCATGCCAGATCCAGCAAGAGCTTCCTGGGCTTCTCCCACAGAAGCAGCAACCACCTTATGGACATGTATTTACATAATACTGGTTCATAATACTGTGCCCAACAGCTGCCTGAACTTTGCTTTCCTGCTAGTTTTCACCTACACTTCACATGCCTTGTTTTCCAGCTTTATTCCAAAACTGCAGCACAGCATTATAAGCATTTTGGGTAGAAAGGCACATAATTTCAAGCGGCTGCTTTATAATGAGCATTCTAAAATAAAAGCCATGTTCACCTGCTCCACCAACTTCTTGACCACCATCCCATACCCTCAAAAATCAGAGTATTTCCCGAGGTAATTTCTTTAACTTTTAATTTTTTCTTAAAATTTGTCTTAAATAAACCAATAAAGATTTCACACCACACACTACCAAGTTTTCGTCTCTGCACTTAGGAAAGCTTTGGAAGTGTTTGCCTCCAAAACAGATACATAACAATTCATTACAGGATAAAAATTATGTTTCAGATCAAAAACTTAAAAAAGAGCAGAATCCTACTAGGGAAAACAATCAATCTCTCATTTAATTAAAGCTACTACAAATTTACATAGTTGATGAAGTAACGGCATGGAAAATATGCACAAAGAATTTTTAGCATAGCTATTGGAAACATGATCAAGTACCTCAAGTACCATTTCTTATAGAAAATGTCTGCTTCAGAGACTTACGGCTTTTTGCCTGCAGGTATTAACTGCCATCTATAAAAAACTTATAGGATACAATAGATTGACTACTGAAACACCATGTAGTGCAAACATGGGGAGCAAGAAAGAGTTCTTACATTTAAGAAAAGGGAAAATATGATATAGATAACTGAAGATGTGCAATGTGACCTCAATACCATGCAAGATTTTAGGCACTCTTCTTGAATAGTTGAATGAAACATAAAGGAGGTGAAAGTGGGGAAAATGCCACATGGACTTCTGAAGGGTAGATTATGCCAGACAAATCTGACATTTTTCTTTGATATTTAATATATCTGGACTTGACTGAAGTATTTGATTTAATGCTGTAGAGGAAACTATTAATGAAGCTGCAGAAATGGAAATTGCTAGTACACAAATCCCAGGAAAGTAATAGGCAGTGGTGCCTGGCAATGGGTTATGCTGAAATAGGGATCATCAGGCCTCAAGCAAGTTAACGCTGGAGCTCCTCCAGGATCAGCCCTCGGACAGATCTTATAAAACACTAATGACAGACAGCACAGAACAGTGCTAATGAGATTTGCTTACAAAGAAGCTCAATAAAGAGGAAAAGCAAAAAGCAGAAAACCTTACAGAGGAACCAAATTACTTCGAGAACTATTCAACTGTGAAAATGAAAAAAGTATGAAATGCTTTAGCATGAAATGCAAGGTCACATATTCAATGCACAGTAAGTTGCTTGGTTTTTTTTTTTTAATATAAAGATAGGGGCTTATTTGTTGGAGAAAGATCTGGACGTGATAATTGATCACAACCTGACTTAAACAACATGAGATGCCTTAAAAGACATTATTTTTTTAATTAAGAAAAAAACAAAAAGCATTTCCAATCTAGACAGTGAAACATTAAGTCCATTGTAAGAATCTTTGTTATGACCACAACCAGAATACCTTTTGCAGCCTGGTCACTGGTTTCAGAACAGAAAAATAAAAATTGAACAGAACAGTAAGATCATGAGAATGAAGAGAGTATAAAGGGATCCTAAAATAGTTCAGCTTTGTATAGCTTAATAAAACAAAGGATGACAAAGATTGTATACATTAGACTATACATCCTTCTATAATGAGATTACTAGCTCAGTGAATGAAGGCAGAGCAAGGGATGTTGTTTATCTTGACTTCAGCAAGGCTTTTGACAGTTTCTCTCGGAACATTCTCAAACGATGACGTATGGCTTACATAAATGGACAACGAAGTGGACTGAAAACCACCTGAACTGCTGGGCTCAAAGGGTTGCGATCAGCCCCGTAAATCCAGCTGGAAACCAGTCACTGGTGGTGTACCCCAGGGACTGATACTGAGGACAATACATCTTCATTAATGACCTAGATGATGGGACAGATTGCACCCTCAGCATACTTGCAGACAATACAGAACTGCGAGGAGTGGTTGATAGACCAGATGGTTGGGGGGGACTTTGACAGGCTGGAGAAATGGGCCAAAAGGAATCTCATGAAGTTCAACAATGGTAATTGGAAAGCCCTGCACCTGGGGAGGAATAACCCCATTCGCCAGGACAGGCTGGCTGGAAAGCAGTTTTGCAAAAAAAGACTTGAGGTCCTAGTGGACAAGAAGTCAAACATGACCCAGTAATGCACCCTTGCAAGAAAGATTACTAGTGGCATCCTGGGGCTGCATTAGGAAGAACACTGCCAGCAGGTCAAGGGAGGTGACTGCTCCCCTCTACTCAGTGGGACACACTGGACTGAGTCCAGTGAAGGGCCACTAAGATGATTAGGGCATTGGCACACCTGTCATGAGTAGAGGCTGAGAGAGCCAAGACTGTTAAGCCAGGAGAAGGTTCAGTGGAGGTCTTCCCAAGATGTATAAGTATATGATGTGAGGGAGCATGGAAGACACAGCCAAGCTCTTCACAGTGCTGCCCAGTGACAGGACAAGAGGCAATGGATACAAATCAAAATACAGGAAATTCCATTTAAGCACAAGGAAAACACTTTTTACTGTGAGGGTGGTGGAAAGCTGACACAGGTTCTCCAGAGAGGCTATGGAGACTCCATCCTTGGGAGATATTAAAAACCTGACAGTCCACAGCAACCTGCTTTAGCTGACCCTGCTTTGAGAAAGGGGGGTTGGACTGTGCAGTCTTTCCAACCTCAGCAATGCTGCAATTCTGCATTGAATTGTAAACACCAAAATGGCTACTTGGAGGAGATTCTTCACACAAACATGGAAGCAAATTACCCAGGAAAAACAGGACAGAAATTACAATATTATTTACTTTGGAACAGCTTTTCAGAAAAAGCAGAGGATGGTAGAAAACCAATCAGATGGTTTTTAGATGAAGCTGAAAAATTTGTGAAGGAGAGTACAAGACATAATTGCCTGTGGTATCTAGACAACTTCAGCTCTTTCTCTTCAAAGAGAAAGATAACTTCATACCTCACATCTGCAGCTACCATGAAATAATACATCACTGAATATGTACACAATTGAGCATTCATTATTTCAGTCTCCACAGATGTACAACAATCTTTTAGCAGCCCCAACTTTAGTGAATCCTGTCCTGTATTAAATGAAATATCATCTTCAGGCAATTACTAGTTTTACATTTAAATAGCATGCTAAGTTCTGTTTCTTTAAGCAAAATTAACCACAAAATTTTAACTAATTAATATTTCCCAAACAAAGAGCAAATCGTACATAGTCTGTGTCTCACATGACATCTTTGACATTCACAGAGAAAGACAGGATCTCAGTCTGACAACTTACAAAGCCTCCAGAAGCCAAATTACTTTTAAGTGCTGATACTAATATAATACTTAATATTAAGTAACTGTGACGGGGGTCACTAAAGTACCTTAGTCCTTACTTTTTTTACCTTAGAAATATTTTAACTAACATACCTTGCAAAGAATTACAATGGTTAATGACTTCTACCAGCTTCAAAGAAACCAAAACCAACCAAGTCCTCCCCCCAACCCCAACAACAACAACTCAAAAAAATGAACAAAACCCCCAAAACACCAAGGTCCAAAATTTCTATTCTATTTTAAATGTCTTCCTTTAGTATGATTTCTGCAACTAAAGAGAAAACTCTGAACTAATATGCAAGAGCTAAAAAATGTTAATTTTCAAACCTAAACCTGCAAAAGTTGAAACATTCAGAGCAGGCTATGTCACCTCTCCTTCTTGACCTCTTGGTCTCAAAATCTTTATATGCGAGAAGTCTATCTTTTGTTTTATCTATTTTCCTCCAAAGCAACTTCCATGCCCTCCCTACCAATCATGGCATATCACATAACTTCTGAGCAACTGATTTCATGGCAACAAGCAATAAAACATACTACTAAATAAACACTCAAAACCTACATCAATTGAGGTTTTATTTTATTTTTTATTTCTAGCAGATTACCAAGTTATCTATCTAGTGTATGACTGTAATAAAGGAGGTATCAAACAATTTATTGCATGGAATAGTAACTACTAGTCATTATAAAAAATGTTTCATGCACAAGAAAACAAATTTCTATGTACCACAATTTAAAACTCTATGTCTACTGAAATACATTCAAATATAGTAGTCTATCGAGTTATCCTGCCTTCTCATTTGGCAGTTTTAAACTGCTAGCACTAGATTTCCTCTCTTGTAAACAGCAGCTGTCCACACAATACACAAAACTGCATTGTAATTATTTTGAAATGGCAGGATTTTCTTACACATGACTTAAAAATTTGACCTATGCTGACATTCAACATATGCTCTTTGTTGGCTTTTAGAAGTTACCCTACTTCAAGCAGTGTAAATGGACCACTACAAAGTTAAGAATTTGCAGTTACTACTTTATCACAGTGCCCTCCTAGCAAGCTTTTACTATCCCCTGATCTTACAAAATGTAAACACCACACAAAAAAATCCCCCTTCCCAAGCCTCATAACACTTACGGATTCTGTTCCATCTCAGCCATAAACTACAAGTAACCATGAAATGCCTGCTGTGGCATTTCCATGCTTATTGTATCTGAATTTAAACTTTGATAAAACACTTCAAAAAAATGCTGAAGTATCTACCACAATATATGTTTCCAATGAGAATAAACGGATACTCTAGTTACAGATGATGTGTTATTTATTCTTGCTAAATCAGAGCAGTACTTCTGCCAAATACTTCATTTGATAACATCCTGCATGGAAATATGTCAAAAAAGCAAATATATAATAGATATAAGCCAAAACCAACTGCAAGTCAGAAAAAAAAGGACCTTGGGGAAAAAGAGCTATATTTAACTGCTAAGAAGCCATGGGACAACTATATTTCACTTGAAACGATAACACCAGAAACATCTTTTTTTGACAACTAACATTTAGAAACTGTCAGTTCATCTGACTAGCAATCTTTGATCTCTGTAACAATTCTTTGTAGCCATATTTTCAATCCTTAAAAGAAGGAAGCAACTTAATTTTTAAGAATTCTTTTCTTCACTAGAAATAGTTTCTGTCAGCATTTCTTCAGTGTGAATAAAGACTCATGAAAATTTTCAAGTCTACATGCCTAAATCACTGAAGTTAGGTATTAAATATACTGGCTTCCATGTTCAACAGTACTAGATAACTCCAACTTCTATTGATATTGATTACAGATAAAATATTGAATGTCTACTGTGAAAGCAAGGTGCTCAGTGGCTCTGAGTATTTCTGTGTGAACATTTAACAGGAAGAGAATATGAAATCTTTCATAAGAAGTTCCTGTTCTCATGTATGGTATAACCAATGCTCTTCTCCGACACAGCTGAAATTGGCTATATCAGTCTCCCATTTGCCAGCAGGATAGAGGATTTAAAGAAGTGGGATCACGAAACTTGATCCTCATTTAAATAGATTCAGGTTCTTCCCACTTCACTGTTAAAGAGTGGAGTCATAGGGGCATGCAAGAATCATTTTATACCCAAAATATATACAAAATTCCAAATACAACTTCAGATGTTTTCTCAGCTCTACAGAGGCCTGAATGGTTCAGAAGACAGTAGTCAAAAATGAAGACAGGAAGAAGGGTTAAACGGTAGAAATCTCCTTGTACACCAGTGTGGATGCTTAAAAAACCTACCAAACAAATAAAAAGCCCCAGATATGCAAGAATGCTACTTCAGCCACAATCCGGAAAGACCAAGAGAAAAGACAAGGGAAGCCAGGGAAGCACTAGCCAGCAGGCTGCCTATTTGTCAGATACCTGTTGCGCAGAAATGTGCATCTCCATGACTCCTCAGGCCTTTTCCTACACACGTCTTAAGTGGAATTTAGCAAAGATGTCCAGCACGAAGATTTCTGGGGTATGCCACCGAGCCTTATTCTTTTAAATTATAATAATCATTATTTCTGCAGAACAGGTGGTCAGTATTCTTCATAAAAAAATCACAAAACTACTCAAAAAAGTTCCTAAGGCAATTTGGCTACCATCTACTGTGAATCTAAATTCCTTTTTACTTAGTCAAAGAACTGAAATCAGCAAGCCCACTAAAAAACTGTACTTTAATAATTTTCTATGACATAAGGTAAATACAAGCAGAATTAATACTGAAAAACCATTTCTTCTTTAAGAATCTTCAGAGTTAGTTCCTATTCTGGCAAACGAACAGTGTTAAAACCACAGTGCCTCTTTTAGTAGCACTGTGGGCTCCCTACTCTTCACATTTTAATGTTTGGTGCAAAGTTAAGAGAGACATATGATCCTAGGCTCACTTCAGTTCCTTCTGCACTGCAAGTATATGAATAAGCTACTTCTTATCATCCATTCCGTGCACTTCTAACGTTTAAGACAAAAGTACTTAAAAACAAAATGAAGACATTAAATATAATGCACTTAATCACTTTGATCTGTAATATGGCCCTCCTAGAAGACAGCTTTCCTGTATGCATAAACAGGTATACCATTATTTTTTTAAATTGGGACATGAAATCATTTGTTTTGGAAAAATGGAAGAAATAAGATTTACCCTGACCTGTATGCAATGCTCTCAAATAATATGTAATTTTATTACTTTTTGAAAATGTTAGTTAAGAAACAAAATTGATAAAAAGCAAGTAAAAACTGCACGCCACTATCATAGTTTTTTACTGAATTACCAATAACACACACACTGAGAAAGATTGGTGTTGAAAAATTACTGCGTGCTAAAATGGATTTAGTACAAACCAGAATGCATAGTATAAAAGAAAATTGATCACTACTTAAGAGTGCTATAAATGAACACAGTGCTTTACAGATAAACATTAACAGGGTTCCTTCCCCTTAAGAGCGTATAATTGAACTCAAATGGGATACTCTGAATGACAATTAAGGTTTGTGAAAATGAGCAGAGGCATTATTATTGCAAAGATGAATATAGAAAGAAACAACAGAGACTTGCATACTCCCTGCTTGATTTCCTGCAAAACCTGTAATTCACACACTGCTATTGTTCTGATGGCTGTATGGATTTGTTCGAAGGAAAGACTACATACCTGTAATTTAAAAGGTGGCAATTGACTATTAGAACTATCAGATTTGATATTCCTTTTATTGATACAGAACACTTAAAGAAAAGATAAGAATTCTATAATTGATGTGGTTCACTGCTTAGAGTGTGACATTATTTTTCATCTCAGGACAAATGAACATAGCTGTAGCATGCATTTTGTTCAGCTTCTGGTTGTGGTGGAACAGACTGAAAGCTGTTTGACATAGCCAAGGAGATCAATATAGATGAGATGACAAATGACCACCAGCTGTGTAAAGTACAACACAAATGCAATACACAAAAACCAGAAGAGAAACAATCAGACATAAATGACATGAAGTAGGAAACTGAAAAAGTCTTTGTCAAAAGACAGTTTTAGTATAGTTCTCTCAAGGGTCCTGAGACTGTTCACAGATTAATTCACAGAATGGAGCTATATGTGAAAGTTTAAAAGTAACCCACAATAGGACAGCTGGGCATATTCCTCTATCGCTGGCAGCACTGTAAAATTAACATAATCACAAGCCAGGTGAGTGAGGTAATAGGCACTCTAAGAGACAAGCTAGGAACATTTTGATGCAGATGCTGCAGTTGAGAAAAATCGCACCAGATACTTTTTATAGCTTTAGTAACTTAAAAGTTACTCCCGATTCCAGCATCTATTCAGAATGCATCTGAGCACAAAGAATAGAGAAGATGATCAGAGACTTTCTGACAAATTACGTAAGAAGGGATAAATTCAAAGATTTCTTGAAGAGTTCCAATACTAGACTGGGAAGAAAACTTTGAGGGAGCAAATGGCCTGCTTGTTAATATGCATGATCACACCTAAAGAAAACCCCCAAAACATTGTAAGATATGAGAAAAGAAATGTAAAGCGTAGGTAAATGTAGAACCATCAAACCAACAAAGCAGGCCTGAGCGATGAAGTAGTCAAGTTGTTTGAGAAATACTCAAATAAAAGCTGGTTTGCGGTTGGTTTGCGGTTTGTTGGGGTTTTTTTTGACAAACAGAAAAACCACTTGAAATATTGAAAAAGCAACAGAAAATACTACTTCTTTTCTAGTCAAATGAATTTCATTTACAAGCTAATGTAAATTAGACAAGAGAGATGTATGAGTATCTGAAAATTTTTCAAACAATCAATAAATATAAAGTATTCTTAACCACACATTAAGATATTGAGTTTCAAACATTACTCTTTGGCACAAGGGGAAAACCACCTATTTTTAAATGTCCTCTTTTCTTGTTTGTGAGATCTGAGAAAAGGTGTCCACCCACATCTAACAATATCACAGCGTACAAGAACAATCCTACCACTGAAAAGAAAAAAGAACATTGCTGTGGGATCATCCAAAAATCTGCAGTGTTGTCATTTATGACACAGAAGGCAAAAATTAAGGTGAAAATTAGGTATACAGTTATAAAAGTTAATATACCTCTTGTTAATTGTTTATAGAACTTCACTAGACAAATTAACTTTTCCCCCTTAATATCAAAAAGAAAACTATTGCAAATTTCTTGGCCGAAAGTGGAAAATATATATGTATGAAGAGAACAAAAATTCATCAGTAGTTATCTTAGAGAGAAACTAAAACACAAATAGCATTCCATATTTCATCTGTCAGAACAAAGGAACATCTGAAAGGGGTGGCAAGGGAGAAACATAAACCCATAAGATTAGGCAGCTGATGTTTTTACAGTGCACCTTCATACGCATTTATTCTGTTACTGATAACTCATCTGTTTCTGCAAGTGCTTCTGGTTTTGCAACTAGGAATTCAACACCATGAGATGCATATTTAACTATATAGATGGGCAAAATAAATCTGTAAAGCAGAAGCAAATCTGCATTATTGAAACATGAGACTACAAGTAAGAGTAATGCTCTCAACTTTTGCAATATCATAACATTCAGTACAGCATCTATGCATCAAATCTCATTAGTGCTGTTGCTTTAAGCCTTTTCATCTAAAGTAGATCCTGAAATAATACAAAACTTGAGGAAAAGCTGGAGTGCTATTTTAATAGGATTTTCAGTAACCCAGATTATACATAACAGAAAGTAGACGTTACAAGAAGGGGCTCAGAGGTGCCAATGTACCAGTACTATTATTCATTTACTTGAGAGGAAAACAAATTTTTTGGTCTATGATTCCAGATTGTCTAATCTCACCATAGAATTTCAACCATAACCTGAAATAATTCCTTCAATGTACAACTGCAACGTACCTTTTAAAAAAAAAAAAAGATTGAAGCAGGTAAGAACAATTTGTTCTTTTGGTAAAATGCAGTGGCAGGCTGGTAGAAATTTAACCATTTGGGGATTAAAAACTAGTTAATACATAACAGAAAGCAGTGCTGGCATTTGCAATGTTTTTATACTCTATCGCTGTTTCTTTTTGAAAATAAAACTTGAAATGTGAGCAGGTTTTCACTGAGTTTTACACACAATAATTGAACAGAAGACAATACTTTTGCTAGAAGCAAATCACTGGACAAAGAAGTGCATTGAAATTAACCACTGAGAACAATATATGTATTTAGAGGGATGTGCATTGAAAATGTCATTTCCTTATGCTATTTAAACATGTAATAAAAGCAGGCTAAACATTCCAGCTTCATTCATAGAATTCGTTTTACAACACGTTACATAAAGTGAATCTAAATCTATCTCTTAATTGTAGCAGCTGCAAAATTAGTGAAAGCTCTTCCTTTACTTATTATAGGACTGCCCTCATGTTCATAAATACTGGCTTCAAGTGACAGTTATATTACGCAAAATTCTCAGTTGTAAGAATCCTGATAGAAGCCTCACTGTTTTTATTGGGTAATAAAATGCAAGTCACTCTAGTGGAATTTTTAGAAGAAATTTCTTTAATATGTCATTACCATTACCTCATAAACTAAATTGTTGATTTGAAGAGGGTACCAGCAAAACTGTACACATTTCGTGCTGGACAATTTACACCTAAGAATGCAGAAATAAGGCTGACTAATAAATTAATAAATATTTTTTAACCTAAGATATTTCAGAAAATAATATTCCAAATTGAAAGGCAAAAATAACAGAAGCAAAAGTAATTTTATCATGAAAACTTAAAGACATTGATGCCAGAAAATGATGATTGTTTCTAAACCTGAGAACACACAATGGAAGAAACCTAGTATCAGTTCATTAATATTACTCTGTGAGGTTATGCAAATAGAAATAAGCAGAGTGTAATGAGAGTCCAAGATAGTGGAAAAAAGCTGGAATCTAAACAGCCTCCTGCAAAGTTTAGATCAGCTTCACAATTTTTTCCAATTGCATCATACCCAGAAGAATTCTTGCAAGAGTAAGTGGCAGCTGGAGAGTCCTTGCCTGCTCCAGGTAAGCTCCCGAGACATTGGGGAATGTACAATGAAGTATTTATAAATTCACTGGAATCATGATGGACTCTGAACTATGCTTGCCGTAAGTATAGCTCTGAAAGAAATCCAATACTCCTATGGTTTAAAACTGGGATGTTACTTAACACAAGGATCTCACTCTGACATTTTGAATACGAAAAGTATAGCACATCCATTTCAATTCAAGAACAATTTTCTCAATATAAGAATAGTCTTTTAAAATAGCTACACAAATATCCATATCTACATTTCATTGGAAGTAAATAATCTTAAAAATTAAATCAATGCAGAGCATTTTAATCTCTTAGCAACTGGATTTGTATACTATTCAGAAAATTGGTATTTGAATCTCAAAAAACAAATTATTTTGTTATTTTCTCCCCAAAACATATCAGTCATACTTTTATCTGTATGATGCACATACACACAAAGAAGGCCAGAAGCTCCATTTGGACTTCTAACTTCCAATTTTTGAAACACCTCCAATACTTCTTAAATGATTTACTGAATGTAAGAGTCCACTCAATATATTCAGTTTGATATATCACTTATTATATGTATTTACTTGTTTTATGCTGGTTGTGAATCATTAAAAGAGAGTCTTTATTCCTGTTTATGTGCAGCTCTTAGTTTCTACTGTGGCTATTTTAGTATACTGTGTCATGGCCATGATAGCTTAATGATTTTAAATCATTTTCCCAGCTGGATGCCACAGACTTTTCACCTTCCTCATAAAAAAAAGTGTATTGCATACCCATTTAATGCACACTGGTAAACATGCATTAAATCTGGAAGTCTTCCTCTATTTTTCAGTATTAATACTGAGTTTAATATATGGAAAAAATATTCTCTGAATAACTACGTGATTCCTGAAAACAAAGATAAAACCAAAATAGCTTAAAGGTGATAGAGACAGTGTTCCATTCCAAGTATATCTTAACATTTTTATGGCCCAGATCCCACCATTTTGCAATTCTTGCCACTAATACAGCTGGTTACGGTAACTTAAAATATTTTTCCATCTTGCAATTAAGAAACTATTAAATATTGGGACACGTTAATAACTCTCTCTCATTACCACATTAGAAATCATTATTGTCACCACACAGTATAATGTAATGCTGGATTAATATAGTGGAAAATTGCTAATCATATAATAACATTTCAATGTTTTTACTACATTAGCAAAACTGATTAAGAATAAAGTGCAAATAATAAATAAGACACAATTTTACAAGCAAGGAGAAAATTACAAGCAAAATGACAGCACTGAGAATGCTGCTATACCCGATAATATAAACATCAATTATGTTATGCTTCTGGCTAGAATTTAAAATACTTCGGAGTTGCTGATACCCAGCACTTCTGGAAATCAGATCTACTCTTCTATATCTTAAATAAAACTAAAAATCATTATGGTCTTTTCTGATTGCAATGGAATTTGCAACCAAATGGGAATTATTTTAATGGTTGGAAACCATCTACAATTTTAAATTCTGTTAAATTGTACACATTTTTAAGCACTACATTATAGTAAGAAAGCTAGCAGATAATTTCAAGTTTCGGCTAAAAAAAACCCTGTATAATTTTAATAATCCCCTGTAGCATATTTAGATATTACACTTCTGACTTACTATGCATGAAATGGAAAATACCAACAGGATTCAATTTCTGTTAATACCCAAGTAGTTTTTTCTAAGGACTTTCAAGCATCCACAAACAGTAATTTTAATTTAAAACATCCTTATTGTAGCATACAAGTTCCAAAAAGCATGATGAAATATGAGATTACAATACAAAAGCCTATACCTTTTATCAAGCTTCATTTTGCATACTCTTACAAAATATGAGAGAATTATTATAAATGAATTCACTAGTTTTTAAATATTCTAAACAGCGCATGTCACTTCAAAACCAGTTAACAGCATATAATCAGATGCATCTGTAATTTCTTTTAACATAAAGAATGCCAAACAGAATTGTAACACAACTTTTACTAATTCTAGCAAGTCTACTGTAATTCAGTTTACAGACTTGCAAAATGAGTTTGAACTAATCCGAATTAAGTATAACTAATCTGACTTAATTATAAACATAATTTTAACAAATATTTAAAGATAATCACAGCATGCTGCTTTAGACCTTTATTCATTTCAGTAAAGATAGTTTTAAAGTATTGAAAAGAAGAAAACATTGCAAAATGTTTTCTTTTCTAACTCACAGACAATAATACTAAGTTAATGAAAGTGAAATTTTGATATCCCCTTGCTTACAGAGCTTCTCTGCTAGATTGATAATAAATTACAGTACAAATGAGGTATGTTTCCACTTACAGTACTATACCAAACTTCACTATGCACCTCAGTCTCAGAGTCCAGACAAGTTTTTGGCACTCAGTTACCATCAGAAGTTAACTCAAGTTCCATAGAATGCCAATATCCATTGCATATTGCTCCCCATTGTTAAAGAACCCTCTCTTCTCACTTGGTTTTAAATTAGAGAAGAAAGTGGATCATGAATGCAGTAGACTGGGAGTTTCATTTAATTCCATTTAAGACTTCTCATTAAAAAAGTACTGTCTCCCTGAAACCAAGGCATAGTGCAGAAAGGTATCTTTATTTGACAAGACTTTTGTCAGGAAGATTGCCTATGATGAAAATGCATTTCCTCATCAGAGACACAGACCTGAGCACACCCAAGACTTTTGTTGCAGATCACCTAGCTAGGGTGCTGAGAAATGGCAAAGCACATTCTGAATACAGGTTTTCTGCATCCCAGTGACTGCATGGACTACTTCAGTATTCCTGGGATTGACTATTGCTTATACTTGTATCAATTTCTTTCTTACTCTGTCAAATTTGGCTCAGTTAGTAAAGGCTCTTGAAAAAGTTAAAGATTTCAAGAGCCAAGTGTTTCACAGGAAGGAAAGAGTATTTGCTGACAAAAGCATAGCTGAGAGCATGAACAGTCACAAAATATCAGTGAAACTTCATTTTATGACAGAGGAAAAGAAAAAGTTTCCCTATATTTTCTTCCTCAAATCCATAGAGATACCAGTCTTCCTCTAGTAAATAGCAACACTAGGTACTTCAAAGTCTGAATATATTTATGACTCTTGCACCCATGTCAGATACTACTAAGTTTAATACTGATAGAAAACCCTGAGGAATACAGAGGGAGGAGTAACAGGAAGACAATTCTCTGAAGAATCAAACCCTGTATTTGTCAGTTCCTAGCTTCCAACTCTGAAGTTCCATTCTTGTAATGCTTAAATTAACGAGATTGAAATACATAAAAAGTTACCTAAAAATGCCTAAAAAGGGCTTCTGAAGTAAACCTAATTTCAAATTTCATTGCTATTAGGACATGATATTTAAAATTTTATCTTCCAGTTCATTTTCAGAATGAGATATTTAAATACTCATCTATCCTGCATTTCACTTTCATCACCATGCTCACTCAACTCTTATTCAAGAAAAAAACCCCTAAAGCCACAAAACTGAAAAAGCTTGCCCTGACATTCATCATGTTAAGTTATATTACTAGCAGAAGTGCAGTATCTGCTGACTAGGACACATTACTTCCTTCATGAAAGACTGGAGTAACGAAATTAAATCAGTAGCTGACCAAGGTGGCTTGTATTTTGGCATAGGGTTTTACAGTTTATGGATTTTTATCTCAAGTACAACCTCAAAACAATGTTTTTGTGAAGAATGAGGTAATACTTCCTGAAATTCACAGGAACAAGGGAAGACTTGATAGCAGGTGCATAACAACTCATTTATTTTTACAACACATATTTGTAAACCAATCATTTTCTATTTATTCAGATAAAAACAACTACTTAAAGTATTGACATAATAAAATTCCTTGCATCCTGAAAAATAATTTTCCTTTTTTATTATATTGGTCCAAGTGGCAATTGAAGAGGTTATGCAGATGCTGATTTGCTGTAATTCAAAAACATTGCCTCAAATCCAGCTTACCTATATAATCTCCAAAACATCACTGATTTTAAATTAGAGGTTTAACAGATCCCTAAATGATTTTGTCATACAGAAGATTGGGTTTTCAACTTATTCACACAGAGAAAATATAACACAAAAAGCCCCGACTCGGAACAGGCATTAAAGGCCTGAGTTTACCAACAAAAGCAAAGGTATCCTAGCTGGAAACCTCACCTTAATTGTGTGGTGTCTAGGTAATGCACCACATTGCCATATACAAGATCAGTCACAGATGTGGAACTGTTACAACACCTAGACACAGCACACTAGACTGAGAAGAGCAAGTAGGTCCACACTGAAAATCTGTTACATGTGTTCTCAAGATGTTTTACTGTATTTCCTATTAAAGAAACACCAACAGTTTTGAAAGTGAAGATAGCAATAGATTTGAATAAAAACATGCAACTGTTTTGTTCCATTACCTAAGAAACCTTAACCTATGAGTACAGGCAAGTAAAGCTGCTACTATGATTAAATAATTATGCTCTCGTATCACAAATTATGTCAGTCAATGTTGTTATGCCTGCTTAAGTAAGGAGAATGTCAAGCCCAGGCACGTTTTTGAGAAATTTTGCAGTATTGTGGACCAATTCCACCTGTATATCTTTTTATTCCTCTCTAAGAAGTTACTGGAAGTCTTTGAAAGAGATGTTACTTCTACAGTAAAAGCTCACTTTTCTCATCTAGTACTTCCCCTGTGTCGTGGTTTAACCCCAGCCAGCAACTAAGCACCACGCAGCCGCTCACTCACCCCCCCCCCCCCCATCCAGTGGGATGGGGGAGAAAAATCAGGAAAAGAAGTAAAACTCCTGGGTTGAGATAAGAACGATTTAATAGAACAGAAAAGAAGAAACTAATAATGATAATGATAACACTAATAAAATGACAACAGTAGTAATAAAAAGATTGAAATGTACAAATGATGTGCCATGCAATTGCTCACCACCTGCCAACCGACACCCAGCCAGTCCCCGAGCGGCGAATCCCTGCCCCCCACTTCCCAGTTCCTAAACGAGACGGGACGTCACATGGTATGGAATACCCTGTTGGCCAGCTTGGGTCAGGTGCTCTGGCTCTGTCCTGTGCCAACTTCTTGTGCCCCTCCAGCTTTCTTGCTGGCTGGGCATGAGAAGCTGAAAATTCCTTGACTTTAGTCTAAACATTACTTAGCAACAACTGAAAACATCAGTGTTATCAACATTCTTCACATACTGAACTCAAAACATAGCACTGTACCAGCTACTAGGAAGACAGTTAACTCTATCCCAGCTGAAACCAGCACACCCACCATCACCTTGATCAGAAATTGAGGGATGCACATGCAACTTGATTTACTGAAAGACATGTACAGAATGAGACTAAAAAAGGTCAAAGAGAAAGTAGGTAAAATACAACTGCCTGACAACATTCTACCAAAGACACTCCACTTCCCCAGGGACAACTATTTTTACCTTCTAGCCCAACTACAGAGCTAAATATTTCTAAAGGTACCAAAAAAAAAAAAAAAAAAAAAAAATCTTCATTTTCCCCTCAGTTGTCTTCCACAGTCTTGTCTGAACTCTTAACTATGTTTATCTTGCTTTACGCTTAAATCTGTTGTTATTTTACTCCACAGAAAGCAAGAAATGAAATGGCAATTATCATAAATAGTTACTGAAAAGGCATGAACATTCATGAAAGTGGAAGAGTAAAAAAAGATCATAGAAGTCTGGAATTCAAAACAGCATGATAAAAACAGTTGAAACAAATGCAAAGGTATAATAATGGGTTATCATTTTTCATAGAATCATTTAGGTTGGAAAAGACCTTTAAGATCATCCAGTTCAACCATTAACCTAGCACTGCCAAGTCCACCACTAAACTATGTCCCTAAGTGCCACATCTACATGTCTTTTAAATACCTCCAGGGATGGTGACTCCACCACTTCCCTGGGCAGCCTGTTCCAATGCTTGACAATCCTTTCGGTGAAGAAATTTTTCCTAATAACCAATCTAAACTTACCCTGGTACAATGTGAGGCCATTTCCTCTTGTCCTATCACTTGTTACTTGGAAGGAGACACCAACATGCACCTCCTTACAACCTCCTTTCAGGTAGTTGTAGACAGCGATAGGGTCTCCCCTCAGCCTCCTTTTTTCTCCAGGCTAAACAACCCCAGCTCCCTCAGCTGCTCCTCATAAGACTCGTTCTCCAGACCCTTCACCAGCTTCACTGCCCTTCTCTGGCCATGCTCCAGCAATTCAATGTCTGTCTTGTAGTGAGGGGTCCAAAACTGAACACAGTACTCGAGGTGTGGCCTCACCAGTGCTGAGTACAGGGGGACGATCACTTCCCTGCTCCTGCTGACCACACTATTTCTGATACAAGCCAGGATGCCATTGGCCTTCTTGGCCACCTGGGCACACTGCTGGCTCATATTCTGCTGGCTGTCAACCAGCACCCCCAGGTCCTTTTCTGCCAGGCAGCTTTCTGGCCACTCTTCCCCAAGCCTGTAGCATTGCATGGGATTGTTGTGACCCAAATGCAGGAGGTAGCACTTAGCTTTGTTGAACCTCATACAATTGGCCTCAGCCCATCAATCCAGACTGTCCAGATCCCTCTGTAGAGCCTTCCTACCCTCGAGCAGATCAACAGTCTCACCCAGCTTACTGTTGTCTCCAAACTTACTGAGCATGCACTCAATCCCCTCGTCCAGATCATTGATAAAGATATTAAACAGAACTGGCCCCAATACTGAGCCCTGGGGAACACCACTTGTGACCAGCCACCAACTGGATTTAACTCCATTCACCACAACTTTGGGCTCAGCCATGCAGCCAGTTTTTTACCCAGCAAAGAGTACACCCATCCAAGTCATGAACAGCCAGTTTCTCCAGGAGAATGCTGTCCGAAACAGTGTCAAAAGCTTTATTAAAGTCTAGGTAGATAACTTCCACAGCCTTTCCCTCATCCACTAAGTGGGTCACCTTGTCATAGAAGGAGATCAGATTAGTAAAGCAGGACCCGCCTTTCATAAAGCCATGCTGACTGGGCCTGATCACCTGGTTGTCCTGTACATGCCATGTGATGGCACTCAAGATGATCTGCTCCATAACCTTCCCCAGCACTGAGGTCAGACTGACAGGCCTGTAGTTCCCCGGATCCTCCTTCCAGCCCTTCTTGTAGATGGGCATCACATTTGCTAACTTCCAGTCAATGGGGACCCCCCTGGTTAGCCAGGACTGCTGGTAAATGATTGAAAGTGGCTTGTTGAGCACTTCCACCAGCTCCCTCAGTACCCTTGGGTGGATCCCATCTGGCCCCATAGACTTCTGTGTGTCTAAGTGGTGTAGCAGGTCGCTATTTCCCCTTGGATTATGGGGGCTTCCTTCTGCTCCCTGTCTCTGTCTTCCAGCTCAGGGAGCTGGATACCTGGACAACAGCTGGTCTTACTATTAAAGACTGAGGCAAAGAAGGTGTTAAGTACCTCAGCCTTTTCCCCATCGTTTATCACTATGTTTCCCCCCAGATCCAGTAAAGGATGGAGATTCTCCTTAGCATCAGAAGGCAGTAACATCTGAGGTCACTAATTTCCCTTGCAAGAAAACTTCTGTAGGCTGATCATCAGGAGAAAAATCTAGGCCACATTCAGAAATGATATAAAATGCTCATAAAATATATTGCTTTACATTGACTTGACTCAGTTGTCCTCTGTTAGAATGTGTAAGTTAGAGATCATACCTATAAATTACCTTCTTCTATCTCCAAATTTGACTATTTCCTTCCAGATTTTGCGGCTGTTATTTTTAATAGCTCCTCTGTTTCTGAAGAGGACAGCCGTTGTGAGAGAGATGTTTACTGCTAAAGGAGACACAGTCCCCTAGGTAGTCCGGTCAGCTTTCATATTTAGTACCATGCTCTGGAGCCAGTTTCAGTATGTAATGGAGAGCAACTGTATTTTAGAACTGAAGCTTTCAGCTCAACCGTTGCCGTATTCTGGACCAGATAGCATTATTTTAAGGCTTAGGTATTTTCCATGATTTTTCTATGATTGTTAGAGTAAACGAGCATGCAAGCCTCAAAGGTAAGATCTGCACCTGTCAGAATAACAGCACAGACTTGTAATCAATAAAAAGCAACTTCTAAAGCTCTCTCCTAAACTGAAGACAATCCTAAGCCCCACATCATTTTTAATGAAATCCAATATCTTAAGCACTAACTTCTAGCAAATGTTTCATCTTTCCATTGGTATCACTTCTACACTAAGTTCAGTCCTGATATATTGCTTTTCATTTATGTTCAGATTTCTCAGCAACTTATAGATGATGCTCCTTGCACTGACTTAAAGGAAACATACAATTATTTCATGTCTGCATACTGGCAACATTTGATAACCCCCTGGGGTTTCATGTAAATTCTAACTACCATGGAAAAGAAAACAGAGGTCTGGAAGACTCCGTACAAGACAGCTCATGGAACAAAGATGTCAGTTCCTGTAATATGTAGTTACCAAACAGTTTGGTATCACTGCTAATGAGAGTAGCAGCAACATTTGGATCTCTGAGCTGTGAGCCAAATAAATAACAAACATGACTGTGGAAAGGCTGTCTCCATCTCTTCTTTTCTTACTCCTCTGATTACACCCCTAATATTAGTTCTGTTAAAATGAATGCTTACCCACATCCAAAGCAACCTAACGGAAGAGCCAAGCGAAGTAGATCCACAACAATGGCAGAAGATGGGCATTTTTTTGAATTGTCCTTCAATCTGTTTCTGAAACAAATTCCTCATAACTGAAAAGCTATCGTACAAAGAGAAAGATACAGAAGCATCAAGTGCTTTTCTTTTTAATAGTCCTTTAAATTTAAATTATATTTTTTAATTGTATGTTATCAAAAATTGGCACTGCTGGTGTCCTTAAAAGAGATGCAGATGACTACAATTCAAGCATGATCCTACAGGACAGGTTGGACCCTATGTCTTACCACAACACTCCCCAAAATACTCCAAAACCAAAGCAATAAAGCAACGGTTTTGGAATTAATTGTAAGGTACTCCTCCCATGAGGACAGTGGGTCATGACACTTGGCAGAGAAAGCAGCACCTGACAAATTCCGCATTAATGAAATACCAAGTACTATTCAAAGAGCCATCAGCTCTTCCTAAGCAGACTGTCAAAATAAAAAGGAAAGCTTCTAGTATATGACATCCTTCCACTGCACTCTGAGTCCCCTCTGTTAGAAGAGGAGGGATATTTCTACTTTCCTAACAATAACGTGGAGCAGCTCCCTTGGAAAGAGATGCTCCCTTCCTAAGTTCCAAATAGGGAAAACAGAAAGGAAAAACAACAAGAAAGCTGGAGAACAAGGGAAGACTACAGACTCCCAAGAGGTACAGTGAGTTTGTATTAGAGAACAAATCCAAAGCAAACACTTGCAGAGATGTAGGGGTGAAGAGGAAATTACACGGACTTTGTCTAGTCTCAGAAGCCATTTGAAGTTCCCAAACTGGCAAGCAAAACCATTAAAAAAGCCCTATAAAAATGGAACAGGGTGGGATTTGTTTTTAAACTTTTTTTTTAATCTGCTTCACCCATATCATTTTAAATCATAGCTTTAGAACTGGGAACATTTGGCGTCTTTCAAAAGCTCACAAAAAAAGTCAAGGAAGGGGATTGTGGAAAGCGGAAAAGGTTAATTTCTTGTTAAGTCAGACACACCATAAAAGAGTAGTTCAACTTCAGTGGTCAGACAGCAGTTCAGAGCATGAGCTAGAAACAAAGTTTTTATGTCTTTGGTTGAACAGATGATTTATTTTATGGTAGTCAAACCCCTGCTTTCAGCTGTCTAAAAGCATCCTAAAGACTAGACACTTCTCATGATGCTAGTAAAATGAAAAAAATCTGACAAGAACACAGGTCAGATGATGGTCAAATTCTTCCCCTCCTTCTACACCTTCTGGAAAAGATGAAAGAATAATTAAAACTCACCTTGATAGGACTAACAAAATAGTTCATCAATATGTTTCAAAGAATGGATGGGAAAAATGAGAAGTTCTAAAAGAATAACCAAGAACCCCAAATGCCATCTCACTCAGTCATGTTGCAGTTAAAAAATAATTATCTGATACATGTTCTTTCTTGCTTGACTTGGAACATACTCAACTACTCTACCTCAATATTTTTAATAAAGCATGCCATGTAATTGTCTATTTTGTAAGTGAAGCTGCTTTGGAATTTAATTATTAATATTTAAATTGATTCTAAAATTTAACTTGCCCAGGATATTTAACAAAAGGAAACCTGCATATCAAGCCTGTGCTGCCTCACTAATTGCTGCATCCAGCTTCTTTTATTTGTAAAAAATATTAGAGCTATTGACATAGGGGTCTCTTGACAGGTAGCTTCATATGACCAGGTCAGTTACCTTTTCTTTTAAGTACCTTAGTTCTCAGGATCTTTGAACCTTTGAACTGTATGTCAGAGTTAAATAAAATAGCATCAAAAATCTGTCATACACAGAAGCCCACTTTTTTTTATTAGCATATATATTCTGTATGTGTACAGCTCAGACTTTAAAACAGAAACATGCTTTATTTTTAGCAGGGCAGCTTTGAGTCATCTAGTCTAAAATTCTAGCCCAGTTAGATTGTCACAGAAAATCACACTTGATCTACTTCACAGCAGTATTCCCAGCATAAAGCCCAAATTTACATTATGTATGTAAATTTAAAAACTGTCATTGCTACAGTTTTTTAAATCATGTTAGTTCTTCTGAAAAAATTATATTTGTCATACCTAAAGCCATTATCCATCCATACCAGAAATAGGGTAGGAGAAAGAGAATATTTTCTTTTCATTCCTGCCAACTTGCCCTTATTTTGTGATCCACCAGACCTGGCTCTTGCTACATCACGCTCTGGATCCTAAAGCATGCTTAGTAGCCAAACAAGTCATGCAGTTTCTTACAGGGCTACTGCAAAGCATTTGAAAAGTAGATATATCTTCATCAATAGCGATGGCAAAACTTGATAAATTGCCCAGTTTAGAAGGTCAAGGACTAGCTTGTAATAAAATTAAAAAAATAAAAAGAATTTTTTCATTAAAAATGGTTCTGAAGAAACAATGTAACTAAATATGCAAATACTTGGACAAATGCTTATTTGAGAATAATTCCTTTGCCTTTGGTGGATGTGCTTTTCCTCAATTTCATATATTAAGACTCCCTCAAAAGAATGAGTCCCACTTCCTTTTGCTCTCCAGAACTGGTTCCTTCTGAAAAGGGAACAGAATGTGAAGCTGTCAGAAACGAGCTTTCAGTTCCATGACTACAAAACATCACAAAGACCTGTCTCCTATGGCCAACTAACATTGGACAAGAGAAAACACAAAAAAAATTCAAAACAATTTTGAAAAACAGATTTTTAACATATTCTAAAGCATATAACTGTCTAAAAAAATTCAATTAATGATATAATTCAGTTTAGTGTTAAGGTATAATTGTAACCTAAGTGTATTCCTGCAGTGCTAACTTCTGTGTATTTTGAATATTTCAATTCAATCAAGTTTTGAAAATAATATTTGAAAAACTTCACAGTGAGTTAAATAGGCAATCCCTAAACTTCTAGACTTGGTTTAATCAGATACATTATCATTTTATCTCATTTATAAAAAAAGGGGGATTGTTATAAGCAGCAGTATTTAGCAACTTTTCACAGCAATTTTAAAAGGTAATACATATCACCATGTTATCAAGATATCTGCATTTCACTTATGACAACCGTTCATAAAATTAATTTGTGGATCCAAATTCTTCAGTTACTGTAATTAGACTAATGGTGAATTTTGGACTACCTTGCAATTATTATTAGCTATATCCATAAACTGAAGATCCAATAATCTGAGATCAAATTCCCTTTCACAATAGGGTAGGGGCCTTTACAGACGTAACTGGACACCACTGATAATGATCCAGACAGATTTCTGTAATGTGTATCCTCTACACAGGAAGAGCTAATTTTCTGGGCTCTCATATAGGCGTAGAGCTCTGACTTACGAGCAGGAACAGATTTCCATAGAAGACCTTAGTGGTATTTAACCAGCAGACTACCGATCCCTTTCCCAGGAACCCTTGCCCTCACTGCAGGAAAAATTCAGTTGCTCGTGACATATCTACTGAGCTACTGCAGCTGACAGCCTGGTAAATTAAAATAAACCAGTACCTATTTTCTCTTAGTATTCAGCCTGCAGGTTGCAGCAATTCAGCAGCTGTTACAGAATAAGCTGACCCACCTTGAGATCATAGGTGAGAACCGCTGAGGCCGCACAAAAGTTAGCTTTTTTGATCAATCACACCCACTGTAGTCTCAACCTGTATACAAAGCATTTTAAAAACTTGAACAATGAATAATAACACTATTAAACATTTATGTCAACAAGTTTCCTCCTTTGTTTAATAACCATCTACTGTACACTACGGAATTAATCTACAGTCATGCAGAATTTCTTCCACATAAGATGCATGAAAAAGGCAGAAAATCCCAGCTCATCTCAGAGTCCAAGTGAGCTCTGGAATGTTGCCTTAAAAAAAAAAATTCTTTTATTTATTTATTTTATTTACAAACTAAGAATATGAGATCACTGTGATTTCAGGTTGTATTTTTAAAAGACAAACCAACCAGCTTAATTTATCTTACAGCACATTTGTACCATTATAATGACAGGGAAAGAAGGACTTATGTTCTTAGGGTTTACAGATATATCTCAATGCATTAATGCTACCATTGAAAGCCTAAGAGTAAATGAAGTTCTTGAATTAATTCATTTATTTGTCAGACTGCAACATCATGAAGAAACTCAGTATAACTGGGCATAGTAATTTCACTTTACTAGGTTATCTAAAATTACCTTTTCTTACACAGACTAGTATGTAATATAAAGTATATCTTTCATTAGTAAATACTACTCAATTCTAAAATGCACGCATGTAACTCCTAAAGATGTCTTAGTAAATCAGAGTGGTCTTCTCCTTAGAAAAATGGAAAATACAAAACCCTGTGTAGAAGCAAACAAGTTTACTTATTTTGTTTCCTAGGGCAAATGTATAGTGATTTGGGAAAAATTAATGCAAAAATACTTGAAACATTGTTCAGTTAGTCCTGATACTGTGGCAGGTGTGAGGATAGGGAAAGAGTCTAAGGTAGATATTGTGAATAGCTAGGGAAAGCATGCAGAATCTAGCTATTAGGCCTACAGGACCCTTCCTTCACTCACAAGTGAAAAAAAAGGGTTGAAAGCAGAACAAAAGAACAGGATTTGAAGTGAATACAACACCATCAACTTTCAGTGCTTTACTTTACCAAGTACAACATAACAAGAAACTAAGTGGAGCTGCTGCGTATGTGTTTGTGCTTTAACAAATTCAGGGTATACAAGAAGCGTACCTTTCCTTTCAGTTCTTGTGACCTTTTTGAACAGAACCTCAGTAAAATGGGGTAAATATTCTCGTAAATATTCTCCTACAGTTGTTTGAGATGATAATAGGCCAAATCCATCCAAATACTATTTTGCAGCAAGAAAGACCAGACATATATACCAATAATAAGAATACCTACAGGCCAACCCTAATGGGTCAGGCTGTAAATTAATTACTAGTGGAGTAGTCCTAGGATAAGACTTCCCTATTAGAAGTTCATTGCATTATTCCATATCCTTTCTTTGAACAGAACAGCACATAATGCTAGTCACTGCAAAAGCCAGTGAAACACAGATTGCTGATGTGATTGGTAAGGCGATCCTACATGTTCCTTTAAAATCATGCTCAGGGTCCTAAAAAAAAAAAAAGCACTACTGTAACTCCTGATGAACCAATCAAATTACCAGTCCTTATCCCTTTGCATTATTAAAAAGACTAGGTAAATTCCTACATTAAATTTCTATTCTGATAAACCACTATCTCCATCATATACATAAGAAAGAGAAAGGTATACTAATCTACTATATGGTCACAATGCAAGTTAGCAGCCAAGTCAAATTCAGAACTCAAAAGTACAAAATCAGACATACATACACTTGGATTGAGCACAAGTTATTGAAAGAGAGAAAAGAATGCGTTGAGGCAAAAAAACTGTGAATATATCTAATAAACGTGCAAGGAAACTATACTAATACATTTAAACTGAGAAAAGCACTAGGTCTCCAGGAATAGTATATTATACAACCTGCACAGAGTTCTTAGCTAACAGCAAGATTTTCAGCGTCCTTCTTCAGGAAAAAGAAAAAAAAGTACATTCAACAGAAAGTATTCTAGAGATATGTAAGAAACCCCTGTAACTTGGCATTTCAGATTTCCAGAGCAATTAACTCCCCACTGTATCACATCACTTAACATTAATTAATTACTAAAGATGTAGTTACGTAATTTATTGAGCTGCTAAGGATAAAACACTTCCCGAGCTCCCAAGACTTGAGTGGCATGCCAAATTAGTATCAGTGAAGCACAGGGATTTACCCTCTCTTCTGAGATTGCCAAATCAAGCAGTCATTCTCCTTCCAGTAACAACTAATGGGAACAAGTCAAGTAAATGTCAGTCAACTATTAGAATGCCATCAGCCCACCGCTGCATGAACAGCCCCATTGTCACTCTGTGTACAAAAAATGTTGGAGGGTTCACAGCATGGCACCCCTGGAACCAGGTACCTTAAACGTGGCTCACTGATACTTCCAGCTGTTTATTTCTTCAGGATAAATCCCAGCCTGCATCAATTATTGTGCTACCTAGAAACATCTCTATTTTCAGAATAAGCATAAATTAGGGAATGTGCTAATTAATCTCACTCTCATATACAGCATGGTTTACAGGTTAGAGGTGGCATTGCCTCAGGGGAAAACAAAACCAAAAAACAATGCAGTTTGAGTGCACTCACTCAGCTGGATATTAGCTTCCAGACAGAGCTGAAATTCCTTCATTCCTTTTGAAAAAAACTGACAAATTTTTACAGCTCAAAAACATGGTGCTAACATAGCTAAACAGGCATAGAAGCTGAGTCAAGTAGAAGGCAGCTGAATTGCACTCCCAGGAAGAGCCAACTGCTACCATTTATATAGTGCCTTCTGATTCCATGTGGGTGACTGATGTTTGATTACTCTGGAATATGGAAACAGTTTTTAATCATTTAAATAAATTACAATTTTGGATAGATGAACAGAGGCTGCATATGTACTCTGAAGCTCACTCAAACAAAATGAGAAGGAGAGTTTCAAGGTTTTATTTGAATGGATTTAAGGGGAATGTGATTTGTACAACTCTTTTTACTGTTTTTCTAAAGTGATGTTGGATGTGATGTATTTCAAAGACATTCTTCCCACAATCCTATTGAGGTTGCTGGCCAGGGACAAGGCCTGAAGAAATAAGTGGATATGGTTCTGGTGCATCAAACAGGCAAGTCCACAAGAACAGCAGCCAGCCACTCAATTCCATACCAAAGTGATGCACATAAAGACATTTGTCTTGCAATGCTTAACAGTTACCATCTGTCTCATAACAAAGTCTGTTGTAGAGTGACGATGGTGTAACTGAAACTGCCTCTTTTTCAAGAGAACAAATTTAGGGACATGGCATTGCAATCTGAAAAAAAAAATGCCACAGGCTCTTTGGAGTTTCATTTTCTGACCAACCTGGTATTTCTTGAAACTATATTCCCAGGCCTATGAATATACACAGAGAGGCTGTACACAGTTACTCCTGGTATGCAAACCAGTACCAGAGTGCAGAAAAAAGCCTCACTATCAGTAACTGAAAAGTTAGGTCCCCCAGCACACTGCTGCATCATTTACTTTCAACATCTGACCCATAACCATAGAAACAATGTATGGGCTTCCTTCACAAGCACAAAAAGGCTTGAGAAGTACCCAGCTTTGTAACCTGGGGAAATTTGCTTAGAATTTTGCAGTTCACCATAATGATAAAGTAGTTTTGTTGCTTTTCTGAACTGTTCCAGGTAGTTCTGAATAAGGCTTTGAGATTGATCTTAGGTACAGTGGAATAAAAGGTCTAGCAATCTTCTCTAAGCCTTTAAAAAAAACAACCAAAAACAAAAAAAACCCCAAACAAACCATAAGCAGCTCTCAAATATTACAGAATTTCTTTGATATCTGTAACAATCAGCTTCAGCATTACACCAGTTTCCCAAGCTGCATGTTATAATTCTGAAGAGGAAAGGCTGTCTGTTCTGTCAGAAGTACAGACACGTTACTGTGGTGTTTTATATAGGCTAATTTAGAAACATACATGAATGATAGAGTGCCGTTGAAAGAATAAATAACTTAGGAAATTGATGTCACTGGCACATGACACTGTCCACCGTGACGCTATCAGTAGCACATCATCTTTGCAATAGTGGGAATAGCCACTGTTGTATTTCCAGAGAGACAAACTTAAACAACAAATTTTGTCAGCACTGAGGCATGTTTTGCTATTCCTTCACCAAGTACAAGTCTCACTCATTAGGACTGGCTACAGCACTGGGGATAGATGTTTAAGAGATTCAGTTTACTGGCTAATAGCATATAAAATTTAGGAAGTTATAAATAAGAATAATTTAGCTGTAAGTCCTAATTCTTTCTCTGTCTTATCTTCTATGTTGAATAGGCTTGAGAAGCAGGTACATGCACTTGCAGGACAGCACAGGGTGCCAGTGTTGTTGCTGACAGGAGATCACACTGGTGGAATGCTACACTGGTGCGGCACAGCAGAAACACACAGGTGCTGGCATAGAAGGGGACACATGCTTCAGGATTGTTTTCTGGCAGAGAAAGTAAGGCTATACCCCTAAGTTTATTAAGCCATATCAAACAGAAAATGGTTTAGAGAGCTTTTTCATAGTTTTTCTTGAAAGCTGGACTGAACTATTGAGAATATTGGAAACACATGTTTGCTGGGGCCACCAAGCCCATCTGAGTAGGGGGATGTAATGAAGCTGCTTAAGGAATATCAAGCATAAGGCCAAAACTAACTCTGAGGAATTTAAGATTCTGACCCAAATGGTTCAGAAAGCACAGAGCCTACCTCTCTTGGAAAATGTGGTGCGTTGACCCTGGCTGGACGCCAGGTGTCCAACGCTGCTCTATCACTGCCCCTCCTTAGCTGAACAGGGGAGAGAAAACATAACAAAAGGCTCATGGGTCGACATAAGGACAGGGAGAGATCACTCACCAAGTATTGTCACAAGGAAAACAGACTTGACTTGGGGAAATTAATTAATTTATTACCAGTCAAATCAGAGTAGGATAATGAGAAATAAAACCAAATTTTAACACCACCTTCTGGCCCACCTCTCCTTTTTTCCTGGGTTTAACTTTACTCCTGAGTTCTCCACCTCCTCCCCACCAGTGGCACAGGGGAATGGGAAAATGGAGGTTGCAGTCAGTTCATCACACGTTGTTTCTGCTGCTCCTTCCTCCTTAGGGGCAGGACTCATCACACTCTTCCCCTGCTCCAAGCATGGGGTCCCTCCCATAGGAGGGAAGTCCTCCATGAACTTCTCCAACATAAGTCCTTCCCATGGGCTGCAGTTCTTCACGAACTGCTCCAGCATGGGTCCCTCCCACAGGGTGCAGTCCTTCAGGCACAGACTGCTGCAGCGTGGGTCCCCTCTGGGGTCACAAGTCCTGCCAGAAAACCTGCTCCAGCATGGGCTCCTCTCTCCACGGGTCCACAGGTCCTGCCAGGAGCCCGCTCCAGCACGGGCTTCCCACGGAGTCACAGCCTCCTTCGGGCACCCACCTGCTCCGGCGTGGGGTCCTCCACGGGCTGCAGGTGGATATCTGCTCCACCGTGGACCAACCTGGGCTGCAGGGGGACAGCCTGCCTCACCATGGTCTTCCCCACGGGCTGCAGGAGAATCTCTGCTCCGGTGCCTGGAGCTCCTCCTCCTCCTTCTTCACTGACTTTGGTGTCTGCAGGGTTGTTTCCCTCACATATTCTCACTCCTCTTTCCAGCTGCAGTATCTGTACCCTAGCAGCTTTTTTCCCTTCTTAAATCTGTTATCCCAGAGGTGCTACCACTGTCACTGATGGGCTCGGCCTTGGCCAGCAGCAGGTCCACCTTGGAGCTGGCTGGCATTGGCTCTGTCAGACATAGGTGAAGCTTCCAGCAGCTTCTCAGGGAAGCCACCCCTGTAGCCCCTCTGCTACCATAACCTTGTCACACAGACGCAACACAGAAAAAAATGACCTATTTCCATCTGGTCAACAGAAAGATACAGACCTAAATGTTCTCTGCTTCACCAAGTAGGAGGAAAAAGTCGTTTAACAGACTTGCTTGCACTTTCTGGGAGTGCTATTCCAGAAAGAGTTTTTGGAAAAAGGTATTTGTGGCATAAGTGAATTTAAGCACACAATAAGCAGAACAGAGAATACTTGTAGTTGATGGCATGATGGATTCCATAAAATGATGATACATACTGCAAAGCTGCATCAACATCAAAAAATTTAGAGTATGCTTGGGGTGACCTCCCTGATAACTTTTCCATTACTTCTCTTCTAATTATGCATATTCAATACATTTTGAGGCCTGCTCCCAAGCCAAACCTTTCTTCCTGCAATGCCTCAGTCTAATGAATTGTATAGAAGTAATCCAGAAATCTTTTACAAGTGAGAAAAAGATTAAATTTATTAGTTATAGGCCCATTTATATAGAATGACAGGGCAGTGAAGAGGAAATCACTAAATGACTGAACACTGAAGAGCTAGTATGTGATGGACTTTGTAGATTTCATACAATAAGTAATGTTTAGCCAAGGGTACTACTCTGCAAATACAAACAAACTTAGTTTTATAAGCATGGAACCAGTTGCAATGAAACTAGTTATATGTTTACAAGACTACAGCTTATATTCTTTAAAAAATGCAGTTCTGCCTGCAAGTATTTTTCATATATGAATTTTTAATTTTACCAACTATTTTTTGATTAAGCATGACATGACCCAGCAGACACATATGTTTAATATAAACCGAAGGATTGGCTAATTACTCACATAACAAATAGTAAAAAATTAAAACACATCTAAGCCTTCAGCACATACAGTTTTTTATAAACAAGCATCAATCTGTTCATTTTTCAAAATTAAATTCTCAAACTCATCAGTTTATTAGGATGCTAAAAAGCACAATCACTTTAAATTAACAGATCAAGTTAATCATCACTGAAGAATAAAAATTGGGATGAAGTTACAAGCTCTTGAAATACAGGCTGATACTGGGAAAGTGTCATACTTCCCTGATGTACAGAAGACGGTGGGACTCAAATGCTCAACATAATTTAGCATCAGATTATTCTCTCTTAGTTATCCCTCATTTAAAAGTCGTTCCAATCAACACATTATTAAAAGTAAATAAACACATACACTAGTTTTAAACCAAGCTTCTTTAAAGTAATTAACAACAGTATGTAGGCTTTTTGCAAAGATATTGCACAACCACAAAAACCCAAAAGCTTATGATTAGATAGCAAGAGGTTGTGCAGAAAAAAACAGGGAGTCATTATGATTTTCTGAGGTACGTATTTTAAAAACATTATTGTGAAGTCTCAAGCGTATCTATATGAAAGCTTCCTGAGAATTGTAACTTATGTTTTCCCCTTATGTGCCAGTCCTACAAATTCAACTTGAAATGTGTCAAGCTATGTTCTTGCAAGGTCACATGGCATCACTCGTAATAAAACTTGCGTAATGAGAATTTCACAATTCTTCTGAGGATGAATAAATGGTAGAATATAGCATTCTCTAACTGCTAAGTTAAATCCACAGCAATAGCAGAATTGTTAGAATGAAAATAAGCCATGAAGAAATTGAGCATAAACCTAGAGCACTCATTCTGAGGATAAAGAATATGGCATTCTTTATATGAACTTCCAGAAAAACAAGAATGAATATGTGCTGTTTGATGCCAAGGTTGTGTTGTTTAAAATCCCACTTATAAAATTCTATCAAGTTAGACCTGAAATCCAGCACTTGAGTTAGAAAGATAAAACGTCAAAGAGTACTTCTTGGAGTTTTAACCTCAGCACTCCAAAGTCAAAATAAACACTGATAAAAATCATGCAAATGTGGCCTGGTCAGCAATACTTGCCCTGTCTGCACATGTAAGCTATCCATTTCAGATACTTTAAAGTCACAAGCCCTATTAAAAGATTCAGATTTTTTTTCCCTTCCAGATCAACGTCTGTTGTTAGACAGGCACAGTCTTAATTAAAATTACAGAAGGAAGCTGAGAAGTAGTAAAATACTGTCTTCACAAATCAGAATTGAGTTTGTTGGCAGAACTCTAAAACAATACATTATTTATGAACTGCATGCAGTTACATGTATGCATATTTTATAGATTTAATATAATGGATCCAATCATTTGGAGGGATTGCAAGAGCTCAGATTAAAGCAAGATGTCACATATCATATTAGATATAAAAGCCAAAATTTAATGAGACAAGTAAAGGTCAGAGCAGCACACTGCAGTTTCAATTTGATACCCCCACTCTCCTCCTTGTTCTTAAGCATGCATCATAACTTTAACTTTAAACACAAAGTGAAACTAAAAGTTAGTATAAAGGGATAATTCTAATGCCAAGATCACTAAAGCAGACAGAAAAGTTAAACTTTAGTTTCTATTCTAGAAACCAAATGACTGCAATTCAGTTCATCATCTCTAGTCCTCATTTTCCAAATACTATCAAGCAATTTTCAGTGAATGACACGTGATTAATTAAAGCTTGATCCAGCAAAGTTATTAACGCTCCCTACTGGTGGGTTAAGAAAAAAAAAAAAAAATTCCCAACAACTGTGTCTAATAGTAACACAGCACCTCTAGAAGTACATTACCTGCATTTTTACTCATAATCTGGATTCCAACTGCTTTCTGTATTGTACTGCACTCAGGAAAGCCCTTTATCAGTATTCCTCTTCCCCTCTCCCCATTCTTTACAGTCTGTCTCTATATTTCCACTCAGTACTAAAGTCTTAAACGAAAAGATATTTATTTCAATAAGACTTCTTAAGGCCTTAGAAGTACTCAATCTGTTCTGGTTAGCCATCTTTTCTTTTCCAGGTGAACAAATTTACAACCAAGAAAGATCAGAGTGGACAAGGAAAAGCAGATTGGTAAGGAGGAAATAAGGATGGGACAGTGAGGGACACAGAATCAGAGCAACATTGGGATTTTTATGCCGTTTTTCTCTTTCCAGATTACTTATTTCATATCCTCTCAAACAGTTTTGTCTTTTCCCTCGCACACTTTTCTGCCTCTACCTTCTTCACTTCCTCCTGTCACTATTCCTCTCCTGATATGAATTAATATTTCCAAGACATAATTTGCTGTGAATTTAAACTCATTAAGGAATGACTAAACTGTAATCTCATTTACTTTATCTTTTCCATTTTTATACCTGTTCCTGTCATTTCTGGAATACATCAATCACTTTTTTTTTTCCCACGCCTCTCTCCTTATTCATAACATGAGTTAGGTCAAGCCAAAATAATTTTGGCTTCCTTGCTCTTTCCAAGATCAGTATATGTTCAAACAACTTTAATATCCCAGAGAACCTGAACATAAACATCCTATCTCACTGGCTTTCATACTGCTCTTCATTACTTTTATATTGCTCTTGGTACTCCCTTTCACAATTTTCAGATATTTTTAAAAAATATTATTGTACTGATGAAAACACTTACATAATACACTTCTGAAAAGTAAGACTGTGATATTTCTAGGTTTCTGCCCCTTTACCATTTATCTTCCATCCTCTCAATTTTTAATCCAACAGTCTTCTGTATTTCTTTTGCAACAGAATAATTTTTCATTTGCTCCTTTCTTTCCTTTTAAAGAGCTTTCACTCTAATGTACGTTTTGACTCTGCTTCCGCATTTCATTTTTTAATGTCTTCTCCATCATACATTAGAAGCATTTCTACAAAATAAATCCTTTCTGTTGTCCCTGATACATCCAGACCTTTTTCTTTTTCTGACCCTGCTGAGATACCCTGTCCACCTAATGCCCACTTTGGGCAGTCAACCTTCAGCTTTTTGATTCTCACAATGCTCTCCAACCAGCCCTCACTCCTGCAGTGTGCCACACACTCTACTTCTGCTCTGCTGCAAGTCAATATTAAAAAAATACCAAGATACCCTTTAGTACCTTACCTGCCAAATTCTTTCTTCAAGGCTGCACTTCAAATCTTTCCTTTCTGTTAACATGCTAGGAAAAAAAATAATCTAATTCTAGTCTTCACAGCTTGACTGCAATTTTGGTTAATTCTTTGTAAACTTCTAAAATCTTCATTTCCATTATAGTTGCTGCTGCCTTAAATTTTAGTCGCAAACCCCATGATTTAAGCCTCATTTTCTTCCCAGTTTTCTTCATAATTCAGAGCTTCTTCCTATTGCCTCTTTCTGCGATTTCCATCTCAAGTTTCTCATACATGATAAATACAGTATTTCTAAGACTTTTTCTCCCACCCCCCTGCCTTTTTTTTTTTTTTTTTTTTTTTTTTTTTTTTAAGAAGAAGTTGGCTTATCCTTTTCAGGAACAGAGAGTCTTTCTTGAGTAGCTCTGACTATCTTTACAGATACAAAAAAAAAAAATCAAAAAATGTATGAACATGTATAACAGAAGCGAGGACCATCATACACCATATAAGCAAGCATATGACAGTTTCGTTTTTCCTTTTTAAACACATTATATACTGTAAGTTTCCCCATTCATTTTGCCTTTGGGTATTTTTGCTACAATATACCGTTGCTTTTCTGACCCTTAAAGCAGCAGACTATTTGAAACAAACAATTCAATGAGACCCTATTTGAGTCGCTTCTTAAATTTTTCCTTTTTTTTATTCCAATCATTTTATAAATGGCTCTGCAATTTTCTCAGTTTTTAGCATACTTTTTCAAGCTTTTCCCATAAAGCAACAGAAGTTAAGAAATTAATAAGAGCTTTATTCTTAGGATTTCTTCCCCACATATCTTCTCACAGAGAATCCACATTCACTTAGAGTGTGGCTACCTCAGAACTCTGAATTTATTTATTGGTCCTTTATTTCTCAACCACCAGTCAGGCTTCCTGCTTTCTCCTATTACTTTCAACAAATAAAAATATATTTAAGGTTATTCAGATCTAACATTACTTACACACTCATTCTCTCCAATATGCCAATAAATATTGCTGCAAAAATTCTTCCAGAATTTCTAGTTTAATTTTTGGTTTATGTTTAAACTACTTTTTTTCTATCCTCACATTTTTTTCTTCTGCTAAAACTTACAGAGTAACAGCTTCTTTCAAGATTTCCCGAATTCTCTTTTTCTCTCGCTCACCCTCCCATCCCTCTTTTTAAAGCCTCTTAGTGATGTTATGTTATTCGTGCACAACTGTCTGAAGTTTCAATCTTATTTGAAACAAAAACTAGGATATGACAACCCTTCTGGAAGGAAATACAATTCCAGATGGCAACTGGAACTGAATGAAGCACCCAACTCAGAGCCAAGGTAAAGGAAAAGTTCACTGACAAAAACTTGATCAGGATAAGAAAGGAGCATTGACACAGAAACTCCTACATTTCATTGATTTAAATTTCACCTATTTCATTAACTCTGTATAGGTTCTGTGTACTTCATAGAATAATTATTGAGCAACACCTGGACAGATAAAAAGATAGTTAAGTATGAGACATAGTTTACTAATAAATTAGCTGATGCCAAAGAGGTCACTTCAGGGAGAGACAGAAATAAAATCCTGGGCTCTTTGAACACTTCAAAGTTTAGAAACTCTGGGTCTACCACATGCACTTGCTTCTAAACCTCCTCAATCTAGATGCAGGAATGGAAACAGAGTTTCATGCCTCAGAACTAATAAACAGTTGCAGAAGTCCCTCCAAAAAGTTGACCTCTAATCAGCTGTCATAGAAGACACACCACCTCTACACCATCCCCATTGGTCAAGCAACAGTCATACTGACACAGAATGAATCCAATAACTTGAGCTGTCCTGATGAAGAGTTTTTTTTTAAAGTATAAGAAGCAAAAAATTGGCTTGACCACTTAGTAAATGCCCCCCCCCAAACCACAAAACCAAAAAAAGCTCTGAAAGTTGTCTGTATTTTAAAAACATAACTATTTCAGAATTACAATGCTATATACAATAAAACACATGCAACTTGGGTTTTTCCCTGTTGTGAAATATTTTTATCACAAATATTTTCAAGACATTTGGGGTTTCAGAAAATGAAAACCTTAGTAAAGAAGCAACTTTACTAGAAAGGAGCAGCGATCATTACTATAACGAATTTTTTCTTTTCATTTGCGGGGTCAACCTTTGTTAAATTTTAACTTAATTTCTTCCAAATGTGCATTTAATGCTATCTGGCAGTAAGTTTTAATTATATAGGAAATCTGGAAGTTAATAAGCCAGGATCATTAAGAAAAAGATTATACACACAGTTTGTATATTTTTATTTATATGATTTGTACATCTATCACAATCTAAAAGTATACATACAGGTATATGCTTAAGAGTATTGTGACAAAAGGCATACTTTAGTTACAGAAAAGCTAACATACCTGAAACCCAATTCATCATTACTGTTATTCATCATACCCATAGACAGAAACATTAACTTTGTATAAAAAAAAAAGTTTTACATTTCAATCTTTTCTGGACAAACTTTCAAGTTCTTACAGGATAAACATGTTTAGAATTACAAAATGATGCAGGCTAGAAGGGACCTCTGCAGGTCTCTAGTCCAACCCACCCCTCAGAGCAGGGCCAACCTCAAATTTAGATCTGGTTGTCCAAGGACTCATCCTGATAAGTTATGAAAATCTCCAAGCACATAGATTCAACAACTTCTCTGTGTAACTACTCCCATTGTGACTTTTTTCTACTCACTGGAAGATTCCTAACTACAGCTAGGGACCTTGTCCTTGCCTCTTACCCTTTCACTGTACACCTTTGACAAATGCCTGCCTCAACCTTCCTTAATACCCCTCCCTTCCACTCCTAGGTACATTGTAGTTGTAACTATAACATTAACAGAAAGTGAGTGAAAAGAATAAAAGAGCACAACTACAAAATAAATCATGTCAAAAAATACAAGCATAGTCTGAGCAACAAAATCGCAAGCACCCACTCAACAGTACTCATGACGACCACACACAATACAGAGCACCAAGTTGATTCAAACCCAACGCTTCAAATTATCAATAATTCTTTTTTAAGAAAGAACAAACCTGGGCCACTTTAACGGAATTTTGAGTAGAACCACCAGCATGATATTCTACTTTGAACTTTTTCACAAGTTCTTCAAATCTGTTAAAAAAAAAAGGTGGAGAAAAGTTAAACTCTAATTTTTTTTTTTTTCTTTTCAGAAGAAGACATGAAGACTAGAAATAGATGATGTGTTATTTGAAAACAAGAAATTCAGATACATTAGCTGTTACACATGATGCAAGCTGGGGACTTGTATTTAAATTTTTTCTAAATTACAAAGCAAAGAGTGACATCAACTTGAAACCTTCACCTTAAAGTTGTGAGTGAACTAAACTGAAGTAAAACATTATCTGAAGCATAAGCTCGATTGCAGTGAACTGTTAGATTGATGAAATATATGCTTGAAGAAACATAACTGAAGACATTCAGATACTTAATTCCACCTCATTAAAGCTAGACACAGAATGTAAAATTAAGTGAGAAGATCGAGATCTGGTGTCTATTTCAAAATTAACTTGACCCAAACAACGGTGCTATGGTTTAAGTTTTCATATGAAATAGTAAATTTTGACAGGTGAAGAACTTTTATGAACATATCTACTAGTATGTGAGAAAATCTGGTAACAGAAAAGCCAAGTGTCTCCAGATGAGCTTTCAAATCCTTCAAGTCATACGACTATGAAAATATAGCATTCTCTGGTAACATTCAGTAGTATATTACTAGGTTTGAATGTTAAAACAAATATTTAAACTTTTAACAGAAATATCTACCCTCACATTTCAGATCAAACCTTAGGGTTAAGACCCAGATAGAGTTCTATAAGACACTCTTCCTTGTCTAGGATATATTTTGCATCTCTGATTATAGTACACCACAGCTTAAGAACCAGCCTTCTCTCTAGTCACAGGCTATAGAAAAGGGAAATAAAGTGTCACAGAAAAGGGAACTAGAAAGAGGGAGTTGTGGGGACTGCAGGGAGGCTATGCACAAATACTGCATCATGCCTTTAAGTTCTAAGCACACTTCAAAATGAACGGACTGAACAGCAGGATTAACAACCTCAGAAGATATTAAGACTCAGAAGGAAGTACTCCTGCAGGCAAGTTAAAATGTTTATTGTAAAATTTGTTTGCACATTTGAGGTTCAAAATGACCTTAAGGTCAACCCTAATTAATAGCACAGATTTGCCCTTAAGGTCTATTAAACTTTAGATGTTTACCTTTAACAAATGAAGCTTGCCCAGTTAGATGTATTTCAACATGTTTTACTGTATTCACCTTTAGCATCTTTTAAAACAGTGACACATCTTTATTTCAGACACAGTGAAAAATGAACACTGTCTGCCAATCTTACCCTTCCTCTCCCCCTCACAACACCAATCTCCTTACAGTATATGAAACAATGGATTTGGGGATAGATTTGTCAAATAATGACTTGTTTGTTTAAAAGGTCCTGATTTTCAATACCATGTTACTAATAAGAGCATTTTTATTTCTACAGTACTTTGCATTTAAAATGTTTGAATAATGAGCTACTCACCCTAGCAAACTACCGATGGGCAGACAATTAGAATGAACCAAGAACTAAATTACTACATATGCTTTTCACAGTTACCTACACTACTAATTATCCACCAATTTTATGTCAAGCAATTGAAACCTCAAATGATAGCAAGTAGCTCAAAGTGGGGGGAAAAAAAACCCCACAAAACAACAGGTCTTCTAACAACAGATTCTCAAGCAGACATACAAACCATCATGAACTAATTAAGTATTTTGGCAATATTTTTTCTTTAATTGACATTTTACCTTTTCAATCAATTTCAGTGTGTACTGCCCAAATCATATAGTTATTTTTGTATTCTTGTATATCTACAGCCATGTCAACTGGTATTTTAGCAGCTCTAAATCTAGATGAGTATGTATTTAAATACTTATCTTGTAGTTTGAATGAATAAAATAGGTGGTATCTGAATTTGGGGAAAAAAATTAGAAACAGCTTTAAAATACTATATTATGAAGATTTCAAGGTGACAGCTATGTAATCTAAGAAATAATCTGAACAAATTATTTTACAATTACTTAATAGAATAAGACAAACGGTGACTGTCTTTCACTACTTCAGATTGAACATTAAAAGACTTAACTCCTGTTCTTTGAATTAAGATAGTAAACTCAACACCTCTGAAGGTCTGTTGTATAAAACATAATGAGAGTTTGTACACATGCAAGAAAAGTAATTTTTGCTGGTCGTTTTCCATGACACATCAAAAGGACAATATAAATTGTGTTGTTTTAATCCACAAGAGCCTGATAACCAAGTTTTATCAAGAATGATGTCAAAATTAAGAATGCCAATAGCTTTTTATCTTAAGATGAACAGTTAGGTGGACATTTTTCAAAATGTCAGCAGATGGCACAGGCAGCATGGGAACACTGACTTTGTCACTGTCTGCTCTATGTCTGACCTGCAAAGAGAAGACTCTCATTCCAGCATGCCTCAAAAACATGGTGTTTGCTTTTATAAAACTCTCCATTTTAAGGAAGGAAGTTCAACCATAGAAACTGCTCTGAGCCCCAGGAATGCTAAACAGAGCTTCTGTGTGTGCTTCAGGACTAAGCTGTTATCACACTTAGGATAATTCAAGAAAATTAGAACCTTATGAGCAAGACTGAATAATATTTTTGTTCCACATTCTGCACTTGTTGGTCTCTCTGAGTATTTCTTAAGGCTGTGCTGTATCTGAGAACTGTGACCTTTCTCCTGACCTAGCAACATACCATTACCTTAAATAACAGAATAATAAATCCCACAATCAGCACCATATAGAGGGGCCCCTATTTTTGGTACCACAGATTTGTTCACCACATTACAGCATATTTTAACAAAAATAAGTTTGCATTTGTAGCAGCATATGTTTTCAGCTGTGATACTGCTGATCAGCTCTAGCACTGACCAAAGATATGTTAATGTTTTGCTCAATTATACTAAAGGCAAAAGCACTTCTGTCAGTTCCTTTTTTTCCCCTCCCCTTTTTTAAAAAGGGATTGACTCCTAATTGAACTTGATACAGAAAGGTGAGCCTTTTCAGTAGCTTCACTTTTGACAGAATTAATGGGTAGTAAAAAAAAAGTGTAAGAAGGTAATGGAATAAGCTATTTTATAAAAGAATACAAACAAGAATGAGAATAAAATTTTTTTACACTTTTTTAAAAAAAAAAAACAAAATACACCCCCTTACATTACAGGAGGCAGAGGCTTATTTTTAAAAGGCACAGATTCCTCTTATATATGCCATGCCATGCCATACCATTACCTCAAACTGGAAGCAGCTGTAAGAATTTCCTCCCAGTATCACTGCTGACAATTTCACTACCCTGTTTGTCACTCAAACCATTCATAATCTGATCATCACTATCCATCTTCTCTGTGTCCTTTTACCAAACTATGTTTAAACCTTACACTATTCCTTCATAGCACCTCTTAAAAAGCACAATTTCCAGTACTATACTGATAAATGCACTCATCTTAATATCCAATCCATGCATACAGCTGCAAAGATCATCTGGTTCAGCTATCCCTCTGAGTAGCTAGCCTCTCTCCATGCCCCTCTTCTAGCCCCTTCTCAGTCATTTCAAGCAGAACCCACTTCTCTACATTGTCAAGGCCCTGCAAAGTGTTATGGCACTGAACATACATACTATATCCTTCATTCAGTATATTCAGATTTACAACAGCCTCCAGGCACAAAGTGGTCAACAAAAATACCTTTTCTCTCACTAACCCATGATATCATCCAACATCTAGTTACTAGAATTTTCTGTGAATATTAGCAAATCTACCTTAAATCTTCTTTCAAACTGTCTTTCACCATGTCTAAACAAAGTCATCAGTAAGGCTGTGTGATTTCCCGAGGCTATTCTCCAGCCTAATGACTGGCAATCCTCTCCTGGATCAATACCCATCTCTCATAACTCATTTTATACACAAAATCTGAAGCTTTTTGGAGCTGGAACTATCTTCTTGTTCTATGTTACACAGCAACAAATACAGTCACGTTTGTCTCACCATGGTTTCAAACCCAAACTGACAATAAAAATAAGCACATAAAACATTACCTACAACTGAAGGCAGACAACATAAGGCAATGGAGCTACAGTAAGGAAAATTAAAGCAATTCAAGTAATGCTGTTAAGTTTTTGGACACAATTTATATTAAACTACAAGAAACTCTTTTTGAAGAGTAAAACGGCCATAGAATACCAACATTTAACTGTCTTTATACAGAGACAGCACCAGGAAAAAACACTTCTGATGATATGTCAGAACATACTTACCAGCAAGAAGTAGAGAAAAGTAATCCTTGTTTTTCAGCAGGGTGTATTGCCCTGGACATCTTTTGATATATCTGCTTATTACCTAAGATGTACTCAAAAGCATATATCAGCATGGAGCTACATGCTAAAAAAAAAAAAAAAATCAGCTACCAGAAACTGCTAGAGAGAAGAAAAAAATAATTTTTGCCCTTTTTGCTTTTGTACGCCAGATAATGACAGCCTTAACCTAAGACAAAAATCTGGTTATTTTATCTAACAATAATATATTTCCAGTGGATTGTACATTTTTGTTTGGTGTTATAAAAACCTTCAAATACACCTAGATGGAAACGTCTTAAATAATCAATAAAAGGTTGCAAGTTACACATAAATCTGTAACTTCTTTTTCTTTGGAGGTAAATTGGGGCTGTGCAGGCAGCCTTTGTTGATACCTCTAGAGAGGAAGGCAGACTAGGATTTGGTATGTTTTCAAGCTACTGGATGAATTTTAATTAGATTCTAATTAAAAATCATAATTAATGGTGATTCTGACACCTTTCCCAGATATTTATTTTTAGTTGCAAGAAGTAGTCATATTAAGACATGGCAATAGCTTAGATGTTCAGCTCTGAGAAGAACCAGACTAATACACTGACAGTTAGATGTTTGATCCTTTTAATTACATTTTTTAAAATCTACTTAAATCTTCAAATTAAGTAACCTGTGTCAGAATGTCTATGAAATCACTCCATAAATTAAAGAAAAAATTGTGAGAGTGAACATATTATACAACCTGTTTTAATAATACTAAAATCTCAGTAAAACTACAAAAAAGTACCAAGTATTATTTCCATTTTTTAAGAAAACCCTCAAGGAATAAATCAACACAACTAAATAATGCCAAACCCGCATCCTAGTTGTTTTGCGGGGCATGGCAGAAGTAGTTATGCATACATCTGGACAAGCCTGTCATCTGTCACATTCTCAGTTTCATCACAGCCTGGGCCAATGCCAGAACAATGCAGGCAGCCACACCACCAGGCAGATGGGGGCACACGTTGTAGAAAGACAGCCTTCCCTGGTCAGTGTTAGCAGGCAAGCTGAAGCCCTCATAATTTGATCCTAAGTAAAATCTAATTCAGATTTTAGGAAAAGGTCTAGTCTTGAGAACCAAACATTATAATTAAATCACAATGTATTATTTTTAAACAGAAGTAAAAGGCAGAATACTTCAGGACAAGTGATGTGGGTAAAAAGAAAAGTAATTCATAATCTTAACTCTAAAGAGTGTACCCAATTTCTCTATCTAAATTTTACAACTCAGTGTTCAAAGTTCAAACCCTAGAAAGGATAGTTATATGAACCATTTCATCCTTAGTCGTTAACATATAACTAATTAAGATTGAGATGCAGATATAATTGGTTGTTCTTACTTAAAATTGGACCAGAAAGAGAAAAAATATTGCCTTTTAGAAATGAGGTACAATCACAGAGGTACATGAGAAAACTTTATAACAGCTGCTTGGCAATGACTGACTTTACCCAGAGCTAGTTCTTCTCCTTATTAGCTTGGCATAGAATTAAAGAGCTTGGGAATGGGTAGGGGAGTAGAGGGGAAGAATGAAACATGCTAAAAAGGAAGTATTGGAGACAGGTTAGCACCATGGAATACAATACAACAGAAAGTTAAATGTGTTAGGAATATGATTGCTACAATTGAATCTAGCAGATTATCGTATTTTTCTCCTTTATTTACTAAAGTTCAGAAAACAGTGACTTCATGGAACTATACTGTTGCAACCTAGAATTTCACATAAAGTATTTTCCTAATCACCTCATCAAAACAAACAGCAAATGAAAAAAAAAACAAAACAAAACAGTAATTTCAACCAGGTTAGGATTATGAGTACCAAATGTTAATATATGAAACATGAAAAAAAAAATGCATAGGCAAATTGCAAGATTCATAGCTTTGAAATATTTTACCACAAATGTTAGCGGGGTTGAAAAAAATGCACTTAAATGTCAGTTTGATAAAAGCCAAAAGAACATTTTCCACATGTGTTTGCATTTAGGCATATTGAAACAAGATGGAAAAAGTAACAGTCATTCAAATGTAAGGTTAAAACATCAGCTCTTAAGGATCATGATTTAAAGTCATTTCTCAAAGTAAATTTTTTTTTTCTTTTCTCAGCGAAGAGTCAGGCAAATTTATGCAAGTGTTTCCCCCCTTATTCCAGAAAACCCCCCTTATTCCATATTATCCAGATATCTTCGTCCTGTACATTATCTCAAAAATGTACATGATTATACTTAGAAGCATCAGCCACCACAAGGTAAGTTTTTCTGTTGATATTCTGAATGCTGTAGGAAAATGAAAAGAAGAACTATACCACTAGATTATTAAAAGATTACATTTCTGATTCTATCACTAAACACTACATATATATACACACATTTTATATACACAGAGTACCTTCACGAACCTTAAAATATGTGTATTATATGATTGCTATAGTATAGGTCAAGAAGACTAAAATTTCTCTCCCTCTATTAAATTTCTAATAAAAACATTTTTAAAAATAAGTTTCATCTAGGATAGATAATCAGAAACACTATTAAAGAATTTTCCTCAGTTCAGTAACTCACTACAAGTTTATGCTTTCCTCCCACTGTCTTTTTGGAAGATGTTCAAAAAGATCAGCCAAGACTCAAAAACTTTGCAGATACATCTAGGGATTTGCACCATAGTATTTGTTGCAAAACTCTGTAGCCAGAAATAGCTCCCTGCCCTTATGCATAGCCAATAAGGATCAAAAGAGATTGCAGGCAGGGAAAAGTATGTAGCATTTACCTTCTTCATCCTTGGATGTGCCAAAGTATGTTCTGGAGCACTAAGGAACAAGGTCATTTCCTTTGTTATTTCTCAGCAGTATTACAAAAACATTTACACTTGCTCCTGATGTTCCCAGTATACATTTGGCAGCTTGTATATAAGAATACAACTTCCAAAAAAACCTGTGTCATTTTCTGTTTGCTTCTCCTAAGTAGCATGGGAAAAATACATGCTTTCTGAGACCTACCAGTAAATTTTACATCCAAATTTCCTTGCTAGCTAACCAATGAAAGGGCAACTTGTTTGTCATATTAGAAAATAGTGTACTACTTAATCCTTTTAACATCAATAACTTTGTCTATCCTAGAACAAAAATGCAGGAACACAAGTAACACTGACTGGTTTTGAAAATAAGACTAGATTTACAAAATTAAAAGCAAATTAGAGATCATAATCCTAATTATGCAACAATCATGTAAGACTGCAATAGATGCTTCCCACCTGGCACAGTAGAGACCAGGTGTTAACTGTCAATAAACCTTTAGTGAATGCTAATTGAAACTGCTGTTTCACAAGCATCAACTTACTACAGCTCACATCAAAGTGAAAATTTAACTTAATAGAATATTTGCCAAGAATATTTTAATATTAGAAGTATTCAGTCATCAAGAGTTCCTAAACCTTATCTTTGCTACAATTTAAATTATCTAAAGCTGTAGTACTTACTAATCATATTAAGCTGCCCGTAAAGAGCTGACAAAAAACCAACCAACGAAAAAAAAAACCCATATGCACACTCACACCTGGCAGAGAGAAATATTTTACTATAGTAACCTTACAATTTGTACTTTTACCTATAAATACATCAAAACAGTGAAACAGCAAAAAATAAATTAATCAAGTTGCAAAGTTTGGGTTCCGATTCAGAGTCGATAAAGTATTAGTAAGTTTTGCAGAGCTATTCCAAAACCAAATCATAAACTGATTGTTTCCATATATCACTCAGATTAAGCAGTATTTTATCTGAGTAATATTCTCTATTAACATGAAGTCCAAAACAATGGTGACAGTTATTAACCACAAACTAAATAAATTTTTTTTCTTTACAGTAATAAAAATGGTTCATGTCAATTCAGCTACACTGCTAAAACACCTATTTTTCTTCACCCCTTGTGCTATTTTAAATTCTTTTAAGTCAGTAACCAGCCAGTAAATTTAAACCAAGAAAACATTAAAAATACATCAGGATATTTAAGTAGACCAAGAAGACAGTATATGTCCACTCTAAGCTCCTATTAACACACTGTGAACTATAATAATTTTCCTCATGAATGGAGAATGAGCACAGAAAACCCTGCTTTGAGCACAACCAACAGTAAATACCAAGTAAGATTTCTATTTTAGCTCTCTTTAACCTCCCTGTTTCTCAATACAGCTTTGTTTTGAATATCCCTTAAGATACTCACCTACTGACAGTGGGTAACAACATGAATTTCTGTAGCTCAAAAACACAGGCAATATTTATTTACAGAAGCACATACACATACTCCCAAATACATTTCTTTATTGTAAGTTTTTTGTAAGTACGTAATCACGCGTCCACATATTTATTTTCATTAGGTGGCACTGGAAACTACAGAAGGAATCAACTGTTTATTATCAACATCTTAGGATACTCAGGGGAAAAAAAAAAAAAAAAAAGGATTTAAGAAAGAAGGAACCAAAACCGTTCAGAAGGGATAACATGGAAATACATTGCTTTCACTTCCATAAAAGACAAAAATCTGACTCTCCTAGAAGAAGGACAACTTACACTGGTGGGATGATATCCAAGGACTGGATACATAGAATAGACTGCTACCTGCAAAGATGCATAGTTTGCCTACCAGGGAGACAATTACAGGTCAACCTATAGAGTGAGCGTAGTGTGCTCAAATGAGCTATAAACAAATGAGACTGGGATCTGGAAGCAGCCTAGGCACAACAGCCTGATGTTTAGGAAAAGTTAATTCTTTCTGCTAAAACACAGCATAAGTTTTCCCATGCAAATTTCCACGCGATTGCAGTTAAATTGATTCTTATACTTACATCAGCTTATTTATGTTTCTCAAGTGTTTGGACCACAACACTATCATCTGCAATGTAGATATATGCCAAATTTCTAAAATGTAAAATATTAATCTTGACTAACCCAGTCTAAGCCCTGTGGGTTATCTAGGAGCTGCACACTCTGGTAATATCAAAAACATTAAACTTGACTGGTTTAAACCATTTTGTACCACGACCACAGCAATATGAGAAGATGGGTTAAAACAGTATAGGTTGAAAGGTCAACAGGTGCTAATAATGCAAAAATATTTATCTGAATGAGGCAAGATAAAATGTTCTCTTTTATCTCGATATTCTATTGATAATTGAAAAAAGCAAACCCAAATGGCTAAATAATCAATGGAGAGTAAAAATTATTAGCTCTAAAGAAAACATCCTCTTGCCACCAAAACAGAAAGGCCTCTTCAGACTTGTGATATGCTTTGCAAGAGAAAGATGTGTAAACAAAAGAAGGTAAACATACATATTGTAAGTGGCATTAGAAGTAGCAGAGGTGACAAAAAGACTTGACACTGATGCTATTCTTTAAATCATTTACTTTATAGAATAGAGTTTGGGGGTCTTTCTTCCCGTCTTTCATACAGTTCTCCCTAAATCTTTGCAAAGGTTTTTTATAAATGAATTGTTTGCACTACCGAATTCTGGAATTTCAATAATACAAAAATGAAGCAACCAGATTAACAACTTTGATTAATTACTCTTACATTAAGGTTTTTACTTGAGCGGTGATATTTTCAGCTGCAAAACAAAGCCTCCTGCATTGTATCAGCACAAAACCTTCAAACCTTGAGGGAAGAGGTCAGAGGAGAGACTATGAATTATGCACAGAAATTAAAAAAAAAAAAAATTAAAATACAGTCTTCAGTAGGGACCAAAATAAAGATGCTGGATAATCCTTAAAAATAATAAACTGAATGTTGATGAATTTGGGATTCTCTCAAGGACACAAGCCTTATATATGGCTTATCTAGTTAGGAATCTTTGCAGAAGATTCCTAGAACTCGATAAGATATTCAGATTCCAGAAAGTGAACCATGTTCTGAATTAGGAAGCAACTATGTTATTCTTCTTTACTTGTAAAAGGTGACTATCTTCAATTAACCTTCTTTCTCAAAAATGTTTCACTATTATACCATTACTAAGCTCTTAATCAGTCTTCCAGGTTTTAAGATTTTAATATACATCATAATACAATAATAATAACAGTGAGTGCATGCTTATTCTTACAGGGAGACGATAAGTCTCCATTTCACCAAATTTTCTAGTTGAAGCTTTAGTTACTTGACAGAATATCTCCTGCAGAGATTAGCCTATTATTATTTGCTACAGACCCTCTCTGAAAGCAAAAAGCCCATTTTCTCCAGATGACTCATTAACAAGCACGACAGAATGAAGTGTTCCAGCCTGAAATGCCAACAGCTAAAAATAACTCATCCCACAGCCTATGACAATTCAGTCCGTCTCTTCACTCCATAGGCACAATCTCAGAAGGTCACCTTTTGGAGAAAAAAAATAGTATATGCCATGAATGGGGGAGGGGAGGGGAACACCCCAAGATCACAAGTTACAGAAAAGCTGCAAGGGAATACTACTTCATAAATCATTTCAAAAAGCAATGTTCGAAGCAACACTAAAAGGCTGATTCCACAACAGAACAACAATACATGGATTGAAAGGAAAAATCCAAACATTTGACCCAAATATGACAACACTGAGAGACCCCCCTCTGATAAACCAGTCATTTTGACTTCCCTTGTCTGTGTACAGCCTGCCACTACAACACTAACAAGACATGTTCAGTGATACCCTGCGTCAGTCTTCATGCTATTATTAAGAACCTTATGGTCAGCTGTTAAATTTCACAGAATCACACCAGCTCTTTTGCTGAACAGTACTTCTAAAAAGCAGCATTTTCTCACAGGAGTTGCACACAAAGGAATTTATCTCCTCTCCCAGGAAGGCTGGAATAAAGGAGGAAGAAACTTACTTACCCTCAGCCTTGCAAAAACTAGGGAAGAAAAAAAAAAAAAAAGGAAGAATCTGTCTTTATGAAACACAGAAATACATCATTGACTGGGAAATCATAGAATCGTAGAATAATTTGGGTTGGTAGATTAGGTTGCTCAGAGCCCCGTCCAGCCTGACCTTGAATGTTTCCAGGGATGGGCCATCTACCACCTCTCTGGACAACCTGTTCCAGCGTTTCATCACCTGCATCGTCAAAAATTTCTTCCTTATATCTAGTCTGTATCTACCCTCTTTTAGTTTAAAACCATTGCCCTTTGTCCTATTGCAACAGGCCCTCCTAAAAAGTTTGTCCCCACCTTTCTTGTAAGCCCCCCTTATACACAGGGTGAAGGTGCCTGAAGGTAATGGAGGATCAAAAATGTAAATATCAGTCAGCAGTGTAACTCCATTGCAGCAGCTAGGGGACTCGTGGGAGGAGGAGGGCATATATTTTTCTAGAATATAGTAGTAAAGATGACAAATGTTAGATGCAAGGAAAATGTACTCTTTTCTACTCAATAGTAATGAAGGCCCAACTGTCAAGTCCAATTTTGGTAGCCTACTTTGAGATGAAAAGCAGTCTAGAGAATTACTTGGAAGGCAAGTAGAGTAAGAGGTATTGAAACATGATGTATAAGAAAAGATTGAAGAAATTGAGTTTAGTCAAGAAAAGAAATGTCTAGAAACAAGATGGACAGTTGAATAATGACTCTTACAAAGAAATCAAACAACATTTCTTCATATCCCTTGCAGGCAAGAAGAAATGAGCTTAACTAAGACCTAGACTATATATTACAGAAAGCTAACCACATGTAGTGAGACACGCTACACAGAGGGGGGAAAGTCTCCTTCACTAATATTTTGAGAACAGTTAGGCAAACTTTTAGATATTCCAGCTACATATGTTTAGCTTGCTGCTATACAATGGATTTGAGGCTCATACCAGCCCTCTGTGTCTATAATTAAAAGTGCAGAAGAAAACTGAATTACATTTTCTAAGTTTTCTTATTTCTAGGTTGAACAATCCTTTAATCTTCTACGCATAACACAAAAGCTCCCACAGGAGAGAAACTGACATACAAGGAGATTGCAAAGGAGCTCACCACACACTTTTTGAAGAAAATAAAAGTCAACAACTCATTTCGTTTCAAACATAATCTTTCACATTAAGGTCACAGAAGATAAAGAATACCCAGCTATTCAAGAAATCAGGCAAGTGTAATTAAGTTCCATGGAAACCCAAAGCAATCACAACCACTTCACCAAGTGGTAGAAACATTTCTTTAACTTTCCCTTTCACAAATAAAGAACAACATTACAAAAATAATAATAATAAAAAAACCTCAAAACTGTACCTAAATCTCCTGTTGGGGAGAGGGGAAAAAGGAAAACACATGTAAGAATACAACCCTCCCCGCCCACAAAACAACAACTAAAAAACCACCACTACACACATCTTTTTGTAGTATCTGTAGACATTCCAGTATTAAGCATGATGAGAATGATGCAAGAGCCCACAAAGACTAGAAAAATAGCTCAAAGAACAATTTTGAATACCAAGACAAGACCAGAATGAGAGAGTTTCCATGGGCAAATCTGAATGTCCTGAGGTTGATATGAGAGACTAATTTTAGAAAGTGTATTTTTTTAAGGGGACATCAAGACTGAGTGGTGTACAGGTGTGAATGAAGTAAAAGTAGTCCTAAAACAGTAAAGGACCCTGACATGAATACTACTGCTCATGTGTAAGATCAGCCAGGTTGAAAAATCTCAATGTTATGATTGTTCTCTGTTCCTCCTAATGAAAACGGAGGCCATCATCATGCCAGAGTGGGAAATCAACAGTATGAACACCGTAAGCAGCTTTGGTCCTCATCATCTTGAATGGGAAACAGCGAGAGACTGAAACATGTACAGAGAAGAGCAACAGGCATAATCAAATTAATAGAAATACTTTCACATTAATGAAGACAACCAGGACATGGTCTAGAAGAGTTAGCTATGGCGAGAAACAATCAAGATCTATAAATTCATCAGTGGAATAGGTTGTGATTATTCACATCATCTCATAATACAAGAGATAAAGGGCATAAATGAACCAAGCTAGTGACAGGTTCCAAAGATGGAAAAGAATATACTCCTACAAGATGTACAGTGAAGCTATGGCACTCTTTCCTTAGCAGACCATGAATGTCAGAAGCATACTGGATTCAAGAAATGGCTGGATAAATGAATGGACAAAATATCTAGTAAAATTTATTTGTTAAGACAGACAACTGCCCCTTGTCCCCCCAATTCAATTTCAAAAACTGTCTAAATATTATTTCTTGGAAGCTGGGAGAATATTCAATACAAATACAGAAATTCAGTCATGCTTGCTATTTTTCACAGTCCTTCCCTCCTGTCTCAAATACTAGTAATTGAGCCTTTGAACTGACTAGATGTGACCATAACTATGTTCTTACATAATACCAAGCAGAAGTACATGAGACATTTCAGCTGGTTTAAGTAGCCTTTGTCACCATGACACACTGCTTTGTTATTGCAAAGACGTGGGCAGAGTATTACATTTATGTTAGTGTGGCTGAATGACTTGCAAAAAAAACCCCAAAAAACAAACAAACAAAACAAAAAAAACCAACCCCCCAAAAAACAAACAAACAAAAAAACCCCCAAAACCAACCAACCAAACAAAAAAAAACGTTTGGCCCTTATGCCAAAGCCTGGCCAGTGATGTTCGCCACATTACAGCAATGCCACCCAATTCAAACACACTTCAAGTATATTTTCTGTAGCGCATGTAATCTTGTGGGATGATCCAGAGACCACTACTGAGTGGAGAACTTAAAGAAAGTGTCTCTACCTGACAGAAGATGGTGGGTGACTCCCCTGTAAGTTTGAATATGCCACTCTGCAGAGGAATACCTCTGCAAAAGCTTGACTTTGTTCACAGACAAAGCCTATCTTTTTCTAGCAGGAGCTCCTGACTTAGTCTCACCATAGGAAGAAAGTCTCAAATTTTGTAAAATTATCTCCCTCTCCAACATTTACTCACTAATTATACTGCAAAAATAGTAAAAGTATAAAAAAAGGCCTCCCTCCAAATCCTGTCTGAGATTAGAGAAGACAAAAAAAAAAAGGAGGTTGGAAACATATTCATACTGACTCTCTCTAGCTAAGAATGACTAGTGGTAGTGAGAAAATTAAACTTTATAAATGAAACATGCCTGAAAGTTTTCTGTTATAGAGCTGTTATTTGTACCAAGACCATACAGAAGTCAGTAGGAATGGAAACGCATCTGATCCAAGAACAAGTTGAACTGAAGCAACTTGCAACATTTTCTCTTTTTGTATGCCATGTAATTCTCTGAGTACAAAATTTCGACCAAGGTGGATTAAGACCAACAATTAAACCAATTTTATATCTTTTATTTCAATCCCTAAAGATTTAGGCTTTTAAAAAATATGTTCCAAATACATTATTATAAAAGTCACAGTGAAATAATAAATCCAAAATTAGAGTTTTCAATTTTAATAAATAGTTTGATATCATGGTGAATTCTAATTTGTTTGCTCAAACAGGGTCTTTCCCTAGTGGGTAGGAACAAAGTAGCTTTGAATTACAAACAATGCCCTGCAGTCAGTAAAACTCATGAGGTATTAATTTACAGTTTCATCTGTGATCAGTTAAACTGTACGTGAAATCTTAAACATCCTTTTAAAAAAACCACCGCAAATAGCTCAATAAGATATTTTTTCAACAGTGCTTTAACAAAAACCATACAATATTAACTACTATTGTCAAAACAGATCCAAATGCAAGTTGTGTTTAAAGCCTGCATACTAGTAACCAAACAATACTGAGATGTTATCCTTTAATATCTAAGGAGCCGATACAGAAGTAATAAATATGGTCTCCAAAACCACTTCTGCTTTTTGACTCATACAAGAACAATATTAAAAACAAAAGTAATAATAAAAACAAAAAAACAAGTACCAGGAAAAAAATTATATATGTGTACGCATCTATAAAATATATCACATATAGCAAAATAAATCCAGGTTTTTGCTATAATGTATATATCTATCTATATATAACAACAGATGGCAGTTTAACCAGTCTAGAATAAGAGTATTGTCAGCTTACACTCTTATGTCCCCGATCTCTTCTTCCTCTGGTTTAAAAGTGATTATGTTGCGGCTTTGTGCCATGCTTGAAGGCACAACTATATTTGCAGAACTTGCTTTTGAGGGAGACAATTTAGCAGTGCTATGTAATTGAGGTCAATTGTGAATACTGGAAACATCTGGAACATTTATACTCTTCTAAAAATATATTTATATTGCTAATATGCATTTATTTCTAAAAAGTAACTTTTCATAACTGTTGAATTAACTTTCCATAATTGTTGAAGACTGTGTCCATTTTACAAAACTTTGTCTTTAACAAAGACTTTTATTAATAGGTTCTCATTCATTATAGAGGGAAATTATAAAGTTAAGCTTGAAATAGAAGTCCATTATGAACAATGTACATTAATATAAAATACTTGAAAACATAAAGAAACTTTTGCAGCAGTCTCAGAAGTAGCTAACATTCTTCACACATTTAGAAATACTTGTTTTGAAAATACAAGACTTTAAGCCATCAGTCACAAAGGTGATTTAAAACTAAGTTTTCACAAAAGTTTTTACTTCCCACTAGAATTAGGGACATAAGTACATACACTTTTTACTGCATAAACATAGATGGTAGGAAGTTAGCATAGATCATTACTTAACTATTGCCTTTATATCACACAAATCTAAACTCCTACTGTGGAAGTGACATTATCACTTGTTACTTTTCAATGACTTGCAATGAGAGCTACTAGAATGCTACACAGAATATTCTCATGCACAGTGGAACATACCTAAGAGCGTCAGTAAATTATGGATGTGTGCATGCTTTTTTTTAAAAAATGAACTTCTGAAACAACTAGTTATATACTGTGAACATAATTATACCATTATCACCTCATTAATAATTTGATTTTCATTCATGAGGTTTTTTCTCCACTTTTAACTGCTCTCCTTTACTAATTAGTAGCAGAGTTGAAGTCATTCATTAAAATATAATATATAATGTGTATTTTGAGATAACAGGTAACATTACATAATTATTAGATGTCTCACAATTCAAATTACATATATATAACTACAATTAAAAAAAAGGAAAAAAAATGAACTGTCAACACATTTCAGTTAATTTCTATTTCCTGAATTTAAGACTGTGGATTTCTCAGTTGACTGATCTATTCTAATGCGGAAAAAGTTGAACTTTAAGCAAAACTGCTACAGTTTCAAATTACAACAAAATGCAAAATGGGTTTATACCCAAAAGAGAGCTATACAAAACATATGAAACTGTATTAATGATGCACAAAATCCTTATGTTAAAATCACTCAAGTTCCAAGTCAAACACTTTAAAGTTAGGAAAAGCTGGAAATAAGACTTTGGCTCATTCTTGTGTGTGCTGCTTTCTATTTCACCTCCCTATTCAGCTTGTGGCCCTACACCTTCTGTATACACCACTTAAGAAGATAGAATTATTGGCTTTCTCAGCAGGATTTTGCGACATAAATTTCTACAGTGAAGCACTTACATTCAAGTATAAACAAATGTATTTTCATAGCATCCCAGCGAGATTAAAGGTATAATTATCCTTTTTCTGTTGGAGCAAAGGTAAAAATGTATGCTAATTTTGAGTGCTCAACTTGTTATGCTTAGGACCCATTTTATTCTGTAACCACGTTTATCTAGTACATAATATGTTTGAAGTATATCTTCCATTCATCTACTTACAGTCATATGTACTCAGCACATTAAGATCACAAGTCAAACACTTGGGGGGGGGGGCAGGGAATCACCTGTGAAAGTCAGAAAACTTACACAGAAGACTAGAATACAATCTTCCAGGAGATTATTAAATTCTGCTGGAAAGGAACCCTGTCTTTCCTTTCCACTATGTCTCTTCTCATTCATCTTCACATATCCCATCTTCCACAGCATAGGACACTCTATAGACAAGGGCATCTTTTCATTACACAATCACATTCTTTTCATATTGTGCTATGAACAGTTGTACGTAAAAAATAGTGTATGATCATATTGCCAAAGACCCCTTGCACAGAGATGCACACGTTATCAAGACTGAAGAATTTAAGACAATCACACAGCTAATAGTTACTGTCACCTTAGTGGAGGTGGCAATAACTGCTTGTATAAATGTTGTTGGTTAGTTTTAACGTAAAACAAGGCAGATTATTTTAAATTACTTTCAGAGATAATGATTAGGCACAGCCACACTAAAAATACTCCCAAAAGTGAACTCCTATGTTTCACGAACAATCATCACATTGTTATTGGAACTGATGTTTGACTGCACATTTGTTAGCTTAACTTGTAGAAAGGACAATATTTCCCCAAAACGTAAATACAAGGTATCACTGGACAAAGATAAATCCTGATGACATAAAATGAAATATACAATATCCAGAGAAGTTTCAAAGACCTTTTTTTCCTCCACAGTTCAGTTTCAGATCCTGTAACAGACAAGTCAAACTTGGCTGGCAAAGGTTATTAAGCTATATCAAGCCTTTACAAATTAAAGAGTTCTAAAAGGCTACCTTGCAAATCTCCTAGAAAAGCGAACTGAAGCTGCTGTTCATCTTCTGAACACATTATTTTTTTAATATGCTTTGTAGGTTTAGGACAGAAATGTGACAGCAATGGCAAAGACAGACAATCATCAATGCATCACATTCAAGCCTCAAATTAAGATTCTGGAAAACAAATAAGTATATTTTCCAAAGCCTTTATCGTAAGCCATCTAGATTTAAGAATTTTTAAATACACATTTTATCAGAAGGGATCTTAAATATGGACAGACCAAGAGCATATATAACAAAAGAAATAAATCCTGGTCATGGGTTTTTTGTACCTGAACAGGCAGAAAAACAAAAAGTTCTTTTCAGTTCCCTTTGTTTGCAAAGATGCATGTTATCCAGAACAGCAGGACTGAGGATAGTGACCATTATCCATGTTTTCTCCTATTCCTGTTTTCCAATAATGGTTTCCAAAATTTTTTTCCCCAACCTAACTGTCCTCCTGCATTTTCTCTGGCAGATATCTGAAAACTTATCATACTTTCCTCTGAGTAAAAAAATTTAAATTCATTTATTATTCAAGTTAGGTTTTGCCTACTATCTTATCTTATGAAATACCTATTGAAGTCCCTTATTCCCCTTCAACCCTTTCTTAGTTAAACTAAACTACTTGTGAGAGGAACAGGGGTTTTGAAGTGACCTCATCTGCAGACCTTGTCTCCTTTTGTTTGCTGGGCTGTTTCTTTTCTAAGAATTTTCTCTTTGTCTGGTTAATGTCTTTATTTGTGAGCACTTTTGGAAACCATATTAGCTTTGTGTGACATCTGTATTTTTCGAGTGAACTCCACCCTGCAACTCACAAACTTTTAGAGAGTCTCCAGGTGGCAGATTTCAGTCATTCCTAGGCCATGCAAAGGGAAAGGGAAAACACAGCATGTAAGACAGCCTTCTTGCCCGTGTGGCTACCTATGTAAGAGCCCATCAAAACAGCAGTCACACTGGTAAGAGCAGCAGGTAAGTTAAACTTCTACAAAGAGTTACATATAGGTAAAGCTTTTAGAAGTCTGAACAGAACGACATCTGCTTGGCCACTAGCTTTTACTATTCTACCACCAAGGGCATTGCAACTTGTGGCAAATTTAATTTACAACTAATCATTTAAATAACAAGTGAGACAATTGCCTATATTAGGTAATTAGCTAGAGCATTCAGAACAAACACCATGATCTGCTTAAGTGTATTATATTATCAGTGGTTTCAGCTCACACCAATAATCTGCTCACAAAGAAAGAACTAGTTTTAGTTACACTTCCCTAAGGAAAAATGAAATCTTTTGTAACACATTATTGATAAGAAAGTACGTACGCTGTTTAGCCTCATGACTTCTTTATTTCTGCCTATTTGAATGCACCAATTTTTTGGTTAATACAGTAAATCTGTTGTATGAAATCTGAACCTGATTAATGATGCTCTGTATCAAGCTAAGTAGAATTAAATTAGTGTATAATTGATTAGTGTGTAATTGGAGCAGAGCTGTAGATTTACCAACTTTAATTAGGATGGCTTATTACAGATAATTTACATTATCATAATATAAAACAGAAAATAGAAGTACTTGGTTCATCAAAAAGCTTAACTTAAGATCAGGTGGACAGCCTTATAGATTAGAGGCATACAAACTAATGCCTTGCAAAGTTCTTTGAGACAAGTAAATCATAACAAGCTAAGTCCTTTAAAGAAAGGCAAATTGCTGATTAACCTTTTACCCTGAATTTCCTAAGCAATTAGACTGTTTATACTAATTTACTATAATAGACCATTCTAACAGAAGAGGGTAAATCTACAATGCTGCTACAATTAAACATAAAATCCTTTTAGTTAGTGCACAGTATTGCCAGACTGAGAACAGAAAGATGATTACTGCACTCAAAAATGGAAAAAAAGAAAAAAGGAAAAAACCCACCACAAACCTTGAAGATTGAAGTGTACAAAGCATACACATTTACTAAAGCGGCAGAAGGAAATAAGCAGCAGCACCTCAGCTACCAGACCTCATCCGTATTTTCTTAAAAGTCCTTTAGATGGTAACTCCAGTCTAGACTGAAGGAAGACCTGCACATTCCCCTGAGTCCACTGCCACAGTAATTATGTTCATTATCTTGCATGCTAACAACAAAGATATAATAATCTATTAGTGAATAATTCATACACTGTCAGGTCCCTCTATAATGTTCATTACTAACAGTACTACTTACAGTGCAAGTTAGAATGCAATTTTTTTAAAGATGCATTTACTACATAAACAAAATCTTTGAGTTAAGTCATTTTTACCTTCTTAACCATTAATGAATCTACAAACCTGTAGGAACATTTTTTTAAAAATCATTTCCTTATATATTTAAATGAATACCAAGCAGGGGAAGTGAAACAGCCAGTGGCCAACTTCACAGATAAACACAAATCATGATTTTAAGATGTTAAACCATAAATATTTTTTTACTGTAAATTAACAACAAGAGTCAAAAAGCTTTAATAACAATCATTGGTCCTCCCCACACCCCACCTCCCAATGTTTGCTTTATTCACTACCAAGATTAAAACATCTTTCCACTGGTTTTATCTAAGTCCTTCTCACAGAATCAAAACAAACATCAAATTTAAGCAAACACATTAATATAACTGACCTACTTGCCTACTATAATCGATAATTACAGTATTTTTCTATTATCAGAACTAAATCCAGTATCTCTATACCTAAGATTTTGCCTCCCATTTTCAGTGACTTTTATTATTTTCTTTCATTACATCTGCTGTATTTAGCTTGAAAAAGTTAAAATGAGTGCATCTTAATCCATTTCAAAAATTGTTTCAGGTTTAGAACTACCATAACTTGTCTAACAACCTACACATATTACTCGATTCTCTGAATCAACATACTTAGCTTCAATGACTTCAAAACAATAAGGTACAACCTCCCCTCCCCCCCCAACTTCTTTTTTTCCTCCCCCTGCTCTCCTCAAACACTCTACTGGTCCCTCCTAAAAATTTTTATAGGCTCACAGTTTATCTAATTTAGACACATTTTTTACTCGTACAGCTTAGCACCAGCGTTGGTCTCTGCATACACAAGGTATTAAGACTATTATGAAATTCAACAGTAATCATCACAGTTGATCATAATGTTCTGATTTACTTTTTGTATGCTGATTATGACACTTTCAACAAATCCATTTACACTAAATAAACACAAAAGCAGTTTGCTGTTTAAGATAGTCATGAATAACTATCCAGTTTCATTAGCCCATGTAACAAACATGGTTTTGGCAAAATGAAACACCAAACTGATGAAACTTATAAGAAGTTAATTCAAAGCATATGCATCACCAGTACCCTTCAGCATCAAGAGAATATTTAGCAGAATTAATTGGTTCTCAGGCTCCCCTCACATATTTCCATGACCATTAATGGAGGATGCCATTCTGTGCACCTCCGGGCAGTCCAGCCTTACGAAACCTCTAGCCTCAGTTAGCATGAGTCCCCTGTAAGAAACTGGACATTCACAAATCCAGGTCTATTCTTCACACCATTAAGAATCTAAGACAAGTAAGAAAAAGCTCAGTACCAAGACATTCAAATTCAACTGTACGCGGAAATGTTTAAGAGGACTCTGTGGATCAGAGGTCACAACTTACAGGAACGAATACATTTGTTCTTACTATTAATTGATTATCTGAGGAAACAGAATTAACTCCCTCAAGTGGTTAAAAATACTCCATAACAGTATTTGTCTATGTCATATACACTTTATATACACATATACATTTACATTGCTTCAAGACTGCTATACTCTTTTGTGCAATTTTGCTTTGTTTGATTAAAACACAAGCAGTGCACATTTCAACATAGCCTAACTGCATTTGCTGGCTCCACAAAACTAGCCACAGGATTAACAGTTTACCCAAAATAGTACCACCAGTTGTAAAGGTTTAGAAACAAAAAACAGAGTTCAAATTTTACTTTCACACACTTCCCCCAACTGTTGCTTCTCAGGGTAACTTCAGTATGTGATACCTTTTTAAACTTTCCAGTATACTAAACTTCTGAATTTTCCTAATCAGCATCTTCCGAATATATTATGCTAGCATACCGTCTCATTCATTACAATTGGAAAAGCCTTTTATTTAGGTTTTATTAAATAGACACAATGCTTGCCAACGAAAGCTTCAAAGCATACGAAAAAGGGAAAGATGCAATTGTTAAAATGTGACAGTACATTGAGACATATTTTAACAAGAAATTCAGAAATACTCAGGTTTTCAATGGGTTACACTGAAATTATTCCCTGAACAAACTGTGATAGCCCTTTTACTTCTTTCCCAGCACTGCCACCTCTCCATTATCTACTTTATTATACAAGTACTCGTGCTCCAGTTGGTCTCTAAATAAATCATCCTCCCATAAGTAAGAAAAACTAGTTCCATTCTTAAATTATGAAATTTAGATCAATTTTCTGGCACTTTAAATCAATGTAACTAATGGTCCAATTTCAAATCAATTTGATGCATGTAATTTACAATAAGCATGCATGTCCTTCCTCTGAAAGGCTAACAAATGAATTTTATGACCTCACCATGATTACCATAGGCATTTAAACAAGTTAAGAACACTCAGCTATAAGTTGTTTTTTTTTTTAAAAAAAAAACAAAAACAAAAGACACATGCCTCCACCTCCAAAATCCCTTGAAACTTAATCCACAAGCAGCACATAAAAGGTCAAAGTGCTGCTCTTCACCACAGTAATCCAAACATACTATCAACCCCCTCTCATCCACTGAAATAGGTCAGTTTCAGTCTACTGACAATTTGATATATGTTGGTACTTCTTCCAGGAATTTAAGTGATTTCTCTCTCTCTCTCTTACTCAACAGTGATACAATAACAATACTCACCAGAAATTCAAGCTCACTGGTGACTCAAGATATGGTAGACATAAAAAAAAAAAAAACCAAAACAAAACCATTTCAGGCTGAGGAATACAGTTGTCCAAAAAGTTTTAAATCCTATACACTAGAGAATCAGGCCTCAGTCCAGATGCTGAAGTCTAACTTCAAAAACAGAAGTCACAAAACCAAGCCCAAAGGAACAGGTTGTCAGTACAAGAAATCTGAAGATAAATTAACAGGCTCCAAAGTAAATAGAACATAAAAACTAAACCTCAGAGAAGACAGTAGATGCATCACCTAACAACTTCCTCCTTCCCTCTGTTAAAACTCACATCACTGTCTCTCATGTATGTCAAGAGTTTGGAGGGCTGCAATTCCCAAACAAGGCTGCTTATTTCACTCACAACTTGGATGGTACCAAGACAGAACTACTGCATTTCTTTCTTTTGCTACTCCCACCAACAATTTTTTCCATGTTCCACTGCTATTTAATACCTGTGAACTTTGTTTTATTTAATTGATTTTGCAAGCAGCAATCACTCAGATATCTAACGATACAAAACGATACAAAAAAACCCCTGCAGTGATATTAATGTCTCTATAAAAACAGTGTGCTGTTGCTGCCATGGCACATAAGCCTGAAATCTCCATTACATGTGCTGTTTTTAAAAACATGCTTTGCAAAGGTAATTCTTTTTCAGTAACTCTAGTGATAGGTAGCCTTGCTCTCCAATTATTAAAGGCAGCAAAACTTCACTAAATGATAAAATGGAAATACAAAACAAGAATACATGGACCAATTGAATTAAAGTACAATCCTCTCCATAGCTGTAGGCAACCACAGATAAACCAGGCTGGCCACAGAACATACACTTTACAGACCAAAATCCACACTAGGATAGATACCTTCCTGCTGTTAGCCTGAACTGTATCCTAACAAAATACCAGGTTTGCCATAGATGGCAGGGGGCATCAATGATCAACAAAAAAATGGTAGAGAAAAAAGGTATTAAAAAATGCCTTAAGTTCTTGCAGTATTAAGAAATTTATTACATGACCTAGGGGACTCCACCATGTCCCAGAACACATAAGAAAGTGAAAACCAAACCAGACGTGCACATGAAATGTTCCTGTATATCTCATTCCACATCAAGTGAATCTTTTCTACAACTTTGGTTCATGAATATGATGTGCCTGACAGGCACAGAATATATTTTAACACCACTAGAAGGCTAAAAGTAGAATTTATCTTGAACTGCAAAAAGGGGAGCAACCAGGTATTACTACTCCAGAAGCCAGTTTATGAAGAGCAAACTTTCTGTAAGCTCTTAACTGTATGGAAACATCCCTAAAAAACCAATCATTACTAGCAGCCAGTACATACATTCCAGCCCAGTCCTGATTTTTCTCTTCTCTTTAAAACCCACATCGGTGGTTATTCTTTTCCAAGAACAGAGTGGTGAACTCTTCACCATGTCTTCACTTGTTTATTCTTCAAAGAAGATAAGCTTCCTATATCCATTAACCACTATGAACTTAGCAGCAGCAGTCCCACATTTGAAAGGTTTAACAGTGCCATCATAACTATGCAGATAGCTCGATGGATAGTGCATTGCCCCAAGAAGTCCTAGGTCTAAAAATAATTTCAAGCTTGTATATATGGAGCCAATGGTAGAGCCAGACAATTAGCTAGTTTTAGGAGTAGGCATGCACTGTACAAATATTTCAGGGCATCTGTCAGACTAGCTCTTGCCTACTCCCATAGCCTGAGTTCATCATGGCGGTTGGGGTAGATAGGGTATGCTCCTGGAGCATGCTTTCTTTTTTGTTTGCCCCAAAAGAATTCAGTTCATGTGCTCGGAGATCACTCTACAATGGGAAGCCAAGTGCAGTAAGTGGGGACAGTTGGATGATTCAATTCAAAAGTAGAGGAAATCCAAACTAGACACTAACTTAAATGCATCTATGGAACACATTAGTTCAATCTGCCCACGCAGCATCCAGATTAGCTAAGGGTCTTTTTCTCAAAGGCTAATTCCCTGCTGTGTTTTTAAGATTATATATAACATCCATCTTCCCAACTACTATTCCTGTATGTAAATCCAATGAGTCAGTTTAATTAAGCACCCTTCATTTATGTATTACCACTGACTGTCCCAGATCACCTACAGTCTACTTAAACCCAAAAGTGGCATTTACATGAACAGGGCTGATTTACAGAGCTGTGGTAACCAACTCTATTATAGGTAGCATTATACCTCAGACAACCACGATACTCTCTTCTCCCAAAAACATAGACATAATCTTGCCTTTTCACTGCAGAGTACACAGAGGAGATAAGGCTAATGCAGGGACTGCCCCCACGCTACATTGCTTGGAGTAAATAATTTGCCACTCTACCAGAACCAGAAAGGGTTAGGCTAACAGCACTTTTCATCCTTTAAGGCCAAGCCTATACAGCCTCATTCCAAACCTACATTTGCATCATGAAAGAGCAGGAAGAAAAAGAAAGTCCATAAAATGAATGCCTCTTTCTGCTAGGAGAAATTTAAACATCGAGTACAATTTGGAAAGCAGTAAATACACTCTTTGGGCTAACAGAAATTTGCATATCAACATGTAATACACTAAAAATAGTAATTTTAGATTGTTTAGATATACATATAATACTTGCGAACATTTCTTCAAGATAAACACCAGTTTGAAGTCTCCACTTAATATGATCAAACGTTCCTCATTAGGATCAAAGTTCTTCCAATTCAACAAAGTTGTTTTAAATAATGCCAAGTATTCAGAGACATGTCATGATGTAATATGAGAAATTTACATACTGTGTTCCCTCTCATTGCGGCTTTGGAGGTTTAATGCAAAATTTAACATCTGCATATGCTTTCCCCTGCCCCAGTTTATTAAGGACTTAACAAGGAAAAAAATTTGTTTCATAATTTTCAAGATACCACTTGCAGGATTTTCGTTCCCCTTCATCCAACCAGCTTACCAATTTCAGCATGCCTCATTTTAGATCAATTTGCATGTCTTAAGCTCCCAGATTGGTTTAATCTTGGGTTGCTTCTCTTTTATACTAAAAAACACACTCCCAACACTCTGCTTTTTCTCCCTATCAAGGTACTTGTAGGCTGTTGTCAAGCCTAGGACAACATCTCTAACACTGAAGTTTTTACACCAGAAGAAGAGGACAGCATATGAGGCAAGCTGTTTCTGGCAGAACTCCAAGGTTTTCACACTCCTCTTCTACTTGTGCATATCTCTCCCCACAGTGAAAGGCAGAGCTCCCACAGACAGGAGCCCGTCATAGCATGACTGAAATGGGACAGCTCCAGCAGCCCATCTTTCAGAGTGGAACAACAGGATAACAAATGAAGCTTACAGATTTAACTCAACTTTAATACAGAGAATAGATGAAAAAGAATCCAGGATATATATATATAAAAAAAAAAAAAGATAGAGGAGCAGTATAAAAGGCCAGTTTTCCCTCTCCTTAAAATGCACCTATTAAGGATTTCTACTCTTACAAGATAGAGTTTGTATAGTATCCAAAGTCATAAGGAAGAGCAGAGAGGTAACATGGGGCACTAAAGCCTAACCCTGAGTTCTAACTGCTTTTATGTAAGAAAATGGATCAAGAAAGCAAAAAAATTATAGTTGGGAAAGAAAGGTCAAAATAAATTGAAAACTAGAAAAAAGTTGGAGAAGGGACTTCTAATAATCAGAGAAGATTCATCAATCTACACTAAGAAGATACTGGACCCAAAAACATGAGGCCTGAACAGATGGTATCTTTAAAGAATATTCTTCATTTATCAAATGAAGCTGGATGCTCTGAAATATCTGTTTTATGAAGTCTACCACAACTACTGTACATTATAAATTTTAAAAAAGACATATGCTACTACTACATCTTGGTTGTTGAACACCCTATCTATATTCACAATCACACTGACTAAAACATGAGTTTGTGATGTGTTACCTCATTACAGTCAGAAAATGAATCTCTAGTAATAAGAATTTAAGTGAGACAGACCTATGACACACTGAACATGAGAACTCCATGTGGGAATGTATCTAGGATTCATACTCCTTCAAACAAGTGATAATTCTGCTTAGCTACTTCTTACAGAAGCTGGAGGGCATAGTAGCAGTCACATAATAAACATAATCACTCTTTCACATGCAGATCCGATAATTAAGAATAAAAACCCTGAAAAACTGATGTATATCTGGAATCATGTGCCTAGTTACAGTGATTCATATATTTAATTCCAATTACTGAAACTTTTTTGTATGGACAGTTCATTTTTGGTTCTATCATGTAACATGAAGAATTTGAAAAAACTCTAGAGAGATACATTCCACCCCCCACCCCACCCCCCGTTAAGATACAAATTATTTTACCCTGACTCTGCAAGTGATGTTAACCAAAGTATCATCAATGAAATCATAAAACATATTAATCAAATTTCATTAATAACTCACACAGACATGACACTGTCCAATAAACACTCCACAGAAGGCTTCCTGCCCTCAATTACAAGAACACAGGTTCTTGCAGGTATTCGATCTTGTAGACAATCTCAGTTTGTCCCAGGGAGATGGACACAAAGAATAACGCAAAGGCTTTTTTCTTTTTTTAATTTCTGAAACACAATCTTCAGGTGTTCAGAAGATGAAGAAATAAAAATATATCACAGTAAAAGGAGTCATCCAGCTTACATTGCAGTGCCTTTAGATGCAGTAAGATTAACATTAGTTAAGATCTTTACTTACTTTTAGGCATTTTAGCTCTTTTGGAATGCCAAAGGATTTTAAGAAACTTAAGTGAGAGTGTAAATTTGAAAAAAAAAAACCAAAACCAAACAGTATCTTTAGCTATCCATTCACTTGTATCAAGCATGAAGAGTTGCATATTCTATTAAAAATATTTAAACATTTCTACCAGCTGCTGTGCAGAGAACTGAGTAATAACGAAGGGGATTTTCAACTAGAATTAAATCTCTTCATCTTCTCAAGCCTCAGTGCAAGAGAAATGGATCCATTAATTCATAATCCTTTTAGATTACGTCTTTGACATACTTAGCCTAATACTTTGGATCTCTTTTCAACTTCTACCACCTGCAACATATCTATACATAGATAGCGCATTTCAAGTAAGTACATCCCAAAGCCTTCAGCCCAACAGACACTTCAAGTGTAAGATCAACACCACTTACCACTGTTGTAAAAACCTCACATGAAGCTCCAAAGTATGCTGGCCAACTTCCTGTCAAAACTGCTGCACTTCAGTTTCCAGCAGGGATTCCCTGCACCTTTTCTTGCTCCCCACCTGGCACCAAGGATCTCCAGTTAGACCCAATAGTACTGCACCATGTCCCTAAGCCTCTGAATAGTTTCCAAGACTTCTCTCAGAAATAGTTTGTCTGCCCTTCAGGCCAGCTCCTCACAGTCTAACTTCATCCTGCCTCATACCAATACCTGTTCTTGAGCAGAGCTCTAGGGAGCGAATTGCCTTGTCTCAGAGAACTCAAGATACACAGCATTGCTTTGTATAAGTATATACTTACTGTTATCTCAAAAGTTTAAGTCGCCATCAACAATGTCCATGCTAAATAGAGCTAACCACTACAACAGCAAGCAAAATAAACACAGTAAAAGCGTTAATGGGTTGAGACAGAAAGAAAAAAAGAAACAGTAAGCATATGAAATAATAGCACCAAAAGAAGCAGACTGAAATCTATGCCTGTTAGAACAGAGACTTGGAACAGGTTGTCTGACTAGTAAAAGAAATTAAAAAAAAAAAAACAAACAAAAACCAACCAAACAAAAAAAACAGATAGCTACTTTTATCTTAGAAAAGTACAAGTATTAAAATTAAAGTTAGAACTCCAGGACAGACTTAGCATATGTATCATAAACTAAGGTCTTCCAGGTACAGATGGAGCAAGCAAACAGGTTCTGATTTCAATAAGTAATGAGCATACCCAACAAGTAGCCTCCTGAAAGGTATACCTGCTGAATATAAAACTGCTTCTTATGGTTCTTGATCAGAGAAATAATGAAGTCTAGTTTCTTAAGAAAGCATATTCCATAGTTCGTACCGCTATAGCCTTACTTCTCTGTCATGTCCCTGAAGTCCCACCACAGTACCCTAGCTGTTTGGCTGGTAAAAAGCAAGGACCTGCTGATTTGGGGTTCCCTGCATCATGGTTGACTGAGTAGCACCTATAGGCTGTTCCAGCCAACTAGACATAATGCTGCTGGGAGCAAATAATGTCTGAGTTCTACCCACCTTTCCCTCCATGGGACTCCCTTCTTTATCAAGCCACTAACTTGCTTGAAACCTGAAGTAACTTATTATCCTGCACATTTTTGCTGCCCTGTCAAATATGGTTATGATATTGCTCACTGAGCTTAAGAACTGTTAGAAGACAGATACGGGATAGCTCAATTGATAAAAAAGATAGGTTACAAATACACAAGATGGTGTCTTGCCAAATCTCATAATTTCTTCTGAAGTCAGGACTGACAGCAATAGTTTTCTTAGGTTCTACGGATTTTTTTTTTTTCCTTCCTCTCCTCTCCTATACCTCTTAAAAAAAAAAAATCTACTCCAATTGCCCTCAACAGGTCAACATATGTGAAAGAAAATGGAAGGGGGAGAAAGAGCAAGCACAAAGAAATAATTCGGTTTTAAACCAGCTTATAGGAAAATTGGAGTACGTTTCCAATTGTTCATAGCATATTCAAAGATTAATTTCAAAAATTTCTAAAGCCATTTTAACTCTCAAATCTCTAGCTTATCAAACTAATCTTTAGAAGAAGGTGCACCTTTTCAAGTACTTATTTACTTCTTGAAATGCAAATTTATAAGAAGAATTCATTTTCTCCCCCTCAAAAAACATGAAGGGCTTTCAAAAGCTGGTTTACTTTCTCATTTATACGAAGTAATGCAGTATATTTGCATAAACCAGTCAAAACTTTTTTTTTTTTTGGTAATGTAATAGGTAGCTAACTATGTAACCCCTGCCGTTTTAAAAGACAGTCCCCTTGTTAGGAAACTGTTTAAAGTGACAATTTCAGTAACTCAGCATCTCTTTCTGGATAATTAGATGTATTATGAATATGCAGATTTCACAGTGCTGATTGGCTCAAATATGTCCCATTCCTCAAGAACATCACATTCCATACAAACAACTGTATTACCAAGCAGCAGGCTGTCATCCAAACTTGTATTAAACATTCATCTGCAAAGCTCAAATATGGATCACACCAGATAGAATTACCTTTGCCCAACCTCTGTGAAAGTACAGGTTATGGATGACTATTCTCCCATTGGTACTGTGACCTGTATACACAGGATTTGCTTGCAGCAGGTCTTTACAAAATCTTTGGGGAGGACAGGAGGGAAGATTTCATGCCGTCCACATTATCACAGAATGCAAGTTAAATAACATAACAATAGCACCATCCAGTGGCAATATCTTCCCTTTAAGAAGTTCATCACTCGCATCACCTACAGGGATCCTGCTGGAGCAACTGTAGAACAGCTAAGTAGGGTATTTCTACTTCTAATTGCAGTTGTTTTGAGCAGCCAGCATCCCAAGAAAATAGGGATCTTGGTGGGAAACGCAGTAGTAGCAAAGCGTCTGAAAAGAGCAACTGCACATACAAATAATTGTGTAAAAACAATACTGAACTTCCAAGTATCAAATGTAAGATTCTGCAACTTGTAACGTTTACAAGATCCGTAATGCAAGTTTATTCCAATGCTGAAATCCTACTAATGTATTCACTAAAGGTTGAAAATCCTTTCTCCTGAACTAGGCAGCTCCTTATTACTTTTTAGGTAGAAAATGATTCAGTCTCTTCTCAGTATATACTAAAACCAAACAAACCCACCCCCAACCAACCAACCCAAAACCACAAAACAAAACACCCCCCCTCCCCAAGAAAAACCCCAAACAACTGTTCTCTGTGTATTTTATGCTTGTTTATTCCTCCGTCTATTTTTTTTTTAATTCATATTCAGTTAGGTTTCTCCCTTCTATTCATTTGGTTGATGTCTTATTTCCTTGGGAAACAGAGTATTTTATATTTTGGGGTACCAGAATAGTGACTTCTACTCATGGTAAGCACCTGTGGCAGAGCCAAAAGAAATCACGAAAGAAAATAATAGGGAAAAAAGGTTGCAGTACAGTAATTGCCATCTGCAATAACCAGTATGACAAGAATAGAGAAAGAAAGAACTGGTTTTGAAGACATTTGCAGGGTGTTTTTCCCAAAGTAGAGACAATAAACAAACAGAGAGTCACACAGTTTAATAGTTAGTGTTCAACCCTTGACACAGGCACATCCTTCCAACTAAGGAAAAACTCCCATAAATTATATCAACCACTAACACATTATTTGGACAACTATGATGGCATGATTTTCTCTGCATTGTGAAGCGGGATGTTCACACACTGGGAAGTTTTAAGACAGCTGCTGTTTCAAAATATTCCCATAGCTGCTGCTAAGATTACAACCCAAAACTTTTTGTTTCTTTTTAAAGAATTCAGAAATCATTGCAGGACTATGCCAACATAAGGGCATGCTAGGCTTATTCACTGTTGCATACAGACATGTTTCACTGTTGCTGAATGCTAGAAATGTTAGCTGAAGAGATCACCTACTTCAGAAAAGTTGAGTTCAGAAGCAAATCAGAATAGCCCATCTCAGCTTTCACCAAATCTGTAAGATAACTTGTCACTACAGTTTAGAAGCACAGTGTTTACTGTAGTTGTACATCTTGTTTAAATATTCACTTCCAGCTTAAAGCACTCAACACATTTTTGCACTAATACTTAATTTCCCAAAATACTTTTTCCAATACAGTGGAAGACTGTGATTCTATCTTCCTGTCTTTGATAGTCCAATACAAGAACTGCACACAAGTTGCTGACCTAAATCTAGGACAAGCAGGATGGGAGAAGGTGTGTGTATATTCATTTTGGTTTATGTAGATATTAGAAATTAATAACTGTCTGCAGCTCTGTTGTTACTCCCCTCACAATCAGAGCCAGCTACATCAGTTAAAGAGACGAGCCAAGGCCACATGTACTGGGGGCAAGGTGCTTAAGATGCTTAACTAGCACAGGGAGTTTATCTCCATCACCTCCCACACACTCCTGCACCAGCCTGAATAATGTATATTGGTTTCAGCTGCTCAGCAGAGACACTGGCATCTGCAGCTGCAACTGCACCAGCTGACTCATGTGACCAGAAGGGACCACTGAATCCCTTGCAGCAGCTGCACTCCATCTGTGATCACTGCTTTGGGGACAGAAGCTGCAGTGTGTTAGTCACTGTTTCCACTTCTTGTAAAGCAAGGTCATCTGATCATACAGTTAGTATGGTATTAGGGCAGGAGACACCCTTCAGAATAAGCAGATGGCTCAGTGGTTAAGGCCCACAGCTTCTGAATTTGCAGCAAGTTTCACACGCAATTTGGAGCCAGCTGTGTTCCCTATTTGCTTTGGCCACAAATCCATAAAATTACAGTCTTATCTAACAGAAAGCTGCAAGGACAAATAAATTTAAATGTCTGAGACATCCATATACAATGATTACTGAGCTATATAAGTATGTAGATCAGAAGATGAGATATTTCCTGGGAAGTCTTCAACGCTATTCATGATCAGCAAGAAAGCAAATCAGCTTTACACTAAAACACAAATTTATCTCCCTGCAAATGTAAAACCACATATCCCTACCAGACATATATACTTACACTGCTAAGCAGGGGCTTCTAGATGCCCTGATTAAATCAGACAGTCAACCTTTTCAAGTGATCTCTTCCATCACATTACTAAAATGGCTCAAGTCTCAATATTTGCCTCACACTACAGGCTGCTCTATGTTTTTGCCTGTAGGGGTGCATAGGTTCACAGATCCTTACCCTAGCAAATATATATGCACATTGTCTTTGCATATGGCCTTGTCCTGCCAATCCTGCACTGTTCTGACTCCCCAGTCTAAAACCATTGCCTTTTTTCCCATCCCATTCCTATGCATTCTGCAATCTATCCAACTCCCTCTTCACTGTTTTTTCTCCACTGTTCAGTTGACTTATGGGCATTAGTTTGGTGTTTCATCCTGTAAGCCCTCTGCCACTTCATCCTCTTACAGCAGATTTGATGCAAAGGGAGACTTCTGTAATGAAACAGAACTGCCAAATTCTGTACAGTGATTTCTTGTAACAGGAAGGCTCATCCATAACACCTACTTCAGAAGTACAAAGAACTGTTCTTCATAAATAAATTAGATACAACTTTGATCATTCCAATTTGAAAATGATGACAAACTGCCTTTGGCTCATTGTCTCCTGCTTCCGAGGAGGCAAAGAAGAATGATCCACTCCCAACAACAACACAAACTAGCAGCCATTCCAAAAAAGCAATTTTCAATTCTCTGAAGCCACATTAGAAATTTGAGTCACAAAGAAACATTTCCAGGAATTAAACATGCAACATTATTTTGTTGTTGTTTTATGTAGTGTATCCAGAGGACTTCTGAGAGTCAATTATCTGAATTGTCTGAAGTATCTACTTTCTTTTCCTGAATTCATTCATTGGGGGGGAGGGGTTAATCATATTTGAATAGGGGTTAATTAGTAGTGCAGTTACTCTTGAACTTAAAAAACCTAAACATATGAAGTACTAGATGCTGTAAATTTTAAGTGGGTTTTTTATTAGTCTTGTTTCTTAATTAATCTGAATGTTAATAACAAACTAATTTTTAGTTCTAAGGCATACCAACCAGCATCTCCACTCTGTCAGCTTGGAGTTTAATATGTTTTAATTTGATGCCTTAGGAAGTCCATACTACACATTGCAAGGCCACAGCTGGAAGATTGCATCTCATTTTTGGCAATACACTTCATGAAGTACCTAAAACAACTGGAGGGAGGCCAGAGGAAAGCAGTGAGATTGGGAAGAAGTTGAGATTATGTGGGCTGCAGGAAGAGATGTATCCTGCATTCTCCAGTCTACAGATGAGGAGAAAAGAACAGACTTGAGAACATAAAAATAAAACCAATAGGAAGGGAATAATCTGTTCTCTGTGTCAGTGGAGAATAGGATAGCTAATAGAACTGAACTGTATCCAGAACAGATTAAAATCTGGATTTACTGTGGGGAGGGGGAACTCTTCAGTGGGAATGAAGCGGCTCACCAATACAGATTATGTAGTAAGATTGCACTTGACATCTTACTATTTCCAAAGACCTTTAGAGGAGGCTAGACAAATATCTGCCAGGAATCACAAAGATGTATTTCTAGCTGGATTAGGGGAATGAAACTAAATGATCTCTTGAGGTCTCTTTCTAAAGTTCTATGAAAGGAAAGGCAATTAATGGACAGCTACTAAATTATTTTCACACAAGCCATTTAAACTGCTCTGATAGATGATCACCTCCTTTAAAATAGCAGAATCCACTATTCTAAGCACTAATTGGTACTCTTGGGGTTAAGCTTAACCCAGAAAAGACTGAATGGACAACAGAGACTTAGCTATTCTTTCAGTTGCTGATAAACTATACAGCTTATTATATTTTTTATTTGGGGCACTTATATGCGTAAATGAGGATAATTTTAGAGCCAAATTAGTGAAGAGAGTGATGTTGCTTTAGCGGCTTTGGAAATGGAATATCTTATGTGATCATGACTTTTTTACAATAGCATAACAAGCAAGGGCATCAGTTGAATGTCCCTGGCAATTCAGTTCTAAACAGTCTCACTGAAAAAGATTTTAAATGAGAAAATTGAAGTCCCAGCACTAGAAAAACATATACCATGTTATTCACTGAAAAGCACACAAATGTCCAAGAGCACAACAGGACTTCACCACAATACAGCTCATTACCTGATTACTTAGGAAAACAGTGGCATTATAACCTATGTCTCTTCCAGAATTATGAAGAAACAATAAAGTACAAACTTTATGCATTTAAACAGAACACACACACACAGGTGCCACCAAGGAATAACTTCTATTTTTAAAATTCTATGAGTTCACAAAAGCCTCAAGCTATTAAAAAAATCAAATTAAAGATGTCTGCATTTTAAAATTCAGTTATAGCATATCTTCTGTTACAGTAGATGTTTTCATTAAAAAGAAAAAATATTGAAAGCTTAAATTCTCCATCTACTCTTAGGAATATCCAAAAAGTGAGTATAAACTAAATAATGAATTTTTTTACTTTCTTTTGCATTGGTTAGCTTTCAGAAAATCATACCAGCAATACATGTAAATTATTTTAAAGCACATCACCTCAACCATGTCATGCCAGTAACAAAACAAAACAAAACAAACCCCTACAAAACAAAACTGAGTTTAGAGAAGAAACTATCATTCTGGGTTTTGCAACTTTGCCTATTATAACATAATCTGTTAACATAGTAATCTGATTACTAAATACATTAGTGGTCAGTGTTACAAAAAAAAAACCCCACGCACAATTTGCTTGCTGTACTCAGGTGCATCTTATCTCAAGCTCAAACTGTGCACACACATGATGTGCAACAAAATATACATTTCTTCTTTTCATTGGTTTTAAATAGTCTCTATGAAAGTAGTAAGCCTCCTCATCTCAAGCTTAGAAGTATTTAAAGAAAAAGACAACAGTGCACTGCCAAGTACTTTAAAGTGGCTTAAAGCTTTAGACATGTTACATCTTTTACTGTAGCTTTCAGTTAATTGCCATGAAGCTAGCTACCACATAAAGCTCCACCTTGTGGCAAAACCAGTACTGACGGCATGTCCTTTGGGGCTTTCAAACATTGCCGCAATTTCCACTGCTTTGCTGTGTATTTCATTAAAATCTGAACAAAAACAGAATTGAAAAAGGACCTGCCAAAAGAAGATTTTGTGAAGATTCTCCTCCACACACACTACATTTATGAAATAAATGAAATTAACGTAATTTCATAAAATGCTCGGGCAGGTATTAACTTTTTTTCTGCATCTACTGCTTTCTCCACAGGACTGTGAGCAAAATATAACATATCAGAAGTACAGTGAAAGAATGGAATAAAAATCCCATGTTAAGTTAAGCTCTCATTCTATCTCTCAGAATACTTCAAGCTGCAAGATACACTGCAGGAGCTGCATAAATAAACTACTCTGATGGCTCAAACCCATTCCATAGCAGTATCTTCATTTGCATTCTCTAAGAGACACAGCCAGACAGTACATCTTCCAAGTTAGTAAAATGACCAGTTAGTCATTTCTAAACTTTAGAAAAATCTCAAGATTAGTGCTACATTGCATAACACACAAAAATTAATACTCTAAAGACAGATTATGTCCAACTCTAAATTGTGCACTTCTGTGCAACAAAGATGCAGAAGCCTTTTCAGCTACCTTAACTAAGAAATAGTGATCCCAGAAGATTTTGTATGCTCTGCAGCTTACGATTGCATCTTATTGTAAGTATGCACCCCATTCTCTATCTGAAAGAAATGAATACAGTGACAGAAATATGCAGCACTGGAAAAATTAGTCTGCATATTCAAAACTCAGTCTTCAAATATGTCAGTGGTAGCACGCAGTGATGTCACTACTGTATTAGCACCACACTTTGTGCATACCTGGAGTCAATGCAAAATACAGTTAACACCATTTTTCACACCATTTTTTAATTTGTTGTAAAATAAGAAAAGTGTCAAGAGAAGTGGTGAGGAAAAAGTCTCCTTCTTCTGGACAATCATGCCTCCCTGACTGCCCAAACTGCATTTATTGAAACATGAACCACAGGTGGACAAGAAGGTGCAACTATTTTGTGCTGTTTGTGAAGCCTTTGCTATGAACAGTTGGCAAGTAGCAAGCTGAAACACAGAATACTTGAACCTTCTAAGTCCAGGCATTCAATTTAGTGCTGTGGGCTATCACCTCAGCCTGTGCTTGAGGGTGGTTTCAAGAATAGGCAGCAAAAGGAAAAATATATTTCCTTGCTTTAAACAAAGTATGTAGAGTACATACTAAGTAACAGTAATTACTATCAAAAAGAGCGATAGAGTTAACTCATCTAATTAGCTCACTACATAGAAGAGGCAGGCAGGTCCATGTCAATCCATCTATTCCTGCATAAATTTTCAGAGTCTAAGAAATCATAAAGATTAGTTTAACTCAATAACCAGTACTGTGAGAGCTCCTGAAAGTTCTCAAATTTGAGCTGGAATTACAGTTTGAAATATTCCAAAACATCTTTCCCTTGGAGGATCTTTTGATATCTCTGCTGTACCAATCATAATATGGTAGTGATAAACAAAGTAGATGACACAGGTACTTGAAAAACATCTCTTGAAGGTAAGAGAAGAAAAATTAATATATGAGATTAAGTTACCTAAGAGCAAGACTACAGAAGAACAATAAATCTGACACGAGGAACTTCTATACCTTGATTTAAGCAAATTAAGTTTTAATCCTCTAGCAGCTTTTTTAGACCTTTCGCTTCTGGGTTCTCATATGTCACACACAAAGCATTTTGGATTCTCCATTGGCTTTCACATCTATCCTTCTCTTTCCCCTCCAGCTCTCCTCCTTCCCACTACCATGGAAGTGTTGTATCACACAACAGCCTCAGATAAGCAGCTCACGCTACAAAACCAAGCTCCCCAAGGAACATAAGCCTTGCTCTTACCTGCCAACCATAGCTATTATCAGAAGTTTTCTTCTATTTTATATCAAATAACCACTGTGTCATATAAGAATGAATGAACACTAATTTCCAAGAGCTGCTTAACAGTAAAGAATATCCTAACAGAGCCTATAAAACTAGGTAGCAAAGTTCTGCTTTAGTACACTATATACACAAAATAACGTAAAGAGAGGCAAAAGGCTTAATTACAATACTGCATTGATACATAAGCACAATTTAAAAATATTGATCCAATATCTTTACCACCCTGTATAAGTAACCTGCAGATTCCTTATATCATCAACAGCAGGATGCAAAATGAAATTACAATATAATTAACTCTTCCAAGTTTTTATTTTAATTTTAAGCAGATGTAAAGACTGCCTCCATCAAAGAAGGAAAAAGCACTTCTGCTATATTTAGATTCCTAATTTTTGGAAATTTTACGCAGGATTGTCTGTTACCAAGAATTTAAATGAGATGATTGGTGTAACACTAATTTGCATTTGTGCTGTATTCAAAAGAATTAGGTAGGGGGTGGGCAGGCAGAGAACTGAAAGGAAAAATAGAGGGAGGAATCTGTAATAGAAATTTTGTAGCTAACCATAAATCATTCTTTTTCTACACGTGAGCCAAGTCTTTATATATACACCACAGAGTGATAAAACAATTCTAGAGAAATCAAACTGCAATTTAACGTAATTTCTACAGAGGGAGCCAACAACCCAAGGAACAGGATTAACAAAATGCATTCCAGATCAACAGAGTTCTTCCCAACCATCAATCTCTTTCATTACATTTACATGTTTTTCAAATATCCACAGCACATCATCTGGATTGTTACTCCACAGAATTCCCAAGCATTAATGAAAGTTTACTTAAAGAAGTGCTTGATTACACGTCATAGAATAGTAAGTGTCAATACACAACAGAATTTATATTTCCTTTTGGAGAAGGTGGCAATTTAAAAGACTGATTATTCTAAATTACTATTTATTCATTAAAAAGAGTAGCTTAGAAGTTTCAATTTGTAGCAATTCTGAAAATATTAGATTTTGTAAAAATGAGTATCGATTCCACAGTAGACATTTTTATTGAAGTTTTCATACAAACCTCTACACCAGGAAACAGGCCAGTATGATAGCTTGATCTAAAAAAATGAGGAGGAAATCTAAAAAAAGAAGTTGTGTAAAGATGAAAGTTGTTAAGCTTTTTCATAAAGCTGGGCATCTTGTTATTGCCATAACAGTTTTCCACATTACTTCATTGTCAAATCACATTTCATACAATATACTAATCCACTAAAATGTAATTACAAATGAGGAATATTATATAAAGTAACCCAACAACTTTGACAGACATCTGTGACAGGTTCATGCATCACCCCAACCATACAAATCATCTATGTTGTCAGCATATGTCGAGCAGGGCAACAAAAGATTTAAAGCTTCGTATTTCTGATATTTTAGTATCTCTTTACCCCAAAAGAGTTTTCTACCCTCTTTTTTAGGTTTTGGGGATAACAGGTGGATAAAAAACAAAGGTATTTTAGAGAGACTACACACCAACAGGACACCAAATCCTAAAAGCAACATATACGGAAAGATTTTTTAAAGTTACTGAACATAAGCTACAAAGCTACATAAGCTACATAAGGCACAAAATACTGTAGCTTGGTTGTTTCCAACAGCATTAGACAGTTGCACCTCTTTATGTCCCCAGCATTCACATCTCTCTCACTCCATGTTGAGCCATCAGGCATGGTTGCATAGTAAATGGGTCTGGGGTTGAGTCCCTTAGCTTTTGCACTTAAGTACTGCGATAGTGATTTACACATGGTAACCCCCCCAAATACAAGGAAACTCCACTACAACATTCCCATGAAGATGTTCAAATTCCTTTCACTCTAGCTTTTAACATACCCAGACTACTTCTAAACCCCTACTGTAAATTTCTCTACTCTTTCCAAAGGATCATACAGGCCATCTGTAATCCTGAAACAGGTCTACTATGCTCCCAAGATTCACCCTTCCAATACTTACTTACACACACCTTGGCTAAGCAAAACTAGAACACACACACACAAAAATCCAGATGGTACAGATAATTAAAAACTGCATCAGTCACCCAAACAGCTGTTCTCAAACTTAAAGAGTCCCTCACTCCCTTGTTCAGTTGCACTATGAAAAAGTATTCATATCGCAAGTATGCAGCTAAGAATGAAATACCTAAAAAAAATTCCCATCAGCAAACTTCCAGTGGACCAACACATCCGCCCTCCCTTCTGACTGCAACACATCAAACAACTGACTGAAGAGAAAGGAAGCTTAGATTTATATTCTTCCTCTTTCTCACTTCATGGCCTTTATCTCTGTAAAAAGATATTTTATGGAAGCAGAGGTGGCTCTGGGGCACAAAATAGCTGCCATTCTTCCTACTTTCTCCTTCAACTAACTTTTTTTGAAAGTTAAGCGTTCCATCATGGCCAAAACTGCTTAAAAACAGTTTATAAAGTTGTGCAACCAGCAGTCAAAGCTGTATTAAAACAAGTGTCCTGAAGTATTGCTTACAGACTCAGTGGTACCACTAAACTCCAAACAATGCTTTTAAGACTCACAATGAATATATTTCAGTCACCTGTTCATACAAGCTAGTCAAGCTACCAAGATTTTGCTACAGCCCATATTTTAGTAAAAGAGAATATTACTAAAAAAACCCCAACACCTCTGCCAACACTACTCTACACAGTGAAAATGGACTCTGTATTGGTATTAGGTAAACAAATTAAGTGTTTCTATTTTAGTATCAAGACAACTTAGGTCACACCCCATCACTTGCTGCAGCTAGCTTGAATTTATTCTCCTCAAAAACTTTTGATGTGGAACTATAGTAAAAAAAAAACAAAACAGACAACAAACAGCCTAGGCAATAACACATGCATGCACACACAAAGAAGTCTATACTTGGTTAATATGACCTTCAAAGTCATTCAGTCCAATTCTGAGAATTAAAAATAGGAGTAATTCTTGTAAAAGGACTATACAAACGGTCAGGAGAAATACTTCCATTTTTCTCCGTTTATATTGATTTATTGTTCTCAGAAGGAGAAAAACATATGGATCATTAAGGCCTCATCAACCTTTTATGTCCAAGTTTCCTCAGCAGTCTTCCAGGATGGAAATCTTTTTTTCCTCTCCTCAAAGTTACAGGTGATTAAGTGGGTTAGGGGAGGTGGGAAACATCTCCAGGATCGAACTCTTTTTTAACTCTCTTCAAAGTCACAGGGGGTTAGTTGGGTTAAGGGAGGTGGGAAACATCTCCAGCACATCTCTTCAGCCACAAATGCATGCTTACTTTGTAAAACACCTGTGCAAATGGAAGATACTACTGTTCCCTCACTGCAGAATAACAAACTCACCAGTGAAAACAAATATGATTGCTCATCGGATTCACTATGACATTGGCATGCTTGCCTTGATCATCAGTTAAAATGTTTTGAACTAATCTGCTAATTTTACTTAGAAGCAGGCTAAGGAGCTTCCACCCATTCCACTTCCTGGCTGAGCTGCAGGACAGTAACCCTCCACCTTGTGTGCATTCAGGAATTGACTGGGGCGGGGGGGGGGCCTAGATATTTCCATCTGAATTCTGAAAAGAATGTATACATGCACCAACTTACAACTTTAGTGATAACAAATTCCTTTAAGATAAAAAAATGTACACTAATGAAAAGACACAATTTTAAAAGGCTGCTACAGTCAAAGTGAATTGGAAGCAGGGAGGAAAGGGAAAAAAAAAAAAAAAAAAAAAGGTGATCTTTCATACCTTAGCTCTTAAAATAGAGGTACGATACCACACCTGTAAACCAACTCCAGTCTGTCTTAGTGACTGTACTTATCTCTCCAGATAACTAAGATTCAAGGACAACAGGATCAAGCCAAGTCAGGGTATAGCTGGCCCAATTACCTTTGGAGATAAGGCATTTATTATTGAACAGAATTTAGATTTTTGTGAAGAACAGCTACATAGAAGTGATCTCTAAGAAACTGAAGGACATCTGACAGTCAGAGAAACCCTTGTGATACTATTAGAGGAAGAATGCCAAAAAAAGGTCTTCATTACTAGGTAAGTCAATATAAAAGCTGCTGACATTTCAAAGACTGGAAGACAAAATATTTTAAGCAGGGGGATTTTGGCACTGAACACAAACACGTACAGCCTAACTTTGTTTGCATTTGACTTAAAAACATTAGGACAGGTTCAGAAGAACACCTTAGTTATAAGGGCACTGAACCTAAGAATAAGTTTATAACCAAATCAGCAACAATTACCCTAGTGGTAAGTTGTCTTGCACCATTCCCTAGAACTGGCACTTCTTTTAAATATGAAAGCCAATCTAAATATCAGAGAAGGATAGTTAAGTATCTAATGACTCATCTGTAAATTAAATCAGATAATTTAGCTTGAAGGACTGAAAGCGCTCTGAGGTTCAACACTATTTAATCTGTTCTGTACCGTACAGTTAACATGGTCCGAGAACACGACAACACAGCATATTAGAAAAGTTCCAAAGGTCTCTCCTGAAACAACATGACACTGACTTATGAGAGTTTTTCCCCAGTCAAGTATCCAGCAACACTCAAGATGCCAAGGTCAATGGCAAAAGCATGTTCAAACTCTTTCATTATAACCAACAGCATACAAATCATCTTAGGATCTACTGTAGTGATAACAACAAAAAAACAAAGAAAGGTTTGTTGCAACTGATTCATGTAAAACTTCAGTTTTACTGAATTTTCTTTATTTAATCAAAGCAGTTTAACCCTCTATTTAAGAAGTGACTATGCTGTAAACATATCAGTAACTAATACGCAATTAAGTAATATGCAACATACCTAATAAAGAGCTCAAACAGGATTTTAGTATGTTTAAACTACTTCAAATGAAATACCTCACATCAAAAGGTTCAGTTTAATCAGTATCTATTGTGCAAATACAGCTTGTGTACACAGCACAACTTGTACTTTCCAAAACACAGACCTGTATGTCACTTAACTTGTGTTTAGCCCCTCAACATGCCAGTAATTTTAATACTTCTAGCTTGTATCTTTTTTAATGATCCAACACATTTAATAGGTTAATCATAATTATGCTGTCCACAAGTACTCTGTTATTAGAGATAGTACTCTACATAAAACCAGTCTTATCTACGGATCAAAGGCAACTGCTGTTGCCTGTCTTTTGCCTGAAGCTCAAGCAGTTTTAACATCACAGGTACATTACCATGATGTTCAAATATAAGTTAAATGTCTTTTTCCCTCCTCTGAAAGAACATGAAAATTTGGCTAGTAATTTAATCACTAAGGCTTTTAGCAAATAACTCTTTTTCCAAAGGAATTAAATCTTTGTTACCAGAATACATTTTTACTGTTTGAAATCTATGTCCTTACTGAGAAATATCCAAACTTTTAACACGGGAAAACCTCACAGCTATAGATATTAATTCATCTGAAACAGTTACCTGATCTTACACATGGATAAGCTGCTTAAGTGGTTTAGGGATACTATGAAATAATGCAAAATAATGCTAGTGTAATAATGGAAACAGACAATCATGTGCAAGCACTGAAAGTTTAAAATAGAAAAGAAAAAAAGGTGGTTTTCTTATATCATGCAGATGCACACAAAAGGGGCCAAATACCCCACACTCTCTATCCTGAAAGAAAGAAATGTGAAAGTAATCCTAAAAATCTGTACCTTATTCAGAAATACGACTTTTACATAAATATTCCGCTAGTCATCATGGAGAAGACACTGAATAAAATTATTTAAGGGCTGACAAGTGAAGCATTTCCTACAGTCTTTCATACCAACTATCTATCTTCAAAAAAAAAGCAGTTACATAATACAGATTTCAGGGATGGCAAAGAGGACATTCACACAGATCGTTTTTCAGGCAGCTCATAGAGAACAGTGAGTGAATGAGGCAAGAAGAAAACTGGAGTTCATGCACTGAGTATAGCTCTGCAGCCAGTGGTATTAATGTGCAGTAATTAAAAACAGCAGTAATAAAAGAGACAATTACTTCACTTAATGAAGAGCTTTAAGAACAAGAGAATTTTTAAACTAAATTCTGAAATAAAAAGTATTACAGTATTGCCTTTATGTAACCTGTATGCTTACACATACAAAAGCAGGAATGTTCCAATTGTGACATCTTTTATTTAGTGAGTACTTTTCACCTATTTAATATAGTAACTCTTGATTGAGCTAATAGGTCATCACAGAAAGCATACCAAGCTCTAAGTCCCCTCCACTTTCAAAACATGTGTACAGTTTAAAAGTCAGTAACTGGGAAAACTTCAGTATCTGTTTTAAAAGCTACTGTAACTGGGCGGGGGGAAACAAAAACAAACAACAACAAAAACCAACAACAACAACAAAACCCACAAAGGCTTCAAAACCAGGCATACTAACTCAGAATCCCCCTCCCCCATATCTAGATAATATGCAGACAATGCCTACCAGTCTTTTTACTTTGCATTTTCCAAACATATATACACATGCTTATGCACAGTACCCAGTATTTGCTTTCAACTCAGTTGTAGAGCTTTTTTATTTTTAGTACATAGTGTGCGAAAATAAAAAAAAAAAAATAAAAAATGTTATTTTGCCTGACCATGGAAGACTATCTAAAAATCAGAATAAATTTGAACTTCAAGATTCTTTGGTTTGGTCACATCTTTAATGAAGGAGCAAAATAATTGAATATGCTGTTATTGCAACGTTTGATTAAGCTTCCTCTGGCTACTTCTCCTGCAAGACAAAAGAACATTTTTTCCCCAGAAACAAGAGGTTTTAGGCTACAAAATCAGATTAGCCAAAACAAGACAAATTTCAATATAACTGACAGGACACTGGTGACTCTTAGCTACATTCCACACCACAGCCCAACTGTGTTGATGTGAATTTGTGAAGGTGGGAATGGCCATGATATCACACAAGTAAGCAAATTAAAATAATGAGTCAACACTGAACCTGGGGAAAAAAAAAAAAATCTTCTTCATTTCTGCCAGATATGAACAAACATTTCACTTACACACAGACAAACTGCAGGCAGGCACTAGCCATCATTGTAACCACTGTCATACATAAAACCAACTAGGATGAACACCAAGACATTTAAATTGCATGTGCACCAACTGCAGTTAAGAAAAGAATTTTTAAAACAAATCAAGGAAAAAACTTTTTTTTTTTTTTTAAACAATTAGTTTTCAGACAAGTTGTGTAATTTACAGCAGACAATACTGAAGAGCAGAAGCTATTTATGAAAACACAAAATTTTAGCTTCAGGTCTTTAATAACAAGATATGTATGTACATAGAAAAGTAAATACATGTAACATGCATGTATATCACCATAAAAGAGCTTACAGTTCTTTGTGCTTTTCCTCTGCCAAAATTTGGTCGTTTGGCTTCAGCCCATACCTTGGGAAAAAAAAACCACAAAACATAAAGCAGTTAGTCCTTTGAGAATATAGCCATAAAATGTAGTTTTCTAGTTTCAAACTGGCATATTGTTAAACTATGTAATATGTCTTGATTCAGGTACCTCAGGTATTACAAAGACAGTAAAGTTTTCAAAAAAATTTTTTACGTTTTTATTAAAGTTAACATCACACAAAACTTTTGCTTTATATCACAGCTTCAAACTATATCAGATACTTTGGTTTACTATATATCCAAAATCATCGTACTTCATAACATAAACTGTACGTTGATCTTATAATTTGGATCTGACACAACATTACAGGAATACAGACAACATCAACACTAAAACCAGCTGTAGTGTTTCCCCCTGTATCAGATAAAACTATTATAATCAATACCAAAAATATTTTATAGAAAAAAAATTATACTTTAACAACAGGCTATTCAGGAAAATTTCTGCAGTCCATACAGGCAACCTCTGATGAAAGTGAGAGCTTGAGAGAAACTTTCTTTGCTACCTTAACCTAATAGGCAATTTAACAGAACAGGTTGCCTACACTGTCTGAATCAGAGGGAAAAAGGAACCCAGCCTCCCCCAGCACAGGCTACTACTAGTCATGCTGCAGGCTGCACTGTCACTCACTTTGGAAAACCTTTAAGGAGTGACCTCACTTTTGTTCTGCCTCAGAGCAAAATCTTTTGCCATCTCAAAATATTCCACAAATCTAACCGCGATGGTTTTCTGCAGGGTTTGGTTTTTTGGTTTTGTTTCGGTTTTTTTTGATTGATTGTTTTGTAAGACAGTCATACATAATGCAAGCAGCTAAAAGTCAAGTGTCCATTTGATAATTCTCCACTCACACTGCAGAAGGCAGAAGGTTCCCACTGTCCCTTTGCCCTCTGTTTTTGTTCCTTGCTCCAGTCAACTGCAGAACCATAGATTACTCCTCTTGAGGAAAGATTCTGGTCACCAACCAACTACAATCAAGCTATCTTGCAAATTGATTTTTGTTTCATATAAACAGCTAAAGTGTACGTTCTCCATTCCTTATAGCATTTTCTGATGATACTCACTGAAACTTGACTTTTCAGCATCCATTTAAAATGCAGTATCAACCCGGGACACATTCTCAAGCTCAGGAGTGCTGCACTCAAACATACAAGACATCAACTGACTGACCTATTTTTCTTGTTTACATATGCAAAGACTGCCTTAGGTTATTTGCCATAGTATCACACTGACTTGCATCCATTTATCCACTTTGCTGCTAAACCCTTCATGTAGTCACTTCTAATCAGGATACAGTGGGGTCCATCCACATTCTCTTTCTAAACACAGGGTTCACATTTGACTCTTATAGGAAGCAGACTATACTGTAACACACTGTTCAATAACAGATTCAGGTCACTTGGTTTAATTGCTAAGTCTTCTTTATAGTTTACCATACTACCAGTCTTTAAGCCACAAATTTTAACTGTTGTGATCTTACATTTACTTCCAAATCAATGTTTTCTGTAGTGAATAGCATCAGGCTCTTTTTCTTTACTGAAAAAGGGACTAGCCCGATACCAGTCTCTTCATAATGCTGCTACACCTCCCCAATATCTCAATTTGTCATGTCTTAATAAGCATTTTATTGATAGAAAATACTTACGTATCAGAGAAAAAGCAAAGAGCTACCAGGAAATTCTAAAAGGAACATCTTTCAGAAGTCAAAGGACACTAACTCTTCTTATGCAACTCGCAATCATATTTAAAATGAAATCAGGTCATTTGTTAAAAGGATCTGCCTGTCATAGACAGATATACCCTTGGCTAATATGCAATCCATATTGTCAATGGAGATAATTTTGCCCATTAAAAAATATACCCACGTAAAGTCACCACCATTCTTCACTAAAAGTAACACTGCATGCTTTTCCTCTGACCAGAAATCAGACTACTTCAGCTAGAATTGAATACAATTTTATCTGCTGAGGATATAGAAATAATATCTATACTTGAACTTTTTAAAGCTTCCAGATCCTGTGTTTCTTCACTTTTTTTTTTTTTTAAACCACAATTTAACCCCCACAGTTATTTAGAGGAAAAAAAAAACAAATAAAACCCTTCACTACTTACTCAGACTAGTAAATCAGCTACAACAGAAACCATGTAACATAATGGGAATGCTGTTTAACATATGTGTGATTTTCGCCTCGGGTATGTTACTGACATACCACAGAGGGGTGCGGGAGGCACACAGTTGCTACCCCAAGGTTTGCAGAATGGTTCCTTTGGTGAACCTTAGCCTACCCAATTTTTTTCCACCACCACCCCCTTCCTTCACCATGAATATGGCATTTTTCAAATATTCTTCCTTGACCCCTAAAGATATTGCTTTGATAGCAACTTGTCAAAGGAAATTTCCCATAAAGGAACAGTCTTGTAGAGTTCAAACTTTTATTAGTACTTTATACATTAAGACAAGATGCATATTATATTTCATACACAGCTGCTGAAGTATTTAATAAATTTAAATGTGCAGCTAGCACAGTGACCAGCTTACATAGTATTTCCTAACATGTGTTTCGCAGGCAAGATTGATAAGCACCAGTTGGCTCTTCCTAACTGATGAAGGTTAGATTTGGGAGAGTTTCTCCAAAAAAAACATTTTAGGAGCCAAGGATACTAAATGCAAAATTGAAGTTAAAGATATGCAGTCAAAAAATTTTAAATAAGGACATTTAAAACAATCTAAGCAACCAGAACAACATATTGTACATGTATTATACGTTTACATACCTAGCATTAAACTAGGAAGTAGAAGAGAAGCAAATATGCTATGAAAGTGAGCAAAGGAACTGAAGGGACCACAACTTCACTTTTTTCTATTTTCTACCCTGTGAAATTCAAAGTTCAAAACATCCTAGAACATTAAATAATGATTATTCTTTTCAACTATCCAGTACCAAACTGTGATACAGTTTCAAAGTCATAGCAGTCTCTTCATCACTGCTCAAGATCCTGTTTCAGAAAAGGGGCCTAAGAATAAAAACATGCAAGGGTCTACAGAATGATTGTATAGGTAGGTGTCAAAACAAACTGTAGTACATTTCAAAAATTATACATTTAAACACTTTGATATGTCTTTCAGACATTTAATCTGCTGGAAGAGTAGCCAGTGTTCCAGCCACCCCCTTCAAAATGGCAGCTGCACACAGTCATGAAGATGGACAGAAAAAGTGCCCCGACTGCAGCAATTATCACACCACACAGCTGCATATTTCCACCAAACTGGTGCAGCTGCCTGCCCAAGATACACACATCCCAGCCTCTAAGCATCACAGCTGATGGCTTCTGACAGTCCAATAGGCTGATTGTACCTTGGGTAAAAATTCCACTTTTGGAAGACAGCAGCTTTCTCCCCACACTCAGTTCATTACGGAATTTCTTAAGCCACAACATCTTGGTCTAACCTCTAGATGTCATTGTATCATAGTCACTCCAACATACCCTATTCTGATCAAAGCTCAAGTGAGGTAGCTGCAGATAGGTGCTAACAAAGATCATTACTCTACCATGCATCTCCTAATCCAGTTTAAATGAGAAGTTTCACAGTGCTTTACACTACTCTTTTCAGCGTCGACATATTTTTTTTAAACAGTATTCTTTCCAACGTGGTTACAAAAAGGCATGTTTAGGCATTTAACTTATCAGGACAAATGAGCAAGCTAAGCCCCTAGGTTTCATCAAGAAACAAAGACCCAACTTCAATTGACACTCTGGAAAAGCAGTCTCTCTGTCCTTTCACTACAATGGGGCACAGTGATACAGAATGTCTGAATTAGCCTGCTGAGCAAGGTCATTTGAATGCCTCCCATTAGTTCCTAACTCCATAACTTCAGAACATTAACAAATGGGATATATTTCAATGAGAAAAATCTTGAAATACTAAATTTTAATTATCCAGGACATTTTCAACTTCCAAAGACAAAGCTATCCTGAACCTCTCTTTTTTCCTCATTTGTTTACTGTAACCAATAACTCTACCAGAACTCAGATCTGAACTTCATGTTAGTTTCCTCCTTCCCAATTGTTATGTTTCCAGAACCAAATTTTACGTACATGCAGATACATACATAATATCAAACTTAGCCCCCTACAACATTAATTATAAATTCACAACTACATTAATCTTAAATATTTTTCCTTTCCACAAGCCTGAAAACAAAGTAGCACAGACCCAGACTAAAAGATTGTTGCACGCATTCTGAGGACAGATATTATACGCAGCCAGAACGGTGTTAAGGAAATTTGGCTGTACATACAGCTAAATATACTCTATCAAAAAAAATGCCAAGACCACTTGGAAGAGTTTTACTGTGCGTAACAGCTGGACATACAACTCTGACCAACATGTTCTATTTGGTTACAGTGCTACAAAAAAACCTGATGAAGGTGGCATACTCTTCTCCTCTTACATGTATATGACTTACCTAGCATTCACCTACAAGTTTATCATCTCAATTTTGTTTTTTGCAGAAATGTAACATTTTTATTAAATGTCTGCTTTTCATTTTTTAAGTATACTAGAACCTGCAAGTTCAGCTCTGACTTATGCAATGCATTTTAAATATCCTTCTGAAATGGTAATCCTACAACTCAACACTTTTTTATGTCCCAGCTCCTAATATGAGAGAGCATGAAAATTAATGTGTTTGGACTGCAGTCAGCATTTTTACAATAATGCTTCTAATGTAACAAACAGCCATAAGGCACAGTTCCCTTCAGGCAGAACCCAATTTTACAAAGCCTTAACCAAATTAAAAAGAAAATACAGCCTACGCTAAGAATGTACTGGTGAAAAACTCCAAATTAATATCAAGTTCAGATCTGCTCTATGAACAAGAGTTTCCTCAAAAGCTTGTAGAACTCACCTGTCCTAAAGCCCAAAATAAAAACTGGTGATGAGCAAACATGTTCTAAAAATGGCAATATTTTCATAGCTTCAAAATTAATTCACCTTTCAAAATTTCTGACTTGAATCCACCAACCTAAGCAAAACTTATGTAGAAACAATAGCTAAAAATTGCACATATATTAAACTAAAAATCAGCACAGACATATACACTGCTGCTTGGACCAGAATAGCCAAGACAAAATCTCCATCATGCAGACTACACAAAAACAAAGAGGTACAAAAAACTGCATACATATCAGAGTAATATTTTCATCAATATTTTCAAGAATACTTGTGAAGGAACAAGATGCTAGAGATAAAAGAATTTTTTTTGCATTAACCATCAATGTGAGTAGTCAGCACACAAAAAAAGATTAAAACTGTTTCAGTAATACAAAGTTATGACAGTAAAACAATCTAGGAAGCTCTAAACATATATCTGCAGACATTCCTCTGCCTTGTTTGATACAGAAACCAATACAAACTTTTTGCCACAGTGCAAACCTTGCTCCCCTTTAAATGCAATTGGGCTTTGCTATTCCATAAGCTTATTCCATAAGCTTATTGTACTTGACATGCTTTGCAGCAGTTACTGTTTTAAGTATTTCCCAGATTGATTAAAAATGGAATGTATGAAAGGGTAGGACTTCTAACATGTTCTTTGAACTTTGCAGAAAAGTCATCAAAAAAAGGAACAGAGGGTGATGTTGGTTGTATTAACTGGACAAGACAAGCAGAATTTATGCTATACTAGGCTATGCTTCATCAATAAAAGAAAAGACCTTTTAAGACAGAGCTCTGCAGAAGCATTTCTTCATAAATTTTCAAAGCCGTTAAGAAACCTTAAGGACTTCAGTATAGTCGTCTTGTATTTCAGATTAATCTAAAGAAGTTTCCATAAGAATGATTCAGCAATGATGCTGCTTCAACTTTCAGGTAATGTTAAGGCTACTTTCACTGTTCTAAAAAAAGAAGTGCAGTCCTTTTTCTGTTGGTTTTTCTTAATTATTAATCTTGTAAAAACTAGGACAACCAGCTTGTGGGACACTGATGCTTACGTGTTCTTTCTCAGGCTGTATTGACTACTTTCTACCAAATACACTTAATACATCCCACAAGATCTTTCAGGTCAGAAACACAACCGTATGTGAACCTGCTACAACAGTGCATCCTCATGAGCATTTACAGACCAATGCACGCAGCAAACCCAAGCAAAAGCTCCCAAGATATCTCTAACACATCAGATTTATGGGGGATGGGTATAGAAGGTCAGCCTGTTTCTTAGCTTCCATCTGCAATTTATCAGACAGATTGAGTAATGCTGCCATAACTGCTAACTCAATTTCTTCTGACTTGATCTATATACATAGGTCAAAAGGCATTAAGTGAATTGCTCTTCCTACAAGAGTAAAATACTACTTAAAGCAAGGCAGTATTTCTGCATTTTTGACAAGGCTACAGTTGCTTAGAAATTCCAGTTAAGTATAATGTAGCCTTACTCTTCTGAGTAGCCTAGTAGTCTTTTTCAAGCACACAAATATTGAGTGTAAGTACCATGACTTTTATTTGTTTGGATTATTACTTTAAGCTTGCTAAGGCAGATTCTGGGGGCTATGCACTTTCTAAATCAAGATGAAAAAAAACGCACAACCCAGTCCACACCTTGTGTATAAATTCAGCAGCCAAATTCATCATGGACCAGATGCAATCAGCTAAACCAAAATTAAAGTTTTGTGTAACTGGCACATACATGCACCCTAGTCCAAATATTTGTTTTAAGACATCTTTTTTTTTCCCCATCAAAAAAGAAAAAAAACCCCAAACCAACAGTAAAGGGCTTTCATTCATATCCTGAAAGTCTCAGTCTCTTGCCTGCCTTGCACTGTTTTTATTCCACCAATTTGATATATTTACTTTTTCATTTTTTCCATAAATTCCTCTGTTGCTTTGCTATAGTCTCCCAGCTTCCCCATCTGAAAGGTACCACAACTCCCCATTCCCTCAAAATCTCTCCCCTTTAGCCTCTCTCCTATTCCATAACAGAGCAGCTGGTCTCCCCTACCTTTTTTTATTCTTTCTTGGCCTCAGATGACAGCAAAACAGGGACCCCTTCTACATTAATATCTGGTTTTAATGACAGTTGATCATCATTCATTGTTACTCTAGGATGACTTCATAAAGGTTAGACAATTTTAGAAAATTTCCTTACTGAGTAAATGCTGCTTCGTTGCCAAATACAAAATGCAAGTCCAGAATCTCTTCCTTGAAAAACTGAAGGATTAAAGAGGGATTGTATGATAGCAATACGATCCCAAAGAAAGCCTACTTCCAGAAAAATCTAAGTTTTGCAATAGTCCACTTATACCAACAAAAGAGGAAACTGCCTAAAAGACTTTTCAGACATTCCATTAGGAAAGTATTAGGGCTGTGAGAGAATGCACATCTCAGATTGACTTCAACATGGATCCGCACTAGATCCAACAGCATGCCACACATTTTTGAGTGACCTAGAGTTAGGTACAGTAGCTGCTGATGAAATCCACAGATGAAAGCAGACTGGCAAGGGCATGTAGTGGCAACACAACATTCTAGCAGACAATGAGATGAACCCATTCAAACACAGTAATTTGAAATTACAGGCAGATGCAGAGCCAAGTAGGTAAATAAAAAGAACAAAAATATGGGCAGGGGTAAAGGCATCCCAGAGAGTAGTAACTTAGGGAGGAAACCAGGCATCATGACCTGCAACTAACTCAACCTGAGCTTCCAACTTATGTCAAATATTGAAGACATCAATGAACTACTTCAATATAGAAATAGGAAAGAGCAAACAAAAAAAAAAGAGCAAAACCAACAGAGTGGTCAGCCTTACTAATTAGTTAATCCCTTCATATTTTTAAACAGAAAAGCATGTAGCTAAAACATTTAGCTTAGGAAGAAGAAATGCAGGTAGGACTAAAGCACACACTAGTAGTAATGAGAAAATAGCAATGGAAGGTTAAGATACTTCTGTCTGAAGACTGCTGAAAATAAATTACTTCATAGTTATCAATGACAAAGAATCAAATCCAGCTAGGGAAAGAACATGTAGCATTGTCCTGGCAGAGAATTACACTGCTTAACAAAACAAAAGCATCTGCTTAAGGAAAAGTTTAAGTGCAACTCAAAGCACAGATCTTGGCCATTTCATTTATAAAAAAAATCCAGACCTTAAAACAGTGCTACTGGAAAAGAAATGTCAGGGCTGAGAAAATGAAGGACCATCTTGGAGAACCCATGGAGGAATTTTTGGTGTTTTCATTTTTACCCAGTTATTAGTACCCAGTTCTTGTGTACTAGTATGACTGGAGTCTTATTTGGCTGCATCACATCCTATACAAATCTCTGCTTTTCAGAAAAAAACTTGGAATTTCTGGGTGAAAGGGATCCCAAAAATATTAGCAGAAAGATTTTTTACCACAATACTTACTACTAAAATGAAAGATGGATTTAAATTTCAACACAGAATTAAATTAAAATTACAGTCCTGAAAACTAAAAGGAAAAAGAAATACAGTTATTGATGTCATAAGTTAGTAGCATTTTGTTTCCCCAATTTCTTGCATGGATATGATCACTAATTTAAATATAAACATTACTAGGTATAGTTCTGGTGTTTCTTCTTTGGGATTCCCCTCCCCCAACCCTTGATCAACATTTTCCTAAATAGATTTTTCTAAAATATTCAGTGTAATAAGATAGACTTCCCACTGATAATATGGTTGAAAATCAGGACTTTAATCAGCTATTAATATTGTAAGACAGATTTAAAGGGCTTTTGAAATTGAAGTCAAAAAAATAATAGGTTTAAATGATTAAAAGGGATTAAGAAAGCCAGGAAAGTTCAAAGCTTGTTAATCACCAGACTGCAGAAAACTATGATCACGTAATAGGGTCAGGCCTATCACTCTGGACTTAAGCATATAGTAGTGGTCTTGTCAAAACAGTTTTCTTAACTATAAACTAGTGAGCTAAAAATTTAAGACATCTAAACACTTCCGGTATACAGCTAAAGAAAAATTTTTTTTCCAGATTTTTTATATATCTGACTGCAAGCACCTTCGAAAAAGCTGTACACACTCTGTACATTTTTTTGGAAATCAGTAATCTGAATTCTATATTCATTACGCTGGTAGAAATATACTTGGTTGACCTTTAGTAACTCCATCAAGGAATAAAATATTAATTCAACTTATGCAGAACTACAGGCAGTTCTGCTTACAGACTGAACTCTTTAACATATTCTTTTAATATTATTTCTTTGAGCCTTCAATATTTAAACCATTTCTTTAGTCATACCACTCATTTTGCATTGTTTCTGTTCTAAAATCATAACCTAACCTTTACATACTGATTTTCTTCAGCCAGAAATAAACATTGGTTTGTGGTTGAATTAATTTTGATTATAAACACAAACCAGCTTTCACAATCTTGCATTAAAGTTTCCTTTGCACAAAAACTTACCCCCCAAAAAAACCAAAAAGTAACAATAACATAATCTGAACAGTAATAAACTGAAGGGTTCCTGTTCTCTTCCTAGTTATCCACAATTACTTGCTATTATCACTTTAAAATTTATTGTTTCAACCAACTTGTACCAATTCAACAACAGATCCTGTCAGCACTAGTACTGAAATTCCCCAAATACCTCACTGCTGCATAAGCAGCTCTGCTTTGAGAAGACATTGTAAAAAATATAATTCAGCTAAGGCAGAGTAGTGTGGTTGTGGACGTGACCCTGAGATTCTCCTACCTAGATTTATAGATTATTTTAATGATTTCTTCTAAGTAAAGACTCTCTGTATGCCATACATGAACAGCGCTGCCAGCTACTCAACTGAACTTCTTTACGCTCGAAAACGAATCCTTCATCTTCTTCTAAGGATAAGACAGACTTGTAAAGCAATGTGCTTTAGGTGTCAGGATGAAGTTCAAATGGCTGTATTTCTACAATAAAATACAGGTTAATAGTTTGGACAAACTAACAAAGGCAGTAACATTACACTGTTGCAAACTTAAAGCAACAGTGTTAGGCTCCATCAACATGCAATACATTTCATAACTGAATTACAACTTTGTCCCCATACTAGATCTGTTCTGCTTCTATCTTTACAAGAAAAAAAAAGTGAAAACAGAATTTCTAAAATACAATTATTTTAGTATCTCTAGTAAAAAGAAAGAAATGTCACATCAATAAAAATCAATTAAGACGCAGCAAGAGACAAGTATTCTCCAGTGAAGAACTCATAAACCACAAAGCCAGCCCAGGATATTACTTTCAAGCAATAAAATCCTCCAAAAGGATGACAGTGGAAGTGCTGAGGCTGTATTGAATCTTGACTGATGTTAAATACTTCACTGTCTTAAATGTGCTAAGAATTTACCTTTTCATCATTCATCGGGACCGAGAAAAAGCCTGGTGTAACATATTTAACACAAAATGCATTGCTTCATTTAGAATCATAAGGAAACTAACAGTAAGTCTTATATACCAGTTAAAACTTTTTTCTTATTTATTTTAAAAAAATATAGTTTAAGATGTATTCCATTTTCCTGTTACACAACTTTATGGATGTCTTTCTGTTTGTGACAGGCTATGCAAAAGTTATCAACTCCATGCTATTATTGCAACCTAAATGAGTCTTCATGCTGCCTAAAATCTTGATCTCTTCCATCATTTGTCTCTGCACCTGAGCACTTGTTACAGGACAGTTCAGCTTACTGAAACTTAAATAGGGAATTGTCAGGGAGTTCATGTGCCTTAATTTGCCTTCTCTAAAAATGATTTTTAACACTGCCTAGAGCAAACAGCAAGCTACAGACAAGTGTTGCAGCTACTGTGAAATTCCAGCCCTGCTGAAAAATCTTGTCCAAGCCACTAAAGGCATTAGCTTTATTGGAAAAAAGTAGCATATGGAAAATGGCAGAGAAGGTTTCTTTACCGCACTGAAAATTTTAATTTCATCTTAAAAAAATGAAGGACCAATACCAAGATGGAGATTCAGGGAAAAGCTTTTGAAAGATAAACTCCTTGCTCTACTACCACAAGAGAATCAGACATACAGAGAATAGCAATTACTGCTTCTGAGAACTGCTCCTCCCTTTCGCCTCTAGCCATAGCCACTGTTTTGTATCTTAACCCTTCACCCACAGTGGTAGCTGCAACATCAAGCCCAGACATCCAAGGATCTGGCAGAGTAAAAAGGGACTGAGGTATTTGGACAGTTCCTGCCATTTATAGCCCAGAAGAGCTTCCTGCTTTGGCTGAGTAACAGTTTTGTCCCAGGCCTGGTTGTAGAAAAAGGTGTTTTGAGTATTTCTGAGTCAGCAGAAATTTGAAATTCAATATCCTCCTATTTTGTAGGGTTGCCAGGCTTCTTTTATTAACTCTGTACCTCAATTTACATATAAAACTTGAAACGTCCTGCTTTTGAAAACAAGCCAGCTACATCTCAGATGTTCTTGGCTAAAGCAGGAATTTGTAGTTGGCACTTTCAAGACAATAAAAAGCTAGTAATTACTAAAGCAACTTACTCATATTAATTAACTAGGTATTTGAATGGTGGAATCTGTTGATACAACTTTACAGTTTGCCTTAGCTCATATATGCTAGCCATGTCCCTAGCACAAAAGCTGCTGAAGGAAGAAGTCAGGGATTTTGCAGAGGCTAACTTTTGCAATGGTGGCAAGATTCACCTTTTTTTTCCCCTTAATTAAAGAAGATAGGTAATTTCCAGCCCACAATCCTCTGAAATGTGATTTCCAACAACTCTAAGCTTGTAGAATCACAATCTAGATTAAAAATACTACAGACATTGAAATTGAAGCCATATCTAATCAAGATACACATCCAAACACTTTACCTAACATAGGCCAGCTAACACCTGAGTTCTGTTTAGTACTTTAGTTGTCATTTAGTACTGCTGTACATAACATCACAAGCACAATTCAAAACCAAAATAGCTTCAATGAAATACAGCGGAACACAGTCTTGCAAAAATGAAGTTATAGCAATCAAATTTGGGGGAAGGTCTTCGATCTCTTTTCCACACAGCAACTCTATGAAAAAAGTTCCCAAGAGATGCATGAGATTCTAGAACACTTTGCCTCTTCTACTGGAAGGCCAGGAAATATAAAGATTAGAAATTAAAAGATTAACATTGTAACTACAGTTCCTGTCTTGAAAAACAGCAGATGAAGTATGAGCTTGAAGCCACATAAAACACTGGGATTAAAACATCTGCATCACCATATACCATTTTGGTTTTTCTATTAACTTAATATCCATAGTTGAGAGTGCATGCCACCTTTAGTTGGAGCGGTCACACAGTGAAATTGGTCATAGTTTCAATTCTCATGAAGGAAGATGACTGTACACTTCATGACTAGAATGACAGCATAATTTTACAGTGATCTTTGTCGCCTATTTTCCTACCAATGGGAAGCTCCTGTTGCCTAAAAAGAATAAAACCCAGCCTCAACACTAAAGACAAATAGCCTCAACAATACAAGGACTGAAAAAACATCGCTGGTAATATTTGTATTTCTATAACTTCTTGCTACTGTCCACTTGTTACAGCTTGTTATATTAGGCAGTCGTATGCTCTCCTTTACACTGTGTCATATGCATCTCATTCTTGCATTGAAACTTGATCACTTCTGCTGTGACTTCATGACACAGGAAAAAATGCAAGAAAAAAAATAAATTAACTGGAGCAAGCTGGAAAAATAATCACCCAAAATTGTTTAGCCATAGCTCCCTAGTCTTCATGTGATAACACGACAGGCATAAACCCAGAAGTTTAAACTTGAACTACAAAATGAAGATAATTTGTACATTAAAAATAATTCATGCAGCTTGCAAAAACACAGAGCTTTTCTGAGTGCAATTTTTGAGTTGTCCTAGAAGATATAGCATTGTTTTATAGGATTTGGCACTGGTTTAAAGTAAGAATCTAATAGCAGGACACGTACCGCAAACATCTACACCAGTGACTGATGAACTCATAACTGAATCTCATTATAATAATTAAAAAAAGAACACACAACACTTTCATTGAAATACTCTATTATCTTCTTAAACAGGGGAATCAAAGATTTATGAAATGAAGGATCTTTGTCCCCAGCTCTGCATTTAATCTCAGCTTATTAGGGAACTGCAGGCTTCATGACGTGAAATCTACAACACCGACTCGGTCTCCAGTAACTTGGGAGTATTGATGGTTCTGCCCTGACAAAAATAAAGTAAAATAGCACTCAAACAGCTGGTTTACCCTTCTGCAGCCCATGACGAAGGGAAAACAAGAACACCAGTAATTAAGAGGAAGACAGGGTGCCTCCACCCTCTCCCTGTGGCTACAGCAGAGACCACAGGTCCAACACTCCAGAAAGGAACAGGACAAGAAGAGGCAAAGCACAGAGCAGGCCTGGACATGGTTATGTGACACAGAGAACAAGCATAGTATCAGGGATCAACAGCAAGTGGCACAAGCACTTCGTAACGTAGGTTACAGTTAACAGTAACACTGAAGTGGTAATTGCACATTCTTCAGGAATAGCCTGACGAATAGCAAGTTACTAAAAAGAAATATTAAAAATTAGTATTCTTCAGCTCACGAGTGATCACACTGTTTCACTATATTACTATAGTAACTAGAAAAAAAAACCTCTAGCCTTTCCTATGCTGTTGGAAATTTCGGTTTGGAGAAGCAGGATGGGAATGGAAAGCTATTAAAATCGCATCTTATTACCCTGTAATTAAAAAGAATGCCTGCAACCATACCGAGAACGTGAATCACAATTTTTATCTACTGTATCCTAAATAAAAATCAATCCTGTAATTCTGCAATCAGGAAACACTAAGATGAAAAGTTTTTCAGTACAAACAGCAAGTACCACTTTCAAAGAGAAAGTTTTACCATCTAGTTTGGATGAACTCCAGTTCTCTACTGAGAAACCCAGCTTTTTCCATCAAAGACATCTTCAGCGAGGGTCTTTTCATTTAATGTTATTGCCTAATTAAAGAGAGACACTTGCAGTTCCTTGTTTGCATGGAGGAGGCAAATGGAACCCAATATTTCATCATTTGCCTTGTAATGCAACTCCCAAAGTTTTGTTAAACAAATTTTTACTTGGGGCTCAAGGGAAAATACAGATAAGCTCTGTGTGTGTGTCAGTCTGTCATGTGTCTCAAGGTTATTTTAAAGAAAACCACTAATCCAAAAACTAGACATGTTCTATTGACATGTATTAAATAAGCGAGTTTTCTGAAGAAATGGAAAAATAAAAAAAAAATGAAGTTATGACTTAGAGTTTACTACTAGGCAAGCATTTAAGAAAGTGAAAATACACAATAAAGAGAAGAGATAACAAGGAGTGGAGCATTTCCTATTCATGAACATCTTACATCTTATTTTACAGGTAAATAAGTAGTTACAAGCTCTTCTATAATCATTGCTCAAGCTCTGTATACCCTGAAAACATTACAACTCCTCATGCAAAACTCTGTCATTGCATAGGTAGATTTTTCAAATGGCCTTTTCCAAATGGAGCTTAACTAAAATCTTTAACTCATTGAAACTACACATTTAACTAAATGCACTAGGAGAAATTATCAGGCTTGTAGAAAGCTCTAATTATGTTCTCAGGAATACTACCAAATTTATATGCACATTAGTACTGAAAGGACCTTTTTAAGACAGCCATCATTACCCTAAGTTTTTGCAAGCAAACACTGAAGTTTTTATAATTTACCAGCAGTTAGATGATGCAATTTGGCTCAGAAGTTTCAACAATGTTCAGACCCTGAGATAAGCTAAATTGACATCTACAGATACAACTCAAAACCACAAGGTAATAATAAAACCCTCAGCTGTTCAACTTCTCTGCCAAATGAGCCAATGCAACAGATACTTTTAGTAGCAATCTTTTATGAGGATTATTGAAACAATGGAACATCATATAGCAAGCTATCTTCTTAAAAAAAAAAAGGGGGGGGGGGTTAATTTTCAGGGACAAGTCTTAAAGTTATTACTATGTACTTTCCAAACATTCAGTGCCGTACAGACAAATAACACAATCCCTAAATCAAAGCAATACAAAAACCCATTAACCTGTCCCAGAGGGTCGATGAAGCGCACAGAGTCAAAGTAAACACATTAGTGAAACTGAAAAAGCTGTAAGTTTGGGGGTTTCCTTTCCCCACTTAAATCTCAAGCAAAGTGTGTATCTGCAGCTTGTGCATTCTTTGAGCCGGCAACCTCCTAGTACTGAATCACCACTTGTCTTTCTCAGTCTTCAAGCTCACTCCAGCATGCGTTTTTGGGGAAGGGCTTGTTTTGCACTGAAGCCTTAAGACTGTGTTGAAACCTGAGTTTGGTGAACAGACAAAGAATCACTTCTGATTGTGTAAAAGCTATTTAGACCCTTAGCCACTTTATGAGAGTTAACTGCATGAGTGGTGTTTTGATTTTTTTTTTTTTTTTTTTTTTTTGCTATCAGAAATTACAAAGGCTTCTGTTGGATACAAGCAAAGGTAACAAACTGAAAATGTTGAGAGTAACACATGGTGGAATGGCTAAAGCCACAGTTACACAGACCAACCTAAATTTAATGCAAGTAAACAGATGTTTTTCATTTCAGCTGCTTCTCAAACCTTTTCCTAATTTATAATCCAAATTCCCACAACAGTGGAAAAAGATCAAATATGTACATCATCTTCACTTACATCACAGCAAGCACTAAATCAGTCTCAAACAAGAAAGTTTAATTTATCAGATGTCAACACTGCTCTATTAGTAAAGTTTGTGTGTAACTAATCCATCACCCTCCAACAGTACTCTGCAGTGAAGAAAGGTAGAGAATAAGGAAGGATCTTGTGATCTCCAGTAATGACCTAACCACTTCCAGTGCTGCAGACGAGTTGGTAGCACAGCACAGGAGATCCATACCCATACTTGTGAAATTACAGATCAAAATGACAGCATTTCTTCCTTCAGTGTGATGATGTTCTCTTTTCACACAGTAACCATCACCACCACTCCAAAACACAAACACACTTTGAAGACCCCATTCATTCTTCCTCTCTCATTTCTTCAAACCTGTTTTTCCAGTGAAGAGTAAAAAGATTATAAACCCATTTCTTGGTTTACAGATACTTTGTATTTACAACAGTGTCACAGAGAAGGCAGGGAAGAGAACTAAGGAGCAGATGATACAGGGCATGAAAGTTATTAAAAACTACAGATCTTTACTGAGCGCCTTCAATTAACTTGTGCAAAGATTGCCATACACCCTGATTTTAAGTAGGAAAAAACCCAAACACACATAAGGAGAAAAAGAATTGGCTGCTTTGACAACCGAAAAGTAATCAAATAGCAACTTGTAATCCTGGACAATGACAGTGATCAAATAATCAGTCTAGAGTTGACAAATATAATGGAATTCCGCATTCAGAGTAGTAACTTACCTCACTTCATGAGATCATGGCTCTGGTCAAGACCCCAGAAAATAGAGTGAAATAAAGCAATAAGCATCCTTAACCCTGATGTGAGAAATAGGACATATATCATTATTTCCCCTATATCTCCAGTCCTTTTTTAGAGCACGGACTGAAAGATATTTACATGCTTATACAGGTGCTGGCAATTACAAATATTTTCCTCACCTTCCCACTGGCTAATTAGGGAAGATAGAAGCTTTTCACATATTCAGAAGTTCCAAAACTAGCATAATAACTCTGTCAACAAGAATTTGCCAATAATGATTTTCTCCACCTCCTCAGTTCATGCAGTTATAGACCCAAATGTTGGACAACAGCAAGAGATTTGTCCGTTCTGTGAACACGCTTCTCAACCACTGGATGTCCACTTGAGGTGACAAGTAATGACCAGATCTCCACAGCATAAAAATTAACTATATAGTTATATAAGTGTCAAAAATTAAATATTTGCAAAACAGAGTGCTCTAGGGGGAGCAATGAAACAGATGCCATCTCCTAACTTTTAACAGCAGGACATTGGAGTATTTACAGGAGTCAACAGTACTGAGTTTCTATGGAGTCTTAAAACATCACTGCCATGTTAATCAGAATTTCTTTGCCCGCTTTATTAGAGTTTAATATGCATAGTGTAGATTAAATTATGCTTAAATGCCTGTTATAGATTCAGTAGGTAAAAGAATAATTCCTATTAAATGTCACGGGTAGAACTGAGTACACCAAAAGCCTTAATGAATACCTGTTAACAAAATTACTTTCACAGATTAGTGCAGCTATAGTTAGCAATTCACCCAGAAAGCATCAATCCTTTTTGTCTTCTTTCCCCTCCCACCCATAAAAAGCTGCTCTTTGAGCCACTATCTATATCCCAGAAAAATTAAACAAAAATAAATACTGTTAGGTAATGGAGTTAATGCAAATTCAGGGCAGGGGGGGACGCATTTCTGATATTTCTTTCATGTAGATACTCATAAAAACCTAGGACATACAATGGATTATATTTACTTTAAGACTGCTCTCCAGCTCTGTGAACAGAAACTAAAGTGGTTTTGGGTATCACCAGCTTTCAACAGTGCCATCAACATTGCTAACACTTTTTCCGATTGTCTCCCTGAAGAGATATATGAAATGAGACCCAGAAAACGTAACTACCTGCAGAGGCCAAAGCTCCTCTGACTCGGGTAATGCCAGACTGCTGATGTGGTCAGAAAAGCTCAGACAAGCACAGGGAAATTCTACTATGATATAAATTAAGACTACCTCTCCTAGAAATAGTCTAGGAATGGCTTAAATCTTTCCAAAACTTGTCAAGAGAGCAAAAGACTTTGGAGCCCAGATTAAACCAAAATCCACCTTGAAAGAAAGGTTACAGGGCTGTGCTAACAACCCAAGCCAAAAAAAACCACCCAACCCTCCAATACTGCTCATATCCTCAAACCAGTATTACATGGCAGCAAGCTGGTTTGAATCTGGCAGGGGCAGGACTGCATCATGTATTCATTTTCAGGTTTATTTATAACAAGGATTGTGGGCCATTTAAATATTGTTAAAAGGACCATTTGAGACTTCCTACACAATCTTATGCTGTTTCCATTTGCATTTTCTTAACAGAAATTACAAAAATAATGTAATGCCCTGCTTACAGGACTCATTTTAATACTCTCTCATTTCATTGACAATATACATTGATTAAACTTGCAACATCAAGTCCTTTATTCTGAACAAAGGTAGTTAGTCTTAAAACTGGTTATACAAGAGAGGACGATAAACAGAAACAGTGAAAAAGTTAAATGTATAGAATTCTTGTAGGTGTTTACCTAAACTCTTTCCTCATTTTACTAAGCTACCTTCTCAAGTCAGAACCCAGCTGGCCTGATGGCCCCATTAAACATGCCCATCCAGTTGAAGAGGTGAGACACAGACTCCAGTTACCTGATCACTGCCAAGATACCAAGAGCTGACACCATGTGGCTAGAGATGCATGCACGTCTTGTTTGACAAGAAAAAACGGAGAGACTAGTCCGGTATGATCAACAATTTCTCTGTCAAATGCTTCACAGTTCTGAAATACCTATGTTCTTTCACCTCCCTGCAGCATTTGAATAACTTTATTCTAGCAGTTGGTCTACAGCTGGGTTTTCTATTTTATCTCCCTTCACAAGCTGGAGAAGCGTGGGATTTGACTCCCATTTCAGGAAGTATTGCAAAAGGTAGTTGGACTTAGGAGTAGAACATGCTCGTCTGTTTCTTAACTGGACTACTATGCATACAGTCACAAATAGGGAACTAGAAATAAAAATCAGGTACATGTGAAGAAGGTAGACAAGCTTCTCAGTTTTCAGGTTATTACAAGAGCTATCACACTATCAGCAGGTCCCCTGTGAAACTGTTGTTGGAGGACTGCCTATTGCTTTAAATAATGCAATACTCCACAAAGGCATTTTGGCAGTAAAGAAATGCTCACAGAGCATATGCTGTTCCAAAAGATAATTTAACTTGTCTGACAGGACTCAAATTTGAATACATAAGACTTCTAATTTTTAAATTAAATTAAATTCTGCAGAGCACATCAGGTCCAGCAAAAAGCACAATGCACTCTTGCAGGATTTCAGGGTTGCAATATAGATCCCACCACCTCTTTTATGACAGCAATTTATAAGGATTAGTTGGGGGGGGTATTGTTGGGCAGGGGCATTATTTATGTTCAAAGACTGGTTTTCAAGTTATTTCAGTAGAAACATAAGGCAGAGAATTACATCAGAATAATTTACATTTTCAGAAATCAAGTCTATATCTCGAGTGCTCAAAGTTCCAGATGTTTTTGAGACTGATACACTACATTACATTTTTTTGCCTTCAGCTTATAATATTCAGGCTCTCACTTAAACACCTTTAGGTAAAACTTGAGTGATAAAATATCCACTGCAAAACAGATTATTGCTATTACTAAAAGCTTCAGAACAAAAGATTTGTGGCTGACAGTACACATTCACAAATAAAAACTCTGCACCTGTCCTTTATTTGGTAATGTGAAATTCATTCTTGATCCAGTACTCCCATCAATAACTAAAGAACAACTAGAGAAAAAAAATCAGTAACACTTTAAAAATTAAACAAAGAATTGGGAGCACTCTGAAAGATGAAATCATCTTACTGATCTCTTGCAAACAAGAGAAACAAAGCAGCAACAACTGGAAGAAAGTGAGCTCATGCAAAAGGATTTAAAAGAGCAACTATAATTTACACCTCTGAAAAGACACATCTCTAAGCTGATCAGAGAGTGAGCAAGCTTAATACCAACAGCAATACACAAACAGCAATTCAGCTATATGGTTATATGGGTGGTAGCATAACAACTAGGCTTAAGCAAGATAACAGACCACGTGATGAGAAGTGGTCCTGTTCTTGACTGATAAATTGGAATATATTTTTTAAAAAAAGAAGGTATGCTTGCACAGCTTTCCTTGCTGTGTTACAGAAATGGCTTATTTGCCCCAAAGTCATCAATGAAGAAAGAAGAGAGCACTGTAATAGTACACCAGAAGTAGCACACAAGTATTCATACAAGAGCTACCTATATCTTACTGACATGGATGATTGCTTCCAATTAAAAGCTCACAAAGACAGTGTGAAGAGACTAGAATAAACAATTGATAGAAAACAATAAACATCAAAACCACATGAAAACACTGAAGTTTTTCATTGAGACTACCACCACAGCTTCACATAGCTAGAACAATCAAATGACTGATACAATATTGGCTTCTTCCAGCATAAGGCCAGAATCCCAGAGAGATCAGCACAAACTTAGCATTACACAAGCAGGTAGTCATCCATTTATTTATAGGCATCATTCTGGAAACAAAACTGACATAAAAAAAAAAAAAAAGAAAGACATCAAGACTTACTTGTCAAGGAAGTCCTTGTCCACAACTGCACAGATATCAAGAAGAGGATTTCCCATTCCAAACAGGACATTTTCACTGTAAGAGAATCAATTATTTCAAGTTAGCTCAGCATTAGTTTATTGTTCTAGTATAATATGTTGAAGACTACTTTCTATTAGAGATACAAACATTTTGCCCAGCGCAGTAGCCACATGGAGACCTGACATATAGACAGAGTCAAATTTGAGTGAAGTATTATCCCACAATAATCTTTGATCAATACACAGACTGCAAGCAGTCAATAATATATAAAGGTATATATTCTGTTAAGCTATCATTCACTCAGATAAAGAATTAGAGCTGCATGCTACATTCTGTTGTTTTAAAGGATTGCATTCAGGTTCTAATACCAGATTTTAGACAGGGAGCATCAGATCAGGTTATAAGAATTTCACTGAACAGACTTAGTTGCTGGGTTTACTCTGCTACTCACCAATAATTAACAATTTAAGTCTGTTTTAATAAACTTAAGAGACTAAGGATTCTGCATTGCCAGCCATCTTAAACAGCATAGCCATCTACTGATAAGAACATATGTACTTCTTAATCAATTTGAAATTCATTACCATGACTTCTGCCACATAAAAACAAGACATCAGAGATACTGTAAACAGCTGAAAGAGCCAGCTTTAACTGTTTTTTTTTTAGATTCATTCAGAAACCATGTGTTACATTTTCCTGACTAGCATGTAGTTGGGTGATAATGCAGTAATACCAAAGGATTAGATATGTGGCCTAGTGTCAAGTAGGAGTGAATGCAGCTGTTCTTGAAGGCTGCCTAAAACTACATCCAAACCCATCACATTCCTTGCTAAGCTAACACCTGCTGCCTCCAACTGGCAAGGCAAGCCTTTGCTCCATTCACTAAAGGTAGCTTCAGTATGACCACCAAATACATCTCCCTCTTTACTACATCTCTATCAAGTATTTGCAGAGAAAGCATATTCCATCTCTCCATCCCCCCATAAGTACTACTATAACACTGCAGTCAGATCCAAAGTTTATCTGCAGTTGGATCCAAAGCTGCGTAACAGTGTCAGCTGAATCTCAAAGAAAGTGAGCGAGTTTCCAATTGTTCTAGCCCATTTAGAGCAAGATAAATATTTTAGACTTGACATCTGCCTACTAAATGATAGATCTCATTGATTTCTACTCAGCAGGATAAGAAAAAAAGAAAATAAAAGAAGCAGAAAGGGGATGATACAGAACAATCTCATGAACTGTGTCCAACAGAGGTTGGAAACTCATTCACTTATTTCCTCTCACATGCGCTATGAAAAGCCCTTAGCTGACAATTATTTGTCAAATTTGAAGCTACTTGTTGCAAGTACACAGTCAAACTTCTTCCTCTTTACAATGCCACATTAGCTTCCATTAAATGCTGAATTCTGAAGACCAGAAGTGAAGAAGTGGAAAACATGATTAATAACCTTGAATTGAGACACAGCAAACCACACTTTATGTATCCTATTTTTTTGTTGTAGTTTTAAAGACAGGCCTTTACAGCCTATTTCACTGTAAGTAAAATATGGAAGACCCTGCTTTGTGAAGACAGAGTCAGAAATCCAGCTTGCTCCTGAGACAGGCAACATCTGCTTAGTAAAAACCTCTAAGACTCACTAAATACTTTTGTCAGTGTGAAAAGAAGTACTGATTCTTCTAAATAGCATAACCATAAGTTATATCTAGCTAGAAGAAAAGAAGAGGGAGACACGAGTGACAGTTAAGAAGACATAAGGATAAAGGGGATTGCAGTTGGAGTCCCAAGACAGGACATTCTCTCCATTTTAAAAACTAGTATTGCATCAGTAGCATTGCAGGACAATGAATGAACAAGTCAGAATTCTAAAAGTGCTGAATGCAGATTTGTCCCAAACTGTACGCTTCTGTACTTGATGTTCAGCTGATTCTCACATTCTGTGAAATTCTACCCATCAATAATTTTATACCTACACTTAAGAAAAAAAATGCATGTCATGGATAACTTCTATATAAGACAAGTATCAGCACTTCAGTGTATGGCATGCCAGAAAACAGCAGCTGTACTTCAAAAACTCTCTGAAACACAGCTGACACATTGAGGTGACTACCTATGAAGAAGTTATCTTGTTCAATGGAAGAGCAAAATGGAAGCTACCAAACATTTAACAAGCTGCAGGCTGCAGAACATACTGGTCAATATACTTGAAGCAGCACGAGAGCAACTTTGTACTGGTTTAGCATCCACAGAAGCTCTAACAAGCCAATAACGTGCATACAAACTCCCAATATGTCAGCAGCAGCAGAAACTAGCACTTTCAGTGTCATTTAATCCAGGCAGCTCTTTACATCACATACAACATGTCCTGTTCCATCCCCAAGCCTTCCTTCTCCCACAGTATTTTATAATCATCCCCGTTCAAGTATTCCAGAGGCTGTGTAGTAGGGTGCCATCTGGGATGGAAAGTTTTAAAAGCCAAGGTAGCTATCACTAGGCTAGTAAGTGTATGTTCAGAAATATTCCCCTGAAACTTCTGGGCACACTCTCCCCAATTTCAGCATAGTTGTTTCTCAGAACCAAATGTAGGATAACAGAACTTGACAGCTTTTCAAACACATAAAACTTTTGAGTACATTAACTGTTTGATTTCTATGAAGAAAAGAAGTGCACGGGTTATAACACTCAAGTTATTTTTGCAAATAATTCAAATACATGAGCTAATATATACTAATAGCTAGCCTTGTGTTTTCAATTAACGTGTATTTCTACATTTTTGGTTGTTTCAGCTAGATGTTTGAACTAACTAAGTTCCAAGGTACTAGAACTTCCATGCTTAAAACTAGATATTAACATTCCATTGGCAAAAAGGAGAAAAGTCCATACACTCCATTTGTAGTAGAGACTGTAGTTGTGTCATTCCTTAACTGACAGGACACTGCATTTGGTAAAAAAAAACCTTTCTGGGGAAAATGGGAAAAGTCTAAACAATCTCTTTTCAAGTCACAATTTTTAAAAATTCGACAAGTTTAAGCAGATGTTTAAGATCACCGCTGTGATCAGTGTTTTCTAATACAAGCTTTGTGAACCACAATCTGGAAAGTCCAGTGTTTCTCCTGTTAAAGACTTGTGTGTGTAAATCCTGAGCATGTTCAACCTGATTAGCCCAAAACTGGCTACATTTCAGTGCAGTAGAAATCACCCTTTCCTTCTTGAGGGGCTGCAAAGTATTTGCACTGTTACACTACTACACTTTTTTGTGGCACGACATGAGCTATAGCAGTTACCTGGCTACAGTTTGCTCCTCTGTAAAAATAAAAATTAAAAAATAAAAATAAATAAATAAATAAAATCACATATACTCTGTAAAGCCGCATATTGTAAAAGCATAAAATTAAACATAATACTTAGGATCCTGGAGAATGCTAAATTTACAAGTCTCCTGAGCAGGAAAACGAGATATTAAACTGTTACATTCTCACCAAGTTTAACACATTCAGCAGTACATGTGAACCTTACTGACCTTATGTTTGCAGTTCAGTCACACTGGATACCTGCATTGATCAAAATTTCACAGATTATTTCTAACCAACTAGATGTGAAACATAGTGAGGAAGCAGCAATAGTTTCCTGAAATGTGAGATTTCACAATACATAGGTTATTTGGGAAATTTATCTCTGCAACATACACTATACAAACATTTATGTACTTCACAGCCTCCTTGACTCTCTCCAGTCCCTTCTCTCACATGGGAGTACTGGTATCTAATCATCTGAGAAGGATGTTCTTGCTTAACTTGACTAACCTATTGCAAAAGAGTATTTGGCTCAGCTCTTCAAGAAATAAGCAATGACTCCACCACCTGCACAAATTAAGGACATATAACTAACACAGTCAGTACCTATGTGTGTGTGTGTGTGTATATATATGCATATATATACACACAGACTACATATATATATATATGAACAATATATAAACTTTTAAGACTCTAAACTAAGAATAAGATGTTCATACAAATCTAAAACTTGTTTGGACGCAGAAATACGCTGTCCATCTAGCAAGCAAAACTACAGCAACAACGGTAACTTACTTTACAGAAAGCATAGATGTACGCTGCATTTGCATTCTAAATTCTTGACAACAAGAAATAAATTTTATGAGTTTGTTATTTAACTTTGGACTAGACGAAGAGTTGTAATTATAAGTTCAAGCAAAATAATTCATTAAATATAAATAAATCTTTACCTGCCAATTATGGCATTTTGTTCGATTGATTTTTCACAAATAGCCAGTGTTTCACATATTACTCTTATCACAAGTTGCAGAAGTAATGAAATTAAACCAAACTGGATGAAAACAAAAACTCAACGAAACAAAAAAGCCCACATCAGTACTGAGCTACCTTTTATTCATTTTTAAGAAGTCAACAAAATTAACTGTAACCGGATTACCTGGAAAGCTGTGTCCAATATCATAGTTATACATTACTAATGCTCTACTGTTGCAGGCATTTTTGAAAATAAGGTCCTGTTCCAAGTTGGCTGCTGAAGATTAGCAGTACTGTATCTAACTTATCATACAATATTATTATCATCCCATGCTACTGTGAACTTCAGTGGAAGTGCAACATCAAAATATCAGTGAAAGCATATTATTAGCTACTGGCACAGAGACAGAGGAATATTATGAGCCTTTGGACATTGGCATGTCTTGCTTAAAAAAAAAAAGATATCCTATTACTTCTTGAAAAACTTTTCATACTTTTTCCTTGCTAATTGCTGAAAAAAAAAATCTCATCTACATAATAGTAACTAATAGTAAAGGAAGCCAAGTTGAAAATTTCACCTTTTTTATTGCTTTATAACAGCCCCATACTGCTGTGCAGCTGTAATGTACACTTAATATTAAATTCTTATGCTAAGACATTTTACAGTCAGAAAGCCTTAATAAAACATGGCTGAGACATATGGGTGTCCCAGTTGCATGACAGCCTTCCTAGTCTTCCATTTACAAATATAAGGTATGGTTTCATAAGATCTAAAATGTTAATATTTCTATAGGGTTTGATTATGCCCTTAAAAGTAAGGCCAAACAAGGCATGTTCTAACCCTGTTCTCAGCATATCCATTTCAGTCACAAAGGACCGTAGTTAAACCCCATATTACACAAGATTCCAATTTATCAAAAATCATTTATACATGTAGTTAAAACAAAACAGCAATAGTACCAGATTCATAGCATTTCAATAGCTATAAGCTCTCGACTAAGAACATCCTTCTCTCATCCCACTTACCTATGCAACATAAATGTAAGTGAATAAGATGACATTTACTGTTAACCATAACTTGTCTGACACTAAAAGTAGCTCAGAACTATTATTCCATGATTCCAGAGTTCAGACAATTTCCCTTGCGTCACTCATCAGCAAATCACTTTAGCATATAGACCTTAAACATACAAGTAGCCTGTAGGACTGCTCATGTGCTTTCCTTACTTAGGTATTAAGTAAACGCAATATTTGGCTAAGGAGTTACATGTTGACATACTGACTTAAAGAGGTATCTTTAGTGAAGATTTCATTCATTATGAAACTTTCAGAGTCTTCCAGAATGACACATTCACAGGTTCCAACTTAGAAGCCAAGCCTAAAAGCCTTGGCCTTATGTAAGCAAGGCTGCCGCAGAAAAAAAATAACTGTTCCACCACTACCCAGCTCCTTATACAGCTCCGATAGTGAGATACTACTGCAATTTCAAAGAGTTACCATCTGTACTCCTTGGTCAGAAACAGTGTGAAATCTGATACATCGAGGTTTTGAGGGTGGAGAGAGGAGATCGGAGAGTTGCCTTGAATCATCACTGAACTTAAGAGTCTGTAATTTTAGGCATTTCTTTAGCAACTGAAGGACTGATCAAAATAACTACATGATGAAGGCTACCAGTTCACAATACCACCCCATCTTAAGATGAAGTGTTTTAGGAGGCAAAACTGTTAACAATAATTTCTTTCACTGAACGTTAATGGTTTGTCGTTCGCCATTTATCGCTGATAAACTGACACCACCGCAGCTCCAAGAGACTGCTAAGAGCCTAGCCTGTCATCATTACCCTGGTTCTCGTTATTTGGGCTTCATTTAAAACCAGGTTCCAGTCACGGCACGCTACCGCGATGCTTTAAGGTTCAAAGGCGGCTGCCGGAGTCCCACGACATCCGTCCTCCCACCCCCACGGGCGGGACCCCGCCGCGGAAGGTGGCCGCCCGCGCTCAGGCGCTATCTTTGACAGCGGCACCGCCGCAGAGCGACGCCGCACGAAACCCCCGGCCGTGCCCCGGACGCCGCCCCGCGCTTCACCGCCCGCCGCCCGGTCCGGGAGCCCGGCGCGTCGCTCCTCAGGGCTCCCGCCCGGGCAGGGACGGCCGGCCGCGCCGGGGCTAGCCGGGACGGACGAGCCGTTGAGGAGCGGCATCGCCCGGCTCCGCCGCGAGCCCCCAGCCGGGGCGACCGTTGGCGGCGGTCGGCGACGCCGGCGCGCGCCCACCGACGCCGGCGCGCGCCCACCTGCCCGCCAGAAATAAACTCCGCGCGCCCCGCCGGGCTGAGGGGCCGGGAGGGAACCGGCACGGCTCTCCCTCCTCGCCCTGAGGGCGCGGGGCGGGGGCGTGCGGCCGCAAAACCAACTCGCGGCGGAGGAAGGGAGGGGACGAAGCCGCGCTACCCCGCACCCTAACTGCGCGGGTGGAGAACGAGGGAAGAGCCGAGCTCCGGCGTAATACCGCGCCGAGCTCCCCCGCCCCGCGAGCGGGAGCGCATCAGCACCCGCCGCCCCTTCCCCCGGGGCGCCGGGCTGGGCTGCGGGAGCCGCGTCGGGGCTCGGCGTTACCTGAGGGTGGGCATGGCTCCCCGCCCGGCCGGCGGCGGCGGCGGCGGCGGCAGAACGCCTCTGGCAGCGGCGTCGCCTCTGCGCCCCGCGCCCGCCGGCAGCTGCGGCCACTATGCCTACCGCCCCGTGCGCCGCCCGCCTCGGCCGCAACTGAGCCGGCGGCCACGGCTCGGCCGACCCACCCGCGCGCCCCCGCCCCGCCCCGCCCGCCCGCGCGTCCCGCCATTGGCTGGGCGGCCGGCGGGGGCGGGCCGAGGCCCGGGCCCTCTGCGGCGGCGGGACGCGAGGAGGCCCGGGAGGCGGCGGCGGCGGCCTCGGAGCGCTAGCGACCGGCCCCGCGCCCCGGTTCGGAAGCTCACGGTACCGAGAGGCGCCGCCCACCCGGTGCCCCGGGCTCCCTGGCCGCCATCTTTGGTACGGGCAGAGAGCACGCGCCTCCCGTACACCTCCTCCTGCTCCTGCCGCTGTCACCTTCCTCCCCTAGCCCGAGGAGGCAGTGACGGTCGCCAGTGCTAATTAAAAAAAAACGTTTAATCAAGGTAGCGAAGAGGTGCGGAGTTCCAGCCGTGCTGCCCACATTAAAGATGGCCAGCGGAGCCCCTGGCACCGCCGTCCCTCAGCTGGCCCGGGGCCGTGGAAATTGCTGCGCTCCCAAGGGGACCCCTACCACCCCCCGGCCGGGACTGCTCCCGCCCGCCGCCGCCCCCCAGGAGCGCTCGTCCGCCCCGGCCGCTGACTGACGCCTCCCCCGACGCGCGAGTGTTACACACGGGACAAGACCGCGTTTCCACTCTTTTTATTTGCGTGTCGGGTCAGACCCTCACGCCGCCGCAGGTGACCTTCCGAGAAGCCTTCCTGCTCAGCCGCCGCCAGGCATCGGCACCCACGGCCAGCGCAGACCACGTCCCCGCGCAACCGGGTGCCGGGGCAGGGCCGGCTCTCCCGGCGGATGCGGGCTCTCACTCTAGTTCCCGGGAGGAGATCTACTGCATGCCCGAGTCGCCAGAGCGGCTGGCAGGCACCTGTGGGACGCGGCTACCGGACACGACTCTGATCTTTCCAACCTGCCAGAGGGCAAGAGCGGAGACAGGGACAAGACGTGGGCCTGTTTGCCGCCCTTTGCGAGGGAAAAAAAAAGGGCAGCCCTGCGTTGCCTAACCTGTTTCTTGTCCGCCTGTCATTCAAGCAGAACTGCCCTATCAGAAAGGAAAAGCATGGGTAAGGCCAGGTTCCTATTCTGGCTCTTTCTACCCGCTTGCTCTTCATTTGACTGTCAAAGTTACTGCTTACCCCCTGCAGATTTGGCACTTACTTTGTTAACTTACCAGCACCAGAAACACTGATTCATGAAACTGATGTCAGAAGAGGTTGTTTTCGCCAAAAGTGAGTCCCACGTTGTTAAGTATTGCTGTGTCAGTTGTAATTAAATACTTAAAACTTCCTAATCATGTGGTTATTAGCCTTAGTTTCCCTTCCTCTCCATCTACAAAATGGGAATATTGTACTCAGAAAAATTAGAGCCAAACTTTTCAACTGTTTCTGATTTTTGGCTGTCACAGAAGAGACGATGACAAAATTTCATTAATTCATAATGCTCAAGGACCTAGAGTGTCGCATGAAGATAACAGGAATATTGATGTTCAATACCTGATGAAGGACAAATTTCCTAGATTCTCTAAACTGGACACTGAAAAATCAATCACCGCTTACAAAATTCTTGTTATTCAAGTGCATCAAGGGTCTTGAAAAGTCAAACTGAAACATATCCACCCCCTTACTGTTGCAACACACAGCACAACAGGTCCCCAAATCCCGAAGAAGGATTTTGAACTCTAATAAAATGTAAATAGTATATTTTGATATATAATGGCTATATCCTCTGATCCATGCTGAACAATAAATTATTCCTATCCTCTGATCCATGCTGAACAATAAATTATTCCTAGTTTAACAATTCCAGTGCCTAATAGCCAAACCTCTGTTTTGTAACTGAAAAGGGGGGGGGGGGGGGGGGTGTCAGCCAGAAATCCCATCACAGACAAACATAACAATAGTAGTAACACAGCTTGGTCTTTTGGTCCCATCACTGTATTTTAAATAATAAATCTAGTTTTAAAAAAATCAAGTTGTAGATTTCCTCATAAGTAATTGCCTGGCTTTAAGAAGCACATAAGAATATGTAAAGGAAAATATATATAATACATTAACATGATCTATATTTATAGTAATTTGTAACATACAACCGCATATTATGAATATTAAGCCAGAGTCCAGAGGAGGTACCATCAAATGTTTCTAACTTTTTACCAGTTCAGCAAGATAGGATCAAAAGGGTGTTTTTCTAAAAAATTAAACAGCCTTTTATGAAATAACACGTACGATACCTCAGCAGCATTTGTCAATAGCACTTTATAAACTTTGAACTACTCCAAAGTGCCCAATCATCTTGCTTGTACTATCACATACCCACAGGTTCTACACTTACTGACATCTTCAAGGCATCACCTACCACTATGGGGTTTTTTTGTTATTTGCCAGGGAACTTCTAGACTTCCTGACACATAAGTGGAGCAATAGCAAGCAGGGTATCCCTGGAAAAATGGTCATTTGTCGCTTAGGGTCATTCATAGATTAACTTTATGATGCTTGTGCCACAAATGCAACTCACAGTCACATCACATATGTGCTAAGCAGCCAGCCTGAGTTTGTTCAGCCTCCCTAACACCTTCCAAACTTGCTCTGCTTGCATGGGGCAGCTGATCTGTGCCTTCACATGTGTTTTGGCTTCAGAAATTTCTAAGAGAAATACAGAATTCACAGCTTTTGCACCTGAAAATACATAATACCTGACAGGGTCTAGCCACAATTTCTCTCAACTGCCTCTGTTACTATACAGACCATGTGAGTTCCTCTACATATAATGAACAATTACTCCTCAGGTGATTTCACTAAAACGCTTCCTTTCAAGCACAGTATGAATTAAAAATTAACTCCACCCCTACCTGATATAACAACAGGTAAGCATGCAAGAATTTTTAAAATTGCACTTTATTGAAGTAATCCATGAAACTATACATTTTATACATTTGTAACTTGTGTAGCCAAGATATAGACAATCTAGGCCTTAGCCTTGGACTAATGTGTTATGTTTTACACCACAAACATTTGGTATGAATTGCCCAGTTTACCATACATAAACAAAAAGTTCTCCATTAACCCCCATATTTCACTCAATTTCTTCAAAGTACAAAACTAAGGTTAATCTTAGATAAGCTGCCCACTCTTCTATCTTTGCAAGAGAGAAGGATGGTCTTTTATGTAATAGCCTCAGCAGACATTATAAAACAGGACTACCAAGCAGGAAGTCCAAAATTCTCCTTCAATAACAGTGTTTTGCAGACCATGCATGTATTTTCTACTAGAACAGTGGTTGTTTTGAAAACTTTTCTACAGAGAGAATTTAATATTTTGCAACATAAAATAAGAAGTATTTTTATCTTGTATGGATCTACTAGCAAAGTATTAAGAAATTTCTTTCACTATTTTAAAATTCCATAGCATAATCCCATTTCTTTTACTGTAGCTTCACAGACCATACAGCTGTAAGAGCAAAGGAAAAGTCTATAAATCTGCTAAGTCTTCATCATATTGCAGACAGCTATACTTTTTTTTCTATCTTATTCCAGTCAAATAGCCTAGCCCTTGAGACAGTTACAACTGCTTTGTACCACTGAATGTACAAGGAAAAAAAAAAAAACCACAAAAATATTTCACTGTAAATGAAATCCCAAGGTAGCATAAAGCCAGCAAGTAGCTTTATGTTACCATATCCTTCAAGCGTGGAACAGCTTTGACTGTGGTCAAACAATCATTACAGAAATGATTACAGTTCAAAATGGAAAAAGAAATCCCTTTCCCTTCACTGAATTCTGAGTAATACCCAGAGGCTTCTCTCCTTCACACAAAATGCTTTGATATTTATTATATAAATAATATTAGTATGTAAATTGAAATTATTTAAGAAGCAATTTATGTAAATAAAAAATGAACAGCCTTCAGAAAACATAGTGTTCACATTGTATTTGCAAGTTCAATTGACTTTTTTCAAGAAGATAAGGTTTTCCGATACATTGTCAGCAAATACTAATTAATGACCTTTACATAGCAACCCATTCCCTGTTTCTGAAACTGGTTTTGTGAAATATTTGTGTACCGTGCCTGTGTAAGTAACTCCTCAAATCCAATATCACAACCTTGAATCACAAGCCAGAGTTTTACTTCAAACATTTCCACATGAAATACACCTCAGCAACAACAGAATAAGCCACGGTGGTGTTCTACAGAAACCACATTTCACACTATTGCATTGACACCATATTCAACTAGTACTACATTCACTCAAGTCTGCTTTCCGGGCATCCTCCTTGTCTGTTTATAAGTAATATTAGTAGATCCAATTAGATGAGTAATTCTACACAAGCTGTTTCATTAGCTGAAAAAGAAGGAACTTGCAAGTCTCAGAAAAATTCACAGAAACTTCAAGATTCATGATGAAATAGACATATTTGCACTGGCTCGCCTCCCACAGGTAATCAAGCATGCAAGCAGCTCTAGGGACAAGACTAGTCCTGTTGACTGCAGGGAGGCAGCACACTAAGTCAGAGGCATATGTTTCTGTGGGATATCAGCAAAGACTATTAGAACTAAACTATCGTTGTTTGTCAGTATGACTCTTCTCGCCAGGTGGGCTGCAGGTAACATCAGTAGCAAAAGAGAGACACCAGCCATGCTCGAGGTCCAGAGCAGAAAGAGCCTTCCCACGACCTCCTCTTTCCTCAGGTTACACTCTCCTTCCCATAAAGCAAGGAATTACTTTAACTAAAAGGATGAAAACACCGTAACAAGCTTCTCCAATACAGGAACACAAAACTGTGGAAATACGACACACACTGAGAAATCCAACAGGATTACATCAAAGGCCAGGTGAAGACACATGTCAATCTAAACAGTAATTTGAGTGTTACATATCTGAACAATGGAAATGGGCACCTGAACAGTAAGAGCAAGGTATTTTCCATGCTGCAAATCATTCCAGTTTTGGGCATATTTCTGTCAACACAACTTTGAAGGTAAGGTTGCTGCTATTACGTCCTAAATAAAGCAGAATTAGCAAAGTCTGTTGCTAGTGTCTTCAAAGTATTTGTTTGCTTTCTACAGAGGTCTAAATATCCATCTGAAGAAAAAGCCTATTGCTTTTATTCTTCTGGGAGCAAACACAGCAAGGTGCTTGAGTTTCAGATCTTTCTTTGCACTAAAAGGCCATTTAGAGTACTGAGATGGAAAAAGTTACCCATATTTGCAGATATGAGAAATTAGAAAGCGAGAAAAGTATAAACCATGAAAACAGAAACTGAAATGAATACAAATGGGGAGCGAGGTGAAATTAAAAAAAAAAGCACCAGGAATGATAAAAGAGAAAGAAAAATTATTTACTGAATTCTAACTGAAAGCTTTGTCACAGCTAATTTAAAATGTTCAGAATCTTCTTTCATTTGTAAAAAGCTGATGAAGGAATGAGCTAAATTAAATGCCAGCTTATTAAGAAAATGAAAAATGCATGAAATTAGCAATATTTTTTACAGTCACCAATATCAAGCTGCCTAAAATCTAGTGGAACAGTAATGACAAAGGGCTGCTTTTGATAACAATTACCCACAGAGTGTTTGGTAATTTATTCTGAAAAGGAAAAGATGTCTAATAGTAACAGAAGAACAAGAATATTGTACTTTGTACTTTTAGTATAAAGTATTTGTCAAATTCAATGCTTACATTGTCTTCACGTTAGATAAACTGATTTGTCCAAACAGCCAGCTACACCATGACTATTCAATCAATACAGCAGCTGCAGAATGGCCAGAAGGCCATAATGCAGCAGAGGGGACTTCACAGCAGAGGATTCACAAGTTTGTTAATTTTTTTTTCTTCTGCACGCATGCATATTTCTAGAGAGTCATGTATATTTAAGCTCAAACATTTCTCCAGAGAATATCCAAATTCTTTCATAACTGTACCAGTCTAACAGAAATCTGGTTGTGGTTTTCACAGACTTCAAGATAAAACCAAACCAAACATAAAAGGACACAAATCCTTAGTAATTCTCCTCTAAAGTAACGCCTCATGATGTTTCTAGTAAGCTGATGCTACCACTCAGTGACAAGCCATTTGCAGTTTTGCAAGCCTATTTTCTGTTCAAACAGTACAGTTTACACACACAATGATATTTTATTTCACACAGCAGAGATGTAGTCAGAAGCCTGAAACAACGCAGCAGGCATTAACGGCCTTGCCTAAAGCCCGTTGGTTTTAGCGGGGATTTGCACCCGTCAATAAAGACAATGCAAAACCTGCTGCCCAGCAGATTAACGTCAGCACAACACATTGTTGAGCTGGGAACACTAGTTTGGGTCTCAGGCTTTGTGTTCTGCTCACTGGGTGGCAAAAGCTGGCCATCCTATATTGCTTTCAAACAACTTTAGCTGAACCCGGTCAGCTTTGCCTACCTCATGAGGGAGCAATATTTGCTTTCCGTTGCCTGAAAGGATCAAAAGGTACCAAAAAAAAAAAAAAAAGTGTATCCATGAAATCTCCCTGATGCCACTTTGAGAGAGAAATTGATGAAAAAAAAATATAGGGGAAGGAAACGTTTGTTATTGTTGACAAGGTAAAGCTTATATTACAGAGTGGAATGTAAATTTTTTATGTCATTTTTTATATTAAAATAGCTTTCGTGGTAGCCACAGGAAAGATTCAGGGTCATATCACATGGGAGAATAAATGATGTACAAGACCATCCTTGTTGAGTCCATTAGATATGGTCTTCTGAAGAGGCTGGAGAGTCTCAGCTCTAGATGCTGAGAACAAGGAATTCTCCTCTAATTCTTGGTATAACTAATATGACATTATTATTTCCCAGAATTTTCAAGTGATTTTTCACATCTTTTCCAATCTGTAGGTTAACTGTTTCCGATACTCCTGAGCATATGTAACAGTGCATTGCATTAATAACCGAACCTCGGTACAAATACAACAAAGGCAAGGAACCTCAACCATTCTGGTACCTTCTGTACTGGCTTTTAACACAGGACAAAGTCCCACAGCAGCACTCAGCCAAACACGTTCTTGCTGCTATGTTCAAACATGTGCAGAGGTCTGCAAAATCTAGTCCAACCACCTCACCCACTTCATGAGTCCAACCTGTGGCCCACAGCACACATTAACTTTATCTGATCACCAGTTAATTATGACATTTCTCCTCTTACGAAACAGAGCTGGAGTCTAGTTTACACTTCGTACTGAAATAACTTGAAACAGAATTAGAGTAGAGAAGTTCTAACAACATTCCTCATGTTTTATCTATCATACCTTACAAAAAATATTATTTTCAGTTTAATCAGTTATTGTCAGAACATGTCACCATGGCCTTCCATTCCATTGTAAACTCCCTTACGTTTTTAACTCAAGTACTCCAATAACTTCCTCAAATTTTTGAGCTTTCACATTTATGCTCAAAGCAGATAAAATGCAGTTTCCTCTAATAAGCTTTATAAATAGAAACACTGCAATTGCCAGTTTCTTGCCCCACCTTGCTTTAAGGCCCATGGAAATACTGTTGGTTTTTAATTACAACCTTACACTGCTGCCTGCCATTTATTTGCTTTCAGAGCTCAGTTACATTTTTCCTCTTCCACTATCTGCAACTGAGCTTGTCAACTATTATTAGACTTCAGAAGTCACTCAGCTGCCAAAGAAGCAAGTACCCTGACTTTGACAAATTTAATAGGATTAGTTCTTTCAGTAAGGACATCAGTACCGAAAGGGACTGTCCTCACCTCAGTACTAAAGACCATCTCTTTTACGCTATATTTGAGCAAGTTATCAGTTATCGCCATGGTAATTTTGGACCTTTCAAGCCTGATGTCATTAATCCTCTTCCTACACTGAATACCTGAAAGGAGATCAGCTGTCTTACAATTATATTCGTGTCTGAATGATCCCAAGAAAACAAACCAGAAACTGCACCAACAAAAGCTCTGCTATAGCGCTCTCAGTACTCGTTCTGACCGTGCTTCCTGCACTGAGAAGCCTTATATTTTTTCTGCTGTGACATTTAAAAATAAATTACTTGTTTCGGTGCAGGCCATCAGTCACATGGGATTCAGTCAGTGACACTATAGAGTGATCACACAAATAAGGAAGTATAGCAAATGGCACAGACTATTTCAGTATGAAATCGTTTAAAAATATTCCACGTGTCCTGAAGAAAACGTTATCTGTTAACGAGGATTTTCAGATAACTAAGTTCCTGTCTAAGGGGGACAGCGAGACCCCCTCAAGGGTACTACTGGGGGCTTTCGGAGGCTCTTTTCAAAGACGAGGAACGCTGGGTGACAACCCAAGCTGTGTTTCAATACCGGGAGCCGTAGCTGCAGGCAGTGCTCCCTTTCACCGCGCCACTCCGTCCAGGTGCTCGGCAGCTCATTCGCACTAACCGACCCCAAGGCAACGCGAGGGCCCCGCGCCCCCCGCGGCTCGGCTCGGACCGCGCGCCCCCCCCTCCCCCCGCCACGGCACCAGCGCTCCCGCCCGCCGCCGCCGCCCCGGCTGCGGGGCGTCCAGCCCGGCGGCGCCCCCGGGCAAACACCGGGGCCGGGCACCGGTGCCCGCGGGGGGGCGGGGGGTGGCCGCCAGGACGGCGGCGGCAGGAGCAGGGGCGCCGCGGCAGCGCAGCGGCATGGCCCCGCCGCCCGCCTCCACGTGCGCCCGGCGCCGCTGGGAGGGGAGTGCGGTCCCGCGGCGGGGCCGCCCGCACCGCACCACACCGCGTCCAGCCCGGCCGAGCCCAGCGCGGCGCGGCGGGACCCTCCCGCCGTGACTTTGGCCGCGCACCGCGGCGGCACGTGTCTCGTCCTCCACCGGGGGCAGCACCGGCGGCACCCAGCGACCCTCCGCTATCCGCTGGGGCTTCTTGGTGAAGAAGAGCCCCTCTCCGCCGCCCGTTACCTCAGTTGCTTTTGCTCCAGCTTGAGCTTCTTGGCTTGCGGCTCCCCCGCTGCCATCTTCGCCCTGGGCGGCGTGCGGCGCGCTCCGCTCGCCTCGGCCCGCCAGCCCCAGCCCGCCCCGCCCCGCCGACCGCGCCGGCACAGCCACCGGGGGGCGGGGGCGGCGAGGCGGGCGGCTGCGTCGGGCGCCTGACGAGGAGGGGAGGGGAGGCCGCGCCGTCCGCCGCTCCTGCCCAGCGCTGCGCTGCCGCGCCGCCCGCCCGCCCGCCCGGGCGGTTTCAGCGCCTGGAGGCAAGCCCCGTCCCCTGCCCGCCCCCGAGGCCGAGGGGCGCCGGCGGGCGGCTGGCCGCGGCGGCGGGGCTGGCGGGGGGGCGCCCGTTGCTCGGCGCTCAGCGCAGGCAGCGCCCCGGCCGCCCGTGCCTCCACCGGGGGGCGGCCCCGCACGCGCTGCCAGGCCTCGCCGCCATCTTGGCCGCTGCCCCGGGAGCGGGACGGGCCGGGCCGGGCCGCACCGGGCCGGGGGAGGTACGTGGGGCGGGGGCCGGGGACCCGGGCCGCTCAGGGAGGCCTCACGGGGGGGGCGGGGGGGGCGCGCGGGGGCCTTGGTTTCCGTGTTCGGGGGGGAGTGGCGGCCATCGCAGTGGGGCGGGCCTCGGCGGCGGCCGCGGGATCCCCGCCCGGCGGGAGCCGCCTGTCCCCGGCCCCGTACGCAGCCGCCGGCCGTTGTGGGTGGCTGAAGTCGGACAGGGGTGACACCTCTGTCCGCGGTGGTAGCGGGAGACTGCCCCGTGAACCCGAGCCCTCCCGTCTTACCTGCGTCCATTGCCGTTGTTTGGTGTCCATTTAAATAGAAAATTATTTCCGTGATTGAATAAAAAAAAATATTTTTCTGGGCCCTGGTGCGTGTGCAGAACAGCACGGCTTGCGCTGGAGCCGAGGCCCGGCCGGCGGCGCCTGTCAGGGCTGCGGGCGTGCAGGGTCTCGGCGGGAGGTCCGGCGAGGAAGCGACTGGCGTGCCTCCTGCCCTGCGCTCTCCTCGGACCGGTGTCCCAGTCCCAGGGGGATCCACGTAGGTTACTCTCTAAAATGGTCAGCAGTGATGAGAAGGCGGGATTACATCCACGGCGGTCATTTAGTTTAGTATGAAGGGGAGATGGCACAGGGCCTGCATGAGATATGAGGCAAAACCTGCAGCAGAGCCGCGGGAGGAGGAGCGGCACCCAGGTCACCCGAATCTTTCTTCAGCAGCATTGCTGCAAACCTGGTGGTTATGGTCGTTCTGTACTTGCTTAATTAGTAAGGGGCGCTGTAAGTGTGGATTTGCATAATATGCACTGGAAATTAATCCGTTATCATCCACCACTGTGCCTTGCACAATGGCTTCTGCCCTGTTCAGTACCTAACAGGGTAATTGAGTGGAGGTTCTTGCTTCTTTTGTTTCAGGCCTAACCTGCTTTGAAGTAGGAATGCACTTATCATCTTTTCAGTGTGATGAATGATTTGTACCCATTAGATGTTGATCAAACTGGAGGAATAGCTTCACCATTAAATGTAGCAGTTGTATAAACAACCAGGCAAAAAAATCATACTTGAATAATGAAAATTCATGTTCATAGGAGGCAGACTACAGTATGGGAGAGGAAAACCTATTCTGCAAGAAAAGCACAAGCAAATTAAATTACTCTTGCAAGAGGTAAAATGATGGAAGCAACGTTTTGCAAAAGAACTGACTAGACCAACTATGAGAATGATTCAGCTGGCAGTTCCCAGCAGGTTTGAATTGTACATAGCTTCTCATTTGTTCAAAAAAACCCCATCTGAATGGTATTTCACTGTAAATGTCTGGGACTTAATCTGTAGTGTGTTGGGTGCTATGGTTTTGAGAAAAAAAATATGGGACAAGTAGATTCTTTCCCATCTGTGTGCACATACCTGAAAACTCCTTGCAGATGGCAAATTAAACATTAAAGACCACTCCACGCCCTCTAGTGCTTAATTTTACTGTCCTTGTCCAGAAATGAAATCTCCTGTTGTGCAAAATAGCTACGCACCAGCTAAGTCCCAGTTACTCTTTCAAACAAAGCTCTCCTTACAAGCAGTTCTGCATTAAGAATCTTAAATAGAAACCTTGTCGTGAGCATTCATGAAAGAGAAATTGAAGTCCTTGAGGTAGAGAGGTCTGAACAGCAGGTGACAAGTAGCAGCTATACTTTGTGGATGTAATAATGGGAAGAAACCATATTAAACCTTTTTAAGATGTTACGTTCCTTCCTCTTATTTCCCTTTTATTTTCCACCAACTTACACCTTCCTATATAGCTTTCAAAACTTAGTTAATACACAGAAAATAAGTGATCTTTTTTATGCTTATTTAACATAATGCATGAGAGGCTGCTTTTTAACAGGAACTTCGTAGAAGATTCTTTAAGACTTAGTATTCAGGAGCCTGATTTTATTCATATAGGATGGAAGAATTAAAAGTGTGCCTCTCTGCTCCCTTCTCATGGAAGAGAAGGGAGGTAAAAATGGTTACATGCCTTCTTTCTACTGTATACGTTTGGACTAGTTGTGGCGGAATGCACACACATTAGTAAGAGCTGTCAGTTACAGCAGGGTTCCAGTGACACTTGTTGGCTTTGATCTGGTGTTTCAGTAGTGCATAGCTCTTTGGCACTGTGCTTGTCCTTTCTGGAACCTTGAGTGCCTCTTAAAATAGAGCCTGTGAAAAAGAGCAGTATAAAGCTGGTAGCACTGTCGCTCCGGCCCATCAGACTTACTGGAGCGGTGAATTTGGAGAGCACAATGGAAAACATCTTCCCAAAGAACTACTGAGATGAGGCTTTTATATCCTGTGATTGAATCCTGCTGCCTTGGCCGTTCATAGTTCCATGGTTTGGCTGGAATATGAGCCTAATTATCAGTCTGTTCCTGAAAATCCCATTGACAGTAAGTGCCTGACAAGATATTCACCATACCTGTGTCCATTTGGTCCTCTCTATCTATTCAGTACTGCTTTCAGAGAGTGAATTTCTTCAGTCGTCCCTTAGTAGTCCTAAAGCAATGAATTTTTAATTGTTTTGGTGGGTGTTTTTTTCTAAGAAACTCTTGCTTTTTCAGCTTTTCCAGTGAAGCTTTCTGTTCTTGCAGGTCCCAAAGGGAACTGCAGTTATTCAGGATCTAATATTGTTCTGTTGGCAAGAGATGGAACTATCTTGCCAGCAATTAGAAGTAAATTGAACAGAGGCACCATGCAAATGTATTGTTAGAAAGCTCATCAGTCAGTAGATGAAATGCTGCACAAATTCTTAAGCAGGCTGTGATTGTTGTTTGTAAAAGCATGGAGGAAGTTGGAAATTTTGTTACAGATACCAAACACTGATTTAAGACAACTTCAGAGTATTCTTAAAGGACAACTTCCTTTTAAAAACAATTCTAGAAAGTTACTAACAGTGTTTTAAATGAGAGTAAAGATATATAAATATATACTGAGCATCTGAGAAGCAAAGTGTTCAGTCTTTAATAGGGATGATCTTGCTGATAAAATATGCATCTGAGTAGTTGCACAGACACAAGCACTTCATGGTGTTAAATTAGAGTTGGATTTGATTGTGGGAGTTTTGCTTGACTAACAGAGAGGTACACCAGGCAGTTCTTCAGAAGGGCTGCAAAAACATTTTTACTTTAATGTGCAGATACGTTAGCCATGGACATCTTGTAAGTACAGAGATTAATGACACTTGACCAGCAGCAGTAAGATATGCTAACAATGTTAGGAGCCTTACAAAAACTGTGAAATTACAGAACATTCACATTTTGGTAAGATCTGAGACTTCCAGGTGTATCAGTTTGAATCACAAGTTCTAATGTTGTGTCAGGTTGGTCTAGCCAGTTACACATATGTTCAGAGCTGCCATACATGGCTGTCTTGAAAATGTCATTCAAGTATTTAATAGGACTTCTCTTCATTAGAGCCAGTGAATAGGGTTGGGGTGGTGGGGACGAAAGGTTGTCTAGTTTTGCCACATCTGTGGCACATCTGTGACACATCTTGAATTTACAGGAAAAAGCTAAACTACCGACCAGCTGGTTGTGACAAAAATACTAGCTTTAAAATAGAAATAGAACTGCCTATTTTAGCTCATTTGTTTCTCCAGATTACTTTAAACATTTGACTACTTTCCGTTTGCTTGTCACTAGAAGTTCATTTGCACAAATACATAACAGAAGCTCAGACAGTCCACCACCACTAATCCTTCCACCCTTCAGAGCAGCTACACCAAATGCAGGGAATGTGGAAGCTGTGGAATACTTTCCCAGTGACAGTCCCATTTTGAGCTGGTTTCAGTAATTATTGCTAGCTCTAAAGGGCATTGCAGAGGTCAGTGATAAATTCTTCACTTCCCAGTTTTCAGAGCTTTCACTGTAACTCAGCTCAGTCTTACAGAAAAGCAGCTGGTAACAGTATTTCTGCATTAATTACATTTTAGAGTACTTAATTGTAGCTAAGGGCAAGCATGTGCCATCAGTCTTTCCCATGCTCGCAGCCTCTCCCTCTTGCCAAAGAGCTCCACTTTTGTCTTGTGAGCCTGCTGTGACTTCAGTCCAGATGTTTCTGTGCCAAGAGATTGAAAAAATAGTAACGTTGCAAAATCCAGATTTGGTTAAAAGAAAAGATACAGACTTGGAAACAGCATGTTGAAGGCACCTTAGTTAAAATATTTAGTTCTTCTGTGAGGACTTCAGATTCTGGTAGGATGGAAATGACTGCAGAGAATCAAATGGAGTTTTGTGTGTCAGAGCAAGAATGGGAAGTCTGTGAAAAGAAGCTGCAAAACCTCTGCTGGGCTGCTTGTTGCTGCAGTGCCTGTGAGATGCCTTTCAGTCAGGCAGTAGTATGGAAGGCTGTCAGCCTGCTAAAAATGAACTTGAATGTCTTGCTCTGGACTAAAGATGCAAATAATAATAATCCATGTACATCTTCAGTCTGCTTCTTAGGTAGGCCTAAAAGCAGAGAGATGGGAGGCATATTTCTGAAATAGTTCTAGAAGCACACTTCCAGTATTTACATAGAGTGGTTTTATGCTGCCATCTCAAAGTGGTGTATGTGCACACTGCTGCACAGGTACTCTCACGATTCTTAAATTTTGGTGGTGTGCTTTTGCTACTGTTTTTTTAAACTTACAAACTTTGATTCAAGACCTTTACCTTCAAAGTGCTGCAGCTCTTAACATGCTTTGCTGTTTGGCCACAAGTATTAACTTGACCTGTTGGTGTGAGGAATCTTACTGTTACTAGATTGATTTTTTTATGTTCAGCATTATTTAATCTTTTTTTCTTTGCAAATCTAATGTTCTGATGAGATAGAAGAAGGTGGGGCACTGAGAAATTAATTCAGGGATGTCTATGTGCCTGAAATGAAATCTGGCACTCAAAAATAGAGTAGCAGGGAAATCTTCAATATTGGGAGCACTATAAGTAATTTTTGTTAAATAATAGTTTACATAAGATATTTTTGTAGTAGCACTAGTTGTAAGATATCCAACATTAAATCCATCTTTAATTGGCTGGTGCCAATTGCTTGACACTGTGTGGGATAAATCACTTAGTCTTGCGTATAATAGACTGATGTCCCCACTGCTATAAGAGCTTCTTTATTCTAGTCAGCACGGGGAAGCGTACAAACTGAGCTGCCTGTTGACTGATAGGGCAGGGCTTGTGCCCATGGGTCTGCCTGCTCTATATTTAAGCTGCAAGGAGAGCGCTTCGATTTTCAAGAGCACTTCAAATTAGCAGCAAATTAGTCTACTGCTAAAACTTGTGAAGAAGGAAAGAGGGGTTTTGAAGCGAACTCTTACGCTAGAAGCAGAATAATTATGTATTGTGGGAAATTCTGTAATCCCTATCATCCTACCCAGAAGATAGGGTAGGTAGCTAGGTGGGATTTTACTGCTGAGTTTCCACAGATACTGTAAAGCTGTAATCTGCCAAGTGTGGTCCCCTGGATCAGTTTGCTACTGCACCTCACCACGAGGCCACACAAACACTCGTATGAACACAGCTGGTACCTGGGCAGCTTGGGGCAGATGAGTAAATAGGGACAGTGGTCCAACGCTACCACCCTTTCTGGCTACCCATGCCCTACCTTGATTGCATATCAGTCATGGTCTAATGTCCTAAGTGGAACTTATTGCAAAAGAAGAGGCCCTGCTAACACAGCCATTTTGTGCACCAGGAGCTTGCTGCAGGCACAGTAGAACGAAGTGGCTGTGTTTATGTAGCGATTATGTTGGCCTGCTGCACGGCTGTGCCTGTTAAAAGTATATTGTGGCAAATGCAGTCATTTCTGATCAATAGAATCTGTATGAGCGTTAACAGCAGGACAATTGCTAGGGCTTAAAAACACTGTCACACGTATCTGATATACTTTGCCAGAGTATTGTCCAAAGTTGCCCGCAGTCCAGCATAGCTTCTCCACAGTGGGCTGTAGATCAAGTCCTCTGGAAATGGAGCCTTAGCGGTGCTGCTTGTACTGAAACTCTCCTATGCAGCTTTGTGTGCATTTACGAGGAATTGGGTCTTATATTTGTTAACACATATGCTATTGTATCCATATTAAAATGTACAGAGAACTATTCTAAGCTTTATAGCTGATCACCTTCATATGTTCAGGCTGGCTTGGTGTGGAACAATACTGACATTCAGTGGTTGATTATACTTGCCACCACTGTGTGACTATCCAGGAGATTTTGGAGGGTTTTAATGTCCAGCACTGGCTAAATTCAGAACATGTTTAGTTGAACTGGATTAAAGCAACTGTGTCAAGGCTCTTTTATAAGAATGCGATGCTCACAGTATTAAAATCGTCTGTTTTTTCAATAAACTAAATTAGAGATTAATTTGGTCCAGGAGAGATACAGTAGAAACATTTAATAATGTTTTGAAGCTTTGTTTCCTTTCCCACTCTTAAGCAAATTGGCAGTCACAGTTTCCAAAAGAACTTCCTTTTGTATACCATATTGGCTTAGTTGGATTTTTCTGTCTACGTTTTGACTATTGGTCTTTTTGTGTCTACCACCAAAGACAGTGTGCTCTTAGCAGGAGGTATCTAAGACCTGGCAAGGCCCCAGTGAAGATGAGCACATTGCTGTTATGCATGTGAAGGAGCAGCTGGAGTTTAGAATTTGAAAAGCTGGATCTTGGCTACCTTCCCACATATGCTGACTTAGGTGGAGGGAAATAGCATGCTAACTACCTTCTGCAGTAGTCCTTTTTCACCTTCTCTTTCACCTTTGGAAGACATACTTTTGTATTGTCAAGATCTGCAGGGCCAGGCCATTTTTCAGTGTTACAAATGTGATGGAAGGTCAGACTAGTACTCCGGGCAGTTTAGATTCAGACACAGCATCAAGAGCTCACTCTGGATGGAGCTAAGTGCTTATTCCAGTATTTTGGAATGAAGCTTAATAATGCAGTGTTTGGACTTCTTAAATCTCTGTGGGACTGGGCCATTTACATCTAGATGCTTCTGTGCAGTCTTCACATTTGTGTGCCAGAGTTAACATTAGCGAAGAAGCAAATTTTATCTGCATTTTATGGCATGATCCTGGCCAAACATCCCAAGAGTAATGAAAACTATGATAGGTTTTATGGTAGATGTGTCTGGCTTCACTTGGACATGCAGAGCTGATGGTGGTCTTCCTGTTTCAAGGTGTGGATGCCCAGTAACTGTTTGGTCTCTTTCCAGTCATGGATTCCTCCAAAGGCTAAATAAACTTCAACTGAGGATATCTTCATTGCTATCATCTGCCCATTTCTGCCACCTCCTCTGCACAAGCTGTAGCGCTCTCTGGCAATGTAAAAACTTGCATCAGGAAGCTGATCGGACCAGAAACTCCTTTTTCTGGGTCAATTTATGGCTGGACCAGTTTCCTAATATAGGTGATTGCGGAACCACAGACCTGTTCAAATCAATACCAGGCAAAAGGAATGAATAGCCAGTGGCAGGGGCAGCTTCTTCGACTACAGGATGAATTTTTGCAGGATGTTAAGTACCAAGGTTAACTTCACCTTGATGAGCCAGTGCTTGGGTTACATTTTGTTTGTTTTCTAAGCCTGAGTTTAAACTTGGACCTTATTTTTGTCAGAGGGTGGTAATGCTGCAAGTCAGCCAAAGCATTATATGTGTCTCATGTAAAGGCTAAAGAGATAGACTGAAGTCTAATAGCATTTGTCTCTTCTGTAAATGTGGAGAAAATGGCTTATTCACTTCATTTGAATCAACAACTTAGTTCACTTAGTATCTCATTGAAAGTTAAGAAATAGACTGGGAATTAGTTTTTTAAAAGGCAAATAAGCTTCTTGTCCCATGAATAAAATGAAGGATCAGTGGCTGAGGCATGTTATTTGTAAATCTTTAAAGATATAAGAAAAACCAGTTACTTTCCTTATCTGCAGTTCATACTCCCCTTTTTCATGAGTGAGTTTTTAAGTGTAAAACATTTTATGTAAACGTATTTCATGTGTCAAGCACATTTGAGGCAATTTTATTCATGAAATCAGTTTTAAACTCTTCATTTTGTGTACTTTTAATGAATTACAACACTTTATCCCAGTGCAGATTGGCATAGATCATAAGTAAAAGACTAATCAGCCAGCAAATAAACACTTTTCTAGTTCAGTAGCTGAAAGCTGACAAGCTAAAGAGCTCTATCTTTAAGATAGCGCAATTCTTAATTATGTGTGTAAATATTACACAAATTCCATCATAGGAAAATTTATGTGTAAGTTACCCTTACATGTTGCCAAACATGTTTAAGTGAGTGCCAACTCATGAAAGTCAGCTTTTGTTTAAGAAATAAATTACAAATACCAAATAGGGATGAAAGTGGAAATCAAGGGTGCTAGCTTCTTGCTTACTTTGTGATATATGTTAGCGACTTAATCCACTGTGAAATATTTTGTGGTGGAACATTCCTCTAAATAAAGAAAATGCAATTTAAAGGAAAGCAGCAAAGCAGATCTTTTTTCTTAGATTCACAGTGCATGTTAACAAAGTGACCATTGCAAGAAAGGGAATCTGGGAGAAGAAACAGTGATGTCAATCCTTACATCCTTTTGTTCATTTTAACTTCTTTGAATGTGTTTCCAACAGAAAATGATCCACAGCCTGTTTCTTATAAACTGTTCTGGTGACATATTCTTGGAGAAGCACTGGAAGAGTGTTGTGAGCCAATCTGTGTGTGATTATTTCTTTGAAGCTCAGGAGAAAGCAATCGATGTTGAGAATGTGCCTCCTGTCATCTCAACGCCACATCACTACCTCATCAGCATTTATCGGGATAAAATCTTCTTTGTGTCTGTCATACAGACAGAAGTGCCACCACTCTTTGTAATTGAATTTCTGCACCGAGTAGCAGATACTTTCCAGGTCTGTCACCATTAAATAATTCTAAAATTGAAATAATTCCAAGGGAATTTTTATATAAACTTCTTTTAAAGGAAGGTAATAAACCCTCTTGTCAGTGACTTCCCCCTTTGCAATTTCTAAGTCAAGCACTAGTTTATAGACTACAAAGGAAAAGAAGGTGTATTTTCTGTATTCATTTGATTTATAGTTACCAGTGCACATGCACTAAAACCCAAATCACTTTTTGTAAATGCTGTCTTTTTTCTGTAAGCTTTTGTACCGTTCATGTTATATAGATGAAAAGCAGCATGCAGTCATGAAGCACTCTGTAGGGAGGAAAGAGCTGCGAAGCGTGAGTCAGTTTTCAACCCATTTCACAGATACTGTAAATAAAGGAACCTCTGTGAAGATTGAGCATTGTCAGAAGACAGTCTGCTTATTTTATGAGTCTTCTGACTGAAGATGTGTTAATGTTCACAACTGGGAGAACCTTTAGCACATACATACTAGTAAACCAGATTACATCAATTTCACTGTTCACGCTGTCTTTATTTTTAATTAGATGATAAATGTAACCTTAACATATGATGCCATCAGACTACAAAAGTAGCTAGTCAGTTTAGGCACTAGAATTCCTTGATATATTGGGGGGTTTCTGTAAGCAAAAAAACAAACAAACTTTTGCAAAGCAATTTAACAGGAATACAAATCCTCTCCTTTGTAATCCCCGATTTGTTTAGGATTACTTCGGTGAATGTTCTGAGACTGCAGTTAAGGACAATGTGGTTATTGTGTATGAACTTCTAGAAGAAATGCTAGACAATGGTTTTCCACTGGCAACAGAATCTAACATATTGAAGGAGCTGATTAAGCCTCCTACAATTTTGCGCTCCGTTGTCAACTCCATCACAGGTATGAAAATAAATAATTTTCAGTGGTGACTGGCTGCTTAAAAACAAAGGCCCATCATGCTTTGTAGCTAAAAAATAATATCATATTGGTGTGAATCTGTAAGGTGAGGCCACTGTCCTGCCACTTCTCACAATTAGAAGTTGAATAAAAGCAACTTCCTCCTTATTTGCAGTTTATGCCTGGCCCTTTTGATATCCCCAGTAGCACTGTCTGGTCCAGCCACAGCTGCTGAAGTCCCTCAGGAATAGCAGTTCCCAGCACAGACAGCACCTACTGGAGACAGGTGCTCTGGGATTGGTACAGAGCTAGCCCTGAGCTTTGAATAACTAAGTTGCATTGGAGAAGGTTATGCATTTTCTAAGAAATCATTATAGAAAGGTATATAACAGATATCCAATACATCTTTGCTGGCTAGGAGGAGATAACATGAAGGGAAGCAAATAGCCTGTCCTCAGCCTCCTCCCTGCCCCCACCACTATTAGCATCCATCAAGTTCGGAGCTGGTTTCAGGCTGTTGTAAATAGGTATGTCTCACACTGACAGAGCCAAATGTTTGTCAGCTGAGCTGGTGGAATCTGCTTGTCTGGCAAGCGGGTGCAAAGGAGGTACGCAATGAGGTGTCACATGGGGTCAGAGATATGCGAGATGTTTGCCTGTACATTGTGTTAGAGAAGGGTAGTAGGTGGGCCACAGGGCCACACAGAGGTAGTGCTCAGAGGAGCAGGTCTTTGAGGTAGCACATGTGGTTTAATCTTTTGAGTATGAATCTCAGCAGTTTTAACTTCTGGGTTTTGGGTTTGTTTGGGTTTTTTTAATGTGGTTTTGGATGGTAGTAGTTACGAAAAATATCTATGACGTTAATGGACTAGATGCACTGCTGTTAGGGGAATTAAGACTCCTGAAGCGAAGGGTTGCAGCATCAAATCCTCTTGTTTTATCTAAAGCCTTATTAGAATTCCCTAGGAGCCTAAAGCGCCTGCCCAGGGCAGCCTGCATCTTGTCTCTGTCAACAGCTCAGCACTGAGGAAGTGGGAAACAGCAGCCTGAGAGCTCTTCCGCCTGCCTGGTCTGGCAGCCCAGCCTGCGTAGCACTGCTGCACCCTGCAAAGCTGCTGAGGGACGCAAGGCACGGCCACAGCCACTGTTCCCCTTCAGAGATGCAGTGGGAGTGAGAAAATGGTTGCAACTCGTCCCCCGTGTGTTACAGCACTGGGGTGGACTTTAGGGAGGGTTTTTTGTCTGTGAGCTATTTTACTAGCTCAAAAGAATGAAAACTTCTGTTTTCTGCCTTCTAGGAGAGGGCCTACCCAGCAGGTTGTGTAGAAATGCTAACCACTGGCTACCAGCCTCTCAGTGAAGGCAGGACACACTACCACATTTGTTGTGCTAAAGGGCACACTGTCCTGAGACCTACTTCTAGCAGAGGGAGTTGTTTCCACTATACTGGGATTCCAAGATCAGTCACCTAAGCCCCAGATATGATAAGATTTTTTTTTTTTCTTTCCTTTTTAAAGAATCATCAGTTTACTTTGTAACTAGGTAGCTCAGGAAGCCCTTTTCTCACACTGGGTGGTATGAAGAACTAGGAGCTGAGGGTGACAGCAAGGCAGGCAGGGGCAGAGGCATCACGGGTAAGGAGCCCAGAATTTGAGCCAACAGGTCGGTCAGGATCAGATAACAGGGTCATCTACAGTTCAGTGATAGCCAGGAAAATCCATCATGATGAGACAGGTCAAGCCAGAAAGTCAAGTCTATGGGCCAGGGTCTGGATCGATTTGGCATGCGGTCCAGTGTAGACATGGCTGTCATGTTGCTGCAGGGTAGCTCAGATGAGTACCAAGGGTGAGAGCCTCAGCCTAACAACAGCTCCCAAGCAAAGGGGGAGACAGACCTCCTGAAGGCTTCTTCCAGGTCTGTCTTCATTACAGTTCTTACTGGTAAATCAGCCCTGAAGGCAGCCAGCTAAAACTCTGAGGAGAAGAGGGAGATGTCCTTAAGGCCCTCACAAGAAGCTGTAATGCCTTGAATTGTAGTGATGAAATCCTTCACAGGATCTAGCCCCACATCTACTCCCACTCAAACCTCCTGCTGGCTTGAGCCTTGTATTTTGCTGTGCAAAATACAGTCTGAAAACCGTAAGTCTGGACACATACTAAAAGTGCATTCACGTCACCTAATGAATGAAATTTTAGTGGTCCAGGTTCTAGTCTGCAGTTCTTGGGGGCAAATCTTGCTTTGATTCTTAATTTTGGCAGTTGAAACATTCCTCTAGTAATTAATTACTGATCTTGAGTTCCTTTTCATTTTTAAGGCAGTAGTAATGTGGGTGACACACTTCCCACTGGACAGTTGTCCAACATTCCTTGGCGCAGAGCAGGGGTAAAATACACAAACAACGAAGCCTATTTTGATGTCATTGAAGAAATTGATGCGATTATAGACAAATCGGGTAAGATGCCTTGCAAACTCATTTCTGTTTGTTGAATGTGTTTACATTTAGCTACTGATGTTTGTCTAACTGCTTTTTTGCATGTGTTTTATTGACATGAACCTATATCTTAAATAGAAATATACAATTTAAAATGACATGCCCAAATGTATTTCTTCAGTTCGTCTTAAAATAACAATATGCTCTAGACTGCTTCAAGAACATCCACAAGAAATATTCTGTACTTAGATGTTTTCTGTTTGTATATTAATTATCTCTCAAGAGATATAAATGGAAAAATAGTTGAAGTTTTAAATGTGATGAGAAAATTTTCTTCCATTGTTCCTGCCAACAATTTACTGCAGTCCTCATAGGCCCTCAAATGAGCAAGACAAAAGCTTTCATTAGCTTTCTTCTGATAGCAAGACAAAACTTGGTGCAAAATAGCTGGACAGTATTGTTTTCCTTATATATAAACTGGAGCCAGGTACTATGAAGCACAATAATACTCCTTTCTTTTCTGTAAATGAAACATGATATCTTCAAATACAAAAATCTTTAATCTGAGATTTAACTCTGAGGAGGAATCTGATAGAAAAAACTGATGCAAAAAGAAAACTGCTATGCTGTGGACAGGAGCCTGCTGTTTTGGTCATTGGGGCCATCAGTTACTAAAACTGAAGACTGCATGACACTGTTTTGTGGTGGTATGGGACAGGGAGCAAATCTCTGATTTCATTCGGTGCTGCTGTTGTAGCAGTAGTCAATGTTGGTTTGGTTCCGTACACCAGTTCAACAAACGCTTTGGCCACTGTTGAACTGGATAGTCATAAATAGCTATTGTGCAGCTCTTAGTCTCGGTGTCTTGAAACTAAAAGAAGGTAGCAGTCACGGTCAGAACACCCTGACCACTGTGTTACGCTCCCAGCTCAATAGGATTCCCAAGACTAGTATGAGTGCTTAGTCTGAGGAGTTATAATCAAGACCATATTTGTATTTCTGTATGTATTTCAAGCCCAATCAGTGTCCACTGAGCATTTAAAATTTCCTACTGAAGATCACTGCAGCAGTCATAGCTACTCTTTTTTGCTCTGATCTCTTGGGGACTAGCAATGCAAGAATCTTTCTTCCTAACCTTCACTAGGACTAAAAAGTAGCTAAGGTTGCTCTCCTAGAATAGGGATGTTATCTTGTTTCACAGGAATATAGTTAACTGCTCTCATCTGAAACAGGATCCCTTCTTTTCAGGCAAAGTATTAACCTGCAGTTTCTCCTTCCCCTTGACTAGATCAACAATAGTTTCTACATATCTTCTAAAATAACCTTTGCTTGTAGGGCTAGTTAGTCCAGAGTCCTGCTCATGCCTTTCTGTCTTTATAGGGCATTTAAGGAAATGAGCCATTCCTGGATAAGATTCTTGGTGTTCTTGCTTTGGGGTTTTTCAGCTATAGATTTATTTAACATCAAGATGAAAATGTAATCCCACTGTTAAACAAGCCACGCTAGTGAAAGCCAAGATTATCTGGAGCTTTATAGCACAAACTTACTGTGTTTTGATGTTGATTGTTTTGATGTGCTTCACCTTCCCTGTACCACTATACAACTTGCTAGTTTTCTGGAGACAGGGGACAGGGATGAAAGAAAGGAAGATTCAGAGCTTGTATATTCTGAAACTCTTATTTGCTCATTGCTGGCAACCAGTTCAAGCCCATCCAGTACAAGTCCTGTGTAACAGCTGGCACAAGTATAATTAGCTGATTTGGGACAAGCTGTTTGCTCTGGCTCATGTATGTTAGCAAGCTGCCCAGGCCACAGGTAACTGGAATGACCTTTCCTATCTGTGCTTGGAGTGTTCTTGACTGTTGTGCAAATGTCATCTGTGCTCTCTAGCTGCACTTCACAATATTTGTTAGGCCCTTGATAATAATGTTAAGTATCTTTTTTTTTTCCTTCCACAGGTTCTACTGTCTTTGCAGAAATCCAAGGTGTTATTGATTCATGTATTAAGCTCTCAGGAATGCCAGATCTTTCTCTTTCTTTCATGGTAAATTTGGCACATATTGAGGAATTTTAATTGCTCACGATTTATTTTTCTTAATGATCAGAGTATATAAATTTTAAGAGTGCAATCGCTGCTTCCTGTCTTACACATACAAAAAATAACCTAAGTTTTGCATCGTATTGTAGAAGGTCAGACCAGAAATCCATCTAGCTCAGAACCATGTCTTAAATAACGGCTTAGATAATGATACTTAGAGTCTAAGAAATAGGAATTCTGTAGAGTTCAGTAGCTAGTTCAAACTGCTGATACTTGATGAGATTTCATTTACCACTGTGCCACTACTTACAGAACCCACGGCTGCTGGATGACGTCAGCTTCCATCCATGTATTCGGTTCAAACGCTGGGAGTCTGAGAGAGTCCTTTCATTTATTCCACCTGATGGGAATTTCAGACTGATCTCCTACCGTGTCAGTTCACAGAAGTATGTTTCTGTTTAGACACACTGGTTCTTCAGATACACCATCTACCACTTTCCATCTGAGTAACTGCAGATTTCTCCTTGTTATGGGGGGGAATTTGCATTGTTGCTAAAATGCATGTTCTCAGGTTTTTTCTCATCTGTTGCTCTGTCCCCTCTAAAACAACAAAACAGTTTTCAGTTTGCTGCTGATACTCAGCAATCATTTTTCAGTGGGATAAACCACACACGACAGTAATGTAGGGCTATTCATTCCTCGTAATCATTGTTGCTGCTAGATGCTTTGTGGCTGAGTCTCTGTATACATAGAGGACTCTGATCTTCATAAAAAGAATAAAGCAAAAAAGTCTAACCTGCAGATATTTGCAAACTAAGTCTGATTTGGCTGGTGACTGTTCTGAGAATTGGTTCAGGGATATTACTTAAAAAAAACCCAAACAGATGGAGGGAAAGAGATTAGGACAAATGATTTGGAAGAAAATATTTTTTTTCCTGTGATTCTCTGGTAATAAAATCACTTAAGCAATGATGTTGAAGAGTTAAGTATCACTTTTCATTTCTGAAACAAACTGATTCTAACTTGAATACCTGCCAGAAACATAAGAACTATTTATGAGAAAGAGCGTTATTTTCTCAAGCAGAGAAGTAGCCAGGATGCATTCAGGTACTGTGTTCTCTTTTCAGCTTGGTGGCAATTCCTGTATACGTGAAACACACGATCAGTTTTAAGGAAAATAGTTCTTCGGGAAGATTTGATGTTACAATTGGACCAAAACAGAATATGGGGAAAACAGTAGAAGGAGTTGTCATGACAGTTCACATGCCAAAGGCCGTACTTAATATGAACCTCACTGCTGCACAAGGCAGCTATACATTTGACCCAGTTACTAAAGTAAGTCTTAAGTTTTTATTTATTTAAATATCTAAGATGACATTAGAACAAGTCATACGTATTGCAGAGCACTGGAGCAGCATTCCACACTTCACAGAAAACTTTCCCTTCAGCATATGTTTATGAATTAAAATCTCTTTAAAATTTGCTTTTACAAACTTAGATACACACCAGTTGTGACATGTGGTATTATCAGTCTCCTTTCGCTTCCCTTCTCTTCCCCTCTTTTCCCCTGCTCCTTCACCCCCCTAACATTTTTCTTCAGCAGATGCAGCAATATTTTGCTGGTGGTTTCAGCTATGGTATATTTTGTAATTTATGTTCTTTAAAACATACTTATCTGGAGAAAATAGGTAGCCAGAAAAACAGGGAGCGGGAGATAATAAAAACACGTCTTCGAAAAGATCTGCCTGAAGACACACAGGAAGGAAAGCAGAGGGTCTGAAAAACAGTATCTTGGGAGTCCTGCTTTCTTGCCTCCAAGTTCAGGTTTGAGACCTAAAATTCCTAAAGCTCCTGAAGCTATTTAGTACCCAGGAACCATATTGCTGAAATGCAGTCTGAGCCAAACCATTCTGCTGGCTCTAACACCCTGCTCTGAGCTTTCTGCTGCCCTTGGAATATCTCAGTCGGCAATTGATTTGAGTTGTAAGTGAAAGGTCTCCAAGTAACATTCTGTTTCAAAAAGAACAGACCTTAATCTTTTAAAAACAAAAACACTAACAAAAACACTTGAAGTCTCCTTTCCTCTCTGCAGAAATAAATTATACTGTGTTTTTTTCAAGAGTTGGGATAACTAGGCGGACTGTAACTGCAAAAGTTTGTAAAAGTAGGGAGAACTGAGGGTTTTCTGCATTTATCAACAATTTTCAGTTTATGATATGAACAAAAAAACCAACTTGTTGGGTGAGTAAAGGGCCAACTTCGTTCCATGTATCTTCTTTAAAGTGTGAGAATCAATGGGAAACAAGTGACCCTTAGAAAGTTACTCTAGCTTAAACATCTTCTTTTGCCAAGTGCCTTGCTCCTGTCTTCCTCATTCTCGTGTTCCTACAACCTTTGTGCTAGTTATTCTCCTTGCTTCCTGGATCTAGCTGTCCCACTCTGACAACAGGAACAATCACTATTACTAAGGGAGCAAGATGTATGAAATACATAGACCAACTAAGGAATGCTGACAGGGCAGAAGAAATGCTGGGAAAGATAGGACACCCTACCTGCAGGAGCCCTAACCATGGCATCTCCCAGGCAGTGGGCTAATTCTCAGGGCTACCAGGCTACTTTCTGTACCCAGCCTGCAAACTAAAAGCTTGATATGAACTTGACCGTATAGGTTGTTTCCTAGAAAGCTACTGCTACTATTCTCTTTTTTCTGACAAGGTGTTAACATGGGATGTTGGCAAAATTACACCTCAAAAGCTACCAAACCTGAAGGGCATAGTGAACCTGCAGTCTGGAGCCCCCAAGCCAGAGGAGAATCCAAGTTTAAACATTCAGTTTAAGATACAACAGCTTGCAATCTCAGGTGAGTGCATAGGTGATATGTGAAATTGGTACTGACGGACTGAGTAGCAGTAGGAAATAAACAGTTTCCCACTTCATCTTTTAATTGGAGATGCTGCTCTGAAGTCAACTTGGTCCAAACCGGTAAATTCTGATTTACCTAAACTTGACAGTTACCCTTGCTGGAAGACTCCCTTGCTGGGAATTGTAAATCCCCAATTGTTTTGCTTAAGAAAGACTGTGAGAAGTGTACAGAAGAATGGATTTTTCTTTGTTGACTTCTGCATTAAACATGCTAATTTATCCTTTTAGTGAAGAGTGATGGATGATGATTTAGCATGCTGCTCTTGACTTGCCTTAGCCTTGTACCACTAAAGCCCTTTCTAGTGGTCAAAAAACTGAAAAACTCCATTAATTTCAAAGAATGCCCTTCCTATTCTTTCCTCCTGGAGCTGGTTAGTTTTTCATCTTCAAAACAGTCTACAAGTAAAATCAGAATGAAGTTTATAGGGTAAGTGCAAAAGTAAATTTAAGGCAAACAAGGCCTCAGTCTGCAAACACTTAAATCATGTGAGCTGTCCATGGGTAAAATGCTTCTGCAAGCAAGCTTTGCAGGATTAAGACCCTAACAGAGCAAAGACTCACATTTGGGAAGAAGTAGGGTGACTGAAGGCAGTAGATGAGAATCGGTGGTAGTGCATGTAGTACCCTTCTAGGTAGGTACAGCCTATGGTCCTTTTGCTTCCTAGACTATTTTGCTGGGTAAGTAACAGTTCTTGTATAAGAACAGAATCCTGCAGTTTCCTCTTAAACTTGCAACCCACTAGTTTAAATCTAGCAAAACATAGTGGATCCAATGGCTGGATGCCAGAGATAAAAGACCTGTGAGAAAGCAGGGGACAACCTGAAATTGTTAGGTAGTTAACAGCTACTGGCGTTCCTCAATTAATAGCAGAGGGATGGCTGGTCCTTGCAATCAGTTAATAGCAGAGGGATTGTTGGTCCCTGCAATTATGATTTAGAGTGAAAAGAACGCTAAAACTTGTCCTTTGCTTCAGCTACTTTATTGGAAACGAGTGCAGTGTACAGGAGCTGTGGAAGATAAACTCATTTGTTCAGTAGTTCATCCCTTGGAAGGAGGATGTCAGCTCACTGAGTAGAACAGAAAAGAGCTGTTGCCCTGCCAGGGCAGCTATGATGAGGTGACAAGAATGGTCTCTTCTACTGTTTCAAACCAGATGAACTTGTGAAAGGAAAGAAAATAAGCTTCCTAACCAATCCTAATATGCTTCTAGAAAGCAGGACTTTTAAACACTGACATGATTTCTAGCATTCTGCTTTTAACTTTGTACTTGTGTTTGTCTTTTTCAGGACTGAAAGTGAATCGCCTAGACATGTATGGAGAAAAATACAAGCCTTTTAAAGGTGTCAAATATATTACAAAAGCAGGAAAATTCCAAGTCAGGACATGAGAAGATGCTCTACTTGCAAGAGGAAATTCCCCTTAAAAAAAACTTGACTGCTTAGTGACTTATGTTGCTATTAATTAGGTGCCAATTAATTAATAGACACTGATTAGTTTGGGATCAAAGCATTTGTGCACAGCAGCTCTTAAAATGAAAGCATAGCTTAGTCTTTCTTAATACAACTTTAAAATAAGGTACTTTTTTTCTAATACACCTTCACTCTTTTTTTACTGAATTGTTGCGCTGGTGAATAGTTTGATATAGGTGATCCACAAAATGTCTCAAACACTACACTGCCAGTCAGATACCAAAGCCCAGAGGCCAAGCACATCATGAAGGCCAGCCAGGCCACTGGAAGAGTCTTGTGGTGGCACGTTTTGCTGCTGCAGCCACCTGCAAAGAAAGCTCAGCTATTCTCACAGCCAGCTGCAAACTGGTATTCCACAAAGCATCATGTAATCCCTTCAGAAATGGAAAGCAGCAGTGAAAGGGGCAGGGGTCCCACAGGGGCCTGGGACATAGCAAGTGTCACTCCTGAGAAAGAGCTGATGAAGAAAAAAGTAGTTTCCTTGTTTACAAGAAATCACCTTTCTTAAGAAGCATTTGCCTTAATCAGCTTTCATTTGTGCCATCTGCAGATGAGCTGATAAAAATAACATTCTGCATTAAATCTGGGAAGTGATTGTTGCTTCAGTAATCCACTTTCTTTCCATTCAATCTCATCATTGCCATAATGTTTTTTTAAGAATACAGTTGCAGAGAGTAAGGTCTATTTTTTATGTGAAGCCTTTGCTTAGATTTAAATGTTCCACTTGTTCAAAGTGGATGCCACCAGATTTGTGCCATGTGTACATTGGAGTGTAGCTTTTTAGATAGCACAATAGAAGTGTCAAGTGTATTAAATGGTTGCGTGCTTTAATGTTATGAAATAAAGGGAACTCTACTGCAAATACATACTCTCATGTGAAATGTTCACGCTATCGTAAACTATTCGTGATGCTCTTAGGCAGGAGACATCTGATATACAATGAAATGATGACCATTTGCTACATCTTTACTAACCTTGATCACTGTGCAGCTATTTAAAATTTAGAAAGGGCATTTAGGAGCATGGCAGGTTAGCTCACTTTTTTTTATTTTTAAATGGAGCAAAATTAATGTTTAGATTACAGCATTTTAAAGACACAACAGTGATAATGCAAAGCTGAGTAAACTTTTCCTTATACACTAGCATAAACTTGTTATCTCTGTAACCCAATACGTGTCCCACAGTACCCATCAAGGTTTCAAACCATACATTTGGTCAGTAGATGGTAGGCTGAGAAACCCAAGTTCAGAATTAAGGAAGGGCGAGATACTGGAGAATCTTTCTTTCCCTAACCTGTTTGGCTTGCAAATTGATGAATAGGTGCTACCTTCAGATGAAGAATAGGAACTTAAGTCATTCAGTAGTCAAAATTTCAAATAGTGGGACAAAAAATGATCCAAGTCTGAAAAAAAGAGGGGGAACCCATGGGAACACTGGCAGCAAGCCAGTAAGAAAAGAAATGAGCATATATTCTCTGCTGGTAACTTTGGTAATGTCACTAGGGGAAACTTGGCCACTGACAATCATTTTGAATTTCTGAAATTACAGTAGATTAAGTGTAGATAAAACAGCACTTTTAAGAACCAGGACCTATAAGAAAGCCTTGTGTTTGGGTAGGCACAATGCCGGGTATTAAAAGCTACCAACCTTCTAGTCTACCTTTTCCAACTGGAGAAACATCCATCAATTCATTACTCATGCTACAGTTCCGCTCCATGTTTCAGCAAATGGCATCCTTCAGTTACAGTAATTTTACTACAAGTCTTCTCTTCAGATGTAACTGATAACATCCCAAGCTTAAGTCTGTGTAGCTAGAGCTGCTCTCTGCATTAGCAGCCTGGAAATGCTGCCAAGATCTCCTTTCAGAACTGACACCGTTGCTGATACAGAACATAATGTAGTGTCAGAACTGGCTAGTCTTAACACCAGTGCTTCCCTTCAGCATGTTACAGAACAAGCCTTGCCAACCTTCTGTAACTTGGGCACCAGGGAAGCACATACGAAACTTCTGCCTCTGGAAAAGCTTTGATCCATAGTTCAGAGCACACCACCAGAAGTCACTGTCAACAAGAATTACACTTACCTGGTAGGAGACCACCCTGAACATGAAGATGGTTTTCATCAGGGAAACAGTGAGGCTTATACCTTTTGCTGTAGGTGTGCTGGCTCCTGCCACTTCTACAAACACAGAAAACTCAACTGCAGAATCTGCAGGGAGGTGGGGGGCCATGTTTATATTCTCCCACTTAAAAAAAATTGCACCAGCACCTGTACAGTTAGTACAGCTTAAGAAACCAGAGGACGTCATTACTGAGGAGTTAGTACTGCCAGCTTCAGATCTCCGCTTCTCTAGGTGTCCAGCTCTGGGAGTGCTGACAAAGGTGATTGTCTCTTGAGTTTTCATCATCCCTCAGATATGGAGAAAGCTGTGTGAACAGTATGAAATCTGAATTTTTCCTATTATTACTAAATCCCAGATGCCTTCTGGCACTGTGGGACTGTATGTGGTCCTACAGCACCAATAAATGTTGGTTCCACAAAGTCAAAACAGTATGTGTGCTGGTAGAAGTTTTTAGCAAGAAAAAGTGTTTATAAAAGGTTCTTACTCTGAAGGAGAGAAGGAAACAGGACAGTGATTCCATGCTAATCACCCTTGCATTCAATTTGTGAAGTAAAATTCAGATTTATGAGGTGTTGGCCAGAGCAGCAGTTTTTCCCTTATTGACAGGATCAGGCAAATCCCATTTCAGAAGTTTTCAGAACCTTGTTCAGTGCTACTAGAACAGATGACCATCAGACCTCTGGAGAAACTCCCATTTTCTCCCACTGGACCACAGCTTCCAGTAAGTTCTTTAAATACTAATTCTATGGGTACAAAAGACAGAAACAACTTGTTTTAACCTCCTCCTGTTTGAGAAACTTCATACTTTTTTTCTGTTCAGAATATGCAGAAACAACTGTTCTGCTTTAGTATTTCAGCTGCTTTAGCTTTTTGCTCTTGTTGTTAGTGTTATCCACTGCTCCATTATCATTAATGCTCACAAGCTGACATTTGTACAAATGCATTTTTATTGTTTTAACAGAACCAGAGAAAGGTTGAAAACGTTAGACTATACAATACATTTTGTTTTATAAACAAAGTTTTATAGTGGTAAAACATTTCTAAGTGACATTCGTGGTCTTTTTCAAATTTTTGCTGCATTTCAGGTCCAAAGACCAGTAGTGTTCAAAAATGCAGTAATTGCATAAGGTGGACAAGTATCTTAGCTTCTACAAAACAGTTCAAGAACTTAGAGCAAACATTCTGGAAGAAGATCGAAGGCAATCATGATTCATAACTTTCCTGCAAACATTCCTCAATAAACAAAAAGTGATCTTTGGCATAAACAATTATGTATTAAAGGCATTAGTAATATTGCATTAATATCAGTCAAGCAACTAAACAGTGATAATAATAATAATAAAAAAAAAGTCACAGAGAAGCCTGAACTGGGGAGGAGGAAATGTGAGGAGCGTTGAAAAGTAATACAGGAAGACTATTTAAAAAATCCCTTAAAAATAACCCCTACCTATTTGGTGTTATTCACTATTAAATAGAAATTACTACATTACAATTATGTTAAAGATCTGGTATAAACTAACCAAATGCAAGACATTCAGGTTAAGGCTCTGGCACCACTTCCTTCCTCTTCCTGTTGCAGGTAATTGCAGGAAGAAAATACTAAGGAAAGATCTTAAGTACCACGTATTCATAATACCCAGACACAAGAAGTGAATTAAAGACGAACACATGCTTTCTCTTGCTAAGGACAGTTTGAGGCAGATGTATTATAATCAGTTTAACTTCCCTTTTTAGATAACAGTGCAATGAAGGGAGGGTGAAGGGGAAAGAGTCCAAGTGTGGAGTAACTGTTGCAGACAGGTAAAGGACAGCTGACTATGTTGTGTGTCTCTTTCTTCCAGGTGTTAAGACTGAGCAGTTTTTCCACAAGGGCACTTCCATTAAAGGTGGTTTGATCATGCAACAATTTTCAGCAAATTAAGAGGGCATCATGAGGTCAGTGCTTATCAGGGCAGAAGTCTGCAAGTGTTCCTTGCAAATGTAGAGACTCATTCTAAAACAATAATTCTCCTTTCTGTCAAATGCCAAAAGAAACTATGGAACAATTAAATTTATATATATATATATTTTTATATATATATATATATATGAAGGCATGTTCAATTATGGAAGGATAAAAGCATCACAAGTCCATTTTAGTATGGGTGTGCTGTGGTTTTTATTCTTGTGCTTTTGTTTGGGTTTCTTTAAAGATACAGTAACACTTCATTCAATTCACTATTGCTTGAACTTGAAAAAAGATTTTGAGCCTCCAAACTCAAAACCAGTAAAAATATCCTAGTATGTTTAGCATTAGGAAACACTGTTTGCTGGTAACCATCAGACTACCTAAAAAGGGTTTCATGTCCCTGCAGCGTTTGGGTTTCAAAAAGCTTATGCATTGTTGGAAACAAGGGCAGTGAGGCAAAAGGTCTTTTTTAACTGAACACCTTTATCTTTTAATTTCCACCTTGAGTGGCTGGAACAATGTTAGATGGAGGGAAAAGGGAAAAAAAAAAGAATAATTGCATGTGCTCATTTGATTTTCAAAAGGAAAGAGCCAGCATGTGGCATTTTCTGGTCCTGGACATGCAGCTAGCTTAAGAGAACCAGGATTTTTTCAGCTCAATATATTACTGAATTAAGCAAGAAGCAAAAAGTTCCACGATTTAAGGTCTCCAGCCCTAAGTCTCAAGCTGCAACAGTGTGCCACTAACATTCACTGCAAAGCATTTCGGTACAGTACAAGAGTTCTGGAATGCCTACCTACAGGGTGACAGGAAGGTGACAAAGACAGCTCCAGTTTTTGTTAAAGTACTGTTGCCAGGCAAAAATCAAAAGCAAAAAAAATATTTCAGACATGGAATTTTAATCCTCAGTTTACAACTGTTCTGCTGCTCCTCTCTCTCCACTTTTAATTAAAAACCCCACACCTTCCATCATTTCTGCATGGTTTAAGAACAGCCAGCTAAAACCCCACTGAAAAGTTGAATATTTCTGTATCAATGATTGTCCCTAAAAAACTGCCAAGTAACCAATAGTGTCCTAGACTCTCAACACAAGCTTAAGTGACATGGAAACTACTGGAATATACAGTGCATAAATGAAATGTGCTTCTGGGAGTACAGAATTCATGAAAAGAAGCTTCAAAAGCAAAACAAATAAAGGATAAGAACTGTCTATTGTCGGAAGCAATTTTGAGGTGTTCGGCATCAAATGCATTCCAAAGACATTTCAAATGCAATCTCTTTTAATTCATACCCTTAGAATGGGGCATTAATTAGCATAAGGTAATCTTAAGCTCACGTATACAGCACATTTTGCTGTTAATATATCTCTTCTGTTTCCAAAAAAAGGCATTTTATGTTACAGAAAACAATACTTATGTGGCAAGTGTTTACTGATACCATGGGGTCTTTCTGACCCAGCGAAGAGTGAATCCAGCATCTGTTCTTATCTTAATGGATGCTGCTTCAGCTTCTCTCACAGTTTCCTTCACAGACTGCATGAGATTCTGGGCATTATGAACCAACATCTCAGTTGCCTGTCAAGAAAAGAAAAATTTCCAATGTATTAGTAAATACCATGTTCAGGACATTAGCACGGAAACCCGTTATGCACGAGGACTCCCAGGACAAGCATCTTAAGTCAGTTTATTGCTGACTTAAACTATGACAGAGTAAATGATACAACTAACCTCTGGAAACCAGCAAGTGTTATCCGGACTCAAAACAAGACTTCCTATTTCTCACTGTATATTTGTGCAAAATCTAAATAAAAGTTTAGTGTCTCAAAGTAGAATAATCCCTCTCAGAAGCCAAAACTGCAGGATTTCAACTGAAAACATGCATTTGGAAGCTACCGGAACTGCACAAGTACTGAAGATGTTGGGAGAAGACATTTTCACTACAATCCACCAGATGGTGTTACTACTCCTCTGATGTCAAACCTGCCATCTTTGTAGAAGCAAGTTCTTTCATTAGCTCACTTTTTACTGTTAAATCAAGGAAATGAACTAGTTGTTCATACAAAAATTTGAACCAGAGTAGCTTTTTGGCTTGAGAAAGATTGATGTTCCTCTATTAAACTGTAGCTTTTCAGCCAGAAACCAAGGTGCTATACTAAAATTATCACCACTAAACAGCTGAGGTAAGCTTCCAAACATCAAGTTCCCAGAACACATCTGATATTACATGTTGTATATTTTTCCCCATAAAACTGGTCAACAATTCCACGCTACCATCAATTTTTACACCTCTTACCTGTTCCGACTCTTCATCGCTGATATTAGTTCTGCCCAGCATGGTAGCTTTGACAGTGGAGAGAATTTTCAGTTGTGTACTGATGGTTGGGATTCGCTCACAGACCTAAAGAATGGGGATAAAAAAACCACTTCACATTGCAAACTAAAAAAATACATTATCTTTTGGGGTTTTTTTCAGATAAACTTTTTAATTTTGTTTTACTATTAGATAAGGAATAAGCATAAAGGGGATCTTATAACCTTCAAGACTTTCTGGCAAATATGGGTAGGATACTTGAATCTTATTTTACTTGCTTTGGACATTTTTGGGGTGGAGCCAACATTTTTCTGTTCTGCCAGATATTCCTCAAGGATCTACTTGGTTAGGAATAGGATGATGTCTATTCGGCTGAGACTGGAAAACTAAGGAGTGTTGTATTTCTGCTGCTATTCTTTGATACTAAGGAATGAGTAGATGAAATACAAAAGCAATGCAGCCTTAGGACAGACCAGTGTTCATAGCACAGTATTTTTCAACATCTCTTTGGACACTAGCATCTTCCACTCACCTGTAAACAAATCCTGACTTTACAGAATATATATGGCCATGGGATCTAAAAACAGACAAAGAACTTGACAAAACTTTGTAAGCCAAGGAAAGATTCACATGATTTACTGCCACAACTCCTGTGCTCACGTACACCAAGAGAAACACAGACGGAAAAGAGAAAAAAAAAAAAAGTATTTGAGGCATTTATAAGTTAAGTCATTACCTGCAAGAGGTTTGTTCTAATGCGCTTGTCAGTGCACTGCTTTGCCACCTCTTTGGCTAATCGAGTGACTTCATCTGATGCCTTAGCAATATCCTTTGCACACTGAATAAGGGCACGCTTGTTTCCACTACCTCCTCTTACCAGGCGTGACATCTCTGCCATTAGCAGTGCCATTCGTTTAGCAGCAGCAATGATGTCATTACCCTGAAGAGAATAACCTAAGTTAGTGTTCATGCCAGGACAGAAGCTTCACAGAAGTCACGACTGAGTGGTAGTCTAGATTTTGGTAGCAACCCTTTCAAGAAGTTAGGGATGGAAGAGCCATTTGTGAACACAGAAGAGATTTCTTCAAGGAACAGGGAAGATCAGTATTAATTATATGTTTCTGACATTTTTCTTCCTAACACTCAGGAAGAAAGTTCGCTTCAAAACTGGAAAAGAAGTGGTAAAGAAAAGTGTTAGTTTGTCCATGGAATAAGTTACTGCTCTGCTGGCTAGGTTTTAAGATAAAGCACGTTATTAGCATTTGAAATTCCAGATTTCCCAAAAAAGGCTTTTTTTTTTAATTAAAGTGTGCTAAATAGCTTGTTAAACCAAATAGCACTAATTAAGTTAAATAGTGTAGTCATAACAGTTGAGCATAAAATTTTCAGTGGCATCTGAAAGTGAAGTTGTTAAAGCATCAGCTATGCTGCTATAATGCTAGAGGATAAACAGAAAAGAATCTGTAACATACAAAACTCCTGTCACAGGTAATGTGGAAATGAGATGCAACTATTTATTTTTTTTAAGTTATTCCTTGAAAATAAATCTTCCTTTTTGACAGAATCTCCCCCTTTAAAATAAAGCTTCCAGGAGAGAACATGATAGTTCAAAAAAGAACCTAGTAATATTTCTTACATTAAAATCCTGGTTTCTTGTACATCAAAATTACAGTCACAGAAATACTTGAGAAATATTTGAAACATGAATTAAGTATGATCAAGCAAAATAATTTCTTATACACTGTTCTAGAGAGAAACCTAGTGCAAGAAAAAGTAGATCTAGATGATCAATTGTTAGTAGTCTGTTAGTATATTTAGATTCACCTTTGTAGACAAAGTTGTTAGACAAAAGTGAACTATTTGGTGCCATGAAGCATTCCTATTGTGTGGATGAAATATTAGCAGAGTAAGTTAACTACTAGCACACTCTTTACTTGGTATAATTCCACAGTTAATGACCGATGAAGTTCAGAGCAAAGAGTACACAGCCAGAACCCAACTTAGCAAATGTATTCTCTATCCCTGTGCACATACTTCCATGACTCACTACTAGCAAATTCAAGAAGATATGCCAGATATTTTACAGATACAGGTGACACAAAAAGCTGAACTATTCATTACCATGACCTAATAGCTAAACAGTTTGCTAGTAAAACCCGTTAGGATGCAAATGACATAACACAAAGCTTTTCCATGTTTTCACATAGGAGGATCAAGAAATTAGGACCAGTGTCATTTACGAAGCCCTCTAACAAGTTATCCAAGCATCAGAATCTGAAAAGGACAAGAACATTTTTAAAGCCCTTTTTATTAAAATAGTTTAGTATATCTATCTATGTAAATATATACACACAGATACATATACAAACACACATACCCCCTAACCTTTGTTTGTTATGGGACACCAACCTTATTTTTTGCAGCATGCTATAAAAAGTGACCAGTCTTGCAAACATTTGTGCTTAGATAGAAGAGACAGGCTACTTGTGAATGTCTGAACCTCATGTTAGATTTCCACTGGTTTCATATAAACAGTCTCAATTCAGCAGCTAACAGCATTCAGTGCAGCTTCTTCATAAAAAGAATTCTCTCAAGACCAGCATTTGCAATACAGCCAACTGCAAGCCAGCAGACAGTCAGTCCTCTTCAATAAACACCACCATACAAAGCCATTCCTTGTTGGAAGGTATTTTAATTGATGGCATCAATGGAGGCAAAAGCACAATAGACATGTTAAATGACTTCTTGAATGCTGTATACTCTGCTGTATCTGGAAGTCATTAAGAAACCATTAACCATGGCTTCCCAGGTAGCCCAAATGAATGGAAAAAAGAATGGGGGGAGGGAAGACAACCCCTATTAAATTTGAAAACTGCCATAACAAAGAAGAACAGGCAGATGCAAAGGGAGAGGAAGCCTTTGAATATTAATAAGTGACTCAAATCAAGCTTCAATCCGGCACTGACAAACAGATCTAGCAAACCTGTGAAGCCACTCTCAGTCCTCAAAATGAAGTGCAGACACACTTATTCATTCAGAATGGTGGGGCCCAGCAGGGATCAAGAGTGATGCAAATGTGTCAGCGTTCCAAATGGCTGGATGCACACGGATCAGTCCCCGGGGAGACTCAGGAGTACCTTACTAGACCACTTGGTTGCTTCACGATGTAAAGACTGAGCAGCAGCCAGAATGGGCTGGTTAACCGGCTGATTGGTTGGCATTAACAGCAGCTCAGGCTCGTAATCATCTTCAATGTCAGAGGGGAGAGTGAATTCAACATCTGCATCATCCTCCTCATCTATATCTACACCAGCCTCAGCCGCTTCATTAATCACAGTCACATCAGGCTTTGCAGGTGGCAACAAGGGTGGAGAAACAGGGGACAGTTAGTACAAGAAGCAGAATTTGGTAGAAGAGCATGAACTGAGCTGTTTTAGTGACCAAAACATCCTCTTGGTCTCTCAGGATCTGACAATGCAGCTCTAGGGTCACGTCGGAGGGAGGAGGGGAAGGAATACAAGATTAGCAAAAGGAAACAAACATTTCACCTGTGAAAGAAAGTTATCAAAAATATTAAGAAGTTACAATTCAAAGATGCAGCAACATTTTTCATCTGAGCATACAGCTTCTACAGACAGAAGCTGACTGGCAGAACAACATTTTTCTGGCAAGACAATGGTGAAACGAATGGATTGTCTGTTTCAGTGAAAGCCGTTTTGACTGCATAGAAGCAGGCACAGCAGCTGACAACTGTGGTATTTGTGCCGCTAGAAAGCTTTGTATGGAAGCCCATTCACATATATGTGATAAGAAGAGATAGCAGCAGGATCACAGAAAAACCACTGACACTGCTTTCTGTAGAGTAAAAAAAAATAAGGCAGGACAAGAGACACTGTAGAAGTGAGTATTGAAGTACTGCAGTTAACACAGAAAAGAGCAAAATTGGGCTATGAAAAGTGGAGGTGATAATGAATGTTATGAATGCTGTGAATATTACAGTTCTTAAAGACTGAAATAGAATTAGTAGAATAAGAGGATTATGAAGCATATGATATCATTTTGCTACAATATGCTGTAGCATTACCCTCAAAAAAACAAAAGGAATCAAATATATTGTGTTAGGATAGATCACAAGGAAGAGGTAAGTGGTATAACAATACAGGCATTTACAATATAGCAGCATTTCAATACAAAAACATTCTACAAGTTTGCTAACTGTATTTCTTTGACTAAAGCCAAGTGTGATAGAAGTCAAACCATTCTTACCAAAAACTATACATTTCTGTCCTGGTTTCAGCTGGGATAGAGTTAACTGTCTTCCTAGTAGCTAGTACAGTGCTATGTTTTGAGTTCAGTATGAGAAGAATGTTGATAACACTGATGTTTTCAGTTGTTGCTCAGTAGTGTTTAGACTAAAGTCAAGGATTTTTCAGCTTCTCATGCCCAGCCAGCAGGAAAGCTGGAGGGGCACAAGAAGTTGGCACAGGACACAGCCAGGGCAGCTGACCCAAACTGGCCAACAGTGTATTCCATACCATGGGACGTCCCATCTAGTATAGGAACTGGGAAGTGGGGACAGGGAATCGCTGCTCCGGGACTAGCTGGGTGCCGATTGGCGGGTGGTGAGCAATTGCATGGTGCATCATTTGTATATTCCAATCCTTTTATCATTACTGCTTTCACTTTATTAGTTTCTTCTTTTCTGTTCTATTAAACCGTTCTTATCTCAACCCACGAGTTTTACTTTTTCCCGATTTTCTCCCCCATCCCACTGGATGGGGGGGAGTGAGTGAGCGGCTGCGTGGTGCTTAGCTGCTGGCTGGGGTTAAACCACGACAATTTCCAACTGTTTTGCTTAAAATACGTCCTTTTATAAAAATAACTTCTACACCAATGAGAATACACAGAGGTTTTGGAATGAAGTTGTAACTTTTATATACTTCCAAATAACTCATCTTCAAAGACAACTTCTATTTAAGTCTTAATCTAATGAAAAGTTTCCAAATATCCCTCATTCTCTGTTTTAACCAAATGAAGGGGAAAGACAGGGAAAGCTAAAGCAATAGACAGTGTTCAGTTTGTGCTCCATGAGAAAAGAGTACATAAAAGCCCAGAATCCACTCAGTGAAGAGGATTTTGTGTGAAGGAGAAAAATCAAATCAATTTTACATCTTACAAGAATGAAGAACGTTGCTCACCCCCCGCAAGCGTCCCATGGTAAAGTACCAGTAGACTAACTTAATTAGGTGAAAAAGCAGAAGACAATCTATTGTGATTTAGTATGAGCAAGACCTTATATTTCTGTCTTTCCAGGTCTAACCCATATTCCTCAGTAGCACTGTTCATCGATCCCTCTTCCACCCAGTAAGTGACTTCAGAGACTACAAAAATGTTTTAATACTTCTTCCCCCAAAACATACTGTCAAAATAACTGCACTCTTTTTGCTATAACAGGACTGCTAAAAAGAATTACAAGGACAAATGCTAGGCTAATTTACTGGTTTGTTGGTCTCAAATTAAAGAAACAGCAATGTAAATAGTGTTTTATCATCTAAAGACACTAAGCTTAGATCTCTCACAATCAGCAAGGAGTTTTAAGGTCTGCTGCTTGGCTTTGATAAATATTTTAACAGTTGCACTATTTAATTTAAAATGTATATAGTATATATAGGTAATTCAGTATGTACATAGTAAAAGCATTTTGTTACCTATTGTGTGTTGTTTAGTTATCCATTTTGGAATTCAAACATCAAAACACTTTTAGGAAGCTGAAATTAAGGCTTTTGGCCTCAAAACTACATTCTGAGATGAGTAATACATTCTGCTACTATCCCTCCAGTAATACAAATATGTATTTGGTATATCCAGAAGTATGGGGAAAAGAGAGCTTTTCATTTTATGGAAGAGACACTCAGATTTGAAGAACTTCGCTTGTATTTTATCTGTACTTGCAAAATGGATGTTCCTTAAGCACAAAGCACTGAAGTTGATTCTGTAAGCTATTGAAGTTTATCTTCTCATTCACCATCTAATTTGGTGGAGAAAAAAAGGTGGAGATTTTGAAAGCCAAATTCTGACCTTTAATTTATACCTGCAGAAGCCTAAATCTCAGAAGTTCTTATTCAGTTGCTGCCAGAAGAAAAACGTAGCTTTTTGAGGGGAAAGCAAGAAAAATTATATTAGCATTTGTAAGAATGAAAAGTTCACACTGCTTTGTCATAGCAGTGAAATGGTAAGGAAATGAAGGATTTGGGCCTTGTTAGCATGTGACTCACTACAAAAAAAGAATGAGACCAGGCCATCTATATACAGTCACTTTTCCAATCATAAATGCACCAGATTAACTGCAAAGTAACTTGCAGCTCCTTCCAGAATTAAAACAAACCAGCTCATGATTCCTGCAGCTAGCATCTGCAACATCCATACAGACCTTTCAAAGTCACTTAAATATAGCAGCTTGTCAGCCTAGAAAGACATAAGTATTAGTGGCTCTCTAGGCAATACTAGCATCAAGGATCACAAACAGCTTAGCATACAAGGCATATTTGTGTTTAGAGGTATGTTAATAAAGCATTCTAGCAATCCTGAGTATTAGAACAGTTGACCCTAGTTCACTCCAAACTTGAAAGGGTTTCTAATTCCTCCTACGGCAGTGTTTTTACTTTTTGGTCTATAAAAGACTTTCTCTGTCATTGAGACAACTGACTTTGTATCAAATGCACTGATCCTAAAAAAAATTAAAAATTAAAAATAACACGTAACTTCTTACCTTGCTAGACCATTTCCGGGCTTCATCATGCAACTGCCTAGCAGCCATCATCATGGGCTGATTAATAGCTTCTCCTGCTTTCTGCTCTGGGAATTCTTCATCCTTTTCTTCAGGTGGTGGTGGTCTGGGAGGAGGAACCTCACCTTCTGGAAGTGGTGGTTTTGGAGGAGCAAGTTCATCAGTCAGCTAAGAAAGGCAAAGATTTATTGCGTGCAATGAAATAGTACACAGATTGAGTAAAGGACGGTGTCTTGGCAAGACGTGATTTCATGACCTCATGCTTTTTTCCAGTTTTTCAAGAAATATTATGTTTTAATCTCTTCTTTTGAAAGCTGAATTGGTATTTTTGAGACTTAAGGTTACTTGTATGTATGGCTGGCCAGACAATGCATTTTATTGCTAAGGAATGAAAATATACTCGATTAATTTCAGTGTGCATTCCATATGTCAGTGACAACTGTGTATTGTATTACAAACTATGCTGCACTTACATGAAGCTGCTCAAGGTCAGGAGGAGGAGGGGGAAAATCTGGTTCCTGAGGCTGGAAGGCTTCTCTGACTTTGGCCACAGCTCCCAGAATTCTGTATCCAGAATCCAAGAAACTCTTCTGCAAAGCTGAACAAAAAATCCCATTACTAGTTTAATAGCATTCTGTAATATTTAGAACTGCAACACTACCCCAAAAAATTACTTCTATAATGTGCTACGCTGAGTACACTTATATCTGTGAAAAACAAATGTTTAAAAACTACCAAATTGTTTACAGTGGATTTACGTTTGAAATATTAGTGTCATATGCAACGTGCATAAAATAAAGCCCAGGTTGAGTAATAGTCACTATCAGCAGCCAAAGTAATTCCCAAAACAACTTTTAGAATAAAAGAAATTATGTAATATTTTGTTATATAAAGTAGTACTACTGACAACTAGTAACAAATACTTCTAACAAAGACTATGAAACCACATAATAAACTAGAATGCTGAATCCTTTTCCCTTGAACATGCCAAAGGTCTTTGATTTCATTTTAAAAGAGCAGGATTCAGCAGTTAGTGGTGTGACCTTAATTTCACCATTCTGGGATTTAAGTGTACACAATATTTGCATAAAAGGGGGTACACGGCTGTACAATACGAAACGAGCACTACTTCACATTATCTTCAGCCAGTAAAAAATACATTTGAAATCAGCTGACTGAATCCTTACCAGGGTCAGAAATGTTTCCTGCCACAGCTTTAGCATCCATTACCATCGGTGATATAGTTTTGCTTAGCTCATCAGAGGCTACTTTAACAGCCTCACGGAATTTGGGGTCTTCTGAATTTTCAACCTCCCGTTTTGCTACCAGTAGGATGCGGTTTGCTCGTCTAGCAATGCTGGTGGCACCAGCTACCAGCATCTGAGGTTGCATGTTGGCCATCGCAACTTTACATTTATCAAGATCTTTCTTAATAGCCTCTTCTGATGCATCCAGCAGAGATTTAGTGTCAATAGCTTCATCCACCAACCCTAAAATAAAAGTTAAACACATTAATATTCTAGTTTCATCTGTGGAAAGGGACATTTGGTATTCCAGAGACTGTTCACAACCAGAAAAGTTAGTATTTCCAAACTCGGGGGGGGGGGGGGAACACAATGATGACACGGACAGAAGGGGACATGGAAATCAGACCAAATGTGTTACTACAGTTTTACTTCTGATTATGTGGTACCTCTATCACAGTAACCATGGTCAAGCTTGCTCCCACTAATGACATCCCAAGCTCTTACTCACCTACTGTGAGTTGAGTTGCTTGAGTCAAGAACAGGCTTACACAGTATATGCAGCAGAGATTCCTTCCTCCCACCAAATTTCTTTAAGCATATTCAGTACTTTTTGTACCTCTCCCATTTATTCAAAAGGAAATATCCCTCTGTCTGTGCTATTACTTAAGGGTGATATATAGTGACAAGGCAGTAAGATTTAAAATTTAATTTAATTATGGGGATGGAGAAGGAGGTAGTACACAGTCAGGAGATTAGCAGACCAGCACAAAGAATCTGCACTTTGGAAGGACTGAAACATTTTAAGTGTCTCAACAAGATTCAGTAGATCAGTAGCTTTGTTTTATTCACTGCTTTAATCAAGCTGTTACATCATTTTGAACATGTTTTCTTACCCTCACTTAATTATCTGTCCTCATTCAACATGCCAAGATTATGCAGAAAAAACCCTCAAGTTGCTACAGTGATAATACTGCTAGAATAGCAATCACAATAAAAAGTAATGGTATTGTTTTTCCCACAAAAGAACTAAAGCTGAATTTGCTCCCCCACATATCAAAATTAAGACTTATGAAGCAAGCTATTTTGTTTACGCTGTAACATACACAGATTTCTGAAGACAAGAGAGCACATTCCCACTTCTCCTCTTTCTTTTTTTAATCAGTTGTTACTGTTACGCATGTTTCATCAATCCAAACAGAATAGGGGAAAAAAACCTATACCAGCTAGCTAGCCACAAATATAATCTTCAACAGAAATTCCTGCTTTACCTGTCATTTTTTCTACATTATCAATCCATTGGTTTTTCATCGTCTCAAAATGTTCATAAGCAGCTTGATTTCCAGGATTTCTCAGGAGGATACGAGCAGCTGATACTACCTGCCAATGGAAAACATTTTAAATTATGGAAGTATCAGTATATAACGACATCACACATATTCTTGAAAATGCATTTGTTTTTTCAGGACTGGATGTGTAGCCCCTTATTTGGAATACTAGTTCATTAATTCTAGTTCAACATCTAGCTGCTTGAAGAATTACAATGCTTCTGGAATTTGTTGACAACTTCAATTACATGGTAATATATCTTAAAAACACTTCTTGAAAGCACTAAAGTACAATACTTATTACACTACCAAAACTTTAGGCGGAAGTTTAATTTGGGAAAAAAAAAAAAGATTAAAGAGTGGTTTTTCCACTTAAATATTTTACTAAGCCTCAAAGTAATTTTGTTTCAAGAGTAAGTCACTAACACTTGTGTCCAGAAGTTGAAGAATAAGACATGTCTTTTAATCAGTTTATTCTACTTGGTATCATGCACACAAATATTTGTCATTCCCCTTTTAAGAGTGTCAGCGCTATGTTCTTTGCTGGTATTAACATCATTCTCTGAGAACAGAAGCATAAAGCACATTCCACAGAAGTCATTCCCAGCCCTTTTAATAGACTTTCGAGACTAAGGAAGCAAACCTGTGGGGTAAGTTCCCTTGCTGATTTCACTGTTGCTTGAATGCCCTCCACAGTAGTTTTATTTGCAGTTCCAACTGCAGCTGCTTTTTCTGCTGTAGCTCCCAGTCTAGCAGCATGGTTTTCAAAGTTTGCTGCTCTTTCATCAAACACCTAGTTGTCAGAAGAGAAAAACCATTAAAAGAGCCTAACTTTCCTAATGGAATACACAATTTCTTCAAAGCATCAAATATCAGGGACACTTTCATAACATCCAAACTCCATTCATCTCCTGACAGAATGCAAGAGGACACAAAAGCTTTGAAGCTGTTTTATTTTTTTGAATCTTTACATTACTGGACTTTCTTCTTTACTAACTCATTTGGGCAACAAAGGATACTACCACACTTTATAGCTTTGAGGTATTAAGTACACTAATTCCTGATGACTACTGTTGTAACGAATACTGTATTAAAGCTATTTTAGCTCATACATTAATCTTTAAACCCATAATCCAAAAGGAAATATATTTGGAAGATAAATATGTGTTTTTACCCTAAAAAAATAAAGCTTCATATTTGAAAAAATTCCCTCCTTCCATAGTCCTTAATTATTCAAGACACAGAATACTTTGACAAAAAGCTCTCCTGTCATAAAGCTAAATTCCCCAAGGCCTTGGGAATCATTTTGATCATGTTCAAATCAATTAGTCAAACAGAGCTGCCAGACACAGAGTTTTAGATAATTCATATGCAGCCAGTTGGTTTGAGGTACAGGAAACTATCTAGCAAGAGAATAGGTTAAATCTGTTAATCAACCTTGGCATGAATTTGACTATTTTAATCAGCTTATATAATGTTGAGATATACAATCCACTAACTAGTGTGTCAGTGATTTTTGCACAAGAATTTTTAGCATGCTGAAGGCAATGTGGTAAGAACAGAGTGAGAAATCTTTGCCATTTATTGAAGTCCAGGGCAACACAGTTTCCAGGGATATACAGCACAATGTGCAATATCCTAGAGTCCAGAGAGATTTGCATGGCAATCATTACGCTGTCAGGATTAATAAGCATGTATCACAAGCTTAAGAAAAAAATATCAATTTGTTTTTCAAAATACTGATTAATTTTTCAAAATACCAATTACCGTAAAATTAAACAATAACTGAAGCTTCACATAGGAAAAAGACCACCTGGGTATACTTGCCTCATCTCTATTGGGAGCATCAGAGGGAGCAGTGGCTGCTACTGCTAACAATTTAATAGGAGTTGTGGTGTCACTAAAAACATCAGAAACCTCTTGGGTCATTGCCTCTTGCATCCGTGTTTTAAGATCCTTAAAAAAAGGAAAATTGTAAGCATATGATACAGGAATATTAAGTTTGTAGGGATTCAAATCCCATAAAACCTCTTTTGGGAAAAAAAAAGCAATCCCATTACAATGGCAGCTATTAAGGTAAAACGATCTTAAAAGCATGATCAATGAACCACCTTTTAAATAATTTGAAATACGAGAAGCTTACATACCGCTCCTTGAAGCGGCATCAGAAGCTATGGACAGCACAATTTGAGACCTTGCCCCTCAAATTTGCAATACTAGCATACTTTTTTTTTTTTAAATGAGACTTTGATTTTTCTTATAAATTGTTCATTTGGAATTAATCCCTACGGCATGATATCAAGGCCTTCATAAAAAGTCTGCTTTAAGCATCTTGGCTAAAACAACAGGATTTTGCTGCACTTTTATTTCTGTTGATGCCTCCCGCACACAAGCACTTCATCAGAGGAGCATTCAGCATATCATGTGTTTCACTGCACAAGAGCAGATTTTTACCTTTAGTGAATCCTGAAGCTGAGCAGCAATTGCCCTGGCCTGAGGAGATTCTCCCTCCCCTCTTGCTGCAAGGTCAGCTAGCTGAGCAGCTAGTTGGTCTACACGGTCACATTTGGCAAGCAAGTCTTGACGATAAGGTCCCATCATGACATTGGCTAGACGACGACCTTCTGCAACCAGACCACGAATTGCTGCCTGGCCTACAGTAGAAGATGTCATGTTGCATTAACATACAGTGGAACAAAAAATTGAAAGCGTAGATCAGATGCACCATGAAGTAAGTGACGCTTCAGAATTCTTGGGCTTTTAAGAACACCCTTATGTAGTGGAAAGTATCTTGTGCAGTTTATCATTGAGTAATTGCAATTCAAACCCATAGAGGAATTCAGCTCTCACCAGTTTCTTTTTGCTTATTACAGCAACTCTGGCTACAGGCACATCCTTTTTAACTAGAGTGGTCTGACAAAAGTTAAACATTACAGCTGTCAGGAACTCCTATGTAACTAATCTGTTGACTCCAATAGAAAGCACTTGCAAATTCCAAGTACTGCAATTCATCTCCACATCATTACAAGTCATTAGAAGATGAGCAATAAGAGGGGGGCCAAGTAGAAAACAAATGAAAAAGCAGAATACCCTCTCCCAGGATTCCAGAAATCATGGGTAAGAAGTGTCAAGTGTCCAGGATGGGGAGGGGGGGAACACCTTACAAAGCCTCCACAGTGTGTTGAAAGTTTTTCTGTAAAAAAATTTATTTTTAGCGTGGGTGATTTCCTTCATTCGCTTACAGAAGCTTCCTGTTCTTTCACAAAAATATGCTCCCCTGTTCTTTCAATAACACAATAGTAGTACTCTTTTAAAAGAGGTCATCGTATATTAAGTCCTTTAAAGACCTACTGAAGAATCATTTTAAGCCAACACTAACACACAAGTAATCCAAGTTCATGATCAAGCTCAAAATTACTTGGAAGGAAGTTGTCACATGACCTGACTATCCAAGAATCACTCAGCACTGCCACCATCATTTTAGAAAGCTTATTAGTGTAGCTAAGTTTGCTGCTGTTGGAATGTTCCAGGATGTTTTTTAATTGTTGTTTTGCATAAGTGCAGCCAAGCAAGTATACTTCACATACCAGTTTAGTATTTCAAAACATCTTGCCTAGTTTGTACCTGCCAATTACAATTACTTTAGCCATTACTTAACTAGGATAATTCATAATATGACTGCATGTAAATATTTGTAGCAGCTAACACTACTGAAGCAGCTCATGTGTTTATAAAATAAAATACACTTTCTGCCTTGTTACTTCAAAATTCAGTTCATGTTGAAGCACAACCCTGGGATAACTGCAAACACAAAGTTATTTCTCACATGGTGGATACTGCAGAGAACACTAAAGTATTTTCACATTATTGTAGCACTGAAAATATTAGGCCAATTTCTACCAGAAGTGCTGTCCAGACTGAAGAGAGCACATACCCGATTTATAGTCTTAATACTCCTTTCCTACAAGCAACCTGCCAAGTGCCTATGCAAGTGAAAGACATTTAAATTTTAAAAAATTGTACAATGACTTCAAGCTACAGAATTTTTTTATTAAACTAGAAACATTAGTTACAGGACATGCAACACCTTGCATCTCTACACACATTTTTGTCATCTGTATTGCTCCATCAATTGATTAAATTCTGTAGTATATAGCCTGTGTTGAGAAGCTTCAGTTCCTTCAGCAAGCTTTGAGTATGTATACAGGCCTCATGATTAACTATGCACATACAGGCTTCAAGTGGGATTTAAGTTACCTTTGTTTCTTTTCAAGTTACTTTTGTTTCTTTTCAACTAAAAATAATAAAAATTAAGTTTAGGGTTTGTGCTTTTTTGAGCCAACTGCCTCACAGGTTATTGTGTTCAAGAGAAACATCACGATTAGGAAGTTTTGGCAGTGGCTGAAAACCATCTACTGCCTACCTACCATCTACTGCAAAAGACCTACCTACTGCCGCCTTAGTCATCTCATCCTGTGCACAATTTGCTCATCAGAAAATGTCAAAACATGGAACTCCGCTATTCTGTTTAAAATATTGCATATAAATTTGCACTTTGGAAGTGTCCAAGCTATCAACATCACTAAATCTTTAATTCAAGGAATGGTTATACACACAACAGAAGTTATCTTGACACACAGGGAAAGGTGTGAGAAAGAAATTAAAGGTTTGCAGTTATACTGCTTCTTATAAGGCATGTTTCCATTCATCATTATCAGTTGCACTGCTCAGACTTAACTGCTATGGAAAAAACTACTGAATTCAGTTTTCAAGCTTCATCCACCTACTTGCAATAGCTTCAGAAGAAGTTAAACAAGAAATTCAGAAATGGTTTACAATAATCTCTCAGTAGAGCAAGGCCTGAACTATAATTATATGCTCGTCGATAGCATGCTTGGATTCTCAGATCACCTTTCTCTCTGATTAAGTAGCATTCTCCTTAGGTAACCCAGAAATCATACAAGAAATTATATTTTTAGGTCAGATTTATGAATGTTTTTCTCCTCTCTGAAGGACTCAATTTGCTGGAGTAGATATAAATTCAAATTCAAGATACTATATTGGCATGATAATAAGAGCAAGGAGTAGTCTAAAGTTTGTCTACTCTACAGCACACGTTCTCCTATCCTTCATCAAAGCTGTTCTTTCAAGAAGACAAAGAGAATCATGGGCCAGCTTGATTCAATAATATCACAGCCAGGACTTGGCTCTAAACCTCCAGCCACAAACTGCAGGTCTCCACATCAGTGAAGAGATTTCACACAAGCTCAGCATCTCGGGAGCAGTAGTTTCAGTCATAAAAATTACTAACGAGTTTAACCATAAAACTCTGGGGGGAAGAGCACACAGAAACACTCACCTACTCCCCGATCAGCAACTGTAGGATTGTCTATCCACCTTTGAGCTTGCTCAATCTTGCCTTCCAAATGGACAGCTGCTTTAACTGGCCTAGTGTTTGCTACAGCCCTGTTTGTTTTGGACTGCAAATTCTGAAGTGATGTCGCTATTTGCTTAGCCAACGCACGGGCCTCAGGAGAGTCACCTTTTCCACTAAGTATTAAAAAAAAAAGTATAGTCATACAAAGATCATTTACAGCTAGTCCCAAATTCAGCAGGAAGACACAACAAAAGATACTTCATCTTTTTAAATAAGGTTAAATTTGACACTGGAGTCTCAGAGCAAATAGTGCAGATCTGTCACCCATAAATCCCCACCTCACACTTCTCTGCTGTGGTACCTGGATATTATGTTATGTTCAACACAGCACTGAGGTTGGGGAAGGCATGGTACTGTCATTGATAATACTGATGTATGACTTTTATCTCCCATACGCATGGCTGTTTTATGAGCAACCACAATAATGCCACACAGATTACAAGCAGAAAAGTAAGCAGCAACAGACCCAAGGCTATATATAAACTTGAAAAAAGGTAGCACATTAAGATCTGCTGTAGATAAGTCTCAAGAAAAACTTGATTAAAGTGTCTAATGAAGAGAGAAATGTATTTGTCTCCATATTGCAACTAGCCATTGATGAAGATCACAGTTTATACAATAACTTCCTCCACTTCCATTCTCAAGCACCCTCTTCACAAAACTGATATAGAAATATAATTTCTGAAAGTCTTATTTTTTATACAGTTTGCAGTTACAGCTTAGAACACTGACACTGGCTGAAGGGTAGACATTCTACCTTGCCATTTAATAAACAGCTTAGCAAAAAACAGTGATGACATTTGTCTTTATAAACAAACTTGAATTTCACATTATCTCATTCCTTTGAAGTGTTTTGACAGTTCACTTTTGGCTTCAGTTTGCCTGTCAAATATTCCATAGCAGCAGCAAAATTATTTTCTAGGTAATACAACCCTAGTTTGTTTTGGGTTGGGGGGGGGGTTTGTTTATTTTGTTTTGGGGGTTTTTGAGGAAGATAGTACAAGTTGGACTTTGGGATAGAAATCATTAGACTGACACATTAAAAAGAATACCATATTTTATAAATTAAATTTTTGTAAAGGATGTTAAAAATTTAGCGCCCCCCACACCGGAACTGAGCAATTCCTCGCATTCAATTTTTACTAAATGCAGGATTGAAACTCAGAAGTATAAGATGCCAATTCCCAGTTCTTGGAGGAAAATATATTCCCCAATTAATCATCAATATTCTGATTTTGCTCAGTACTTTGAACTGCAAATGGAAGTCATTCAAATAAATTAATGATGATAAAACTAGTACATACTGTCGTCGCAGATCTGACAGCTTAGCTGTCAAAGCAGAGATCTCCCCCAAGGAACGAAGGATATCATCTCTTTCTTTAGGCTCCTCACATAATTCTGCAACTTTCCTTGCTTCAGCCATAATCCCCCGAATATGTTCTTCTCCTTCACTGCCCCCATTAGGATCTGCAAGCCAATTCTTAATAGAAAAGTTGTGTATGAGTCAAGATAAACAGTAATACTATTTCTACAGAGATTTTTAAACAGAAAGAAATACCAATACAGCTTTCAATCTGTATTTAACAGAAAATACTTTTCAAAAGCAATTTCTGTTTATTAGATACCATGAAGTTGTTCTATTGTGTAGCAGATTTTCTGTTTTGAAAAAGATATTGAACTAGATGAAATCTACCCAAAGATTTTACATTCTCCCCCCAACATTTGCCAACAGTATTTTCAGAAGTAAAATTTAACTAGTGGCTTTAGAGACTCATCATCTGACTTTCAAAAAAAAAAAGAAAACAGATGCTCTTGTGCACAGTGTGGCACTCTTTACAGAGCTCTTCCTAAAAAGTCTCATTATTATTTCATTCAAAAAATATACATAATATTAATGTATATTTATCCATATATATAATTCTATACACACACATTTAGATAAGGTATATATAGAATGTTCATTATTTGATGACCATCATCATCACTAATAGGCTGACCACTGAGGAAGATTAAAAGTTACAAAAATAAAAGATCAACTAAAAGTAGTTTCATGAACACTGTTTTGCTTTTGTCATGAATACGAAGTTCTAACTGAACTCCACTCCCAAAACAGAGCCCAAGGAAAGGCTCTGTTTTTACGCAGAGGGGTAAAAAGGCTCTGGTTTTACCCAGAGATAGATCCGTGCAGTCTGAAACTCCCCTACTCTTTTCTTTAGTAAGATCAGTTTATGTCCAGATTTAGGGTGTTCCTTCATTCTAATTTCATACTTGAAATGTTTAGCAATACTAAGAAAATTATTTTAAAAGTGTCATAAGCTACAGCAAAACTCACAGCACCCTGTAAATTACTGAATTTAAGATTTTTCTTTGTAAAAGCAAGTATCCCCCATATGTTCTTTCTAATGAATAACTGTGTTGTGTTTGGAAACAACTACAATAGTTCAGTATAACAAGCTCTAACAGCAGTAACGTAATCATGTTCTAAGTATTTATTATACCATTAGTGGTACCTGAGCAGCATCAATCTTCTTGGCAATTGCCTGCTTAGAGTTTGTCATAGCCTCCAATTTGCGAGCTGCATTCTCCACTTTTGCAGTGAGCAAATCCAGACCTTGTGACACCTGCTGTGCTTTCTGCATAGCCATGGGTGTAGCACCCTGTCCTCTGCCCAAGACAAAAAAGAGCATCACAGATTCAGCTCAGGATTAAACAAAGCTCTTTTCTAATGAAGAGGCAACAAAAACTGTTTATGAGCATTCCCAACAATTATTGCAAGAGATACAGTATTTAATCAGATATTTTTTTCCCCTCACCCTGGAAAAGCAAAAATAACTGAGGAGGAACACCACAACAAGAAAAGTTTAAAACTAAGAGCATATTTTCCCCTTTCCAGAATTTAACATTTAGCATGCTCAGTAGAACAAACATTTTTTTAAGTGTCACAAAGTAAGGCTATTTGAGGATACAGAGTTCCATTAAAGTACCCAGGGCAAGGCCTGTTATCTCCTCATTTACAGATTGCTGCAGGTCAGTCAGAACCTGCAGGAGTTATGTCTCACCATACAGACTTGCTGTCTTCACTTAGGTAAGTGAAAATAAGATGTCTTAGTTGCCTCAATCATGTCAACAAAGTAGATTAAAGGTTATGGGCTATTGGTAAGACTCTTCAAAGTGGTGAAAAGGGTGCTAGTAATACAAATTTACAGGGCTGTAGAAAATTTGCAGCACTACCACTGTTTGTTCAAATGCTGAGGAGTTAAAAGTTGGATAGAAGGATTACTTCAAATACATATGCCTGAGAACATTAGTTTTGCATAAGACATCTCACACTCCATTTCAAAATAATCTGACTACTGGAAAGCTTTTTGAGCATGCTAACTTTATCAAACTACTCACTTTAAAAAGACCATAGTAAGTGGAAGGATGACAAGCATGCTACTGAGATGCTGAGGTGTATTTACACAGTCAAGCCAGAGTCTCAAGTTATGTTTCTTTTTACCTTATTTCTCACAGGCTGAGTTGAAGTTATTTACGTATTAAACCAACATCTAAATGAACCGTTTGTTAGTAAATCTTAGTCCTGTCTCTTCCTCTACCTCACCTCCAAAAATTTCACACAATACAAAGCTGACAGCAGCCGCTGCTTTACAAGAAGAGTAAGAGTTTAGCCTAATTTCTAACACTGAAAAAACCATTACAAAGAAGCTCTTGCATTCTTTCAGGTCAATCAGCTGGAAATCCCAATGAAGATAAACTAAAACCAGCTTCTCATCCACTACCACCATTATAGCTAATATGCATCACTTTAATGACAATATAACAATTTCTGAATTTTGGCCTTTTTAGCCTTCATATTGCAAAGTAGCAACTCTTCAGGGAAATAAGTTATAGAACTATTCCAAGCTCGTGTACGTATCATTGCAACACTTCAGAGCATAGCAGTCTATGGATTTAAAGTGATGGCAGGTACTTTGTTCTTAAGGTAACACAAAACACAGTTCTCCAATTAATTTGAATTTGCTCACTTCCTGCACTTCACTAGGGCCTTAAGTCAGAAGAGGCACTTATTTTACCTAAAAGTTTTTTGTTGGTTTTGTTTGGGTTTTTTTGACATAAACTCCTAATTTGCATTGCTTTTTCTGACAATTTGAAAGACACATTAACATTTAGGAGAAAATTTTATACCATGAAACCATTACCTGTATCCCTAATGGATCACTATGAATAGCTTTCTAGGGTTTCTGGGTGTGGTATTTTTGGGGGGTGGGGAAGAGTGTTACAATAAAATAAAGAAACCAATGTTAAAGCACTCTAGCTTAACAATTTACTACATTGATAAGAAGCTGAAAAATTCCTTATACTCCAAGAAAACTGGGTTATAGTGTTTAAACTACATGGAACAGGTATTTCTTAGTGCATCATCTTTATGCCTTCACAAAGGAATATCATACTTCCTACTTTCTGGCAAAAGAACAAAAGGCCATAGTATCTAACATCAAAAAAATACAGTAAATTTAAAGAGACTCATCTGCTACCTAAAACCAAAACCCCTTAAATTCAAAAGGCCAATTTCTAATGAGAAGGCAGAAAACTGATAAAGGGCTCTCGTTAAATAAAACTAAGCAAGAAATGCACATGAAGTTCAGCAGAATTTAATCAGTGACTGAAACGTCAACAACTACTGCTTGTGGTCTAGCATCCCAATAAACACCTAAAAACTAGAATATTCATGTATCTTATAGTCCATTGGGGTATATCCTCTTAGGAGAACAGACTTAAACAGTACAGTTTAAAATTTCATTTCTGCCTAATTTGGAGGAAGGTTATGTGTTTGACATTAAACAAACTCTGAATTATCTACTTGAGCAGTTTTGCTCATCATGTTAAATAATTAAGGTTTCACATATTAAAACATACTATTCTTATCAGAAGAGACTGAAGTAAAACAGGCAAAATACAGCCACTGGCCTGCTCTCTGACAGGTTAGGAAATGACACAACTGCAAGTCAGAAAATCTGGTTTAATACTACTGGAAAACTGACCATTAGAAGTAACAGATTTACCTAGCTCGGAGATCAGCCAGTTGATCAGTCATCTGGCCCAGCGTTTTGCATGTTCCCAGAATCTCTCTGCGTTCTTTGCCTGCACACAGTTCTCCTGCTTTTCCAGCTTCGTCAAGGATCTGCCTTATTGCTTGCTCACCAGCATCCCCTAAGATGCAATCAGTTAGTAAAACAAACAAGACATTCCTTGGCATGTATGAGTAAACTGCTAGTCTCATCATGTCCCACCACATTAACTGCATTAGGTTCAGCATGAAAATACATTTATCAAAAACTATGAGATATACACCAACTGTGATAATTATAATGGGACAGAATTTCTGAAACAATATAGCATAACCTTAATGTGCATCACATGCCGTGTATTTCAAGTCATTTAATCGTTCTGTTATCGTAGCTTAATTTCTATAAATACTTCATTATAGAATCTGTAATTTAGGCTGAGAAGGGAAAGAGCAACATGGCAAGATTCATGTAGCCTTAACTTACACCAGTTGCAAATCTGACTTGATTTTGGCTAAGAAGATGCAAGAACAAGATTCCTTTTATTTGCAACCCACCCTAATCCCATAAGTAACACACCCAGTAAAATCTGATTTGCAGCAAGATCTACAATTATCTTTGCATTTATCCTTAGATACTGAATTTTTAATAGTTTGTGTCATTAATTGTCATTCTCAATGACAGAAGGCTCTGAAAATAACTTTGAGGTTTCTGGAATTGAGTGTGGCAAAAGGAATGAGGTCAGAAGTAGTGTAAGCAGCAGCTCCACAAATAACAACAATTCACTTCAACTTTTACAACTCTATTATTTTGGCTTCAATTTCAGAGAAAGTCTTTCAGATAAGGTCTTTCAAAGTCCAAATGAAACAGGCTTCAATCTGGTTTTATTTGCTTTAAAGATGCATAACAAAGGCAAAATCTTTATATAAGTAAAGGTGACTGCAGTTACAGTATTTACAGCAGATTTTCATATTAAAAGTTTTATGTCAAGTGTGAAAGAGAAATGCTAAAAGAGATTTTTAGGCAAATCTAACGTTACACGAATTTGAAAATACAAGAGGAGGGATTTTAATTGTTAGCAACCACTGCAGTTAAATACTGTTCAATGCAATTTACGGGTTTTTGTTTTTACTAGTGGAATGCAAAGGAAAACCATGCATGTTACACAGAGTATATTATTTAGACAACTGAAAACAAGCAAAGCTGTCCAGGTCATAAGACACAACTTGTTAAATCTCTAGTATGTAAAGAAAGGAATAAATACAGGCTCCTTCAGAATGATTCCCTATGTATGGGTTATAAATGCTTAAAGGCAATTTTTTCTTAAACAGAATTATTCAGACCTTTAAAAATCAAAATACTTTGTGCTGTTCTTTTTTTTTTAAATATTACCTGGTGGTGCATTTGGATCTCTCAGCCAACCTTTTGCTTGATTCATCTTTGAATCTATTAAGGCTAAAGCTCTTTTCATGGCTTCAGTGTCCTTTACAAAACAGAAACCACCAAAATGATTCTCAAAAAAAAAAATAAAAAAAAAAAATCAAAGCACAAATAGTCAACACAGCCAAAGCAGACAGAAGTTCTATAAAGCAGAGTCTACTTACAGAAACACACCCATATAAGCAGCTCAAACCCCATTTTCAAACGAGCAGATCATAATCACTCTTTTCCAATTAAGACAAACATTTTCATTTCACTCAAAATGCAGAAAATATACATGCAATTTTAGTGATTTTTCCACTCTTTATTTACTAGTGGTTTAATTTTTGAAGTCAGAACTCTAATAAGCACACATCTTGGAGTTAGTTCCATTTTTTTTTTCCTTAATGTACATCAGGGCACATAGGAAAGTTGTAACAACGAGATTAGAGTAAACTTTTCAAAAATGGAAATTGGCCAGTGAATTTTACTACTCACTCCAGTGTAAGAGGCTGCACATCTGCATTTTTCACCTGCTCTGCTGCTTAAAGTCAAACAGCTGCTGTTTACAGAAAAATAGACTGCCAACTAATTCCTGGAATTCTCAAATATGGAGTTAAATGGCTTAGGAGACAAACACATGTATTCACATGTGGTTATTTTGAACTCAGAACTCCTCTGCCAGGAGCATCAGAGAAGGTCCTTATTTGACTTTTATGCTGCTATTATCCAACACTTCTTTGACTAGAGGAGATAAACCCATCCAGTTCTCATTTCTCTGCATGCTCTGTTAATTGTTCACGTGTCATCTCTCCACTAGAGGCCAGAAGTTTTCTATCTTACACAAATGGAAAGCCAGTGAAAAGAGTAACAAGTACCTTAAGTAGAAAGTTGGGAAAAAGCCAAAATAGCTTTTTACCACACATGTCATGGAAATAATTTGAAATGCACCTAACATCCCATGACTAGTATACAGGTGATGAAAAGAAGCCTGGCCCTAGCGTTATTAACTGAATTGGACTGTCCATATCCAACACTTATGAAGAGGAGCTTACTAGCATCAATGATCAGTATCTGGTACGGCATGCAATACCCCGACAACACTAAAAAGCTGCCACATTTTTGTGGAGTAGTTTATTCTGCATGCTTAGTGTCAAAGACACTTCACTAAATATTTTGGCATTTTTTTCCAGGCATGTTGGTCTGTCAGCTATTCATAAGGTGCTATAAAATTCAGCAACCAACTTTCTAAAAGGTCATGCAACAGTCTGCAGGATATTTTTAAGGGCCCTTGAATCACGGCCTGAGAGGGCACACCAAAAGCAGAGTCATTTTCACCTGGATGATTCATTCTCAAATCTAGAAACTGGGTATCAGAGCTTAGGTCAGGACCTGTTTAAAAAAAACCCAACTTCAAAAGGGTAGGATATGCAGCTAGGGGTGGAAGGTAGGCACATTCTTTTAAAAGTCATCTTCTCTATAGGTTGAGAATTGTGCATTTAATATATAAGAGAGAAGGAAATAATCACTTAAGTATTCAAATGTATATAAAAACCTTACTAGCTATGAAGGTAGGTGTTAGTTTTCTGTTGTTTTATATATTGGCTGAAGCTCCTTTAGTTTGGAATGAATGGTCTACTGCAGGCCTGTCTACCCAGAAATAATTTGAAACAAAGAACTAAATTTTTAAAAAGGCAACAGATGTTGCTTAGTGTGTTGATGAGTTGATAGGTGTGGGATGGCTGAGAAAAGGAGAGTGTTGGGAAAACTGTCTTTGCCCCTCCCTTTTTACTAACACAGGCTTTTGTGTTGTCTCAGCTGCCTGCAGAGTTGCAGTTTCAGCAAAATTATATAGAAGCCTCCGAATCTAAAGTCTTATATCAGGGGACAAAAATCAAGGGTATTTTATCTTTTACACTCATGATTTTGTAATTACTAGTGCTACCCAAGCAATAACAGGATCCATCTGTCCTATCATATGAAGGCTATAGAAATGAATTGCTCTGCAGTGTAAGTCTTGCTATCCTCTGTGGCTCTGCACTCATGTTTGCAAAATAGTGTCCCCTTTTCCTATTTAAAAAAAATCTGGTAAAATCCTAGTGTAGCAGTCGAAGTGTTCAAGGACAACTGCTCTTAAGCACAGATTTCCCATCTTCACAGCTCACGCTGCCACAGCAAGGAATGTCTCTCAGCTTTAGCCTCATAAGGAGTTTTCATTGCAATGAGACAAGTAATTTTTAAATAGGAAATTAGAACACATCCTTAACTAGGTTTGTTGGTACTGCACTTTTGTTTCTGCCACAGCTGTGTCTGGTGTCAGATACTTGGCAAGTGACAAAGGTGTAGCAATCCTGAAATGTCTAGACTTATCCACCAATTCAGGCCATTAAGCAGGAAGACAAAAGTAGAAATAGTCAATTTAAACAAAACAATGCAACTTGCTCAAGGTCTTACTGCTTCAAAGTGTCTTGATATTCCTGATTTCTGGAGCAGTTTAAATGCCTTATTCCTTCCTAAACAGCTAAGTACGTTTAAAGTTTTACTCTTTGGGACTTGTAGCAGAATACCAGTTGCAATCAGGAAAAGAAAAAATCCGACAGCTATCTTGCAAAAAAGTTTCATATAGAGTAGTTTTATCAGCAAAAAAGGATTCTTTCCCTCCTCTCCCCACAGTTCCCCTGTCAGCAAAAGGAATTTCATTAACAAAAGCAGCACTATTACCTTTTCAGAAGAGATAAACAAGTTAATCAAGTTAAACAACTAAGGCAACATTGTCTGAAGGGAAAAAAGACTAAGTTGGCTTTTTACAAATCAGTTCCTAAAGCAAATGAGCACTTCAAGATACCTTTTATGCATCACTTCTGCCACTACCAAGAATTTTGAGATTATTCATGGAGCAGGTGGTATTGGCACTGCTTTGAAAAGGAGCAAAATAAATCCTACACAATTCCTTGTTGAATATAAAACACAACCTCTGACTCAATAACGTGGTCTAGTCTAGCAATATCTGCATTTCATTACCAAAGAAGGCAATGTTGAAGGAAATAGGCAAAGCGAGCCTTCTGGCAGAATAGATAGCTTAGTCACCATCCAGGGTTCAATCCTGCACGACACTAGATACTTCTCAGCTTCCCACAACTTTTAACTCCCTCCATTGCTATAGAAATAGAAGATGTTTGAATTGAGTATTACTTCAAGTTTATTTAAAAGTAAACACTAAGAATATACAAGAGAAAGCTAAACTCTTTGTAAAATGAAAAGATCAAGGGAAAAAAGGTACAAAGCTATGAATGGAAGAAATAAATACAGATTCCCCCCCCCCCCCCAAGATTTTGTCAGAGATTATTATTTGCTCAGTATTTCAGTTCTAAATCAGTATACTATTTAAAAAAAAATCCAGTGTTGGTGCAAGCAGAGATTACTGCAATCCAGTAACAGTAACATGCATTTCAGAGTCTAGAAAGACCAACAACATAGTTTACAAAAAAGCCTGCAACTCTGGCTCCATATACTTGCTTATTCTCCACTATCTCTAGGTAGATCTTGTGATACTTCAATGTATAAACAATTCAAGATAGAATAATAAAAATAAATTTAACTCCAACATCAATAATAGCATGTACTACACAGGTAAAAATTCAAGGCTGTGCATCCCTAAACACACCTTACTTTGCTCCAGAAAAGCATGGGGAAAATCTGTTTCCCTTGACCACCAGGCACAAAATGCATGCAACAGTAATCTCAAGTGGAATTACAGAACTCCTCCATCTCTGTCCCAGAAAAATAATAAGTCAACCATTAGATATACATGCAAATACAGGAAAAGGTCTGTAATGGGTGGCCATTAGTAAATTAGTGCCTGCTTCTTCACCTGACTACATTTTTCAACTCAAATTCTTTGTCATAACTTTGGTTAATGCCCAGTGCTACAGTTCCAAATTGTCAGCATACCTTAATTCAAAAACAAAATACAATGAAAAAGAAGATCTCAGCTCAGAACAGAATGATACTTTGATTATACTAGTCCACAAAACATATTTATGCATTACACATAATGACAATATTTTCTATTTGGATATACTGCTAATACATCAACTATTTTCTTAATAAAATCTTTTGTTGATCTGCCTTGCTAGCAAGAGGAGTAACTTGCAACAGTCTTTTTTTCTTTACCAGAAAAATTTTCAAATTTGTCATGTAAAGTAAAACTGTATTTGTCTTTTGTAAAATACAGGAGTGCTTAAATCCAAAAATAAAACTGAATTGAAAAAATGCACATACAAAACTGAAGTTTTAGGCCAAGACCTGAAGAACACAAACCATTTGAACTTAAGGAAGGCTGCTGGTAAAACACTACAGAATCAACAAAGTTCCTGACTTAATAAAGTTTTCTGGGCATGCAGAAAGCTTGTTCCTACATGACCAGATCCTTTATTTGCAGCTACAGAAACTAGTAACATAAGTTAACACAAAAGCATTCAGCAAGAATGTGCTTGGACTAACCTTGGGCTAACTCTAATCAGACTCAGTCTTAATGCAGTTCAGCTTGCAGTTACCATTCTCTTAGTGACAGCCAATTCTACAGACAGCTAGACAGAGCTATTAAGATCCTTTTAAAACTTCCGTGTGTATATTTGTAAGTATGGTGTCACAGCTGGCACAGAAGTAAAAAGTTGCACAGCACACAGTCTGCACACAGCACAAAACCCCACATACATGCTTTTTTGGTTTTAGTACAAGGTAGAGGTGTAGGGTGTGGAAGAAAGCTTACCTTCTAAAAGTGAGAAAAGGGTAAGAAACAGGAGAACAAAAACAAAGATGCACAAAGTAGTCATAATAAGGAAGTGATAGTGACAAAATAGATCAAAAGGCAAACTAAGGGTCAAGTGCCAAACAATATAGGCCAAAGTGATTTTAATGCCTATATTACATCAATGTTAGATTTTCCAAAAGACTTAATTTGTTAATACGTCTGGCTTCAGGTCTCAATATTTTCTTTGAATATATTTACAGTTACTTGTTGCTCACAGCACTAACCCTTAAAAAAAAAACCCTTCAGCAATTTACTTCAAGGTACTCCAAAAAATTGGCAGGAATTTCAGTTATGCAGCTACATTTATTTGTAAGACCACAACAACACTTTTACAATTCTGCCTGTCAGATCTGCTTTATGGTCTTCTAGACACTTCAGTATCTTCAGTGGGTATCACTTAAGAGCACCACTTAACTCCAGGTAAGCAGTTGCAGTCACCACACAGCTTAACACGGAGTTGTAAGGAACCAACACCATCCATATGCCAGCTTCACAGACATACTTATCCAAAAAGGCTGTTCAGTCTAACATATATTTCTTTGAGACAAGGCAGACACTTGAAATTTACTCCCACATCCAGACTAAAAATGGGGCAGGGGAAAAGGGGAAGGTGTTCAAGGAGGGATCCTCAAAAATTGACTCAAATTTCTCAACTTCAGGCCTTTTGCGCAAGGAGTATGACAGCAGCTTATCTTTTCTAGTAGCATCTAGAAGAATCATCTTGGGTAATCTCACTTATGAATGCCTAGCTACAAAACCAGTTTAATGTATAGAACGATAACTTTTAGACCTAACTTTCTTCTGTCAAATGTGATTATGTACGGTAGCTATATACTGGGGGGGGGGGGGGGGGGCAGGGAGTATTTCTCCGGGAGGAATATGCTATATTCCAGAATTTCCTAATCATGCCAAAACTAAATCGTGAACAAATCTAAGTCTTCTGTTTGACCACTCAGGTGCAGTAAACTACTGAGCCACCTTCAAATGCCACTCTCCTTTAACTTAGCTTATGGAGAGAAAGCTAATTTTGAAAGATACGTTAATACAATCATCTCTGAAGATGTTCTTCGACCTTGAAGAGATTATACAATGTGATTACATAGTGTTACAAAACTGATGCACAAATACATATTTCAACAGTCTCAAAAACAAGTTCATAAGTGTATAACGCAGTAGATAAAAATTAGACTTCTATATGCAAATGTACATGTGAAATGTACCTTGCTCGCCCAGGCATCTTCATCCCAGGAAGTGAGTTGTAATACACGAATTATTTCATTTATCTCAGCACTCATTTTCTCTACTGTGAAATTGCGATTTTTCAAGGCCTCTTCTATTCCCTGGCTTTTAGAATTTTTCGTGGTTACGAAAATCTTCATAGCTGTGAAAATACCATAGATTAGAAAAAGGTACATGCAAGATACAATCAATGCTCAAGGTGACCTCCTACTGCATTTATACAAAGGTAGTACATTTTCTTTTGCATGGACCATTTTATCTCAAAGAGACTAGTTTTAATTCAAGAACCACAGTTATTTGCAATGAGTACAGAAGCAATGTCCAGGCTGTTATTTTTAATAAACATAATACTTGGGAACTCCAGTTCAAGATAGACAGCAATTCAGATATTAAATATTAAAGCTGAAAATACCTGAAATAAGTACTGGCAATAGCTCCTTCACGGTATTCATGGAGTTTACCAGCATAACCCTATGTTCCTGATGAGTTAATTCCTGTTGTCTCTCATCAATCATTTTGGCCATCTTTGTCATTCCTAAAGATTAAAGTAATTGAATATAGTCATAAATAAATGTAGTATTAAGTCTAATTTGCAACAGTTGAGCTTTCTAAACAAGAACAAAGTGTAATGAGTTATGACAACTATATTGAAGTTTAAAAGTTGATTTTTATATTAGCAGCTGTTACTTAAAACACATTCCAGATGCTTCAGAGAAACCACTGATTCAAAGCCTAGCCATTATGCAAAGTAGAATGGACTCCTCAAAATTCTTGATTTAAAAGGCCAGTAATAAAATAGGAAAATACCTGAAATGACTGCTTTAGGACATGAAGTCACTTAATGAACTCTGGAAGCTAATTTACAGAATATATTTCCTTTTCTGTTAAGTCTTGATCAAAGCCTTACACGTGAACAGCAGAAAAAGCAAACATCAGGGTTTTGTTTGTTTGCCTTGAGTTTCTAAGAGAGTTCAAGAATTGTATCTATTTATACTTCAGTTCTGCTAGAAATATTTCAGTGCTCTAGAAGTGTGGAAAGAATTAAATTTATTCTAGAGCAAATCTATTTTAATAGCTAAGACTCAGGAGGTTTACCACATAGCACATGTGGAAACTTCAGACAGCTTCATAAAAATTTAAGCTGATTTAAATTGGTGCTGTTGTGGTTCTACTCTCTCTCTCCTACAGAGGAAAAACCTGGAAGAAAGCTGTATAATCTTTGGCTGAATTACTTTTCTGCTGGTTAGCATCTTGGGCATCTTAATATAACAAAAAGGTTAAATGAGCTTTAATGACATCACTGGAAAGTAGTAGAATACCCACACCAACAGCACAGAAGGGGAAGTTGCGCAGAACCACCTTTCCTTTCAAATGAAAAAAGCCTAAATAGGTAATCATGTTCTCCTCTACTTCCAACATAAAACCTATAAGCACTTTGTTGATTTTATGTGTATTTCTGTTATTTATATAGTGCTCGCATTAACAGTTAAGTTCAGATGCCCACTGATATAGCTGAAGGGAACAAGGACTACAGGCATAAAAAGTTTTGTGGGCATGGGCTGTACGTGTTGAGCAGCATTTAGCTCAGGCAAAGACAGTGCTTCCAGAGCATGCCAAAAGCACAAGATTAGCTATTTATTCAGAACAGCATGAGTTTAGAAAAGATTATTTGCAATAAAGGTACAAGACTACATCTTATTCTAAGAAACTAAGACACTTACTCAACACCTATTAACTTTATCATACACACATAACAGCAAATTATGTCTGTGAGGTTCAATGAAAAGTCCCAAATGCTTGTGACTGAGCCAAATAAAGTAAACTGAAGTTTGGGGAAACTTCCATTTGAAAGACATAGAAGACAATGACCACAGAGAAACTGAAATTGTATATACCAAGTCAAAGAACAAGTTTCACAGAAAGAGAAGACTGCCCTTTTTGCTTCATCTTTTCCTGTTCAAAAATGAGGCAAATTATTTAGTTGAAGGTAACTTCTCACAGGACACAAAAGAGTTTAAAGAATACTATACCTTCATATGGAACTTAAAGTTTTTCACATCTAGAAACAGGGTAAAGTATACACATTAAATAAAAACAGGATAATCTACAAACATGCTCTGTGACATGACAACTGCTAGTCATTTCATTTATCAGCTAGTTATTATTACACTACATATGTATTCTTATTTATATATAAAGTACTAACTAGATTCCTGCTCTGTTTATATAAGCATTCTTCTGTTCAGTGTAACTTTAATTCTAACATCTTCCTACACTACCACAACATCTAGATTTTATAGAATGCTTTTGTTAAATACCTAAACTACTTTATGCTTGCTGAAACTAAAGCATTTGTAGTAGATGACAGAGGTTAATGGCAGGTTTCCTCTATAGCAACACAGTGCTTCACTTACCAACCACTTCCACCAGTGAAAGTGCGAGTTAACACAGTGAAGTAACAAGTAGTGAAGGAGCATCAAATAATGAACAAAAAGAATTTCTGTAACAGCTGGGCTTTTGTATATACTGCAAGACAGCTATTTCTGCAACCTCATTAAGATGCTAATATATGACATGTAGCTTATACTACCCCAAGAAATTCCTACTAGGCCTAACCATCTCAATTAGTGCAGACATTTTACCAGCTTAATGGACTTTATAGCTGTGAGTGCTTAATTACACAGCTTTTTCAATTTTTTTGTTTTACCATTACTAATGAATGCTTACTTTCCTCATATAATATTCTGTAGGAAAAGTCCAGTACATATCATCTGTGTAGTACATATCATTTACCAAAATCTTGACTCTTCTACATTCTTAAGGGAATGTGAATCAGAAAATAGTCATCATTCACCCTCTAGTTTAAAACTTTCCAACAGACACTTTCAAAGCAACTGCTTTATCATTGTCCAAACACTCGAAACAGGCAATGAAGGTGTGGGGGGAAGAAAAGGCAATGGAAAACACTATACTCAGTATGTTTATGATAAGCTGTAGCAAATCAAACCTGGCCCTAGATTCTTTGTGTACGTCACCAAATCCTCCATAGTCTCTACTACTTCCGCCACAGTCAGATATTCCAATATTCCTTTGCAGACACGGATGATTTTACGGACCTAAAAAAGGAACATTCCATCATTTATTAGATGAAGCTAAGTTACATTTGAATTAGAAATGCAAGCCTATTATTAGAACAGAATAGGTATAGCATCTGCCAACATGACATACAGGCAATCACAAAGGTCTGGGATACTAATTAAGTTACCCATAATGCCATTACTCGAGTGCTATATTGACAGAGACAATATTTAATCAGCATTCCACTACACAAATGCAAAATCCTACTTCTAGTCTTTTCTCTTCATATGATAAATGAAGAATAACATTGAGAGAATAGGTTATAAGGAAGTGCATTTAATAATGCTGGAATGCTTGAAGTTTTTCATTGTAATTTCATCAATAAATTTTTTTTAACTTATTAAATCACAAAGCAAAACTACATAGAAAGCAGACTCCAAGCTTTCAGAGGAAATATTATTCACCACACAGCTTTACATATGGATAAAGCATTATCCAGCATTCCAGCGGGAAAGGTAGATCCAACATCTTAAACTTTCCAGAAAAATCTGTGAAGGCTGTACTTTATTTACCTCCGGACATCTGCCTCAGCTTAACTTTTTCAGTTCATACTTGATTCCAAAACAGAGTTCTCTGTCAGTTAATCTTCTAACCTCCTGAACCACATTATTTCTGACAAGACCACATACAATTCTAATTGAAGAATGAGTTAATTAACATTTCATTCACACCAACCACATGCAGTGCTCAGTCCCTAGAACAGATTATAGTTTCCTCTAAAACTTATTTCAGTTTTGTCCCAATATTAGTTTATCTTGAAACATAGTAGGATAGAGACATGCCAGCTTTTGTATTTGTGAAAAGTCAATCATTCCACACTAATATTTTTGTTTTGGTTAACATGCAGTTGTCAGATTAGTTCAATGAAGCATTAACTCCACAGAAGTCAACTCATTCCCTAAACACTGGAAGCATGGAGATTAAAAGCTCTTAACTTCCTTGCAATTCTGTCCTATAACACTTCATATTATCTATTAAAAACCACTTAAAATAATGAGTAATCACAAGTGCCAGTGAGAAATGCCATAGCATTCTCCTCATTTCAGAGGAACATGCTAAGAGTACCATAAGCTGATTAAATGAGAGACAAGGATGGCATGTTAGACTACTTGAAACAGCAGGAAGAGTAATACAATTTCATAGATTAACAGATTGTTGCACGGGTAAAATTTAGAATTAACATCAGCAGTTCTAACAGCATGAGCTTCATTTCCTCATAGTAGCATGATATTTGCTATTTAGAAATGAGCATGACTCCACATTCCCAGAAAGAGGATCACAAGAGTAAGAAAGATTTGTAACAAAGAAACATTTTCAAATATGACACTCAAAACCTCCTTTTTAAGTTTCTTTGCAACTCTGGCTTTTTTGTCCATCTGAGTATGGACAAACAGCACCTCTGAGCCACTTTTTGGCTTGTGCAGCAGCCAAAACGTAGCAACTGTTATATCTATCAGAAACATCTTCTGGCTGACCAGCCAGCCAGTCCAAATTCATATTACCTCCCATGCCCCAAGGCTAATTAAATTGCCACAGCTAATGAGTCAGACAGACATGTTAGGAGTGGCCTAGGGCTTTTCAGTGAAGGTATACACAGAATATAATTATCAGTAATGGATATGGTGAAGGGAATACAGAAAAGTGTCAGCAAGATGTAAGACAGGGTTGATGGGGTCTGGCCTTTTTGAGAAATAATCACAGGCAACACCTAAACATGTCATACAAAGATGCTCTTAAAACAAAGCAACAAGCCTAAGCTCCTTCTGACAGAAAGGAATGCAAAATATGCTTCCAATCAAGCTAAAACGATCAAAACCACATTCATCTACTCAATAGTTTAGATTAGCTAATGCAGTTCAGTGAATATTTGAATTAATAATACTATTGTGCAGATACCTATGTCAGTCATGTTGTGTTTCCTACCTCTGCTTCATCAAATGTCAGAAGTAAGTCTGACGTTCCAGAAAGGATGCCTCTTGATCCATCAATTAGATAATCACGAGCTGGTACTGAATAAGGATCTGCTTGCAGCATCTGGGCTGCCCGAACAAGTTTGGTGCAGGCATTCTCCACTCTATGGAAGGTCATCAGACAAAACTTGCTGATTAGTTTCTGTCTATATGACAACAGACTTGAAAAAATGCTGGATTTGTTTTTACCTTTACTACTTAAAGCACTGCAAACTGATCATTCTACACCTTTATATTTTAAAAAGATAGAGTATTTATTTTAACAAGAAAGTAACCAGCAACTGTACAACACAGTTTTTCAGAAGTCATGCAGTCTTCCAGTGCAGGGAATGTTCGAAGTATCCCATGTACAGCAGTCAATACAGTGTCATTAAGATGAGCTCCCAACACGGTGAAGCATCCTTCATTCTTAATGACAAGGGCAGAGGACAAAACAATTATTCTTTTAGGACTTCACAATCAAGGTAATTGCTAAAATTTATCAGGCTTGTATTTGCATCGTCATTCAAGAAGCAATTGCTATTAATAAATATTAAATGATAGCTACGCATTAAGACAAAAGAACATAGTATTAAGAAAAATCAAGACACTGTGCCCTCATCTTTGAAGCTGTAGTCCAGCTCTTCAGAGCGTTAACACTCATGACAGAAATAGCATTTTAAATAGCCACAAGATTTAGTGATAAGGTATGACTTTCAAATGCAGCTTGCAATTCCAGACTTAAAAACAGAAAAGAGGTTTTGTAAGATATTACAGTAGGTAATAACAGTAACACAAGATACTACAATAAGCGAATGAGCTCTGAAAATAGGTTCCATCAAGCCATTTAACACAATTTTAAAACATCAAGAACCGGAACATTTTAAAGCTTTCAGTTTTGATCGCTTGATGTAGTTACTTCGTGACAGCTTAGAGAAATACAAAATTCAGACTTAACTTCCATGTTAGCTATGCTACTCACAACTGCAGTTGTTGACTACACTGACTGTGACTTTCCTCCATTCTCTCCCATTTCTTTGACAGAAATGTAAGTGTAGTCTAATACATAGTCTCTATGCATGTTAGTGCCACGTGCTCATTCAAGTTACACAAGACTGCAAGAAATATTAAACCCTTTTATTACAGCAATACTATCTCTTTATCGCAACTTTTTTATGCTTCTCATATAGCCCATTTTCTACTGACCTGATCATACTTTCAGTTAAGTACTATTGGAAAGTTACACTGTTATCCCATTGTCTCCCCTACATCCCTTGTTAACAGAAATGGCAGAACTTAATGGTTACATCTATATTTCACTATACTAGAAATAAGATACTTATTACAGGAAAACACACTTTTTTCAGAAAGTAAAGTTTTCACCTAATGGCTCCCTTAGAGTAGATTGAATTGAGCCAGCTGACCTTACAACCTGCTCTTTAGTGAGACATCTGCTCAGCACATCAGGTGGTGGTAACTCATAACTGAGTAAGAAAATACAGGAGGACTTCAAGGCAGAAAGTGCGAATGGTCTGCTCATTACTATGCAACGTACTTAGTTGTATTATCAAAGTCAACTGACTTCACTAAATTAGATTCCTGTGCTTGCTTCTCAAATTTATTCTTTTCAACTCTTCCAAGAAAGGGATTAAACAAATCACCTATTCAGCCAGCTCAGAGCTATAGGCTCAGAAATACTTAATTTCCTACAGTTCAATTTCATGGTCATCTGTTTAATACTAATAATTATCTCAAGGCTAGCTTTTTCATTTGTAAAGAAATTAATTATCCTAAATGTGTATTACCCCAGAAGTCACCATAATTAACAAAAATTAAGTTTCTAAAGATTAAAAACTGTAAAAGAAAATTTTGTAGAGTTGAACCTCTGAAAGGTAAACTTTCCTTTTGTATAATGTCTATTTTGTATAAACTTCTCAATGCTTTTGAAAGACTTAAGGAATGTGCGCTACGTACAAAAAAGCAGAGTGGTGTTTAAGAACCAGACACCCTTCATCCCCTGCAAACATACATGCTAAGAAACAAAGATTAGAGTTTTGGGAAAAAAGTAATTCCATTACTTTACATTAAAAAAAAAAAACCACACTAAAAATATTCACTGAAATGAACTGCTTGTTCTATGACAAAAATCAAAACACATTCAAAAGTTTTGAATAGAAGTTCATTGCTATGGTGAATTTTCCAATCCCCGTATTATATCGCAACCTAAAAAAACCCCAGCTTTATAAAAAAATGTGTATTTATTTTTGAGGCATGATTACAATAAAGCTATGTTAACACCAGCCAAATTCTTTGTGGAGAAGACACAGGTCATGATATTTCCAACCATACTACTTTAGGTAGTCAATCAGCTTCATTCCTGTTAGCGTGTTCCTTACGAAATGTGAGGAAAACAGTTTAGCTTATGCTAAACTACGATTTTAGTTTTTAGGTTTTAGGATTGACCTCTGTTTTTCCCAGAGATGCCTGCCCAAAAATGCCAGACAATGCCTTTGATGCTTGAGCAATGCTTGTTTCAATTTCTAATCACTTAAATCACAGTGAGTTTGCTCACTACAGTTTAGATTACTTGCAGTTCTAGAAATATAAATTGAAAAGCAAATATTTTACATTAATATTAATTTGTTAATACAGTTACTAGCAATGCAGGTCCAGCTTGGCTACCAAAATAATGTTAATGTAGAATAGCATTACTGCTTGATTTATTTAATGAGTTTGCATGTGCAAGTTAAACACAGACAAATTTTTATTCTCTGTATAAATGAATCAGGTGTTAACCTACTCTTTGACTACAGATTACAGTTTTTTCCTTCTTTACAAGAGAAGCATAATAAGAAATATGAACGCATTGCAAAACATCTGATATAAATTATATGCATTACTTATACTCCCTGGTGATTAAGACAATTAAGATAAAGAATACAGCATTTTTTAACTCTAGGTCAACAGTTCCAATGTGGTTTATGTTAGTAGCAAGCGAAAGGATGCATGATAGCTTCTCAGCAGCCAACATACTTTGCTGCACCATCACGCTCCTACTGAAAAATTTTACAGATTACCGTCATATACAGTCATTATGAACCCTCAATGCCAGTCTCAGGCAAGACAAAACCCAAGTCTTTCCAAAGACTAAACAGGTCTTCTCCCTCACCCTCCAAGACTGGTTCCCTCAAGACTGGTGGTCCTTTTGAAAAGAAAATATGGACAGGGAATGCAGTGCTAGTGCACACGCACTGCTCTTTACCCCATCATCCATGTGCAGTACAAGCTCTGCTGGAGCACTCCCTTAAAGAGAAATGCCAGTTCCTGAACTAATACTTCAGAAACAAAACCCCCTTCTCTCAGGAAAGAAAAAACCCAACCCTCATCTGTTTCACTTCCTGCATCCAAATCATGCCCTTTAATGCAGGAAAACATAAGACTCCCTTGGCAGCTCACCTGTGACTGTCACTTGTCCCTACAACAGGTATCAGTGACACCACATTCCATAGTGTTAACAAGGAACTGTTAAAGTGTACTAGTTCATTTTGATATAAACCACAAATTAACAAAAAACCCCCAACAAATGCAATAGATTACCATTCATAAAGGTCACTGAACATTCCTAACTCATGTTACTGCATCTAGGACAGTAAGTACTCTATGCAGTAGGCTTCATTACTGTGATAGATAGCTTTGTTTCCCATTTTTCATTATATCACAATTCAAGCAATCATTAATTGCTGCAGAAAAAGTTCTTGCACCCAGCATAAAGTAGTACTATTCAGCAGTGCTTGTATCAAATTTCTACAGTAATTTAACTGTTTAAGTCTCCACAATCTGCTAAGTGATGATCAAAAGGCTGGTTACAGTGCAGCAATTAAGGAAATCTCTTTTCCTTAATCCCTTACTTCTCTAGGTGAAGAAGCAGCTGGAAATTAACTAAAACTCTACACATCCTAGAAAATGAGCACAATCAAAATTACATGTTCATACACAACTGATCAAGAAGCAAGAAAAAAGTTTTGATCTCATTTCAGTACATAAACACTCCCCTCAAAAAAAAAAAGAAAATCAAGCTCCTCTACACCCAAACCAGAGCACACACCAGGAACACAGCATAACAAATACTGTAGTGGATTGTATCAAAGGTCCATTTAGCTCAGCATCCTGTCTCCAAAAGTAGCTGCAAGTAGATGACTAAGGAAGGTTAAGAACAGGACAAGCATTTATCATACTTCCTCTGGGTGCTCTCCCATCCTCCAACTATTTTCAGTTCTTGGGATTTCCTGCTGTTTGTCTATTTGATAACCCGCAGTGGATTCCTCCAATAACTTATCTATTAACCTCCAAACCCATACAAAGAATTTTAACAGTACATGATTTGCTGTACAAAGAAGCTCTCTCTATTGTTGGTTTATAACTACTAGCTGTCGTGGTTTAACCCCAGCCAGCAACTAAGCACTACGCAGCCGCTCACTCACTCCCCCCCATCCAGTGGGATGGGGGAGAAAATCAGGAAAAGAAGTAAAACTCCTGGGTTGAGATAAGAATGATTTAATAGAACAGAAAAGAAGAAACTAATAATGATAACGATAACACTAATAAAATGACAACAGTAGTAATAAAAGGATTGAAATGTACATATGATGCGCAGGGCAATTGCTCACCACCCGCCGACCAACACCCAGCCAGTCCCCGAGCGGCGAATCCCTGCCCCCCCCACTTCCCAGTTCCTAAACTAGATGGGACGTCACATGGTATGGAATACACTGTTGGCCAGTTTGGGTCAGGTGCCCTGGCTGTGTCCTGTGCCAACTTCTTGTGCCCCTCCAGCTTTCTCGCTGGCTGGGCATGAGAAGCTGAAAAATCCTTGACTCTAGTCTAAACACTACTGAGCAACAACTGAAAACATCAGTGTTATCAACATTCTTCACATACTGAACTCAAAACATAGCACTGTACCAGCTACTAGGAAGACAGTTAACTACATCCCAGCTGAAACCAGGACACTAGCTTAAAGCAATGCCCCCATCAAGTTCTTGCACAGGAAGAGATGTTCAAGTTTCCATCTTCTCCATGCAACTCATACTTCCTTAGACCTTTGTCAGGGCCTCAATCCTCTCTGTCACCTTTTCCAGGCTGAAGAGTTCCAGCCTACTTATTTTTGCCTTATACAGAAGCAATTCATACCTTCTATGAGCTTCTTCCAGTTCTACTACAGCCTTTCTAAAATTTAGGGACCACAAATGCATGCAGTATTCAAGATGTGGGAGAAAAATATACAGTGACATTTTGATCTCTCGTTCTTTGCTTATAAACCTAACATTTGGTTTACTTTTTGACCACTACTAAGCATACAATGGATGCTATCACCAATGTATCACAGCTCCCAGACCTTGCTCACTATTGGTAATGGTCAGTTCAGAGTCAGTCATCCTATCTGCTGCTCTCCAATGTGTACATCATTTCAGATCTTTCAAAATAATTTCATCCAGACTTAGTATCAAGTCACTCAGTTTAATAAGGTCCTGCAGTGGAGTCATCCACTAATCTCACTACCCTGGGTAATACTTTGGGTCACCAGCAAGTACTTTTGCCTCACAGATCATCCTGATTTCCAGGGCATTTGTGAATATGGCGAAAAGCACAATCCCAGCAGAGATCTCTACAGCCCTACTGGTTACATCCTACCACTGTCAGGGTTAACCATATAATTTTTCCTTTCACCTTCAATTTTCTCTTTTCCATACAAGAACTTTTCTTAGTACTCTGTGACTACTTCATTTTCTTAAAAGCCTTCAGACTTTGCCAAAAAGTTTAAAAATCAGTGTATAGTGCATCACCTAGATTACCCCTTATCCCTGTTCGTGGTATTTCTAAGAACACCAACAGATTTATAAGGCAGAATTTCCCTCCACAGATACACTGTTAATTTGCCCAAAGCAAATGATATATATTTGGGATCTGTTAATTCTCTTCTCTAGGACAGAATTTCTAGTCATTTGCTCCAAAGGTATGTCAGACCTATAGACCTCCTGTTCCCCAGATTCCCCTAGAAAGCTTCTCAGGCAGTAGCATCACCTTCATTGACATACCAGGAACTCTCAAGAGACTGTAATTCACTAATAATTCAGCTATTTCATTTTTGAACTCTTACACTAATACCACCTGGTTCTAGGCATTTTTATTAGTAGTATTCATTTTGTCAACCTACAATACAACAAACTAAATCCTTTTTTCACTACCCTAATATAAATTTTCTCTTTAGACATCATGTCTGTTCTCATTTTTAGTATTTTCTTGCCTCAATACTTTGTTTTGACTATCTACCTGTTTTGTGTTCGGGAATAGAGTAAAATATTCAGTCATTCTGTACAGATTGGACAACACTAATAAAGAGGTCACTACATTCAGTAGGTTGTAAGACAAAGCCACTTCAGCGAAAGTCTATCAGTTGGTAGTAAGAAGCTTGGCAATTCTACAACAAGAAGTGATGTATGATTTTTAAGACTTAAGGCAGCAGAAGGAGGAAGTCATTTGTCCTTGACACCAAGCCATGGAATTAAGTGTCAGTCACTGCTCTTTAAATGTCTTAGATTTCCAGGCAGTTACATCACGCATCAGCTGCCTGTACTGACAAATTCATACTTTTCCACCAACCAAATTAATAGAAAAGATTGAGAACACCACGTTATGTCTGACACTATCAGGCAAAAGTACAACAGCACATAGATAAGTACCATTGTTACCCTGATTTTGTTTTGGTTGTTATTTTTAAAGGAAAAAATACCCTAGATCTGTACCTGTATATACAGCGTGTAACAGGAAAAGTCACTGCTGGCAGAAAGGTCATTCCTAACAAAGGTCAGCCTTGAGACCCCAAAGAGCTATGCAAACATAAGAGTATTTTCTAATCTGTACAGTAGAAATGAGTAACAGTGATCTATCATTGGAACAGGTTTCCGGTACCTACAATAGAAGATTTACAATAAAATGAGTTTACTTGATAAATGCTGGTGGCATATCCCTTTTCAATATCTGGTCTTCTGTTGTCTGCACAGTCTCTTTTCCAACCTGCAGGAGAAAGAAGTCATATTTAAGATTCAGAATTTCACTGTAAAGCCTAGGTGAAAACAAATAGCAAAATAGCAACAACAAAAAAAATAATTTGTACTAATGATAATGCCTTTCACTAGGTTTGCTGTGTATATTTTTGAGACCACTATATACTGTGGTTAGTCTAATGCTTTAGAAATCATGTTGTTTCATGCCAACATCTCTACTAAATTAACGGGGACACACACTCTTCCCTCTCTCCATAGAAACAATATTGTTTGCTACACTTGGTCGTAAAAACTTAATCACCGTGAACTCTGTAGGCTTCCCCACCTCCTAATCCCCACAAGTCAGAAATCAAGTTCAAACTTAAAAAAAAGTTACCCCCATTTTGCTATTCAACCTAGTCTATTAGAAAAATGTAGTTAATTACTGAGAATACACCCCACATGCACATTCACACCATCCTTCAGGCAAAAATAATTATGCAGAAGCTAATAAAGAAAGAGATAGAGTAAGATCTGGAGTTTTCTATATACTAGCTCTTGTGTTATACAATAGAAGTCTTCATAATTGGTAGCTGGCTCTCTGAACTGTGAGATCACGAACTTGACAAAATATTTCCAGCTCCTTTGTTCACTGTATTTTCCAGCTGAATAAGCTATTCAGAAAGGCATCACAAAGCAGAAGGTCTTTAACCCAGACACTGGTTTGTGTTAAGAGTTGCCAGGCCTGCTCAAGCTGGACAAGATAGCCCTGAAAATCCCTGATCAGCTGGTGTTTAAAGATTTGCTGGTTTTTGACAGAAGTTGTAGTGTGCCACTATGCACAGCACTTGCTAGTTCTAATGCTATGTAGCCTTCCAGAAGCACCATTTCCTTGCAAATTTATGCTGCTTGCTGAAAACTGTGGCTCCCTAGTCTGGTCCTTTTCAAAGGGGCTTTACAAAAGTACATTGACCCTAGTATTTTATTTGGATCAAACACAGAGTCAGCCTAGCCTATCTTTTTTTTTTTTTTTTAATATATTAGTACTAGACTCACAAGCAGCCACATAGATATTTGCAAGTCATGAAGGGAAGAGCAGAGAGGAAGTTAAAGGTCATCAATTTTATGATAGGTTTCTGTCGTTTATGTTCATTGTAGGCTCAATAACAGCCATGCTCCCTCCTAAAGCACAGCACTGCAGCATTGCTTTGACTCCTAAATTTTATGGCAATGCCTCAGGAGCACAATTATAAATTTATCTCACGCCCTGTTTCTTGGGATAGGGTAACATGACCCACCAGAGGATATATGGCCAGCTAGGATCTTTGGTCTTCAAAAGAAAAGTAACATATGGGATATGAGTCAATTCCCATTTTCATTTTTTGTGGGGAGTTTTAACCTCAAAACTGTCCTAAACTCCAAAGACGTTGCTCTTCCAAGTCCATCACAAAGCAGAAATACTCATTCCTCCAATATCCTCAGCACTATATAGCACACAGACAGGACACGAAATTTTAGCCAGTTCCTGTGAGGCCTCAATTAAAAAGGTCCCCTACCTTTCCAGAAGAAAGGATTTCTTACCATATTTTAAGCGCCAATACAGCACACACTCACTGGATCTGTTTAAATATAAAACCTTGTGCCTCAAAGGAAAGCATTTCATATTTACATACTATTAACCTTTCCAGAAGTTGCTCTTTGCATTTGTAGCCAAAGTACAGAGATGGCGTGTAAAGAACAAACGTACTCTGCATACCACTTAACAGACAAAGTCTCAAAACATGAAGCCACATTCATGACTAAAAATGCACAACCCTGGAAGAGTTTTGTGGGTTTTCCTTTTTAGCTTTGTGGTTCGGGGGATTTTTTTTTTTTTTTCTTACTTTTTGTTTTAATACGATCCTTTTTTTTCAGACTGAATTTTTACATGGCCTAAGCAATTTCTGGACACACTGCAGTGTAACACAAGGTAGAGATTCACTCAGGTCTACCTTCCCCATACTCCAACACCAAGGGAATAAAGACTTATTTTTTTTTCCTTTAAGATATAATATCTACACATTCCCTGTTTCAGGCAGAAGATTTGTCAAGCTTCATGCTAATACAGAACAATTATCTGGCAAACCTGTATTTTATTTCTATCCAACAGTATACACGTGGAAAAAACAGGATTCCTACTTGAGTTTCAGATACTCTTACCTCCCAAGAAAATCTTTCCCTAACTAATTGGGAAGCAACAGTCTCCATGGAATAGAAGCTTCTGCTGTTAATACTGAAGTGGCCATTACTCACAGTCCCAAAGACACTAGTTAACCCTGTAACGGGACCATAACTTCTTGAACACTGTACCTGCCCAGAGGAGCACAGAGTAAGGGAAGCTCTCAAGCAAAACTTACCAAGACAGCATCATAGTTAGAACTTTTCCCCATCCATATTCATTTCCATACTCTTTGGGAGATTAGAGGCAAATCAGCTGAACACAGATAAAGAATGAGCTACTTCCCTGCTTGCTCCCTGCTACTCAACAACAGGGAACAAGAGGCAGACAAATCTAGAAATTTAAAAGAAATGGACACACGCAAGTCAGAGGGCATATATGGCTGCTGAAAAGCCTTCTAGGAATGCAGCTAGAAGAACCAGGAAGCGATTGAGATTTCCTGCTGGTTTTGGCTTTTAACTTTGCTTGTACGTCTTATGCACTCTTATCCACCACTGATTAGTAGAGGATCGGTATGTTTTAAACTTCCTGATGGGGAGTATTTTCTCCATGGAAAAGCAAGAGGAAAACTTTCTGATCAGGCTGAGGTTTTTCTTTATAACCAGTTTTGCAACTTTTTGTCATGTCTGCTTCTACTGCAGGAAAGACAAGACATAGGTACCCACAAGGTCCCTTTCCCATCTTCTTAGCCTGCTGGATATAGCAAAGAACAGCTGTTCAGTGAGAAAAGGAAATAGTTTCAGCTTCTGTAATTCTCTAAGACTTTGTTTAAAAAAAGACACCTTGAACACCCAGTAATATCTAGTTCTCTTAACTTCTAGAAGTTTGAAAGTACAAACTGCAAGTATCATATAGAATAAAACATAAATATTTAAGATGAGAGTCCAAAGCTTATTGTTTGGGGTTGGTTTTAATTGTTTGGTTTTTAACAAATATTCATCTGAATACCTATATTGACAATACCAAATTGACAATTTGCCAAATGCTGGAAGTTAAATCTTCCTTGCAGCTTATAGGATTTCCCCAGTTAAAAAGGAAGGCGACCTTACAAGAATTAGTTCTTGCGATGTTCCAGAAGCTAATTTAAAACATCTGCCATTTTAGCAAGGAGCCCAAAACTAAAAATATTCCCACATCATCATCCAGTGAACACATACAGCCCTGGCTACAACACTAGTAGAGCCCCAGGTCAGAAAGAAACTCCCAAGAAATTAGCTACAGTACGAGTTTTGCTTGACAAATCAAAGTACCACACAAAGTGATCTAGTCTGTATGTTGTAAAAGCAACTTTAGCGTTAAAAATCCAATTGCTGGTTTACACATTCTTCTGTGTTTTGCAGTCTTCCAGGAAGAATAGTGACATGACAATAGGAGCGTTAAGTCTCACATCAAAAATTTGTTATACATCAGTGCAGTTCCATGAAGCTCTCAGCAACTTCTTTCTCAATTTCTTTAGATGTCTGTCCTGAAAAAATAAACTTAAGTATTTGCTATAAGTCTACAATAACAGTAGTTTCTACATTGCATATCCATGTCTAGAATCCATCTCAAAACAGAGTTGCCAGTCCTTTCCCCCCACCCCACATTTTAAGAAAGCAAAACTGGCCTAGATTTCAAGACTACGAACAATCCATCAAGCAGAGCTAGAAGCAAGCCAAAGTTACACCAAATTTATGCCTACTCCTTGCTGGCATAGGTGATGTACATTTCAGTCCAGACTGAAAAATACAATATTGGCATAGAGAATTAAATCTTCATGAAAGCATTTTGAATTCACATTACATACTGATGGGTCTTACTCACGCATGACAATATAATAAAAATGATGACTGAACTTAATGGTATCAAGTTGTATATCCTATACCTTTCATAGAGTTCATCCCTCCCCCACAAGGCATGTCCATTGCAGGTGCAGAAAGCAGGTCCTTTATCTCAAACTGAGTTCAGAGACAGTTTGTCTCAGTGGGTTCCAAAGTGGCAAGGGCTCAATAACTACTTCACAATTGTTCAGTCTTCCTTTTGTGAAATCAGTCATTGGAGCCAAATTACACGTTAAGCTTTTGGGAAGGACCTCTCTGGCAGCAAAAGAGAAACAAAACAAGACTTAGTTGTTTACCTTCATTGTTGTCAGTCACAGTATTTTGATTGTAACCCATGTTCTGTCTTTAAATTTACAGTATCAAGTAGATCAGTTGTTGGTATTTCAAGCTATTTCTCTCAGTTCTTTTAAAAACAAAGCTGTTGGAGTGAATGTTGTTTTATCATGCCATGTGGTAAATGTTACCAAAACAGAATTGCATACATCCTGGCTTAGCAGCAAAGCATAAAACTTTGCCAGATGCAAGTCAAACAGCTTTGGGGTACATCATGAAACCTCCTGGTCCCACCTAAAGTTGACAAGTCACTCAAAAATCATCATCAGATGACATAAACCGCTTCTAGTAAAAAGAAAACTTTCCACAAACTGTGAGCAGAAGTGGCAAGCAATGTTGAAATGTTTTTAGAAAAAAAAAAAAATCTAAGAGAACATGTTTACAGGTCACTCCTCACAATGTAATTCTTCTCATTCAACAAGACTGAAAAAAGTCAGTTATAACAAGATACAATTTCCTCCTCCTCCCCCCCCCCCTTTGTTTTTCCTTCAAAGGTTCTATTGGAAACATTTAACAAAGCAAATCTCCAATTTCTTCATCATTCCACTCTCAACTTGCTTTGATTTAAAAGTGTGATTGATATGTCACTTGCAATTAAGCGAGTTTAACACTGGTGTAAGAAGCTTTAATTTTTCTACTTCTCTGTAGGGGAATAGGCCAGTGCAATTAGAGACTGAAAAATAAGTCCAAAGAAATATGAAGCTGAATTCTCTTCCTGCTTCTATTTTACACCAAAAGAACAATGCATATGTACTACCAGTGACATCAGTCAACAAGACTACTTTTCCTTCCAGGCAGGCATCAACCTAAAGAGACTGCTGAATCAGAGCCTATTCACTTTGCCTTTCAGTTAATATGGAAGCTGTATACTGGCTCCTGTTTTTCTCATGATTACCCTGGAGACTGCATTCCAGGCATAGCAAGGTACAATTTGAAAGCCATCTGGCAATAAGTCAAATTAGAACACTCCAGCCATCTGGTCCCCAATAGCAGCAAACTGACCTACCTGTCTACACTGGCGATTAAGACAAATTCAATTGGCCTGAGGCTAAGGAAATCCTGCTGTCCAAGTAAAATACATAACTACAAAACGAGAACCATATGGAAGCCAGAAAGTGACATCATTTGGGTATCCAAAGACTTGTAGTCATGCTGCTAATGCCTACTAACTCTGTTACCAGTACAGAGCTGAGGCTTGGATGGTTTAGCTAATTACAGGATGCACAACTTAAAGGAAACAAAAGCACATACTGATTATGTGAGACTTTTTACAGAACTATTATAATTCGGAAATCAGTTCTTTTATCAAGAGAAGAGTTTCTTCTTCTAAACCAGTACTTCCAAGTTACAACTACTTTAAGACATTATAACTCCACTGCAGTGAAATAAGTCAGCTCTGACCTCTGAGCATATACAAAACTCACTTGGAAAAATAAGATACAGCAATTGTCCTCTACAAATGAGATTCACAGCTGCAATTAGCTACTTTTACATTACAAGGAAGTCTAAGGACAGTCCCTCATATCAAACAGCATGAAGACTCCAAAAGCTCTTCCAGTTCATCTCCATTTACCCAGATCTGCAAATCACCACTAAGTTTCAGAGCACCTCTTAACATAAATCCTGCTGCAGACATATACACAGATGAGTACTGCACTAAAAGGTAACACATGTAATATCACAGAGCTAAACTCTCTCATTATTTAGATGCTTGTCTGAAAGCAAGCAAACACTGTGATGCTACTGGTAGGTTTGCATCATCTTTGACAATCTGCTAATATCTGCATGTTGGAGAAAATCTTTGTTGATGAGGATTTCCCTCTCCCACCCCAGTAACTGAGATAAATCCTGTCTCCCCAGCCTTCCAAGTGTTAAGTAGAAGTATCTGGAAAGCTTACTTAAGATTAAGGCTGTTGGTAACAAAGTAAAAAAAAGTCTCACCATAGGAAGTTCATAGATCATATCAAGTGGAAGAAAGATCTCTTTCCAGATACAGCAGCAGCCTGTGAGAATCTGTGTTTCTAATATAGATAAATATTGTACTGCACAGACAGTCTCTAAACCAACCCAAGGTATAGCTTCACATAAGTAGTAATGAACTTTCTCCCCAGGCTATTTTTATCCTTCATCAGAATGACAAACTAAATTGGGGGTGGTCTCTAATAATAATATTAAATTAGTATTTCACTTATCCGTGTGTTGGCACAGAAAATATTCAAAGAGCTGGAGAAAGAAAAGACAAATTCATATGTATTCTCTGTCACTACCTGAGTAAGTGTCAGATGCAGAACAGTAGAAAATTTTCTTCCTCTCAAGTTTCTAAGATGTCTGACTAAATCAGGTGCCAGGCAGCTGTCCACTATAAATGCCTTAATTTCACTTTGATATTTAGTTAACTACAAAATCTGTTGCTACTTTTTATAACCCATTTTACCTGTGCAAAACACTGCTAATTTGACAGGTATTGTTAACTAAATGAGGCATATTTAATATAATACCACAACTGAAAAATGTAGGTTGGCTACCAGGCACTGAATTTTAGGATCTTCTGTTTTTTATATGCAAACTTGTACTGACTTCTGAATGCCAGACTGTTCAACAATGACTTTCCCCCTTCCACAGAAAGAAAGGGCAGCACTGCTTCCCTTATGAGCTCCCTCCCAGAGCACCAGTTGTTCTAGAGTAACAGATTTTTTTTTCAAAGTTCAAGACACCAACTGTTTCCTGCAGGAAGACAAAATGATAAGCATGAGAAAAAGCAGTTTTGAACATCTCTGATAGAGCAAGGAGAAATACCAATCATCACTGATTTTAAGACACAACAAATCAGAATAAAGACTCACAGCACCTGATGGGCAATGTATTTATCAGTAGATAAACAGAAGAAAACTCACCACCCCACCATTTACATAACACTGCTTTTTAGCATGTTCTAAATGTAACTATTTTGCCAAAGCCACTGACATGAGACCACTCTTCATTCTAAGCAATTCTGAAATTCTTATGATAATTCCCCCCACCTCTTCCCATGACACAGTTCCAAGTTACTGAATTTGTTCCCATCTGCCTGTCAGTGCTGGCTTATTTATCTGCAGCCCTGTCAAGCAAGGATCTATTTCCATTACCTTGATGGGTTACAAAAACTAAATTGGTTTAGCGCTAAACAATGTACTGCGGCAGAGAAGGAATACATAAGAGATGCTGCTTTAATCTATTTACTTAAGTCAACCTGCAATTGCAGGAACTAGACAGAGTTCTGTCCCTCACTGACTTTGTTTAATCCTAGTATTTCCCTCAAGGGAAACATACTTTATCAATAAAGGTAATTTTAGATGAGTAGTGTTTTTCACCAAGTTTTCAATATTATATTAAAAATACCTTCATTTGCTCACTAATACATGGTTGAAGCAACAGCAACTCACAGCTGGCATAAGCCCTGCCACAGTAAATGTTTCTTCACCAGCAAGGTATGTACTAACATGGTATTTTACAGTTGTTATCCACCTTCCGTAGCATATTGGTCAATTTGTCTTTCATAAGAGTCTCATTTTACTTGACTAACAGTTAATTCAAGTGTACAATAAGTTAATGGTGTAAATCATTGCTCACATGTTAAATGTGATGTTTTAATTAGCTACAACAATATCTAGTTACATTAAACAGAATAAGGACTAGGAATGGTAGGCTGTTTTCCAAGGGACAGTGCTCATTTACAGCACCATTAAAAACCTAAGTGTGTCAGAAACTTAATATTATGTGATTGTTTTCCAGCTTGATTTTGCTTTCAGTACTCATGACCACTTATACCAGCTCTGCAAGGAATTCAGCATGTAGAAGATAACCCACTTATGTGCCGAGTCATCACAAAGAATTTGAAAACTATTACAAAGTAGCCACTCAGCAGAAATAACTGATAGATGATATTTAAAAATCAGACAAATAAGTGACTGATCTGGCATTAGTTCTGAGTTAGATGAAGACTTAGCTGTTAAAATCAGTTTTTAATAAAACTTAAGCTTACTATGTGGTCAAGCAGCAAACTACTGCTCACATCCAAAAAAGCTTTAAAAACAACTACTTTCAAGAGCATTTGCTATTTAATTCTTGACTCACACTGAAAAAGAAAATTATTCTTTGAAGAGATTAAGTGTTTTTTTGTGGTAAAGGCTAATAAACTATAGCACAGCAGCAGATATTAACAATGTAGTCAGAATCTTCTCCTATGGGATGACATAACCAGTAAGAGTGGTGTAATCCAGTTCCTAGGTGTCAGTGATTCCTTTGAAAATTCTTATGATTTAATTCATTCTACAGACCTAACTTCCCACTCAGAATAATTATTATCTTCCATGCCATCTAGCATAGAATCTACTCTCAGCCACTTTCACAGCCTAGATTCAGCCATAAACCTACTTCCACCCAAAACGGTGCTGAAACCGGCCTACTTCTAAAACAGTGCTTTGGACTAACATCAACATACATTACATTATACTTCTCTAGGTTCACCCAATTCAAGCATCATGAAAGCATTACTCTTACTCTTGCAGTCGCTACTGGAAAGCTTAGTTCACATAATACCGAAATTGGTGGGACTTTTCTTTGTACCAATGGATTTGTTTGGCCCTATTACTCCAGGCAGTAGTAACTGGACATGCTTGATGGGATGGACAGACTTTCTCAGTGTAGCTCTGTAACATGAAGCTACTATCCTCAGTTGAAACAAAGGGGGAAAAATTAGGTAGTGTAGGCCAGCAATTTGAAGGTTACAGTCCAGTAACTACAAATATCTAGGCTAAAACTGCTTATTTTGTTAAGTTCCCATGACTGGCAAACCTGGCTTCACCTCTTGCAGACAAAAGGAATAATCCTAGTCACCATTAGTTTGAAATTGTAGAGAAGTAAAGCCTCTATAAACTTGTCTTAAAAATTCATCTTTAAATTTGACACTGAATCATAAAGGGAGATCAGAAAGTTCAACTTCTTTAAAACAACAGAAGTTTTTTCACTGTAATTTGTTAGCATTTTAGAGCTCCATTGTTCTAGGCACTGTATAAACACATAATATCATCCAGTTCACATATAACAGCAGACCATTGCTGTGTCACATTAGAAGAATGTTGACAAATCAACTCCGCATTAGGAAAAGGATATTAAAGTGCCACCAATAATTGATAGTATATAATTGTTACCACTTTGAGAAGTTATAGGTACCATTTCTAACTATTAAAATCCTTTCAGAAGTTTAATAGAAATCAATGAAAAAAATCTTTTAAGTCTTTATAAGGTAAACACCTTTAGAGACAAAGTTCCTTTACCTTCTACAAGAATGTGGTTGAAAAAAAAAAAAAAAGCAGTATTGCTGCAAATCTGACTAAAAGCACCTCCCATAATAAGAAGCTACACTTGTTACCAAAAATGTTTTGTCCTATTTGAGGAAATTGCTCCAGATTTGAAAGCAATGAAACAGAACAGAACACTCTTCTGAGCAACCGTTATACTATATTAAACAGAAATACAAGTTTTTGGGCCAGCTAACAAGCAAACTGGAAAACATGTCTGAAGAAAGGAATTGTACTCAACTGTGAAAGCAGAAGCTAGATCCATCAAGTTCACAAACTCCTTCACAGCTTACTTCCTACCTTGCCACACAGTAACAAGGTTAGTTATTAGCATCACCAAAATACTTAAAACTAATAAGCCATGTGCAGGGAAGTTTGCTCTTTGCAAGAAAAAGGTGCAAGACAATTATATAAAAATTTGCCACAACAAAGGCTAAGCAACAAATCTTTGTAGCAGTTAGTAACTGCTTCAGGGTAGTAAAGTTTCTTTAGCATTTCACTGTCCTGAGTAATTGGAGAACAGGTCAGATATTCCAACTGCCCCCCCCCCCCCCCCCCAAAAAATTGCCAGAGCAAAACTGTTATGCCAGAAATTAGCTTGCAACTGAGAGATAAAACACTTTATATTCTATAGCTTTGAACTATGATAATCAGTGATGTCAAGCTGGGAAGAGGAAGAAAAAATTCAGATCAACAGAAAAATACATTCCTTCCTGCTGTATGGGGGGTGGGGTGCATTCAACTGGCCTGACAGCTCAAGTGCCAGTCGAGTCTAGTCAGAGAGCTAAGGAATGCAGGTTTTCTCCAGCATTAACTTAAGAGAATTAAAGGAAATGTCATGCTATTACCTTTTTGGGGTTTGTTTGTTTGTTTTGGGGTTTTGTTTGGTTTTTTTTTTTACCCTCAGAGAAAGACTGAAGTCAAGCTGAAACCTACCTAAAATTTACTGAGGTTCCCACTCCCCACCCCTTGATTTTTTTAGAAAAAGGGAATTTTTAATAAGTGTGGCAAATAATCAAGCAGCACTTCAGTTGCTACAGTTAAGTCAGTGGTTTGGCAGTTACTAGCCCTTCACAATCCAGTTTTTTCATCATTGTATCAGGGCAAGCTAAATAAAAAGTGACCTTTTCACTACTACTATGGAGAAACTCCATTTGTTTAGCTCTTATTCAGCACAACTATTATGCTGTAAAAGCTGCAAAGATAGCTAAGCTTGTGAAAGTGATTTTTAGTTTAGTCCAAACACTAGTCAGTTTACTTGTTCTCTCACCTAAAACCTTGTAAGAGTTACACAGTAATTTAAAAAAAAGTGTTTTTACACTTGAGAAAAAGTTTTCTTTCAAGTATTGAGTGGTTTTTGTAACCTGTTTGTAACCAAATCAGCTTTTGAAGACTTAGCTGAAGTATATTTAGACACCTGTATACACATTCAGAGGCTGAAATGGGAAACATCTTGAGATCAATCTTGAGCAAAGTTACAAAGAAAGGAAGATTCTAAAAGCAAATACACACACCAAAGTAACCTTCCCAGTGGATGCTTGAAGCAGCTTTTTTTTTTTTAATAGTAATACCTCTTAAGATAAAGATTCAGCACATCACACACTTCAGTATTAAAAACCTCTCCTAAGCAAGTTTAGATGACTACATGGATGTATTTTAGCAACTGACAAGGTTTCCATAAAGTTTAAATAGGAAAGTTGAACATGCCAGCCTGCATACAGCTAAACCTTAGCACTAATTGTTTCATTCAATTATGTACTACTATCCCATTTGGAGATTAACAGTTTAACCATTTGTTGCCTATGCACAGACAGATATTTTACTCATTTACAAGAAGTCCATTTTTTCAAAACATAACCAAATTTGTGGTCACCAGGAACCAAATCCACCCAAATACTCTAGCAACTTACAAGTTATCTGGCTCTCACACATACTATCAGCCTGGTTGAAGTCTGTTTCTGTTCCTTCCGAGGAAGTATTTGTGCAGGCAAATAAAACAAGGCCTGCATAAGAAAAGAAAGTTTTATTAATGCTTCCCTCCTCAACAACAGTCACAATATGCAGCATCTTTCAAACTCAGGAAGAGGTTTGAAGACAGCAGAGGAAACAACTCAGCTGGAATAACTGAAGTTTCAGATGACAACTTTTAATAGCTTCCCTGCTTGACAGGAGGAGTCTTCACTCTTCTGCAAATGAAGAGCTGAAATGGCTGAAAGACTAGAATGGGCAAGGAAGTTGATATGGACTTTCCTGGCTCAGCCTTTAATAAGCTTCCCATTTTGATGCACCTGCTCCTTACATTGTATAGCAACTATTTGAATAGAATTTAAAAAAACTAAAGACAGAACAGTCATTACTGTTTGCCATCACACAATGACTCAGCTAAGGTGACACTTGTGACTTACCCAGTACAGGCCAGAGTGCTCCTCATCAATTCAGAGGTTACAGATATAACTGTCATTTCTCATACTGCTACTTTGGCACTTCTGTGACCATACCTATTTAAGAAATTAATTTCTCTAGCTATTGTGCAGTCTTCAGCATTTAAGGAGGGACAGGGCTTGACTCTGTAGTTTATGCAAAGACTCAGCTACTAAAATGCAGTTCAAGTTTAATACCGTTGTATTTTACTATTCCCACAAACAGAAGATAAACATTGAAAAGAACACATAGCCTGGTACTGCCATCAGTGTGTCCATTAAGAAGAAAAAAACAAAAAGCAACCTTTTCTAGCACCTACTTTAAAGACATGCATTGCTGGATAAATATCATCACAAGAACATCAAGTACTCCTGAACATCCTTATGAATTGCAAATGCAGTTACATCTATATTCATTACAGAACAAGGCTTTTGGTCTTTGCCTGCTGCTAACCTGAACTGAGACTGCCTTGAACTAATCTGTACCTTTTAGGACAGTTAAAGAATTTAGACAATTTTGGAATTACCATACAAGATTTACTGTATCCTAGTCAAGGGACTGAAAACTGTCACAACTTTAGTTTGTAGAGTAGTAAGACCAGAACAGTTGCAGCATACCCCAACATTTTAAGCTGCATACACAAAGACATCCAAGCATAAAGCTTGTAGAACTAGCCAAAGCAGTACTTTTTCCTTGGTTCTGTTATTCATCATTTCATTTATGCACCATATGTCTCTGAGGACAACATTTAAGCATGGTAGTTGCTCAGGTCAAACCTTCTTAGGCCATCACAGAACATCAGTTTAAAATGACAATTGCTTACCTCCACTGCAATGAGAAATACTGTATTTCTATCACACACTATCATCTTTCATTAGTAGATAGGTACAGGTTGAGGAGCCAAAGACAGGAGGCACTCTGCTGTTAGAAACAAGGAAAAACTGGTTGGGAATGCAAACATCAGGCACAACCTTAGCTACAGTGACCATGAGATCATGGAATGTAGGATCCTGAAAGGAAGAAACAAGACAAATCAGACCCTGAACTTCAGAAAAGACTTTAGCCTCTTACAGGGACCTACTTGGAGAAATCCCATGGGATACAGTCTTAGAAAGAAGAGCAGCTCTGGAGAGCTAGTTGATTTTCAAGGATCACCTCCTCCAAGCTCAAGGATGGTGCACTCTGATGAGCAGGAAGTTAATCAAAGGTGGCAGGAGGCCTGCATGGATGAACACAATGCTCCTGACAAAACTGACATGAAAAGTAGGCACACAAGAAGTAGAAGCATGGACAGATGACTCGGGAGGAATGCAGAGATGCTACCTGAGCATACAGGGATGGGCTCCATCCCAAAAATCTATCTGGAGTTGAATCTGGTGAGGGACATGAAGAACAACAAAAAATGCTTGTGTAAGTACAGCAGCAAAATGAAGACTAGATAAAACATGGGCCCACTGCTGAATAGGTGGGGGGCCTGGTCACAACACAGAAAAGGCTGAGTACTCAGTACCTTCTTTACCTCAGTCTTTACTGAGAAGATCTGCCTTTGGCAATCCCAGGTCCCCAGGATGCACTGGAAGTTTGGCACAAGGAAAACACATCCTCTATGAAAGATCAAGTTACATTCACTATTCTGTGGGTGTAATCATTGATGGAAAAAGCAATGCAGTTATTATGAAGGTCTCTTCATAAGGATTCTAAGCCAAAAGCAACAAGACACAAGTTTTCTACAGGAATGGCTTGTTTCTTTTCTCCACTCTTTACTGGAGAACCCTGACATTAATCATCAGTTTCCTACCCTACCCATGAAGTCAGGGTAGTAGGAAACTGTTCCAACACATGTTGTGTCAGTGAGAGAAAGAGTTAAAGATCATCATCCACTGAGAGTCAATATGAGCTGACAGTTTCAGTAATCATGGAAAGCCTTTGAGAGTTAAGAGGTGGGTTTTTTTTTTTCCTTCTTTCCCCTTTCATAAGCCAGTATTGTTATCCAGTGATCATCTTTCATAATGTAAATAATTTTTCTGAAGCATCAGAATATTATTTACTTCAGAATAAGAGATTTGTTCAAAGTGAGTTGTTCTGTGTATATTCACAGAAAACTTTGGTTCTAGTCTCAGGATGGGGCAAGTACAAGTCATACCTCATTCGACTTGAATTATTGAGCAAAGTAAAAAAAGGAAAGGTTTGCCCTCTCTACTGATTCTCTATCCAGTCTTATATTCTTACAGATACAGTAGGGCCTGAAATTACTGCAGGGACAAACTAGACCTACTTCCAAATATTATGCATATGGCATGTGTCATGTGTGTCCTCCCACCCCAATTCAGTTTTCAGCTGTTAGGATGCTAGGCTCACGTTTTAAGGAGATATTATTGGTGAAATATTTGTAACTGAAAAAGAGATCCAGCCTTTATTTCATCATTTCATCTCTCCATGCAGCAAGTCATCTTGTATTCACAAAGTGTTTTCTGAAATGCAGGTAGTTGCAATAACCACTCATCTGTGGTGTATTTCCATGCATCAACACAAATTGCTACTTTAGACTCCAATCACAGAACACTATTTAGGGTTAATTCTCTCTTGCCTGTTGTCATAAAAATTAAGGAAGAAATTATACAATTAAACATTACAATTCATTTAGCGGATGCACTTCTAACAGTTATATAGCTATAAAAAAGATACTTTACTGTTCAAATGAGTTAACAACAGTGCTCCTTAGTAAGAGGTCCTATTGCTGTGTTTAAAGATAAATGCCAGGAAGGTTATAATTTTGCAGGAATTAAGAACCATGGCCACAGAGGCAAGTCCTGTATCAAGAACTCCTTCTCAGCATTTGACTGATCAAGTGATAGAATAGAATTTGTGTCACTAAAGAAAAAAAAAAACACAACAAAACCCACCACATTACATTGCAACGTTTCTTAAGGTCCGACTTACTTTTCAGAGTGAGAAATAGCAGGAGATTGATATTACTAACAGTAGATACTTTGTCTTCATATTTGAGGTAAAAAAAATGCAAAGCCAGTAAGACTTAGTAAAACAATTCAGTCACAAACAAAAGCTTAGGAACAACACATACAAGCTATACAACAGAGAAGTATGGATAAAAAGCTAGTCTTAACTATACATGAAGCCACTACCAAAATTAAGCAGTACGCAAGGCAAAGACTGACTAGGACTGGCCTATTGTCTCCTTTGGAAAAGTAATTGGGAAAAAAGTGTCATTTGGCTTTTAAGAATTCTAGCAGATTTGGAACAAGAAACATAGCTTAGCATTTACAACAACCGGTTAATGATCTCAGGCATTTTTTCCAGTAACTAGCATTAATACAACATTTGCTAACACATCTTTAAAACCACCTTTAACACACACACCCCTCACCCCCGAGTCCTCTCAAAGACTTGCTTCCAAATTTCAAAATTCCAAATTTCCAAAAATCCAAATTTCAACTATACTGGGAAGAGGTAGACACCTGTAAATTATCCCACTTATGTCCTGAAGCTACACATTTCTAAGTGTAAAACATACTGAACCATATCTTACTTGGTTCATTGTTTTATTAAACTCTATAAAAGGAATTCCATGTCTACAGTCCAATACCACTACATAGAGAAAAGTAACTTCTTGTTTCAAAGCAAAAAGCAAAAGTTAATGACATTCTAAAGTTACAAGAAGTCAGAAACAAGAATAAATCACTAAACATTGGCCCTTAATATGGATTTAAGAACTCCTCCCTCACTGGTGTAATTCACTTATGCAGCAGAAAGCATATGTTAAGTTTTCCAAAGCAGGAGTGGTATACACCATATTGTTGGCATATGGAATTTTTTAGTCTGACTGCCACTTTAAGGTTATCCATTCCACAATAACGTTCTCTGGTTTTATGCCCAAAAAGCAAGCTGCATGTGATTACTAATGGAGGCATTCACCATCTCTATGCACCCTTAAAGGAACAGAGAACAAATGATTCCTTTTAAAGCTGATGGAAGAGACTGGTATAAATTAACTTCCAAACATAATACAGAACAAAGAGGTTTTCCCATTCAAATTGGAAGCTGATTTATCACTTATGTAAAGATAATTCCTAACAGATAAAAGCAAGAAAAAAGTTTATGATGTGCTTTTGTTATTACAAAGTTGCTTTGTCTGATCAATCATTAATCACTTTTCACCCTGTCCCTCCCATGCACACACCCTAATGGGTTTTATCCACTTTCTCAGAGCATATGGCCACAGTTCCCACAATATGGTAAATTATCCCTAAAGAAATTTCAGGTAATAGAATGTTGTATTTCAAAAAAGAAGGAAATTTTTATTATTTAAAAAAAACACTCTTCTAACACTAATCACAAGTTTCTACTACACATAGGCAAGACCTAGAAACCTATAATGAAAAGACTTACTCTCTTGAGATCATCAGGGCTCTTCTAGTACTCTCATTGTCACAAAGTTCTGAGTTCTGTAGAGTTCAGATGAGCTGCTGTAAGAACTCATTTCTTCCAGCTCAAAGATATTCCAATACAATAAACTAGAAATGGGGGGGTGCAGATCTATACATAACCCATGGCAAGTTACAAACATTGAGAAAAAACTTCAGAAAGTTACTACAAATCCTTGAGAAACATCTTGTGCTGCGAAAATTCTGCAAGGAAAAAGCTTATCTTTCTCCTTTCTTCTCCATCCTTTTCCAAGATACGTAAATGTAAGTATTGCAAACTAATTTTTCTCTCAAAAAAGAGAAATACTAAGCTGTCCTCAACAGCTCACTCTTCTCTTGTGTACCCTGAGATACAGGCAAGTCAGCTATGCCAGGAGAAAACCTAGGGATGAGGAAGCTGTTTTACCACCCACTCTCCACAACAATCAGACCATTTCTCCTCACTCTAAGTGTTTAGCCATGTGTTTGACTTTTGCTGCTGCAATTGTGACAAGTATTTCAAGGCAGGCAGTATTTTTCAAATTCATTTATATAGGCAATTTCCAAGCTGGTGGTTTTCAGGTATTGATAGGCAATTCGCAGCCTGTCCAGGGAAAATGCACAGCCCTTTCTGCATGGCAGTACAACCCCAGGCAACTTCACAATTGACAGAGGCCTATGGATGTACACCCAGAACATGCTGATTACTTCAGGTGATTACTACTTCATCTACTAGGATGAGATAGGACAACTGCTACAGCTACACTAAATGCAACTCTACCACAGTTGAGGTTTGGGGGTTTTTTTTGTTCGGTCTGTTTTAAACTTTATGTCACTGCCTAAGTACTGGTATAATTTTACCTGTTTTGAGAGTAATCTGTGTGGTTTTAGTTGTACTTGGATGGGGTGGGTTTCAGCTGGTGGTAGTTTAAAGAGACTGACCTCACAACTTTAGGAAGTGACAAACCTATGACATGAATGACTGTTTGACCTAGTGCTATAGTGTGTTGTTCTCATCAAGTACAATCTCCAGTGAAGCTTAATTTTACTCCAGACTGCATTTATTTACTTTTAAATATAGTGCTTGGCCCTGCTCTACTTAAAGAAAACAGCTGATAAACCATGAGTACGAGACAGGATATTTATATGCTAAGAGACCCTTACTGATGATTAGCCTGACCTGCTAGTAGCGGTTAATGACTGAGATGCAGAAAGATGTCAGTATAGCTTCATAAGCCCCCAAATCTCAGTAGGTAAATAAAAGCATATCACAGCATCCACCAAGAATACATTCTTGAGAGATGTGATAGTTAACAATTTTGAGAGTTAAAGCAATTTTTCCCCATAAAAAAGAATGTAATAGAAATTGGATGCATGTAGAGACTTATGAAACATAGATTCAAATACAAAAGGACAGCACCTGTAGCATGGAGGATGGAAAGGCAGAAGCTGCATCATCAGCTAGACAATTGCTGGCCTTTCAGAGCAGGTCTCCGTTCTGAAAGATCTCAGCCACTTCATTTGTGACCGTGTCTTAAATCTTTCATTATGAGAATTTCATACCAGTGTCACTTTCCTCAGAAGGCTCAAGCTCAGTCAAAATGAAGAACAGAAAAACAGGGTAATAAGGCATTTGGTCTCAAGTAAAGCAGGTCAGATCTTTCAGAGCATGGACATGGTTCAACAACCCAGCCTCTGAAAAGCCAACATCTCCTTGAGTTGCTGATCCTGCTCCAGTATTTAAATTATATGTACTCCTTAAGTCCCTTCTCAGGTTCCTCTCTATCACCTTAATACTCATGCACAGGATTACTTCCCTATCTGCCAAACTCAGCAGCTTCACCCATGGTAGTGTTTGTATTTGGCAGAGCAGAAGCAACACTGCTGTGAAGCAGTTCTGTACAAAACAGTGGAGAGAAGTGACAAGAGTGGGTTATGCCTGTACTGACAGAAAGCCAGAACCCATACAAGGCAGTAAGTAAATGGAGTTTAAAATGGCAGAGTAGAATTTGCTTTCTCTGTTTGGCAGTAATATAACATTACCTGAACATAAATGCTTGTAAATTCACTACTGGCTAGCAGAGATTTTTCTCCCCCATGAAATGAAGTTGTTTTATATAATGTGTGTGATAGGTTTAAGTTTTCTTCATCATTATTAGTCATCTTTGATAGAAATCCCTCTTTTTAAAAATAGGCTAAAAGTTGGATGAATGTTTTATTAAAAATTAGAAAACCACCATACAGTTCACAACCTCCCAGCAAAGTTTGACCAGTCAGAATTCAGAATTTCATTTCACTGCTCACTAATAGAGTATTTAGCAAGCTCCAAATTATTCCTTGCCTGTTGGGCTTGACTATTTCCTCCCCCCAACCAACTCTGTTGTCTTACAGTGTTAAATCTTTAGCTACAAGGAATACCAAACTAAATCCCAACCCTCACATAAGAGGCACACATCCACTCCAAGTATCAGACAATAAAAACATTAAGATCTTCTGTTAAAAAAGAACTGATTTAGTACATTAATAATCTTGTGATATTAATATGAAGCCTCTCCCTCAAACTCTTGGCTCCAGTCAAAGGTTATTTTTGTGCAAAAAAGCTCCTGCTGCTTACCTCTACATGCAAAGGTATTTTGCATGTGGGCAGCACTTACCTTATCTCACAGTTAAGAAATTTCACCAGATTACTTCAAAACAATTTGAGTATTGTTCTGCAAAAGCTATCCCCTAACATGAATATTCAAGACAGTAGAATCAAACTGTGACATATTGGGAACTAATACAGAAAAGCAGAATACCGAGTCTTTGGTATTTGCCATGGGAAAGAGACTAACTTTTAAAGATTTACTTATTTAATTAACTTCAACAATGACTCAGACTATGTCTTACCTAGGATTACTTTACAATTCGGTTCTGATGGGGAAGCATCCCTACAGTAGGTTGTCTTGGGTGTGCAAGCCCATGAAACTTAAGGTGGCTTCAGACAAACTTAAAATACAGCACATGCATTTCTGACAGAAAATATAGAAATGCATGCTGAATGGCAAACCAAAGGAAAAGTTCTCATATAGAGGTCTATAGTCAAGTTATGTAGGACTCCCTTTTATCTCATCTAGTAGTCTTACTTTAAGACTCTCACATCTATCAATCTCTGTTCACTCTTGGATATAGTGTATTGTGTTAACTCCATCTCAGGAACATCAACAAAATAAACTTTTCTTAAGTTACTGCACATGACTCCTTCCTCAGCGATCTTCTCATTTCCTAGCCCATTTCCCCACACAGCACGTCTCCCAGGCCTTGCAGAAGAATGGGTCTCAGCATTTCAACTATTATTACCAGCAGTTACTTACAGATGCAATAGTTAACAAGAATTAAACATCACACCTTCCAAACTGTGGAGTCCTTTACTGGGGAGCTAGAGAACAGTGCTGTTGTGTGTAACAAATTATCAGTGAAAAACTTCTCTGCTGGTCAATATTTCCTGTCACATACACTTCGTGATACTCACACTACATGAAGAACCCTGAGCAGACAGGAAGCAACACAAAGAGCCAGCAGCTACATTACTGTCCTGGTTATACTGGCAATTCCATCTTTGCTGTCACCTGTGAAGCCACCAGAAGGCTCACAATTAGATAACCTGTCTGCACAAATATCCCTGCTTCTGTGAAACTGCAGTTTCACATATCACCTTTACACTTCAGAATGATGCACTGAAAACACAGCTCCAGATAGGAAACTGAACTTTATTCCTGTATTTTTCCTAGTATAGTCAAAGCTGTATTCTACCAGATCAGGGCATCTTCCTTCTAAGTACCACCTCAGATTACACCACTTCTATTTGCTCTTTGTGAATTAACACAAAAAAATAATTCAACAGTTTTTCCTTCTATCTAGCTAGTAGGCAAGAAAAGAAAACCAGAGGCTTCCAAAAGAGTCCAAAATGCTGGCATTAGCAAGCTGCAGAAAGAAACTAATTCCGTTTCTACATTTCTCTAATAAATGCTACTTTATCAGATCAGGTTTCTTTCAAGAGGAAGGGGTGGGGGGAATAGTCACACAATCCAGCCATACAGGCTAAGCTCAGAGAGGCAAAGCATTATTCTAAAGTCTTCCTTTCAAGGAAAAGTATTTCATACACTCAGGCTTCACACCCTTACAGCCAATATACCTATTACATCAGTTCATCACTGCAGACCAATTGTTTTTCATAAAAACAAGAGTTTCAGCTGAAGTCAGCAAGAAGCACAAGTATTCCAGACAGTGCATCCTGTAAAATTCATTAAGTCATGGGGACCGAGAGTTGTAGTTACACTGTAGTAAACTGCAAAGCCTCAAAGTGGCAAGTTATTCTAGCAGTAGCAAGTACTACAAGCCGAAATCTGATAAACACATCACATATATTAGTCATCTTGACAGCTTCTTATGCCCACAAGCCTCGTGATTTCAGTGCATTAATACATCAGTTAACAGTGACACAATATTTTAACTGTATGTAGCTATTTCATTTTAAGGTATAAGTTTGCTGGCAAGGGATATCGCTTGCCACAAATGACTTAAGCGTTTTACAGGATTCAAAGTGAGCAAGTAACATCTGATGTTTAAAAATTAACTCAGACTATCTGCAAATGAACTTAACAGAAGTGCAAGGTAAGTATTACCAGGTAATTCGTAATGAAATAGAGAAGCACGCAACATTGCAGTGCTTTCTGTATCAAACAAGACACTTCTGCCCTGCAACAGTTTGCTATTCTTCTGATGCAGTTGGTTATAAAAGTAGTAATATAACTAAAACATTTCAAATGTATTAGTCATTTGCACTTCTCAGACTGAAATGCCCATAATGCAAATACGCGGATCTTAAAGAGACATGCTACCTATAGCTGCTTTCAAAAAGTCGAGAGATCCAAGCCGATTTTCAGCTACCTTTAGCTTCCCACAAGCAAACTGTTAACTCACACTCGAGGCTGTGTAACAAACAAAACAAATTACAACTCCAAACTTTGCCTAGAAGCCACAGGTCTGTCTCTCCTCGACTCCCACACTGATAACGAACTGCCAGCCTTCACCAATATAAAAATCATTATCAAACGCCTGGGAGATTTAGGGTTGGTTTTTTTTTTTTAGGACAGGATCACACCAAGTAAGCGTTTTGCCTTTTATAGTGCATACACTTAAAACAGGAGTTTCCAACAGCAAAAAACCACACAGCGTATCAGAGACATCTGCGAGGCGTTTCAGGGTGCACTCCGCACGGAGAGGATGGGACGGTACAAACACCAACAATTACAGCCCTTCACTGCGCTTCAGCGTGATGCTGTCCCTCAGGCGGGGAAAAGGCGGACTTTTCAGTCACGAAGACGGCGAACAACTCGCTGTTCCGGACAACTCGTTCCTCTGCAGAACGGCCCGCCGAGCTCCTTCGCGGGCCGGCGCAGGGACAGCCGAAGGCGGCTTCCAGACAGGAGCCGCAGAGGTCCAGAAAGCCTCCCAACTTAACCCCTTCCCGGCCCCCGCCTCCACACGGTGCCTCCCTAGCGGCGGCAGCGCCAGGGAAGCCGCTCCGTTACGGGGCGCCGGTCGGGCGGCCAGCGCGGGGAGCGGGAGGGGGGGGAGCCCGGCGCACCTGTACGCGACAGGCCGGGGCGGGCTCCGCGGCCGCGGGACCATGAAGTTGGCCGCAGCGGCCAAAGTTGCTCCCGTGAGGAGGGGCGGAGGAGGCGGGCCGGCCGCCGCTACTCACCCGCACCAGGTTGCTGACAGCGGCCTGCACGGCCGACACGGGGGCGGTGAGGTCCGGAATGGCCTTGCCGTCCACCTCCCCCTCCTCGTGCATGATGACCAGGTGGGAGATCTGCTGGGCCACCGGCTCCAGGATGCTCTCGATGGTACGCGTGTGGAAGACGGGCATGGCGGCGGCGGTGGGGGGGAGGGCTGGGGCCCGCGAAGTCCGCACAAACTCCTGGCAAACTCTGTCCCTACGGGCTGGCGCCTCACAGAGAAAGCCGCGGCCTCCGTGCAAGGAGAAGAACGAGGAAGAAGAGAAAAAACAAACGACCACTCAGACCTCCCTCCCCTCGCCCCTCAGCGGATCGCGGCAGCCCAGAGAAGCGGCTCGCGGAGGCGGGACTCGAACCCGCTGCCCTCCTGCCTCCCCCTAGCAGCACCCACCACGCACTAGCACAGCTCCTCACCCAGGCAGCGGCTTTTCAACAACCACAACCTACCCCTCCCACGGCTCCCCGCCCCCTCGGCCGCCCTTGCCCAATAGCTGAAGGGGGACCGCCGCTCCCAGTGGCGCAGTGCCACGTCCATCAACATTCCAGCCCTTCCCTCCCCCTCCGCCCCTCGCCTTTCCCGCACCACCCGCCTTGCCAACCAAGCATGGTTGCGCGGGCGCTGGTTTCCCAGCGTTGAGATGACGTCAGACATTCTGGTGTCCATATAAGGAGACGATTAAAGCCGGGAGGACGGCCGAGGGAACGGGGGATGAGGCGGGCGGTGGCGGGATTCCTGCGCCCCGCCCCTCCCGCGGCAGAAGTTTGTTCCGTCGGGCTGACATGGGGCCGCCCGGCGGGGTGCGTGTGGCCGACTGTAACCGGGGAGAGGGCGTCCCTCGCCCGCTGCCCCCATCCTTCGCCGCTGTTTCGGGCGGCTTCTTGCGAGGAGCGCTCCTCACGCTGCTGGCGCGACCTGTTCCCCGCCCCCGCGGCGGCTGCCGCCCTGAGGCGCCCCTCCATGGGCGGAGGCGCGCTGTCCCCACAGCCTTCTCCGCAGAGCGCCCACAGCCTTCTCCGCAGAGCGCCCGCAGCCGCCCCGGCCCGCCCCGGGCGCGGTCCCAACCGCTTCCGCCCCCCCACCCTGAAGAGAAGTGGCGGGAGGCGGCGGAGACCGCTGCGTGGGGACAGCTTCCCGCCCGCGCCCCCCGCCTAAAGTGGGGAGGGGTGCCCCAGCCGACCCGCTCCCCGCCGGTTGTCCCTCTGAGGCTGAGGGGACGCGGCCGGACGGCGGCCTCCGCTGCCCCGGCCGCGCTCCATCGGGAGAGCTGTTAGGCGGCCCGCTGCCGGGGGTCAGTGCCGGGCGGTGGCGGGGCGGGCCGGGCGCGCCGAGTCGGGGGAGAAGGGTTTTTACCGTTATAACCCCCGGTGATAACAGCGGCACGGGCGGGGGACCTCGTTTAAATACATTTAGGTGAGCGACGTGGTTTTGGGGGAAGGAATACCAACCGTAGCCGGCGGGTAACATAAATTCCCGCTTTCCCGTAGCGCTCACGTTGGAGCACGGCTGCCGGCGGCTGCTCCGCCGGGGGTGAGGTGGCACGGCCCCGCGGCTCGGTAGCGGCGGGCGGCCTGCCGTCGCCGGCTCTCCGCCTGCCGCCTGCCGCCAGCCGTCGGCGGCCCGCTGCCCCCCGCCTTAAGGCGTCGTTGTTTAGGAGCGTGCTGTTCTGAGGCCCCTAAATGCCATTGCCAGCCTTAATAAAACTTGGGGTGTGAGCTCATACAGAATGCTACGTTGCCCGTGCTCTGGCGCTGCCTGGGCAGTGCCTTTTGTGACACTGGGAATACTCATGGTAATAAAATAAAGCGTGTGAGTAAAGGGTTGCAGGGTTGCGGTCTGTACATCTTCCTTTCCTTGATAACGTGAGCGCAGAATTAGATTTGGAAAATTATTACTGGCTTTTAGGTATTTTTCTCTTTGTGCTGGTGCTGCTATTTTAAGCTATAAATGAATGTTCCTGACAGACTAGCTTTCACTCCTAAATGTTTCAGAGCAAACAGTATGTTTTCTGTGCAGTGTTTGAACACAGCTGGTCCTAACAGCAGACACAGGGACATATAGAAAGAGCAATTAAATCAGTAAGGCTTCTGGTGTGCACGAGGATCCGTCCCAATAACTTCTGGTACCAGAGTTGCCGTTGTTGGAGCTACGGGGATAGTTACAAGTTGTAGGCCTAAAGAGCTAAGAAAAACAGGTTTTGTGCAGGCTTAGAAATCTTAACACCACCTTTAGCTCTGAATTTCTTTTTTTGTTGTCCTCTTTTCTTTTAGTATGCTGGGAATTGTGTTTATGTGTGTGTATTTATTGAATCTGCAATGGTAAAAGTCAGACAACTAATTTCCATGTTGTATAATCCGATTTTGTTTGGGAAGAGGTATACTTGTAGGCTTGATAACAGATAATTAAATTATGTTATTGGCAGTGAAAACATACTTAAAATATCAGCCTCTCAGCAGTAATGGGTGAATTAAGTGACTTGAACTATGCACCATAAGAGTATTTTATGTCGTTAGCTATTGGCTATATAGCATGTACTTATCGTTTCTACTATATGCATTCCCAGCAGTGCCTCTTTAGCATACTATGGATCGGTAATAATGAGCACACATAAAAATCCTTCTAGATAGTAATGTGCAGCAGCTGGGAATTACAAAAAGCAATTAGTCCATGTTATGAACTAATAATCTGCAAACCCAATAAACCACATATTCAGTCATTTGTGGAACTTGCATACAAGCTAAGTTCTCTGATTAAAAATAATGGCTTTAAGTCTGGGATCTTGTATACTCTGTTCTGGCTGAAATATGCATGTGCATGCATATGTTTTAAAGAAAAAAAGTGTTATCTGATCATTATAAAAGGCTGTTTTGGTGGCTCTAATATATATAGTTACTACAGGCAAACTAAAATATAGAACATATGGACATGTCTGGAGGCCTTCTGAAACTTTACTCATCTACAGGGCCAAAATAATGTGTGTTTGTATTTGTATTTGGGAGTATGTTGGTATTAAGAGTTTGTTCCACTGTTTGGGTTATATTGGTGTAATTTTTGCACATGCAAAAATCAATTTTTATTGTCTGTACTGAGTGTACTGCAGGCCCATCGCTGAAATTCTCTGCCTGATATTGCCATGGCTACCTAATTTCTGAACCCACATCTGGAGAAAATTCCATGCAATTAACAGCAATACATGTAGCACTGTTTTGGGGGTTTTTTTTCCAACTACCACCCTTACAGTGTTTTCTCTTTCCTTTGCAGTATTCAGATCTGTCGCATTGATGTCATGTGAATAACAGCTTTGCAGCAGGTACTTCAAAAAAAAAAATCAGTTTCTTTTGCCCTTTGCACTATTCAGTCTGTAATTATACATTAATTATGCAATGAGATTGCTTCTCCAGTTTATACAGTTTCGTTAACTCTCCAGGCCTTAACAGATGGTAGAAAGTAATGATAGATTTGATCACAATATTTTCTGTTTATTGAGCCCAAGGTGGAAATGTATGAATTCTTTTGTCCTCTTCCAGTATGGTATTAAACATGCGACAATGGATTTCCCACTGAGAAAAAAAGAGATGCTGTAACTCCTTTCCTTTCCACACACTCAAAATCTTACCGTTTTTAAGAAGCAATATCTATTATTAGCACAACAGTGGTGACTAGCATCTCAACTAAGTTAAAGTGATTAGAATGAAAGGATTAGCTCTTAAATCACTCTTTCCATGTCTTTTACTATTTCATAAGACCTCAGGTGAGTCCAGTTGAACCCATTTCTGCAGAGAACTTGATGTCAGCAGACTCTTCTGCTTACAAAAATCTCCACTGACTTTAGGGCCATAATGTCTCTTTGTCCCAGATGATCAGATAATACATTCTCCTTTTCTCACACATGATGAAGTCTTTTAATGAAGCAAAGAAATCCTCTCTTTACTTCCACTGAAGTGAGATGTATGAATACAGGATTAATAGTCTTTGATAGAAAAAAGGAGAACACTGTACTTACAAACAACATAGTTGCAATGCAGCCTCTTCTACAGTATCTTTCAGAGACTTCTGTACCCTGCAGTCAGGGTACATGGCCCTGCAGCTGCAAGTGGCAGGAGCAGTGGAACAGAACTATTTTCAAAGAGATTCATGAAATTGCAGTTGTCTGTAATTACAAGGTGTTTTGCTAGTATTAATACTTCATTGAAGTGCATGTGTCTGGTTAGCTCTGAGCACTAACCTACATTTTACAGTAGTTATTTTCAGTATTAGGTACCACAGCAGAGAAGGATTAGGTTCTCTAAGCAAATGCACTTGGCTGTGATTAATCACTTTTCCCTGGAATGACCGGATGTTGTACCCTGACTGTACCAACTTCTAACTTTTCTGAGTAATACCTGATTAGCTGCCTGAAAAAGTTTACAGAAATGCTGTATTCATATATTGCATAAACTGGATTGCATTACTGTCTTGATCCTATGAAGATTTAAGCATATGTTGAAATTTAAGGATTAGCATCTCTTTTTATCAGCTTCTGGAGGATTGGAGGCTACTGTTGATCAGTGGATGTAGACTGTAAGGTCAATGCATTCTGCACTTCCCTCTTACCAAGCCATTAACTTTGGGTAATCTAAGGAGTAAGCGATGGATGATTGAAGTAAAAAAAAAAAAAAAAAAATTCCTTCTGTGATAAAGTCTGTCTTAAACATAAATTCTAAATTTTTCATGGGTTTGTTGTAGAATGGTATTGCTATATTGATAGCTGTAGTGTGTAGGTGATTGGCACAGAATGAACACATTTCACACCTAAGAAATGACAACCTAGGGGAATAAAAGAGCAGATTACTAAGGAGGTATCACAGTGTAACTTCACCATAATTGTCAATGTGCCTTGCCATTATAAAGATGACTTCTGCCGTGAAATTAGGTTAGGTTCTGTTTAGTTCTGGGTCTTGGCTGACTGTGTTCTAGGAACTGCAGTGAGACCAACACTTCAGGATTTTTCTATGCTGACTCATCATAAGTCACTGTCTGAGCTAGATGGGAGCAGCCTATTAGGATTGGAAAATTTAAATCACAGTTGTCAGCCATCTCCTCAATAGGAACTTTCTTTCATCACACAACGCTGATTGGTTCCTAACTGCCCTTCTATAGGTGTGTTGTGTTCTTAAAACATAGTAGGGCTTAGATCTGCAGAGAATGCTGCTACCGGTTTACAGTGTCCTTCAAGGAGTTTCTTGCTGGAAGTTCTACACAGCTATGTAGCATCTGCTGGGAAACCAAAAGTGCAAATGTAGCTTATTTTTTCATCTTCTTAGTTACTGTGCCAACTGCTTTCAACTCAAAACACTAACTACACAGCATTCTTGAGTGGTTTATTGTGGAGTACCACAGCAATTATAACAACGCAATTCAAGGAATGTTTTTAAGAACATAAAACATGTAGAAAAGAAAGATAAGCATATTAAATATATGTGTGTGTATATATATATTGTTTATTCTAGAAATTGCTAACTAAGAATGAGGTTTAAAAAACCAGATTTTCTTGCATTTCTTCTGAAAAATTCCAGATGAGAATATATTATTGTATATATGCAAAGCATATATGATAGTGTATGTGTAGTTAAAATTACAGTCTATTCACAGTATATGCAAACAAAAAGTCTTTCTACTCCTCTGACAACATTACTATGAACCTACAGTAGACTTTGGTTTTTCAAAAAGCAACAGGTAGTTTTTAGGAGCTTGACTCTGTGATTGGATAAATAAGTACCACTACAAGAAAAAAGAATTGAAAAAACTATTCCTATATATCCCACCAAGTATCACATTTGTTATGGCAGTGTTCTTTTAAATAACCTTTTTAGGCAATGAGGGATGTGTATTTGTGTTCCAAGTATATGTATGCTGGCTCAGAGCTTGTCAATGTAATTGAGTATGTGGTAGACAATCTAAGTGCTTTATTCACAGTAGGTGACCATTTTAACAGTCTAAACATTCATTTTACCACTAGTGATTTTGGTTAATATTTATGGTCATGTCTACAGATGGACACAGGGAAATTGAGGCAAGTAAACTGAAGATGTTAAATGTGTTTAAGTTAAGAATATTAAACCTCATGTGGTTGCTGTCATTCAGATTTAAATGTCCTTTGCTGCACCATGATTCTTTTCTAAGAACATGGGTTTTGGGAGCAGTAAGACTCTTGTGATCAAGCAGTTTACAGAGCTGCTGCATCTACCAGCTAAGATGTGGCAACTGACTTCTTGTATGCTCTTTGTGCATTTCCTTAAAAAGTGAAAGGTTGGTTTAAATTGCTCTTGTTGATCAGTTTAAGCTTCCATGTTTTACTTTGCACTGAAATGGACAGGTACCTCAGCTGAGATGCCTACAGTAAGTTCTTAAATTTTTTTATCTGCATTGCAAGAGCACATCTTGATACTCAGTCAGTTCTTGATTAAGTATTTTTGCATGTAATTATGTTCAATTCAATTTCAAGGACCCCTGTATCCAAATCAGCCTAGCAGATGACCTATGCAATACTTGCATTTTTTTGGCTACGTGTTTATCAGTGCTTCTGCAGGCTTTCCCCCCCACCCTGTAATATTAGGTGCTTGTATGTATCAACTCCTTTCCTAGTAGTTCCTCACACTGGATTTGATTTACCGAAGTATTAAAGCATGTGTGTATTGGTAAGTGTAAGATTAGTCTGAAATTTTAAGTGTTTTACTGGTTTGGAGTCTCGTAAATTATTTATATCCCTAGTGCAGAATGAACAGGCTCAGGGGTTTCTGCAATTTTGTGTACATTCCAATTCACCACAAAGCCAAGGCCTTTGGACTGGCCAAGGCTTCTGGAAAAGCCACTGGCTAAAATTAAATAATACTATATTTAGTAATAATGAACTCTTTGAATATATTCATATATGTCATTGCTTTTTTACTGGATAATTGTGAAGATCTTTAACTCTTTCATAGATTCTTTATGGCTTAAATAATTATATTATTTAGCATGCATACTAAAGATTTGTAGCTTTGTATTAGTAGATATGGGAGTTTACTGCCATCAGCAAGTACTAAATGGCCAAGTTAGGCAATACTTAAAAAAGAAATTGCTAGATAGCACCAGATTTCTCTATATATGTATAAACTCCTTCCATATACAGCAGAGATACAAATCCACAGAATAAATCACATGGACATACTTTTGAGTTTCTTACCTGTGCCATATTCATTAATTCATCTCGACTAAAACTCTTGTAGTATCCCAGACCTCAGAGGAGCTTCAAGTAATTACATTAAGGAAAGAAAATTAACCTAATACAAAAATACTTCCTTCTTCCTGCCCTGAGATCCTGAACCTACAGTTCACATAATTTTCACATAATTGGGCCTTGTACTTCCAGAAAATTCAGTAAGACTCATTGTAAGATTACTCTGTGAATATATACATTTTGTTTGCTGTTCCTCATAAAAATGCAGTGGTGTCACAGAAAGGACAGTGTGTATTCAACAGTGTGCTACTCATAGGTTTCAAGATCATTAGAACTGTAGTGAGAGTTTTATCCTGTTGCAAAGGGAAGAATCCAGAATTAAGTTGATCCATGCAACATTTCTGGGCTTGAAAAGACTGTCCTCATGACACGTTATATGTATAAAATTTGTTTTAGAATCTTTTTAAAGTGTACTGAGAATATGATCATCTTTCTCTTAGTCTCCTCTATAGCTAGATTCATAGCTATTAAGAATTAAATTGTGAATCTCTTACACATAGAGAAGATCCCTATGCTTTGCCTTACTTTCCTGTAGGGGTCAAGCGTTAGTGGACTGGATTTTTACCCCATTACACAGGTGACATTACCCATGTGAGTATTCAGAGATAGGAATGAGAGGTTCATAAACCGTCTCCTAAAGGAGCTAGGCTATAAACTATTAGTCTGTTGAATTATTTTAAAATCATTCCTATTTAAGGTATTATGTTCCATATGATATCATGTATTCAGTCCACTGACAGAAAATAACACTTGATTAATAAAAATTTTAACATTTTTTGAAACTAGTAGATGTTTGAGTTCTGCTGTCTTGGAGCTGCTGGAAGATGAGAAGCAAAAATTAAGGGCTACTAAGGTTGCTGCAGATGCCCTAAAATTTTAGGGGTGAAATGAAATTCCTGTTTAGGTTTTGGGCGCTGCATATAGAAAAATGCCCCTGATGCCAGGCAACAATCTTTTCCATGCAAGTGTGTTAGTCTTTACTGTTGCATACTGTGTCAGCATTGCCATTTAAATGTGGTACACAGTGGTAAAGTGTGTGCAGACTGCTGCCAAATGAGGGTCACTAGCCTCAGCAGCATCACACTGCAAAGCATGCTGCGCTTGTGAAACATTTTCTCCTGAGATAAACTTTCTGCATTTATTACAGTTTCCCTTGCAAAGCAGTAGCCAAGCCTATACTCACATTTTTCACTCATACTGTATTTGATTTACATAAACTGAAGGAAATGGTAATGTGCAACAGTGACTCTGGAATTTAAACAGAAACCCACAGGGGATCTCCATACTCAGGCCAACTTCCAAATATGGGAGAAGAGAAGCAGCTGTAGTAGCCTGGGAAGCCATCCTCAGCACAGCAAGGGACAAAATAGTTGGGAGTACATGAGCTTCTTGGAATTTGTTCAGAAAGGTAACTGCTGTAATGCTTTAGTCAGAATAAAGGAGTGAAATACAAATACTGTGATAGCAGAAAGAAGCATTGTTGAATGTTAACTGCCTAGGGCCTGAACAACAGAAGTGCAGCTATTTTTTTTCAATTCTGTTTTTCAGTATGTAATAGTGCACTTACCCCAAATCCAAATGTGTATCCATACTCTGCCAATACCAGTCTGTTGGGTTTGCAGATTTATCAGGAAGACTTATAAGAATAACACTTGTGAGAAGGTTAGTGGGGCTTACTACCAGGTCTGGTTGAAATTTTGCCAGAACAGTCTCTCTCAACAGAACTAAATTCACCAATATTTAGACCTCACATTCTGCAAATCCTTATTCAAAGGATTAACAAGAGCTTTTAATATACATTTAGCATAAGGAGGAACTTTAAAAAAAGCCCCAAGAAAGCAGAGGATCAACAGATTCTAGCTACTAGCTGGTAGATTCGCTCATATTTAGCTGTTGCAGGTTTTTGAGGCTTCTGACTTCCATAAGTAGTGGTAGCTGTGTCAGCCAGGCACATAGAGCAGCAGTGGCCTACAGGCCAAAAGAGTACAGAGCCAAGCCAGCAAGGCCAAGTCTGACAGAGTAGAGGGCTGCAAAGTTGTTCACATTTCTAGTGAGCCACTGTTTACAGAATACTTTGTAAGTGGTACCCTTATTGGCTGCATTATAGACAAGTTTTAGGACCTTTTGTTAGCATGAGGATAAATCTGGCTTTAGGAAACAACCAAGGAAAATGAAGCCAATGTCTTACAAATTGAAATGCTATTAGAAAAGCCCTCTTATGGGAGTGGGCTTTTTATGAAGGAAAATAATTTGTAGGCTAGTTTCCCTTACTCATTGTGAAGTAGCTGTGAGTTTTCTAGAATAGCTCAGGCAATAATGGCTGTAGAAGAGATAGGGTGCTTGTTGTCCTGGGAGACTCTGTTAAGGTGAAGGTAAAAGATTCTGTTTTTCTTTCCAAACTCCCCATAGGAAGAATCCTGTCTTCTGTTAGCAAAAGAGATTCGATTGCCCTGTGCTTCAAACTTCTGAAACTCACTCTGCCACCTGAACAATTGAATTTGAGTTTCTTCAGGGTGGTATATTATGGTGGTATATATGAGAGTATATTATTTATATATCATTAGGCAAAACCATCAACATTTCTCTCTGCGGGTTCTAAAAAACTTCTTGCGTGCCTTCATGCTTCTCCTCTACCACTACCACCACGACCAAAATAAAGATACCATGTGCAAGTTGTAATGGGAAGGACTTCTAAATTTCAAGTCATAAGTCTCTCAAATTAGGACTTTAATGTTTGAGTCATAGTGATTCAGCTAATGTGCCATCAGTGAAAGATTTAGTAGGAGTGCTACTAAATTACACCATTAGCTTTCAGAGCTGTTCAAAAAAGGAGATGTTGCAACTTTGATTAACTTGTTTCTGTCTAACTGCAGAAATTTTGTACTTCATTCCCTAAGAACACATTGCTTTGGCTGCTGTTTGAAAGATGTATTTTACCCCTCAAAAGGCTTAAACCCTAATGCCTGATTTGGTTCCACTTTTCATCTTCCATCCTGTACATGATCATGGGGTCTGAAAATGAGTTCATAAACATGTAAAAGGCTGTCCCTCACAGTACATGCTTAAAATGCTCAGACTTTAGTTGGAGATTAAAAAAAATAATTGTGCTATCCGTAGCTGTGAATGACAAAATAAAGGATTTTGAATGTTAAGTGCTTATAACTTTAGTAGAGAGATATTTTCACTTTATCATCATAAAAAGATGTTATTGATTCCAAAAGTTTATATGGAACAAAGTTCAAAAGTAAAAAATGTTCAAAAGCTATTTGAACAAATTCACAGTAGATAATCCCATCAGGGTCTATTAAACACAGAGACGCTACTTCTGGCTCAAGAAGATACTCAGCTTTAGGTTTTTCAGCTGGACACGTGTACTTTGGGAATTGTTATTTTATTCTTGCCCTTCTTTTGTACGCTTTCACAGATATGTACTGTTGACTACTGTCAGAGTTGGGACAGTGTACTAGATGATACACATGGCCTGATTCTGTGTGTCTTTATGTTGTTGCTGTAAAATGGTTCTGCTCTAACACCAAAATTGGTGTCAGGGTAATGAGAAACTTCAGAGTGATGATGTGCGATACGGAAGTAACCTGTTATCTGCTGTTGCTGTTACTTCCTCTTCTGTGTGACTGAGCTTTTCTTCTGCTAGGATTGATTCATCTCTGTTACAACAATGATACATGTTATATAAACACAGCACTGTTCCTATTTCAAAATTAGCAATAATGTGAGGGAAAACAGAATGCATGCTGCATCATCATGTCCTGACCCTATGGACAACTGTGGACACAGTGATCTGGGAGGCACAGCTGAGGGTCAGGTCATGGCGTGGGCTTGCATCTAGTCATGTGGCAGAGACTGCCTGCTGGACAAACCTCTAACTGCCACACATGCTTTTAGCACTCAAAATATGTAAGAAGAAAATTGTACATATATTAAGGATACCCATTTGTGTACTCCCGTGCACCTTATTTCCATGCTTATGACACTATATGTGAGATACAATCCTTGCATCTCCTTCCTGTAAGCTGGGAGTAAACTTGTGGCATCTCTCTTCCAAAAAAGAAGCCTGGAAACAACCTCCTATGGCTTCATGCAAACCTATTTTCTTTTCAATTTTTAACCATTTCTAACTAACATAGCCTAAAAATTCCATGAGTCTTTAATTATGTTTGCATTGCTCTTGGAGAATGGGAGAGAGGACAGAGAGAACATAATGCAATAGAAACCCAGGGAAAATTAGATCTGAAAATGAGGTAAAGAAAACAGACTCCGAACAAAGGACTGAGACAGGGAGAAAAATTATTTTGGGAAAATCATATAAGCGTTCTACAGACAGGACTGCTTCAAGTATCCGAGGGCTTTCATGAAGGGAGAAGATTTTATTTTGTCCATGAAATGATGGTGAGCATAGACTTCCTTTTAGCAAAGGAAACATGCCTTCTATGTTTTAATTTCAAAGTAATAGTAAAGGAGAGGAAGAATATGGGTTTAAACTGAAGCAAAACATTTTAAGAAATCCCCCTGCATCTGAGCAGATACAGTTCATGCATCCACAGCCCAACACCCTTGGGAGGTTAGCTTCCTTCAGCTCCCATAGGAAACCAGTACTTCTATAGCTTTCAGGAAGAGTTAAAAATAGTACCACTAAGTGTATTTCCAAATGTGACTATCAGTAGGGAAGGTGCTACACTGCGCTTGCTCTTGTCAGTAAAGCTCTGTACAGGCAATGTGTTTCTGAGAGCTAGTTGTGGTACTTGATGGCTACAAAGTGTGTCACCTCGACATAGTTGCCTTCCAAATCTTGCAGCTGAGAGCATCCTGGGGATAACACAGTACTGGACACTGGACTCTGGTTCTCCTTTCAGTGGTCTAGTTGCAAAATATGTGATCAACATCAGTTTAAGATCTGAAATATAACGAGAATCATGGTTCACAGATTTTCATGGCTCAAACCCTAAAAGCAAGTACCTTTCAGGTGGTTATAGAAAGGGCCTCCAGGGCTCCTGACTCTTAACAGGCTGAGGACCCCTTTGATTGCATATCAATGCCAAGATGAGGTATAAATGTTAATTGCCACATGTTATGGTAGGAAGTAAACCTGCCAGTGCAGGAACAGATGGCACTACATGAGGACTTTCTTACACGGAATGCAAAAGAGAGATTATGATGTTCAGGACAATGATCAGCTGGGGAACACAACAGATAACATGGTTTGTGGATTTGTATTTGCAGATAGGCTTTACTGAAGAAAATTTTTGTTCCATTCCACGCTAGCAAACAAGTGTTGTTATTCTTCTAAAAAAAAAAATGCAAAAGGAGCACAAGTATTTTTTTAAGAAATAATAGTATGACAGATGACCTATGTCACAGTGCAAAAATCCAAAGCAGTTATGCTGATTATAGTAGTGAGAGGCCTGTATTTACTTTTTACACACAGCCTTTAATAGTGGGTGCAAGCAGATAAACTCAGAGATGCTGTCTGAGCGGGAGACTATGGCCTGTGCATTGAAATCCTGCAGATCATACTGAATCATGCAATGGTCCACACCACTGTAGAGGAGGAAGTGTAAACACTCCATCCTGGCCGCTGCCATTCTGCTCTGTCCATCACCCACAAAGTGGGAAGAAGTAGAGTTGCAACCCAGGCCTGACCTTAGCTTGTATTTCTAAGAGAACATTAGGAAAAGAGCAAATAAAACTAAAAAACATAACAAACAAAGAAAAAAGCCAAAACCTAACCCACAAACAACCCAATATACTGAATCTGCATAGCTTAGATTCTGCTCAGGGTCTCTCCAGTCCAGGACTGGAACTGCAGGAGCTGCATAAAGGCAAGAACTTGGGAGGCCCAGGGGTGGAACAAGAGGGGGTGTGGACATTCAGGGAGCAGAGAGACAACTCCCTAGAAAATCCAGGACCAGAAGAACAACAGGTGCCAGAGGTCAAAGTTTGAGGTGCCTTGTCACAGAAGAGCTATGTAAAGAATCTTGCCCAGCACCTGTCTATAGCATCCCAGGCATGGCTGTTCTGTGATAACATCTAAAGCTGCCGATATGTATTTAAACAAAACAAAAACAAAACAAACAAGCAAACAAAACCACAAAAAAAAAAACCAAAAAAACAAAAAAAAAAGAAGAAAAAAAAAAAGTAGAAAAGAAGACAACAATGATAACAATGATGACATTCATTTGGAAAGAGTCATTTAGGCAAGATTCAACTCTGGGACAAGCTGAGACAAAAAAGAGTCCTCAGGAAAGAAGTAACCATTATGATAAAATCATTGTTTTTTTACTGACAACAAAATAACTTCAAAGTACATGCAAATATAAATTGAATTATATTTAAAATGGTGACAATTGGCTACGATCAGCTTTGAGTCTGCAATAAAATATGTTAAATACTCTTAAGTTACAGCTTACTTTCCGTACATTTGAATATATGGACACTGCAGGAGCACTCCAGGGAATTAACCATGCAGCTGATAATACTGCAGAATGGAGAACTGTGCTTCTTCCATCCAAATCCACTATGTTGCTCTCCCCTGCCCCACCCCAGAATCAAAGGAGTTTTGTTTCTTTCTGCTGCACTGTTTCCCCTTCTGCTCTCTGTAGGCCGAATTTCAAGCAGGGCCATACACAGGAAACAAGGTGGCATTGTCCCCCCAGCCTGCAAAATTAAAGAGATGGCAGTTGACACCTTAGATATGTATTTTCTTGTAGTTGCCACAGTCAGAAGATACCCTTTACAGTGAGAAGAGAGGTAATTTGGCACTGCTGCTAATGCTACTGCAAATGTTTACATATGCACTGAATGCTCCAGAGCTTTGTGAAAATCTCCAGGCTTCTTCTCTTTTCTCTTTTATTCCCAGCTAGCACCCTACAGCCACACTGAGTTCAGACTTAGTATTCCAGAAGCAGACAAAGTTACTTTTGTTTGATATAAGAAATAGAAAATACTTCCAATTTATATTTTCCTAGGAGCACAAATACTTACACAGACTTTGTAGGAAAGTAGCAGTTGTCATATAGATCAGACCACTAACCTGTCAAGTCCAATCAGATTGTGGCCAGTCCTGACACCTTTAGAGGAAGGTGTAAGAATCCTTACTTAGGAATTCCCACCTCAGGTAGAAAACTGAGGGTTTCACCCCTGTAATGTGGCAGTGAATTTCTCCTGTTCCTTGTCTTGTAACCTGAAAGGCTGAGCAAGCTACTTTCTGCCATGAAATAGTACACGCTGGGTCAGAATTTAGATGCTTGCATTCCACTACATATGAAAATCCCATGAGGGTAGTCTTTTTTACAGGCTGTGTGATTCACACACTGGCAAAATGACATTCAGAAGTATCTGGACTTACAAAACTGCTGAACTCATAAAACTCCAGTTGTAGTCTATAAGATATAGACAGAATACATAATGATTTGACATTATCAACAGTGAATAGTCCTATCTTTTTGCCACCAAAAATTACTATTATAAGTAACTGAAAATATTGTTTAGCAGTGATAGTAATATCAATTTGTCTGCTGGTAGGTTGATCTCCCTATTTGCTGATGTTCTTTTTTCTCTGCAAGTAATGATATTACTTATATCTTTTGATGTTCTTTGCAAGTTCATTCAGCACTACGTATTTTTCAAAGGATGTGTTAGATATTAGCTAATATGTAGTGCTCTCTTCTGAGGCTGGCATGGAATAAGTCCTTATTTTAGAAAAGAAGGAACTGAGTCTATTTAAAAATAAACATTTTTTCATTCTTTAATAGTGGCTGGAAATTCCTAAGTCATAATTTTAGGCTTAGTCTGTAGACGGCTCTTCTTGAGCCATTTTAGAGCACTGTTTCTATGTGCCTTTATCTTATGTGATTTGACATGAACACAGTAATTACACAGTTGAATGTTGATTACCTTACTGTTAATGCATTCAGATGTGTTGAAGTGGTCTCAGAGTTAGCTTCTGAGTTTAATGCTGTTATGGGTTTTAGCCAGTGATCTTGGATACAGCACTGAATTAGCACCTGAGTACACTGTTGGTTTTCTTCTGATTCTGGATATTCTAAGCTGATTCTTTCAACTTCTCTAGCTCCACCAATATATGCAGCCAAGAATCCATTCTCTTGAATTTTTAACTTTAGGTTTTAGATTCCAGATAGAGATGATGTGATACTACTTATGTTTCTTTTCCTCCACACTCCCATTCTTGAAATGTTTGGCATAGTTACAACTTCCTTACACAGGGATGATTTATTTACTCTGTGTAAATCATACTATTGTAAGACTTCTGTATGTTTCTCAAATGCTTATAGGAATGTTTGAACATATGGGAGAATACTTAATATTAGTTACTAGCTGTACGTAGACACAAACACCCCCCCCCCCCCAGATCTTATACCTCAGTCTTTCATAATTTCCATGTAAGCTATGATTTTTCCCAGATTTCTTAAGTACTTAGCCCAACTTCGCAAAAATTTATCCAAGTCCTAAGCATGCAAGGAAGTATCTTTGCTGAAATCCTCATCACACTGAATTAAGTAGCAGAACTGACACATATTTTAATAGAGCAAGGAATTGATCTTTGAACTTCAAAGAACTTATGTGACCTGGAAAAAAATCCACAAACTTTTTTCCCATTTGAGCATTACCAGAGTTTTTAATTTTGAAGAAACTTGCAAAATTAATGCAACAGAATTATATGTTTAGGTACATGCACATTATTCCCAAACACATTCAATCTAGTCTTGAACTTGTGACAATCCAGAGGTGCTCCTGGATATTGCAAAGGAAGTTGTGAAGCAGAACAGGAGCTGCCCTTGGACTGTGTACATAAACACTCTGAACATTACTTAGTCTGTTTAAAACTAAATCCAACTTTCTGCAGCAAATAAATTGCTTTTGCTATACAACTTCCAGATACTAGCTCAGCTATAGATGTGGTCAACAGTGTTTGATGACAATAAGTAGTGATATGGTAAAACATAGTGCACAGTCTCTACTAGCTCATCCTTTTTGCAGTAAAGTGATTAGCAAACTGCACAGAGGTTGGCATGAATGAGGTACCTTTATGGAGAGCCACAAAGGAATAAGTAATGTATGGGAGGCTTTATAACTATGGTGGAAGTTGGGGAACATCCATTCAGTCATGAATGTGGTTGATGAGATATAACATCTTCCAGAACATCTTCCAGTGTCTCCAGAGTTCTCAAGACACTCTGGGAGATGACAAGCAGCTCATATGGGCCTCTAAGACAGAATTTATATAGTCTGAGACATTCCAACATGCTTTTTGGTAACAATAGTCTATTACCATTACAAAACTGCTATTAGCATTCTCCTGAGAGGTGGGCCTATCCCCTTGGTTATGTTTAAACCCCTGATAGGAAGTGCCTCAACTGCAGTTGGGCGCAGTGCCGCCTATTTGCTAACAATTTACAGAGTTGTCACAATGTACGGAGCAGAGCTGTAAATTTTTCCTAGCAGACCATTTATTCCGCCTCCCCTAGGAATAGTCTGCCCACTTCATGTGGGACAATATTAATTTTCTGTTTGCTGAAGAACTGGGCATACCAAATAGCACTCAGAAGGCTAGCAGAAAGACAAGTATTTCTTCTTGCAGTGGAAACTGTATATAGTTACCATGAAAAAGTCAGTAAGACAGTGTAAACTATGATTTTATTTACATGTAATGTAAATGTGTACATGTGTAAAGACACAAAGGCCTGGTCTTTATTTAGAATTAGACCTGCAGACACTGATATAGAGGTGTGCTGATTTTGGCTGGGATAGAGTTAATTTTCTTCATAGTAGCTAGTGTGGGGTTATGTTTTGGATTTGTGCTGAAAATAGTGTTGATAACACAGGGATGTTTTGGTTACTGCTGAGCAGTGCTTACACAGAGCCAAAGCCTTTTCTGCTTCTCACCTCACCCTACCAGTGAGTAGGCTGGGGGAGCACAAGAAGTTGGGAAGGGACGCAGCCGGGACAGCTGACCCCAACTGACCAAAGGAATATTCCAGATCATACGGCATCATGCTCAGCATCTAAAGCTGGGGGAAGAAGAAAGGGGGGGATGTTCCGAGTGATGGCATTTGCCTTCCCAAGTAGCCATTACACGTGATGGAGCCCTGCTTTCCTAGAGATGGCTGAACACCTGCCTGCTGATGGGAAGCAGTGAATGAATTCCTTGTTTTGGTTTGCTTGCATGCGTGGCTTTGCTTTACTTATTAAATTGTCTTCATCTCAACTCACGAAGTTTTCTCACTTTTACCCTTCTGATTCTCTCCCCTATCCCACTGTGAGGGAGGTGAGTGAGAGGCTGTGTGGTGCCTAGTTGCGAGCTGGGGTTAAACCATGATAAGAGGAAACAGTACGACCTCTGGTCTTGTAAGAGAGACAGCAGACTTGTGCTTTTCTCAATCCTGGAGTAATCTCCACTCATAGTATTTTTGTCCCTTTTTCTTGTGAGTTTACCTTGTACAGGAACATAAGAAGCTGCAACTGTGGCTTACTCTTTCAACGTAGCTAGAACAGACCAGATAATGCCATAGATTTCAAATGATCTGCAGTGTTGCAACAATGTGGGCTGTGACCTGAAGTCAAGTTTTTGAAGAGCAGCAGCCCAAGGCGTGCAACTCATTGTGCATGAGATGAGTTCTCAGTTGTCATTTAATATGGAGTAAAGTTTTTAAAAAAAGAAGTAAAAATTAATCGTGTATGAAAGCTAATTTAAAATCTCCTTTAAAAAGAAGTCACCTTTAATCTGTTCAGAAATACTGGAACAGTTCATAGCTATCACTGGGAATTCAGTGACAAGTCAGGAGACAGGCTTCCTTCACGCCATGTGTATCATCACTCTCATTTAGCCTATTGGCTAATCTAGTTGTTATTAACTCACAGTCTGAAACAAATTCATCACCCACATCTGTACTTCTTAGGCTATAGCTTTCTCCTGAACTTGACATGATGGTGTGGAAGAGGCTTTAAAACAAGATACTAAAGTAGACAACTTGTCTCATCATGCCCACAAGCCCCAGTGTCAGCCAGCTAGGCTTCCCCTATGACTGCAGTGTGTTCAGACATGCAGTAGTGTTTTTTGTTTTAAGGCTGGACGGTCATTGTTAGGCTTTTCTTTTGAGAGGCATAATTTTGTCTGCTTATTATCTAATGAAATAAACTGATTTCATTATATCAGTTTAGGTAATCTTCTAATCCCCACTAACTCAGCATTCAACCTTACTGACTCTAAAACTTTAGAAGTTTTCTTCTTAGCCTCACTATTACTACTAATAGAGCACTAGTTCTAGAGTTCTCTAATTATTTAATGCCATACAAACTGTTAAATGAATATATCTAATTCCCATATCTATTTTGGGAAGAAAAGCTCAGAAATGCAGCACTCTAATTCTAAAATCCCAGAAAGTAGCATGAGTCACAACACTTAATTACAACACTACACTTAATTACAATACTACATGACTTTTCAGGATCTGACTTACTTTCTGTTGTCCCCATTAAATGTGCTAGTTTACTAATGTATTTAGTTTGCATTGGGCTAATCTTTATCAGTGGCCAGTACAGGCCTAGGAAGGGATTCGGAATTTTCCTCTATTTAATGTCAAATATTTTTGTACTATAGATAAAGTCTCTAAATCTGTTGCAAAGAAAGTTACTGGTACTCTGTGCTTCTGAAACTTAATAATCTCAGAGATGGTGACTCCTAGAAAATACCTTATAAAGCTTGGGAAATGAGCTTTTCAGAGCAGGATGCTGTAGTTCATAAATATGAACTCTACTTCTGCAGGAGTTCCTCGTTTTGGCTGGGGCCTTGAAGGTTCTACAGTGCTTCCCTTACTGAGAACTGTCAGGGAAGCTGTATCAGCTTTTCCATCTTCAATTTAAAGCTGTGTGATAGCAGAAAGCTAGTGGCTAAACTTCTACAGAATCCATCAATCATCTTTATGATGTTTTTTTGGAAATATTTATTTGAAGTGTCAGGCCATTCGATGGTTGAAGACAGTTCATACTTTTAAAAGTACTCTTTTGAAGTGCAGTTTGATTCTGAGAAGGGCTTATGAAGTGGCTTTGGAACGTTCTGTGTTTGCACGTTGGTAGGTATCTCAAATCTTATCTATTTATAACTAAAATGCTATTTCTGACAGGTACTGTTACAAATTCTGATTAGAAAGTGAAAGCCAAGGAGGGTTTTCTTCCCATTCATTAATTCCTTGCAGTAAAGAGCTCAAGTACATTAGGAAAGATGTGGCATGAGAACCTTTGTAAAGACTGTCTCTTTGAAGCCTTGGTAGCCAATCAGGAGCCAGAATAAAGAGCACTTCTCCAGAGAGAATACAATGTGCAGGTACTATAGGAATAAAAGCAGACGATGCCGATTTTTCTTACCAGTGTTCATAAACCTGGTTTGGAATATTCCTTTAAAAAACAAAAACAAAAACAAAACAACAACAAAAAAAACCCCAAACCAAACAAACAGCTGTGCTTGGGTTTTAACTGGCACTTTCAGAAGTAATGAAACTCTTAGTATAGAAAGAACCAGGTGTCTTTTACTCGGGAAATTGGCTGTAGTGTATTCAAACACAAGCTTAGCCCAGTCTCTGGCTTGAAGCTATCAGAAATAGAGCATCAGCAATGAGGTGGCTGTTGTAATTTAAATTTTGTAGGACACTGAGTTATTACAGAGAATCCTGGATTACTACAACCATTGATTCTGGCAACATGTGTAGACAACTCATCAAGTATTTTCTTCCAGATTTCTTGCAAGTGTACTGCATGCTAATTGCAAGCTTCCTCTTCTTCAAGACTACCAACTGTTATAACAACAAGATACACTACAGTTGCAGAATTGTTCTATGTTTCTGAAATCTGTAAATCCACACTTGCTAGCAGTCATTGTACAAAGTAGGAGAAGGACTCAAAAATAGTAAGGCTGATGAAGATTGCCATAAAACAAAATCAAATCCAGTTTAACAGCAACTAAAGCTATGAGGTTTTGACCATCTGATTTTTTTTGCTCTAGTGGAAAAAAGAGATTTGGGATCTTGTAACATCAAATCCTAACTTTTCATGCCACTAAGTGATCTGTGAAAATAGTTTCCGTAATCTAAAATAAGATACGCGGACCGGAAGCGTAAAGCTGCTGTTTTTCTGTGGGAAACTAAAGGCTGATTCAGAGTTCCTTGAGTCAGGCTTTTTCCATTGTTTATTTGGAAAGACCTGGATTTCTGTTGTGTTGCCAGTGTAAGTCATACAAGAAGAAAATTCATCAAAGTGTGATAGCTACATGGAGAAGAATCCCTTTTCCCCAATCTGTTTCACTCAGCTGTCACTGGCTATATAACTGGCACATGCACAAATGAACTCTCCTGCCCCAGAGAAAAGCCTTGGGGGAATAGCTGCTAGAGATATTAAAATTTCAGTTTGTTCCTGTTTTCCTTTATCTGTTGACAAAAATAAGATGCTTGCATCTCTCTCGGGCTAATTATTAAAGAAGCTTCGCCAGGGTTTGTTGTTGTGACACCCTCTGACCCTGTCAAAGGGTGTATATATCAGTACTGAATTCTTTCTGAAGTTTTAGTTGCTAATTTTTTTCCCTACAATGTTAAAGACTAGTTCAGGGTCAGGAATGATCATCAAATAGCAGAGACAGAATAGCCTGTAGTCCCATTTGGAAAGCTATGCTGTCTTGATACCAGTATCTTTGCCAGAATGTCATAGGCTGGAGCTGTAGTGTCTCTTATATGGGAAGTGAATTGTTTATCTGTCACAGCTTCTGTGTGTCACAGTGGTTGCAGGTTATTTCTTATTTGGGGGAAGAAAATGGAAGGTGGGGAAATGGGGCATCTGTTAACAACTCCTAAGTAAGTATACCTTGGTTGGTACTGTGATCAGAGCCCTTGAGGATAACTCGGGAACTGACTCTAATTCACAAGACTTGGCACCACACAGCCCCTAGGCCATAAGTCTTATATAGTGCTAAGACCATGTACTGGCTCTGTACGAGTGATGGATATCAGCACCCCTGCTGTGTATCAAGCTGAGCAAGTGTTGATGAGGTCATGCTGCTAGTAACTGCAGGAAACAATATGTGTATGAGCAGTGAGGGTTAAGCCCTTGTATTGGTGCAGTCTCCACTTTGTCATGGTGTAGCTTCTGAATTGTTAACAATGAAAACTGCCCTCCATCTAGCTTCCTGTCTTCCTCACTGAATTGTATACAGCTAAACTATGCTCTGTCTTGTGATATTCTTGATTCTTGCTGTTGTACACTGCTAGGAAATTTTCTTGAGCTGCCACACTCTTAAGATAAATAAATCCTTCCCAATTTCCAGCCCTACCGTATCCTCTTTGATATGGAATCTTTTATGTCAAAACCAAAGCATTTTCAATTACCTTTCATAGCAGATCTCACTAAATGAATGGTTATATATTGCTGTGGCTTTTTTTCTGTAGACATACATTTAACTTACCAGCAGTATTATCAGGGCAGGAGCAAGACCTCATCATGCAATGCTTTTCTGGACTGCACCTTTTTTCTGATTCTTGCAAAACAATACAGGTGCTCAATTAGTGCACAGTTACCCAAAATATTGCAATTACTTTGTCTGTCTTGCCTCTCAATGATAATGGCAATCTCTGCATTAACCAGAATCACTGCCCTTAATATGTCCCCTGATATATAACTGCCATGATTTTATGACTCCAGTAGCCAAATAATGTTTAAATTCAGATACGTTTGACTCAAGGAATTCTAGAATGTCATGACATAATGCTGAAAAAGACAGAGAATGTTATATTAACCTTAGGTAAATTTAAAAAAAAGTTATTCCATTTTGATTTAAAAATTGTAAATTGATAAAAGTTTGAAAAGAATTGGGAGCACAGTATGGGAAACAGTTGATTTTGCCTATTCTTTCAGTAATAAGCCTTCTGCTTAATTTGACATGATGATTTAGTATCGTGATGGCTAGGGCATTAGGAATAACCTTTAATAAATTATGTCCTGCTAAATGTTCATTGCTTCTCCCCTGCCTTGAAATCTTTTGCAAAACTATTGCAGGTAACTTGAGAACAGCCTGAGAGAAAAACTTATAATGCAAGAACACGTGAGTAAATCCCACAGTGATCAGAAAATGTGACTTTCCCAGTGACCATTATTATGATCTTGTGACCAGCAGGACGGAGAAGCATGACTTAAAGATCACTAAGGTGTGCTACTGACTGATGCAAACATTTTTTTATCTTCTAGAAAGCAGAGCCTGCTGCTCCTATTTGGTGATGTCTTCCTTATAGTGACTTATTTCTTGAGATTACTCTCAGAGTGCTAACATTTCTTTCAGGTAAAAGAAAAGTCTCAAGAGTCTAGATTTTTGCGGTCTCTTTGCAGCTGTGCCACTGATGTCTGTCTATTATCAGACAAGTCTGAGCCTCCATGGCTGAAACAGGTTTAATATTTACACATCTCAGAGCAATGAGTCACATCTTGGTTCTGTCCAGTAAAGCACATAGAGTTCATCATGAAATACAGAGTTACTTCCAGACAGGGCCCCTCTCTCAAAAATGTTAACAGGTGGAAACCCTAGTAGATAAATTAATGTCTGCTCTTCAAGAGGGTTATTTTTACCACCAGCCTGAATTTGGTGAGCGCAAGTGTACCATGCGATGATATACAGAAAGCATTTATAGCTAGAGTGCTCTGGACCTGTCCCTCCCCCATTTCTAAAGGAGAAGAGGCAAACAGTAAACAGTCTGATAATGTGTGTGCATTTCTGTATTCATAACACCTACATAAGGAGATTATTTGATTTCTAGGCACAGAATTAATTTGATCGCGCAGACTGAGAGAACTGGATCATGAATAGAGGGCACCCAACAAAAAGTCCACGGGTGCTTTGATGAAAAGAAATGTACAGAATGATTCTTCATGAAAATGCAGCTTGTCTTTGTGGGGTTACTCATCGCAATAAAGCTTACAGCCATATGAACATCTTTAGAATTTTCATATGCTTATATATGAGAAGTTGTCTAAGGAAAAAGGCATTTTTCTCCCTCCCCCCCTTTTTTGCCTGGGGAAATACTATTCATTTGTAGATTCTCAGAAAATCTATGCCTTTTTCCCAGTGTCTAGCTTTGTTTTTTACACTTGGAGAAACATGCATGCCCATGAAACTGAAGAATTTTTATGCAGAAAGTTAAGCTGGCAACTGGATGCAAAAGTCTTGTCTGCTGGCTGCTCTGCTGAGCAAGAAGACCTGATCACTTGTGGAATTCCCACTGTCTCAGCCCAAGTCGATGGGCAGTGACCTGCATACTCCTCCCAGCTGGGCAGCTTTGGTCGTGGCTCATTGTAGCGACTTCAATGCCTTTGATACCACTGTCTGCTCAAGGACTTGAAGCTCACCAGTGTCCCTTGTGCATGTAGGATAGCTGTGTCTTATAAAAGCATGATACATACCTACAGTGTTCTTGATAGAAAGGAGTCCAGCTTCATCTGGGTCCAGTTTTATGGGGAAGGACTGTACAAAAGAAAGCCCATGACAGCAATGTAAAATGGTAAGTAGCATTATGCTATAAACAGGGTTTAAGTTTAGGAATGAGGAATTCAGTGGTGAATCACCTGAACTCTCCTTCCCACTTACTGAATATATTACATGTTTTTAGAAATTTTTGCATTAGTAATACTATAAAAATCTGCTTTTATTCATGGATTGTATTGCATATCCACAGCCAAAAAAAGGGAGGTTACATTTCCCACATGCTATTCTAGCTAGGCCACTAATATTACATATTTTAAGAGAACTGCTCTGTGTATTTTCATTTCTTGGTCTCTTCTGAAACACCCAGTATGAACGCCAAATAAAGGCATGTTTTTGATTAGTATCTTTTCTCTAGAAATTGGGACGAGAGCCACAAACTTGCTTCCAGTGAACCACCAAAGCTTCTTTTAATTTGATGACCTAAGTTGCTGTTGAATTTGGATGAACTCAGACAAGTTTATATGTGAATGTGTCTGTCTTTCATTGCTAATACTTTGAGCTATTCAGTCCTTTTAAATCCTTTTCTTCTTAGGCTTAAAAAGGCTACATGTCTATCCAGACAAGTTCTGCTTTCAGTACTTAAAAACACATTTCAAGGCTCTTCCTGTATTTAAGATGATACTGATAACTACAAAGAAATCTTTTCAGCAAAGATGTTTGCAACATCAGCCAGCATACAATATTCTTTTTACTGAGGTGTAGATGTGCTTAATTAACTAAAATACATTGCATGCATATTTTAAAAACATCTTTTCTAGGAAAAGACATGAAGCATGTAGTCAGGTTATCTGATGTCTCGCTTAAAGAAATTCTCCACCAATAAAACATCACAAAATCTTCTTTCAAGAAAGGAGTCAGCACATGATGTCATGATTTTCTAGGTAACATAACTAGACATTGGAATACAGGACAACAGCAATGAAATGGAATAATATGCCTCAGTTCAGAATAGTCAATGCTTCATATAAATAGGCATTGAGACAGGGGTAGAAGAAAGTTTCATGTCATGGGCTCTCACATGTTGAGCACACTTTGACACTGCAGCCTTCTTTCCAAACCTGGGCACTTGGAGGGTTCACCATTGTTGTTCTATCACACTGAAGAGAAGCTCCAGTTCCCCTAACCAAGCTGCTTCAAGCTCTAAAGTGTCTAAACTTCTGAAAAATTACTTCCCTATTTATGAATTTTTTTTCTATTTTCAGTTCTCATTTAGTGTCAGGTTGAAACAAAGACCTCTGATGATTTTAACAGCCAAAAAAAGTATAAGTAAAAGAAGTGTAAGTATGAAATTAATAACCTAGTGGCTACTAAATCAGTTAAGTTCTACAGAGTTTCAGTGATACTTAGTACCTTCTGAAAAAAGATTCCTCATCTTCATCTTTAAGCTTAAGACATGAATCAAGATGGTTATTGTTAAGTCAGGTAAATTTTAAGAAAGATAGATGGTGACATAAAAGGGATTTTTTTTTCTTTTTTTGCTTTGCTTGTTTTTAGTTAAAATCGAGCACATCACAGAACATAACGTATGTTTCCATTAAATTCTCAACAGCTGAAGTTGCCATCTTTTACTGAACAAAATACAGCTTCTTGCTACTCACAGAAATTGTTCTTAGAATACTCTTTTAAGGTCATGAAGAGTAAAATGTAGTCAATCAACCTGGAAAATGTAGCTGTGCAGACTCAGAGAATCTGAAATTGTCTGCACTTGTCAGCATAGGGAACTTTGTGCTTGCTTAGTGTGAAATAAAAATGTTCACAGCTACTATGAGCAGCAGGAAATGGAAGATACTTAATTTTTTCTGAACTTCAAAAAACATTTTAACAGACATTCATATAAGTGCTATACTCATCTGGTAAGGTGGCATGGCAGTAGCATCTACTGTCCTAATCTGATATTAAGTTACTAGGCAAGCATATTCCTACCTCTTACCATGTATTAAAAAGGTATCAGGAAATGCTACACTCAAAAATGCAGAGGCAGTTCAGCCTTCAACAGGGTAGGCTTGCATTTTTCTGTGGTGGAAGTCAAGATCTTAAAGAAATTACCCTTAACCTTTGGGAGACTCCAGAAAGAACTGCACTGAATACAGACTTGCTTTAGTTTTAAATCACTTCTCTTACAAGTGCCCCTCCTACTACAGTACACAAAATCTGATGCTTACAAGTCCAAAATCTACAATATGCTTTACATACGGAAACAATCATCTGTGCTAGCTGTCGACTCTGTCATGGAGATTTATGCTAAAAATCTTGACACGTCCTTCACTGTGAAACACAATATATTAAATAAAAAAGAATAGTTCAGTTTAAGGCATGGTAACAGATGAAAACAAATGTCTGAGAAGCAGAGCTTGACCTCCCTAGTGTGTTTTTTTCTTCCTATGCTTTACATTAGAAACTTTAACAAAATGCTTCCACGTATCACAAAGCCTCCCTTGTACAGATGAAGAGGCAATGCCCCATTTCCGTGCACCCTGAGGGGCTCCCTGAAGCAACCGTGTGTTGCCCTGCCTCACTGGAGCCCTGGGAGCAGCCCAACTGAGCGAACATCAGATTCGTTCCAGGCACTGCTGGCTGCCAGCACGTTGTAGGACTAACTTGCAAGGAATGTTCCCCTTGGCAGGCAGCCTCCTCCTGGCATGGGCACCAGATGATATCAACCATAATTGTTGCTATTTATGATTTTTCTTGTTGTTTATATGAATCACTGCTAAGACAACGAGGTTATCCCAAATCTTTGAACAACTCATACAGAGGGAAGCCTGACAGTAGGTAGAGGATAATATAAATTATTTTGAATTGAATCTGCAGTTTTTTGAGCTGAGAGATAAAAGCACATTCTGCTTGAGCTTGGAGCTCCAAATCCAAGAACTGCTGAGTCTTAGGACTCCAGCATCGACACTGTCTCACTATGTGTCCTGGAAGAAGTTTCTTCAACATTTCTCTTGGTTTTCTTTTACTTACACTTTACTCTATTTTCTGTTAATTTGCTTTTTGTTCAGCCGCTTTGAAAGTAATGTAAGCAAGCAGGCACACATGTAAATAAATATTTCAGCATTGAGAATAATATCACCTGTATGCAGTGGGTATGACTGTGTGTTAAACCCTGAGCTTCTTTGTGTGTGGATGAAATATATAAATAAAAATAGTAATTCTGCTTTTGGCTGAAACTGACAAACAATTAGAAACATAACAACAACCTTGTCCTTCTATTTCATTTTTTCTGAATAAGCAAAATGCAAATATACCAAAGAATATGTGAAAATCCTGAACCGGACACCACTGTAAGGGCCCAACAGCTCTGATCCGGGTTTGCACTTCCAGAAACCCTGGGCATGTTCGCTGTCACAGGCCTTCTGGAAAGTGTTGAGTAAAACAGCTATGCATACACAGTAATTGTGGCATGTCCTAAAAGCAGGTGACTTTACTGTGCAAGTAGTGTTGTCTGAATGCAGGCAGCTTTGATTGGGAAATCCCAAGCAGAAATGTATTTGTCCTTTTCTGTGTCACTACTAAAGCAGACAAAAAAATCCATTTTCTGTAAAAGAGTGAACATTGTATGCAGGGTGCTCCTGTGGCGGGTATTTGGATGCCTACCATGACAGCATAGGCAAATAAATCTACTCCTTGGTGCTGTAGAATAACCTTCTGCAGCACACAATGGCTATTAGACACTTCCATGGTAATACTTGAAGGATACTTTAAGTTCTAAACAAGGAGGTTTGTAAGTGTTTTTCTGCACTTCTTGTAACTGACTGGGATAAAACAGTATACACCTCTTCTTGCATTGCACAGTGTGTTTAGTGCCTCTGCAGCTGTGTTATATAAACAATATTGCTCATTTTAAACTTATATAAGGTTGCTGAGTGCCAGTAATACTCATGGCAGGGTTTGAGTTTTGCAGTCCTTTTAGCTACTACTGTGCATTTAATTATAAATGCAGTACTTGTTATTTCATTTTGCAAATGAGAGGCACCTATCAAACATCACTGTTTATGATGACAAACTTATGAAATGTACTATTCAAGTAAAATATAATGCTTATTTGAAGTTCAGGATCTATATAATGAAAGAGGGCAAATTCCAATGTGGACATATAATGCAACTGGGACTATCCCCAAATATGTGCATTTTCATCAGGTCACCCTAAGCTACATGAAGAAATGGGTTGTTAGTCAGTGTAACAGACAGACCACAGATGTGAAGCATCCAGAGACCCAAGAAAGCAAGGCACCACAACTATGTTATGCCATCAGAGATCATGCAGCTTGTACAGAAATAGAAGGGTTGGTGACTTGGAAACAAGAGGCAGAAGGTTTGAGCTGATTAGGGCCACCCTGCCAATGCCAGTGCTTTCTGTTGCCTTCAGACTGGCATTGTGTCAGAGCAGGCACAATACTTACCCCGTGTAGAAAGATAGGATATTGCTGAGTACAAGGCATGCAGCGAAGTGAAAAAGTTTTGAGGTCTACTGTGTGAGTGACTTGCTCAGAGGAAAGGATATGATAAATTTTTCAGTGTCTCAAACTTAAGACTGAACTCTGGGAAAGCCACTAAGACACTCTGAATGCATACACTGGGGCAGCAAGCAGTCTCTCTACATCAGCAACAGAGAGCATGTCACTGTGCATCCTCGCTCTCGGTATCTAAAGCAGTAGTCTCACGCTCAGATTGCAAAAGATGTACAAGCTCAGTTGTTTGCTGTCCTGACACAGTCACTTAAATGCACAGAATTATTTATCATATCTTGTTTACTTTATTCCAAACTCCAGTTAGTGCAGAATTCTGAAAACACAGTTTTGTGGAGGACAGATGAAATGCTTTATTATGATGCAGTTGCAGAGTCAAGAATCAAAGGACTCTTTGGTGTAATCCTACCTAGAAATTGCTGTGATACAACTGGGAAATCTTCATGTTTCGTAAACATGAAGTACAGAAACAAGAACCAGTCCATTAGCCTTGAGGCCATTCTGAATGAATGGATCTAGACATACTGATATTTTAAATAGTAACCAACCACAAACTTGCTTTTACTTGTTCAGATTCCTCTTCCTTTTTTTTTAATCTTTGTAATTCTTAGAAAACAGAATGTAGCCAGGGGAAGGATGGCAGGGAAGTAGTGGTTCCTTTGGTAAATACTACACTGAAATGTTATTTCTGTCTTTTCTAGTGAAGAAAGAGCTTTTCCAGGATTGAAGTATTGTTTTTCCCAAACCTGTAGTAATGTTTCAATTAAATTACCATGTATGTTAAATTTCAGCAGTTGTCTTGCCTGTCCAGGAATGTGAGTCTTCTGGTTTCCCACTGTTAAGGGCTTAGAGCTAAAACTCTTCCATATTTTAATTATTGCAGATCTATCAAAGTGCCAACCATCTAATTATGACTAGTTTGGGGTTTTTTTTATTGTTATTTTAAATGTTTTTTCTTCAATTAACTTTCCTCTGCCCTGAAGACAGTATTCAGCAGATTGCAATGTTTTGGCTGTGTGGCATTATGTATGGTCTGTTCAGGTGTATGTTTTTCCTTCATAAGAACAGACTTTCTGCTGCTTTAGGCGCTGGATGTTCTCTGCTGATGGTTGTGACAGTTTTGAACATGCCAGGAAGGCAGTGGCCAGTGTGATGGTTTTGCTTTACCAGTGTATTTCTCAAAAGTCATCCAAATGCCGTAGTGATGGATGGCTTTGAAATACATATTTAAGCTCAAAATTTGCAATTAAAGAGCCTATCTGTTATGCCAGAGCACGAGAAAAGTCTTAGAAATCAATCATAGAAAGCCTGAACTAGCCACAAGCCGAATTTTGGTGCATTGGCCTTTCTCACTTCTGCCTCTTGTGTGGTGGTTCCTAGTGACCAGACTGTAACAGAACATAACATTCTTTTCTTTCTTTTTTTTTTTTCCCTTGAACTAATCTGTTCTTTATAGAACTCTGACCATATCCTTTTCCTAACCTTTTTCACTAATGTCATTTCTCTTTCATAGTATTTCACAATATCTGACCTGAAGTCAGTGAGGATACAAAATCTGAAGATTATTGATGCCAAAGTATTAGAGGGTTAGAACTGTATAGAGAAACATGCAAGCTGGAGCAGGGCTGGAAAGCGAACCAAAAAAGCCAAAATTACTAAATATTGTCTTCACACAACTACTGTCTTGTACATGGCTATTTTCATTTTACTATAAAATTACTTGCATCAGAAGTGCAACTCTTGCATTAGTTCTTGTTGCAGGCCAGTGTTGCTGCTTGTTTCCATCACACAACCAATTAAACAGAAGGAAAAAGAGAATGGGAAGGATACAGACTAGCCTAAATTTCTCAGGTTTCTGTTCAAAGTCATATTCAGGATCCTTATTTTGACAAGCACTGCTGAAATTGGGTAGGTTTAACTGCAGTGCTGTGGAGCTGGCTTCATTCTGTTTCACTTGCTTACAATAAATTGTAGCTTTCTCTAATCTGCCTTTGTAATTGTACTGAAAATGCTGCTGGGCTGTCAGGGTCACTTGGTGAAGAGCAACAGTTGCAGGGGTCTCCACAAATACAGTGTAGCACATATGGCTTTGTGATCATTAGTATCTAGGTGTTTTAACAACCCGCCTGACTACATTTTGCTCTTTAGAAATGTATGTTTAAATAGAAGTATTTTAAATTAATGATATCTTCTTTTCTTGCTCTTGATGATTTAGGAGGTTTCTGCACTTTAAACTTGCAAACTATAGTCTAGCAGGTAGCAACAGCACTTAAAGACAGCATTTTTAGAGCATGGATTATAAGGCACAGAATGGAACAGCTGGCTGATAAATTACAGTGCACACTAATCAGCATGTCATAGTGGAGGGTTTACATGGTCGATAGCAAGTGCCAGTCAGTTATAAAGTGAATACATCACTATTTCTGTCTCTTCAACCAGAGCACTGTCTGTATAGTAATTTCTTTCTGCACCCACTAAGCTGTAATTTCCTAGTCATCTGGAGAAAGATGCAATTACCAACAGGGACACTGATTCTGGAGGGAGAAATCTGAGTGTGCTTGGACATTGTAAGCTGAAAAATTTAAAAACTATGTTCATAGTTCAGCTTCAGGAAATACATTTTTACCTTGATTAGGAGATACTGTTTTTTCCACTTGTGAGATGGCACAATAATTCTAAGAAGTGACATTGTCTTCCAGATCCTCAGAATCAATTTATGATGTGCTCATTGTCTGAGTAGATGCTTGGTGCTTGTAAGAAGAATCTCTGCTTCTGTATCATACAGGAAGCCAAACATCAGACAGCATGTAAGTGTGTGTGGCACATGCACACAAGAGATATGCTGGTACACAGATTTCAAAGTAAAGTAGGTTGATAAGGGTGGGAAAGATGACTTACAAAAAACAATTAACAATGAAACAGAGCTGTAGTTTGTGGTTTTTCTTCATGGTTTTTGTTGTTCACCAATGGCTAAAGATTTCTTGCTGCTTGAGGTGTTAGTCCTGGCAAAAGAGAATAGAGTTTCTATAGCTCTTTAGTTGTTGGATGTTCTCAGAGTACTGGTGCATCTTAACACCTGTAGAATATAATGCTTCATTTCTCATTGTAGGAAAAAGGCAGAGCTCTAATATTTGGCTCTGGTTTTATATTTTGTCTAGTAATGGGCCATTGTGTTCTTCTGCCACTCAGCAGTGTAATACTAATTCTGGATGACTGATGAGCAATGCTAGCTCATTTAGCTAAGTTTACAATTGCTTTACGCTGAGCTGGGGCTTTCTAGGCATCGGTAGAACTCTTTTTTGTTCCTGCCTTGTGTACGTGCTGCTAGGCAGCAGCACAACCAAATTTCAGATCTAAACCTGCACTGACCGAAGAACAAGTGAGGACTGGAAGTCTGAAAGGGGGAACATTTCAGTTTCTGATAAAATTTCACTGCCTCCTTAAATGATCAATTAGCTAAAATTGTGTTTGTGTTGGTTCTGAAAATTTCCACATATGTTTCCACATATCCATATATGTGGACCTATACTGCTGATGAGACATAAACTTGTAAGGAAATGACTAAGCGATATTGTGGTTAAAGATGGTACTGGGTGGATGTGAATGTGCAGAAATATAGCATACTGCTGAGCCCATTGTGGCTGAGGCTTACCAGTCAAGGAGGACAATATGTGTCAATCTGCTGAAGGAAACAGAATGAAGGGATGTTCCTGAGATATACTGTATTTCTGAAAAGGAATCATAAATGACATTTTATTTGTCTGACCTTGCCTTCACTTGCCTTAATTTTGAAATCTTTCTGTCACAATGAATAGGGGCTCCCAGTAAAATCCATTCACTAACTGTTGCCTTATATATTTGTTTTAGACTTTCTGATTTTTTGCTTATGCTATCTTAAGCCTGGATCCATAAGCAATAGCTACACAATGGTGCTGGAGAAGAGAAAATGAATGTACTTCAAAAGATAAGTATGCTGGCCTCTTACTACTCAACATATGAGAATTTTCTTATTTAAGGAATGAGTCACACCACATTGACACAAGTTATTAACTCAGCTCAGTGGTTCAACTGCTATTATGTCTGATTTTGTCTATGCATGTGTTGCAATGTCTAATTTAGGGAAAAAAAGCATAACGCTCACTTATGTATGGGAAATTATTTCTGAGCTAATGGTGCTATGGAGCCTCCTTTGAGCTTCCAGGAGTGCCCTCTGACTTCAAGGACTACAGACATTTGCAAACGTAATTAATAAAAAATTATTTGGAAGCATAGACGGAGATGAGAAAAACAAGCACTATAAAATTTACTTCAAATCAATGTTCCACCTCTGCATTTGTAACTAGACTCTCCTTAAAGCTAAGTCCATGGAATTGATGTGGGTGTCATGTGTCTCATAGGGATCTCCAGCAATCCCAAGGGATTGCTTTAGGGTTAGTTAAAAAATGTTCTTGCATTATTTACCAATGACTCATTCGTAACCATCTGCCACTCCTCTTCCGTGAGTAAATATTGGCAAATGTTGCTGAAAAAACAACAGTCAGCTCTACATCACAGCTTTCTCAGATACTGGCACAATGGCTGTGCCAGGATAAGGCAAAGAGCTTATCTGGAAGCTGTAAAACCACCTGGGGCTTTCTCACATAATGTCAGTCAGAGTAACCCTAAACCTGTGCAATCTGATGATGGGAAAATCAGGACCAAGGTCAGGAAATAACAAGGATCTATCCTTCGGTTGTTTCAGTTGTGCCAGAGGACCTGGTCTATTTTACCTTAGCTAAGGACAGTTTTCTGGCTTGAAGAAAAGAGCAAGGGCAGATGATGGTTCTGTGAAATCCATTGGGGTTTTCATCTCTGGGGGAAGCTTTTGGATGCTAGTGATGCCTAATGTTCTTGCTTTCTTCAGCAGGACCATGAAAGAGAAAAGACCCCTCATGTATTTTTTACTTTCATGCTATAACATGCAATTTCATATAATTTCTGTGCTTTCAGCTTCTCATTCATCTTCATTGTAGAATTATGAAATTCTCTATGACCTGATGCTGTATATAGATTATTCAAAGTGGCATCCTGGTATAGAACAGCAGACAGTATTTTTTCCCTACTTTTATGAGTAGGTCTGTTTTTTAAAAATGAGCACAATACCTTTTCTGCATTCTTACTTAGAAATCAGTGATCTAAAATTATATCTTCATTGATTTGGCACTTACCAGCTTTCCCAAATAAGACATTACAAGATGCTTAATGGCTGTGCTTTTGAGGCTTAGTAGTGGATTGGCTCCTTCTGTTTGCTTTCAAGGTAACCTGTCATGTTCACTACATTTTCAGAACACTTTAAATATATGCCCAAAACCACCAAAGACATTCATCCTGCCCCATCTAACTTCAAAGGCTATTTTAGTCACTCTCTTGAGCAAGTGAGGTTGTTGTAAGATGATTTGTCTGTCTTTCTTCCCTCTACACTAGTACTTAGTCAGTGCGTACCCACTACCATGCAATGCGGCGTGGAGGTGCCCTGATAAGTCTGGGCAATTTAGCTTGGCTACTGGAAGAAGTATGGTTATATGATTGAGTGTGTGGCTTCACCTCAGCTAAAATTCTCAGCTTCGTGTTTGGCCTGGTCATGCTGAATAGAGTGTCAGTAGAGTGAAATGCTGCCAAGCCAACAGGAGGGAAAAAAAAAAAGTTACTCTTTCATATTTTGATGTATTATTCTGATGAATTCTGGTGGTAGGTATTGAGTCATTGCAAGCTGGCTTTTCAATTAAGAAGAAACCAGTGATGTGGAAGTCTGCTACATTCTTCTTGCTACACACAGGCCTAGAAAACAAGCTTTTCTTCTAAAACTTAAAACTTGCTTGCGCATGAATAAAAAAGGTTTTTAAGAGACAGTGATATTGCTGGGTAATATGTAGAGCTAGTTTGTGGAAATTAGATCTTCAGTAAAATTATTGGGTAATATGAAAATTCTGAGAAATAGGCAGAAGGAGATATTTAAAGACTGAGTTACAGACTGCTGGTTGAGTTCAGCTTGAAAAGTAGGGCTACCAGCATGGTGTGTGGAAAAGCCCATTTAAAGCCATGCTCTGCCTGATTTAGAGTGATGTGGGATGAAAATCCACAGTAAATACCCATTTTCCTGAACCCTTCCATTATTACAAAAGTATCGAAAGGCTTTGCCTGCTTTCATTGCAAAGGGGAAATAACACTGATTTGGGGAGCTTGAAAGATTGTGCAGGACAGAATTAAGATAGGGTGGTCTGGTTCTTTATTCTTGTTATTGTGGTGCAGCATGTAAAAGTGAAATGCAAATGTTAGCAATATTATAACCACTCAGGTTTGTCTTCTGTTTGTTTAGGCTTCCCTGTGGATGATCTTTAAAATACATTACATCACAAATATACAGAGTTCAAGTATGTTAAAATTGTGCAGACTTCTGTATCCCTTCTCATCTCTCCCCTCCCCCATCATCCTGTAAAATCATGGACTTTTCTTTGAGATTCATGAGATTTTTTCATTTCTTTCTTTGTTTTGTCTAAGGAAACACCTGAGTCATGATTTTACCTTTTTCTCTGCAACCATGAGGGATACAATTTTTCTTATAAATGAAAGTGTAAATACCTCTGGGCTTTGAGCAAAACACTAATTATCATTACAAGTTCTCATAGCTTCTGTTATCCCACTTTAGGATGAATGGTATTATTTCTAACTAAACACACTGTTAAATACCATTGGTGCTTCCTTTGGCACTAGAAACTCACAGAAAACTATTTAGCTTGTTCTGCAGTACAGGATTCTTGTTGACTAGGCTGCTTGTTTTAAACCAAGTCTCAGCTGTGAACATGAGAGAGATGCTGAGCTGAAGGAAGACAAGAACGTTGCAGGTTCAAACCTCATATCTTTGTAACCAAAGAACAGTAAGTGAAATGGGGAGCTAATTTTAAAGTTCTTTTCTATACTTGACACACCAGCCCCAGCTGAGAAACATAATTGCAGTTGATTTCATTGATGTGTCATGATCTTTCCCAGTATGATAATAAACATTTAGCGGCTTGGTGACACCAGGATAAAGTTGTCTTAGAAAGCACTCTGTGGTTTTATTTGTCAGTATCAGGGGTGCAGAAGCACCCTTTGTCCTCTTTGTATACAGATAATCAGAAAAAAACCCCACATTTTTGCTGCAAATTATCTTCTGACATCAACACATACCTGTTCTGTAAGCATGCAGGCTTGCATCATAGCCATTTCTCAAAGCTGGCATTATTATAACTAATTCCACCAAGAACAATGTCAGCCAAAGGAAGAGTTGAAGGTTGCTTTGATTGTTAGTATTTGCAACCAGTCATCAAGCAGTGTACTGAAGGCTTGTAGTCCCACAGGGGAATGATCACTCATGAAATCTAATTCCTCATTCCTTTTGGTTTATATGGCTTTTAGCTTGTTTCTTAATTTAAAAAATATTGATAATGGCTAACTGGGATTGACAGAATATTTTTATATGAACCTCTGTCTTCACAACCAATACGCCATTTTTTAATGCATTAACTGCCCTTACAGATTCCAAATGGAGGCTCATCTCCGTGCCCATTTCCTTTTTGTTGGAATTACCTGTTTTAATTAGTCTAAATGCCTGAAAAATTTTATGTCTTCATACACCACTAAGCTTATTTTCCTTCTGAACATACAAGCAACCAGCTAGGTACAGAATACATGACATTGCAATGTTGCTCACCTGGCTTGGTAGTGCAGCTTTTGCAGCAAATTCAATTAAGGCATCAATTTTAGGCTATGCTGATGGTAATAAATTCCCCACTTAATAGAAGTTATGCTTTGATGGTTTTTCACATGTCATTTTAATTAATCAGTATAAGTGCTAACGAAACAATGAAGTGATTTGAGCCATAGAAAATAACTATCTTCTGCTAAGTACTATGCCAAAAAGAATAACGGCGCTTACCAGACGGATGCATAAATTAATGTGGCCTCCCTGAGTTTAAGGTTTTCAGCCTTTTTTATTCTGTATTTTCGTTAGTCCTAGGAATGTGTTTTGAAAATGAAAAGCCTAATGCAAAAATTTAATGCTTAAGTTGTCTAATTACAGTCAATAGAGGATGTGATTTTGTAAGTATGATTAGTTCTTATTGAATAATCTTCCACTATGCCTTGAAATGGGAGTCACTACTAAAGCCAAGAACCTGCACAAAATGTAGCCCTTTGCTTCCATCATGGCTTTGAGAAGCAGAGGAGACAAGTTGTCTGGCCTTTGCATGATGTGCAGGGCTTCCACTCTCAGTGCACATCAGTTTCAGAAGCAAAGCTGGGCCCACAGGCATTCATCTCTCAGTCAGTGATTGAGCTCCATTCGCTGCTTGGAGCAGGGGAAAGTTGCAGCCAATTTGATGACTAGTTACCAGTCTACATGAAGCTGGCAATGTTGACTGTTTGCTTCTGGTAGGCTTCAGTTGAGTGCAAGCACTATGTAATTAGACATGGAGAGGTTTGTTGAATTATATTCCCTTTGCTCACTGAGTTGATGTTCAGAGCATGAATCTTTTAGCAGATATTGATGCTGACTCATGGGACTCTAGCTGATGAGGGAGAAGGTTGTGCATCTGGCATGCTCAAGGCCATGTCATGGATTCACGTGTTTGTGGGAAAGTGCAGAGCTGCTAGGCAGCTGCCCAGAAACTGTGCATTGCTGCCATGTCTGCTCTTTCTGAAACCCCATGAACAAGGCACAGCAAAGAGCCAGAGGAAAATCCTGGCACTGCAAATACATGAAATGCAGACTCTGTGGCAGAAGTGGGCAAGTGCATAAGCTGAGGTCTAATTGAGTCAGTCATATGCTCAGAGCAATGAGACTTGAGAGGTCTAAGTGAGGAAAGCCCCAGAGGGGCTCTTCAGAGAAAGAGCACTATTGCTACAGCAGTTCAGTTCCTTCTCAGGTTCTTGGTAGAGCTGCAGCCTAGCCTTGAAACTATGACTTGCAAATGTTTTCAAAGTATAAACTGCATAGGAAGTTCACACTTGTGCATTTTGTAGTGTCTTGAATCTCTTGATTGAGAGTTGTCTTTGCAGGCATTTGATGTCACTGAGGTATATTTCTATTTCATGACAATCTGAACTTTAGGGTAAGAGAAAGTTGCCAGATTCTGCCTCTGGAACGAGTACTTGGTGCCTGTGAGATTCAATGGGAGCTGCTGGCATTGAGGAGGACAGGACTGAATATTTGGGCTTGATCCTGAAAAAAAATTTAAAGCCCTGCTGTTTTATTCATTAGGACATTATCTAGACAAACAGGATTTGCAGAGGATTTTTTTTTTGAGGGAAGACACATGCAGAGGAGATGGAAAAAGATTCCTAATGAGAAATCTGACCTTAACTTACTTCCTTGCTGGGTGCATGCTCTTTTACTCAAGAGAGGCCCATGAATAATAGATTTTTTTTAAACATTTAACTTACATTTTTTAAACATTTAACTCAAATCACCAATGCATTTGAATAAATATGTTTAGCCATTTCTTTCTGACTAACAACTGCCATGGTGTTTGGCTCCCCAACACCGTGCTGTTAAAGCAATTGCAGGCTAATCTATTCTACACCTACCTAAGTTTTGTCAGTTCCAAGTAGTCAAGTCCTACAGCTTAGTTTTATTCCTCTCCTGTCACAGAGGCAGAGGAATAGCCCTGCTGCTAGTCTTGTTCAATGATGAAATTGCTCTTGAGTCTCGTTAATATAATGAATCAATATGTTCTCCTGAACTGTCATGTTTTATGTTCTTAGTCTCTGCTCTCTAGAAAGGCACTACTATTTAGGGAACAAATCTATCCAGTGAAGTAAAATGAAGTAATTTTCCCCCCTCTTTATGTATTTTTCTAGCTAGGGAGTATTCCAAGCAGCATTCTAAATAATTCAAGACTCTGTAGCCTGTGGAATTTTCAATCTGTTGGAAACAGCTGAAAATAAAAACCACATGCTCCACTGGCTCTACGTACAAGAGTCTGCATTTTAAACCAGAGCTGCTGCATACACTGTAGCTTGTGCCTGTATCGTTTGGTGTTGACATCTGCATTATGATGAGGGGAATTATTCAAATCCAAATTACTATTCAGGATGGTAGTGTGAAACAATGAAAATGAGATTGCTAGAGGGGAAAATATATGCAACAGTTTGTATAGTTAGGAAAGAAAATTGGGTTCATTTGCTGAAGCAATGCTTTCCTCTTTAGCAGAGTTTAACCCCTTTACAACAGCTAAAATAAAGCTGTGACATGTTTCATGACAAAATACAAGTGTTTTCTATGTGCTTTTTTAACTGACATAGTTATATTGTTTATGGACCTAATCTGAAAATGTCCTGCAGGGTAGTAAATACTTGGTTTAGACACGGGTCTACACCTTGTTGGAACAGTGGGAATAATTTGCATCGAAAAGTAAAATACAACAAAAAACCACCTCTTTTCCTCTTATTGAGCTGTGAACACACTTATTTTTTTGTTGCATATGTAAAAACTTCTCTTTAAACAAATACATCTTGATCTTTAGTGAACTGGGTCTGTGCATTGTGAATATTCTGCCATGTCCTGTATTGGTTAGCTTCATAGCTTGGGATATTAATTTCTGTCCCTAAAAACATTTTCTTCCTTAGCTAACCAAGGCAGTCTGACTTGTGAATACTGAAGTATAGTATTAGAACTAGTGGTTGGTTTCTACAAGTTTGTGCTAGTCTATATCTGCTTTAGAAGTAGGGTCCCAACATTCTCTAGCTACCCAACCATTCAGAGGTCCTAATAAAACTTTTGGAAAGTCATTCTCACCTTGTACCCTACCTCTGCAGAGCTTCAGGAAAAGAAAAGAAACATCTATAGATAATAGATTCCTTCCTACACTTAAAAATTATCTACAATAGCCATAAATTAAAGAGCTTCTCTGTAAATCTTGGTCAGAAATTCAGGTTTGTGTATCACATCCTGCCCATGAAACAGGCTATTTGGAGCCCAAAGCTGTTTTACAGCTCATTGGCAGAGCAAAATTTGCACCCATGCTTGGAACGTTTATGCCAAAGCATAGCTCTAGCTTGATTTGCTGCCTCTGAGTCCCCCCTCCTTTTTCTTGTATTGTCTGTCCAGTTATTTTACAAAGTGGATCCAGTATCTCAGGGCTGGGGGCAGGGTGATAGCGTTTCCATTTAATTTCTTTACTTCTTGAATTGTATGCCAGACCAAACACTGGTGTGTGGACACATTTGAACCATATGCTAAATAAGCAATAGACACTTGCCTTTCTTCTTGAAGGCTGTTTGCTTACCTACAGTTTAGCTTCACTTACCTGTCTTTTAACTGGTGGCAATGACAGCTTTCATGTGTGTCACGGTCCACTCAGTGGACCCGTGATGGTTCGTTTGCTACGATCTCGAAAGTGCAAAATTAAGGTGACCAACACCAAAGGGGATAGCAGTAATCACACAGTAAAACTTTATTGTATTGCCTGTGAGGAGGCACGCGATAGTTAGAGATGGGTGAAAGAAAGGAGAAAAGTAAAGTTAAGTTTAGAGAGAGGAGAAAGAGGGGTTATAGCTACCACCGCTGATCTCACGACGTCCTAACGGTCCCGGGTCCAGCTGATGCTGCGTCGTCGATCGTCGTGGTCCTTGGTGGGGAAGCTTCCAACTTCCGTTGTTCAGAAGTCATCTTTTATGCTTAGTAACACACCTTGCTCCGCCTCTGCCTCAGGAGTCTCCATCCTTCTCAGAATACAATTATCATATCTCCGCCCTTCTCAAGCGAGGCTATCATGCAGGCGCGGGGTCAGTGTCCAAGGCGTGGTTAGTCTTGGAGGCGGGCAGCCTTCGACCAGGAGGTGTGTTTTGGTATTATAATGAAGCAAAGTTCGTCTAAAGTTCATGATTTCTTCGTCGGTGTTATGCCAACAGTGGCAATTCATCCTTTTTGACAGTAGCTATGTGGTTATCTCTAACGGTTCCAGTCATGTACCTTCCAGGAACCTTGTACCGCACATTCTGTCCTTGGGACCGGCCGCTGCGCTCCGAACAGGCCATTGTCAGGTAATGTACTGTTCATGTTCCTGATGACGATGTTGAGACAATGCTGATTTTCTGGCTGACTCTTACAATGTGTGATTACAGGAGCTCACAAAATTCCTTACTGACCAAAGAGATGATTCTAAGGAAACCAACAAAGAATGGGAAATTCAAATTTAAGACCTGAGACGATTTGACTAATGCTTTTAAGGCTGGCTTTACTTTTGTTAATGTTTGGTTTGTTGATTTATTGGTCTTTATTTAAACAAATAAAAACCTCTGAAATTAGTTGTTTCTTTTCCAGCAAGATGATGTTTTTATCAATGTACATTCACAACAGGGGAAGAAATTAATTGTTACAATTCTCTGATTACTTGAGAAAGGATTAAAGAAGAAGATACTTGGTTTTTTTTGACAAAAGAAAAGACAGTGAAGAACAAGATTTTTTTTTTTTTTAAATCTGCTCTTCATGGCACGTAGTACCTTTTCCTCTAATGGAATTCTACACTTTCTTATAGTAAGGAAATCTATTCTACGTATATTTGCATGATGTGCCTCTTATGTGTAAAGGTAGAAATACCTATCCAGTGAATAGAGAAATGTAGCAACTGTTAAACAATTTTTTGAGAGATGGACAAACACAGAAGCAGAAAGGAGACACACAAGTTAAAGTAGGTTCCATGCTGAAGAGACCAGGAGTACAATCAAAGAGTACAGGAGATACACCCCTGGATCTTGCAGTGTCTGTTACTACTCTTAGACTGACCATCTGATACTGAGGTTTGAGAACTGAATGTTTGATAGCTGAATACGGACATATCTGCACTGTCTTGCAAAAGATCTGCAGATGCTATCAGCTATATAACTGCTATGAAAGGCACAATAAGCTTTGATCTCAGAGAGCTGGAAAATCAGGAGCTGTCCATGAAGAAAGACACTGATAGATGAATTAACTTACAGGAGCCAATAAGTGTGTGTTTGAACTAAGGTGCAGAATTCTGTTTTCATGCATATGCTAGAAGATAGCAGTTCTCTGGACCCTTTTGAGTGTCCCAGCGATACACGTTAAATATCCCTCATTAAATCTGCAGCTATTGCAGCTTCTGGCTATTACCTTCTCACAGATACTGAAAGGCTGCCATGCAGAGAGCAGCCTGGGCAGTAACAGTAGGAGCTTCTTCATTAAACCTCATTCTCCAGCAGGGCCTGGAAATGACAGCTGTTAAATCCCCATCTTTTGCATGGGAGAGATTTTTCCTGTGTAATGCCTTCTTGAGTTCATGTAGCATATATTAATAGGTCAAATGCATCTTGTTGAGGAAATTACTTGACTGTTATCTTTAATTTAATTTGTAACTGAATGCTTTAGAAAAATTTCTTCTACACTAAATTGTCTTCACATTTTCGGTCAGAATTTATCCTTTAAGCAAAAAAAATTCTACTCATTTATCCTTGGCATCTGAACCACCCATTTTTGCAAAAGGTATCAATTCTAGAAATAATTTTGAAAATTACTGAAGATTATGAAAATTATCTACCTCCTCATTTAACTTCTGATTCAATGCTGATTGCCACAGCTTAATCTCATTTGCTTTGAAAACATGGTATATCATATACTTGTGGCAGAAATGACTATAAAAGGAATGAGTGATTTGGCATCATTTTAGAATGTAACTTCTATAACAAAGATCAATATTAACCTACAAACTAGGTAATTTTTGTGTGCTGTGTTCTTGTAACAGTCTAACAAACTATGTTACAAACCTATTTAAATGTTACACAACCAGTTTCTAATGGGGGTGGGTAAGTTGGAAGAAATGCAGAATATCTCAGGCATTCTGATGGATGTCATGTTTGCTTGACATCTGCAGAATTAGATTACTTACCTGTTCAGTTTTGGCCTGGAAAAGTAGCATTTGCTTCTTTAAACAATATTGAGTTCTGTTCATAAGTCAAGGAGAAAATAATCTTTAAAGTGCTCTTCAGTGGCATGATGAACTATGATTTTTTATCTTTGACATACAGTTCATATTTCTCTTACAGCAATGTATTAAAAAAAAATTGATAAATTAGAGCCTGAAAAAGTTTCTTGGCCTTAAAACGCATGTTTTCCAGTCACAGGTGTTTTAACAGCTTCATGTTTCCCAGATCCAGAATGATAAGGATTCCTAATATTCAGGTCATGGGCTTCATATAATTTGGCACCAAATGATAACACAGATCAGACACCTGTAGCAAAGGGGTGTGCAGGCTTATTTGTTAAACATATGCAAGTGCTTTCTGGCTGGATGTTCTGTTAGCCTTTGTGTTACACCTATTTTGATATTGTAATGCCATTTTTACTTTCAGAATGGGACAACTTCTTGAACAAACTGATAAGATTTGTCTTTTTAGCTGTGCATTGGTGCCTGAATAGATTACAATAATTACTCAGTGCAAAATCAATTGTGTTTTGAAAATGTTCATACGCGTTCTGACAGAAGTGCATCATCAAAAGTCATTTGACAGTACTTTGCTTCCCTGCCTGAATGTGCCAGATGTCAGATGTGAAGACCCATGAAAAATAAATTATAAAAAAACTTCTGGCTATTACCTGAGCGTGTCTGCATTACCTTCAGAAAGCAGTCAAGGACTGAGTTCCCCAAGCACCTGTAGAAACTTTGTGGGCATTGTCTTGTAGTTAAAACTTTCAGCATCCAAAATCCAAGAGATTAAACCAACTCAAAGGAAATTGCAGTATGTTGTAACTTGGGTACAGCAAAGTACTCATCTCTGTTTGTGTGTGGCATGTAACGGAACTGGTCTGGAGAAAAGTGGTCGAGTGTTAGTCCCAGGAAGACCTCAGTGTCATGTTTGGGATGCCACCTCCAGCCTCACCAGCATGTCCATCTGAGGAGCAGTAACATTTTGCAGCTCTCAGGCCAGAGCACCGAGCTGACTCATACTTAGATGTGGCCACACGGCCTGAGGTTAATATTTTCATAATAATATGAAAACTAATATTTTCATAAGCGGGGCTTACAGCCTCGCATCACTGCGGGTGTCTGGGATGTCCCGGGGAAAAGGCACCTTCCCCTCCCTGTGGGTTCTGTATTACAGCACGCACGCCCGGCTAGCCTGCCCCGGCCTGGGCTGCCCGGCTCTGTCCTCGCACGCCCAGCCGACAGGGGGCTTCCCTTCCCCTCCGCCACCGCCCCCTGCCCCGCCGCCCCGGCCCCGCCGCCGCGAAGCGCGGGCGCCCCCAGCGGAGCCGCCGCCGAGCGGGGCGGCGGAGGGGGATGCTCCCAGCAAATGCCATGATGTGGCAGCAGTTGGCGGGCGTGTTTTAACCATCTAGCGCTTTAGAGCGGCTCGGGTGAAGATCACTGTCATCACTCCCACTTAAAACAATAATAACTGTTACCCTTTGGCAAGATTTAGTATTGGCGTGTTTGCTCGTATTGTTTGTGCCGGTTTATGTTTGCCTATGCTATTTTAGTGGATCTCATGCATTGTTGGAGGAAAACGGTAACGTACTGTACTGCGCTTTTGCAATTTCTTCTTAAGCAATTTTCCCCATTTCCATGCCTTCCTGTGAGCGTGACGTGAAATAACTGGCTTTTTTTTTTTTTTTCACGAGGGCTTTGTTGTGACAAGGGATTCTCATAAGGGCAGCATTCTGACTCTTCTGCTGCCGTGTAGTGTGCTAGATTTGCCTGAAATCAGGAAGAAGCAAGATTATAAATGTCAACGAGGAATCACAGTCTTGTTTGGCAGGGTCACGTAAATGGCTACCTACTGTTTATCCCTTGCTCGCCTTTTCATAACTACTGAGGTGGAAGGGGAGCAAAGTTTATGCTATAAAGAAAAACCACTTCAGTGTGATTTACGTGCATAGGCTGAGTAAATTGTTTCTGCGTTGGCAGTGAGCGACAGCATCTCCTTCTCTGAGACTGCTGCCCCATCTAGTGGCAGTTCTGTACATTGGTACCGTGAGAGGAAACGAGATGCTGGGTTATCGGTTGCAGGCACATAACTTCAAAAACAGATTTGAACAAAAGCAAGTGCGACCCATCAATGTTTGAGTGTATCTAGGCCAATCAATGAAAGACATAATTACTTTTTCTTCAGATGTTCATAAAACTTTTAACAGACAATAGTGGCATTTAAGGACTGGGGAGCTGTCCTGTCTGCTGGGAGCTTTGTAGGTGTGAGATTGTTTCCTGTAAAACAAGAGATGAAGTTGGCCCAGGCAAGTAGGACTAAATCTGGAAATAAGAATTCAATTGCTCCTGTAGATCATTCAGTAATAAAGGTGTCTTTTGGAGGCTGGGTGCTTTCCTCAGTGCTATATTTACATTTTCTCTTTAAAACATTATTTCTCTGATAGCTCACAAATCCCCACATTGATCTGATTACCCATATCTTTGATCTGAGGCCTTTTAAATTTCTGTTGCTGAATCTGTATAAAGACTGTCCTGATGCATCTTTGTTTTCATGGCAAGCTTCTGTAACTAAAAATACAAGACTAAGAGTTCTGTTTGGCAGTGATACCAACAACATGGCTGGGGTACTGATAACCTTGTAAGTAAGAAAGCTCATACAGAAATGCTCTTTGCCATTCAAAGAGCCCACAGACTGTAAATTTAGGTGCAGTGTCTGGACAAGTGTAATAGATAACCAGACACTGAAAAAACAATAATTAAATAGCATCTGATCTTGATTGTCCTTGTAGAAACCAGGATATACCAGCAGATAGATCTACCTTCTCAGGCTGTTGAATGCAGAAGCTCAAATGCTAGAGATTTGCAGGATCTTTTGATGTTAAATTGGTGAAATACATCATATATGTATGTAAAAACTTCAGCCTTTATCCTGAATGGTTGGTAGGAAAAAATGTAGCAGAAAAGCTCATGTATTTCTGAAATTCAGATCTTGTTACCACACAGCCTTTGTAGCTGTAAAACTGTCAAACAGAGGAAGATGATTAACTTTTTAAAACCAACCTGTATACTTGTCTCTTTTCTTATACTGACGCAAAATCTGTCAGCATCAATGTATAGCCTGGCACTTTAGTCTGGTATATTTTCACTGAGATATTCTATCTAGATCCTGAGAGGTCTTCAAACATTGCTGCCTCATGACGTTTTTAATGCTGCAATTAATAATTAATCTTTTTGTTATTATTGCAAGTTTATTGATTTAAAAGCCTGCTGACATAGATTACAGTCAGGTGACAAACTTTATTTTTAAGCTTTGCAATTTAAAGCACTCATAAGCTAGCATCCTTGGGAGGCTGGAATCCACTGTCTCTTTATCTGCTTCCCACCATTTGTCAGCTTATATGTTTGATAGCTCTGTTGCCGCTGAACAGTCAGTATTTTTCCAGTCCATGTGATTGTTTTCATGCTTCAGGAGGACATATGTGTATTTTAAGACTAGAATATAACTGCAAAACCAAAAATTGTTCCAAAATTTTTAGAGCAAAGCTAGTAGCTTATGTAATTCCCTCTTAAATGTTCTAAAAGTCCCTTTAATGTAGGTTTAAGGCTGAGTCAAGTTGACCATCTAAAAATATTTCCATAGCCTGGTTTCAGCTACAGAGTATGATAAATTTCTCTGATTTGCCTCCCCAGGTAATAAACAAAAAAGCTCTTGATACTGCATGTCTTAAAATAAGCCTATATAAGACAGAAGTGTCCTTAGATGCTAGAAGATTTAATATGTAGGATAAACCTTGTTGCAGTTATTTTAGATGAAATTGGTTTGTTCTGGAAAGAGATTTCAATTTTATCTGTTTACATCTAGTTTAAAATGAAATTAGCAATCATTGTTCTTAAGCATTGTATACATGAAATGTGATGTCTATGATCAAATACACTTGCTCCCACATGCAAGGTGTGTAAGGGAAATGAAACAGCCAAGCTTAGACTCAGTCTCTCCAGTGATCCTTGTATAAAACTGAATACTTTAAATATTTCTGTTGTGCCCAGTCTTCACATGATAGACTCAATGATCATTTCTACCCCATGTTTTTGAGGGATTCTTCCACCGCTTTCTACCTCCATGCCCCAGTTGGCATTCAAAGCCAAATCAAACACCCAAACAAGGATACCTAGGACATTCTGTGAAGAATCACAATTGTAAAATGACTGCTAAGATCTTTCCAGAAATAAAGCAGAAGCTGTTAACCACGTAAGGAAGTAAAAATGTCTTCCCACTTGAGTGATGGCACTTGAATTCTGTCGCTGATTTGAGTCTGATAGTTTCTCTTATTTTTCTGGAAGATTATTAGTCAGAATAATTTCTGAGACAAATCAATTCATTTTTGAATGGCAGCTGCTTAAAGCTACTTGTTGTCCTGCAATGTTGGCTCAGGTTCTGGCTAGCAAGTTCTAGAGCAAAATATGACTGAGACAGTCAAGGCTACCTGTTCAAGGCAGTTCTTCATGAGGCTGGGGCTGCTATTAATACAGCATGTAAGCATGTTTAAAAATAAGAAAAGTTACCCAATCACCCCAATTTGCAATGTGTCAGACTTTGCAGGTGCATTTGAAGATGAAGGAATTGGAACATTGGTGAAGATTTTTTTTATCGTGGGTGCTGGTGTGCTGTAGTAATGCCAAGTACATGCTGTGATCTTCATGGAACAGCTGCAATTTCAACAGCTGTAGCGATGTTCTGATTTATGTCACTTTAGGATGTTTTGTTTTAACTTAGGCTAAAGTTTTGTGCCACAACACAAGAAAATTTAAGGAAGAATTAGTAAATGGTGATTCTTAATTACTGCTGCTGAAGTTATGAATATACTGAACTTAGAACATCTGAGCTGTGACTAGCAGAGATACTTTGCTTCATTTCTAATAAATGATGAAACTGCCTGTGGATGTTTTTTTATTTGTAAATGTGTCCATCTGGTTTTCTGGAATTATACTGTCACCAACCAGGCATCAGATCCTAAAATGCATAAGCCTGTGACTGACAAAATCAGGTGGTTGCCTGTGATTTTCAGCTTCTTCCAAAGATTGCTTCCTTACGATAATACTGTGCTTTGGAAGGTTTTATCACACCCAGAGGCCTCCAGCTAGAAACATAGTGAGGTAATTCATGCGTATGATGCCGAGTCATAGCATTATGTACAAAACACTTCCCAGTTATTCAGTAGAGAAATAACGTTTCCACTATCCAATGGGGGATAATAATTTTACTCTCTTGCCAGTTGCACATGTTATTCATTGAAAATATTTTGCCCAGTGGGACATGGAAAAAATTAATTTGATTCTAGTTCTGTCTGGAATATTATTTTGTTAAGAGTCACTGAAAAGTTTGCTCAAAACTTTTTGTAGTTATTAGTCTGCCATTAAAAGGTTTGTCTTTCATTGTTAATTCAGAAATCCAGACCATTTTCTCTCACAGGAGCCATTTTTTAAAAGCCACTTTCTAAAAAGACAGTTAAATTGTGTAATACTATTTCTAAACTTCCCCGTGGTGTCTGCATTTTCATGTAGTCATCTCAGTCACTGAGCATGTTCATTTATTTCATAATAAAATAGGGAACCTGAGATTAGATGATTTCTCAAAATCTCTTCCAGCTTCATTGCAGAAGCCCAAACCAACCTCTGTCTAAATTGTTCTGAAAAATTCCAGTGGAGGAGGTTCAATGCCAGCCAATGCCATTTATCATCGTGCTTCACTACTTTTACCAGTAGAGTAATTTCATAATACTTCAATTCGGTTTCCCTTCCTGCAACCAGGCTTATTGCTTCTCACCCTATCTCCCACAGACACAGAGGACAGTTTATTCCCTTATCTGCTGCAGCCTTTTCCCCTTTGAAGAAAATGTCCCTTGTAGATTTTTCTTTTCTAGATAAAATAAACCAAATACTTTCAGCTTTTCTCCTTGTCCTGTTCTAGACCATTGATCATTATTGTTTCGTTCTCATGAGGAATGATGCTCAAAACAAGACACAGCTGAGTATCTGCCTAGTCCCTAGGTTTACAAACTGTGCTCTGGTGTACGTGTCAGCATATTTTTTTACTCAATACTGTTGACTTAAATCCAGCTTGTGGTCTGCTATGCTTTCTGGATCTCCTTTAATACCAGTTGTCACTCATCTACATCCGTGTGTTTGGTTATTCCTGTTCGTCTCTATTAGCTTGTTCATTTCCGATAACTCTGGTTTGCTAAGCTCACTCTGAATTCTGTTTGGATGCTGGTATACTTGCAGTCCTTCCAGCTTCAAATATTGGTAGTGTATCTTACCAGACAGATGCAGCCTTAATCTGAATGAGTCAACTAGTTGGCTGTAGCTGTGGAACAGAACACAGGAATTGAGCATGCTGCTCATGTGGGTCTGCATATGTTTTCATGCTTGACTTGTGGGTCTACATCTCATTTTACTGTTCATGCAGTACATAGCACTTGTTCCACAAGTTTATTGCATTTTTACTTCTTAATGTTCCACTTCCTTCACTTGCCAAAAGGTTAAACAACACAACCCAAATTCTGCCCAGATTGCCAAATATAACTGCATGTTATGCGGTGGATTTGGAAGGGGTATTCCAGACCAAGTTTGAACTCAGATTTGGTCTTTAATGAATATGCATAATTTCAAGTATGTCACTTGCTTTTTTTACTTTGGCTTGAGATGGAGGTATCTGAAACTTCAGATTACAAGCTTGATGAATGCAGAAAGGTTTGATTCTCTTTTTTTCATGGATAAGTTCTGTTCTCATTTGCCCAAAGCAAGCACTCTGGTTAAGTGTCAGAAGTGAGCCAAAAGCTTGGTGACCAAATAGTCATATTGCTCTTTATTAGTTCAGGTTTCGATATGCACAAACAACATCCTCCCACACATACAATTCCACATGGACATGGTGTAACATATGCAACGAATAGGTGACTATATATCATGTTTCACCATAACTTATTTTATTTAAAACAGATTTTATTTTTAAGTGCTGAGTCACATTTTAGTTTCACTTCCATGAAGAAAGCTTCAGCTATATAAGGTAAAGTGGTCTGTCCATTCAGGATGCATCACTTCCTTGTAACAGCTGACAGGTTAAACTAGCTTCCTATGCTCTGGACACATCAGATACTGGTTTATCATCATTGCTTAATGTTTCTTCTGTGGACATATTGAAGATAAGTAGGGACTTGAGTTCATATTAGTTAAGTTCCTAAGGCTTCTGAGAATATGATCTCTTCTCTTTGGCTGATGCCCACCTCTCAGCTGTTTCTAAATGCTTGTTGGACTCCCATTCTACTCCTTTCTGTTGCCTGCCACATATCTGAAATCAAGGAACGATACGCTTAAGAGCAGATTTGCAGGAGGTAGAAATAAACGGACGCCTGTAAAGCTGAAAGCAGACGACATTTATTGCTAAAACACACACATATTTATAATCACATATTCTGCAAAGTCACTGTACACGTGCACAAGCATAAAATATGATTGATTAGATCAACTCTGTACATGCGCATAAACATAAGGCATAATTGGTTATACCAACTCTGTACACGCACATAAACATAGGACATAATTGGTTATACCAACTAAAACATGCGAAACTTGTCTCAGTTTAATTGGTCAAGATAAACTGCCGAATTGAGGTTCTTTGTGCCAAGTTCCCTTTATTGTGGAATGCGCACCTGTGTTCTTCTAATTGGCATCTTTCTCTTTTTTTGTCTTCTTGTTTATTCTGTTCAAGGTCTTCTAAAGGCGTCTGGAATGCTCTTGCGACCATTAGCTAAATATGTGTCCACACAGATTTATGATATCAACATGTGTTTTGCATGTATGTTAGTACCCACCAGATATCTAATATCTTCAAAAAAAGTCCTCTCTCTAATATTTCTCTTGTCATTCTGCAGTGGTGTTTGCCAAGCACCATACGCAGTTCTCTAAGCTGTTTCTTTTCATCCTCACCAGCACCGCAACCTGGATTGTCCTCTGCTCACTTTCTGTAAGGAGGGAAGGAAAATGTTTCCTGTGGATTCTGTTGCAGGAGGAGACAGTTTTGCAAAACAGTGTTCTCATCTTCTGCCCTTCTTTTTCCCAGGGTCTGATAACTTGCCAGCCAGATTACTTTTGTGTTGGGTCTGTGTGACAAGGTTTTGGAAGCAGGGGGGCTACAGGGGTGGTTTCTGTGAGAAGCTGCTGGAAGCTTCCCCTGTGTCCGACAGAGCCAATGCCAGCTGGCCCCAAGATGGACCCACTGCTGGTCAAGGCCGAGCCCATCAGTGACAGTGGTAGCGCCTCTGGGATAACAGATTTAAGAAGGGAAAAAACCAGTCACTGTGGCAGAGAAACTGCAGCCGGAGAGAGGAGTGAGAATATGTAAGAAAAACAATCCAGTAGACACCAAGGTCAGTGAAGAAGGAGGTGTTCCAGGTGCCAGAGCAGAGATTCCCCTGCAGCCCGTGGGGAAGACCATGGTGAGGCAGGCTGTCCCCCTGCAGCCCGTGGAGGTCCACGGTGGAGCAGATATCCACCTGCAGCCCATGGAGGACCCCACGCCAGAGCAGGTAGATGACCAAAGGAGGCTGTGACCCCGTGGGAAGCCCACGCTGGAGCAGGCTTCTGGCAGGACTTGTGGACCCGTGGAGAGAGGAGCCTATGTTGGAGCAGGTTTGCTGGCAGGGCTTGTGATCCTGTGGAAGGGACCCATGCTGGAGCAGTGTGCTCCTGAAGGACCGTACCCTGTGGAAGGGACCCACGCTGGAGTAGTTTGTGAATAATTGTAGCCTGTGGGAAGGACCCACATTGGAGAAGTTCATGGAGGACTGTCTCCCATGGAAGGAACCCCATGCTGGAGCAGAGGAAGAGTGTGATGAGTCCTGCCCCTGAAAAGCATGGAGTGGCAGAGACAATACATGATGAACTGACCGTAACCCCCACTCCTCGTCCCCCTGTGCCACTGGAGGGGGTAGGTAGAGAATTAGGGAGTGAAACTGTGCCTGGGAAGAAGGGAGGGGTGGGGGGAAGGTGTTTTAAGATTTAGTTTTATTTCTCATTACCCTACTCTGGTTTGTTTGGCAATAAATTAAGTTAATTTTCCCTAAGTTGAGTCTGGTTTGCCCGTGACAGTAATTGGTTGAGTGATCTCTCCCTATCCTTATCTTGACCTATGAGCCCTTTGTTATATTTTCTTTCCCCTGTCTAGCTAAGGGGGGGAGAGGTAGAGCAGCTTTGGTGGGCACCTGGCGTCCAGCCAGGGCCAATCCACCACAATATTTTAGTTGTGGGGCAAAGTCATGCAGAGAACATTGAAAGAGAGTATATGAAATATTATAGCAGCCAAATCAGAGATATATGTACACTGTATGTTTGTTTAAAGATTTCACTTTTGTTGAGGCAGTTTATTTAACATAAACTAAAGAACAAATAAGATTGCACACCCAAAACATCATCTAAATTTCCTCTGCTCCTAAGACTCTATCTTTATTCATACTTTCTCCAGAGCTTCCTGAGTTTCAAAATGAGAGAGACCTAAATGCAAATGTTTATCGCTCCTTTTTCATTCTTACTTATAATCATAATGATGGGAATAAGTTGAAATTTACATTGTATTGACTTTATTCATAGAAAAAGCCCATACAAGTCAATCATAAATGTGCTCTTCATTACAAAGATAATAATATGCAATTGCCCTGAAGATATCTATATTCTCCACCTGTTGGAAATCTGTTGACTTTAGTACTTTGATAAATGTTTAAATGAAAGAAATACTGAAGGGAGAAAGCTGTAGCATCCTGAAAAATATGATTAAAACATAGTATATTTTTGTCTAAAATTATATTACCTTTGCTTACTTGGTGCCCAAAGTATTCTCTCCTGACACTGGTCAGGCTGTCCTGTTAGTTACTGTCTAGAAAAGCAGTGAAGATGTGCCTTCCTTCTTGTCTTGCACAGTCTCCAGTCTCACAGTCTCTCAGAGGAGATCTCCAGCTAGTTCTCTAGAAACAATGCAATTTTAACTCCCTGTGCAAACTTTTATCAGCAGTCCACAAACAGCATGCTTTTGCCAGATAACTCTACCACACACAGTGGTAACCTCTACTAATAAATTTCTGTTTGCAGGTCCCAACCACAAATTGTATTGACAAACAGTTCACAATCCAGTATTGTCAGTAATCAGTTTGTGTTTAAGTAGTGCTTGCTGTCCCTGCACGAGACTGGGATATCAACATGTTACAGAACATTCACACGGTTGTCAACTCTTCCTCCTTCTGACAAATCATACCCAGGCAGATCTGTGGGAGAAAGGAAGTACTGTCCCACCCATTTTATAGCAGGGAAATTGAAGTACAAAGACATGTGACTTTTAACAATAACAGATTTGTAAATAGTCCAGATGTTACATGCTTCAGTCTTGAATCTAAAGTACAAGAGTTCATTAAGATTCTTATTCCTATCATTCCATCACCAATGTGCAAGGTTCAGGTACCCAGACTACAATAAGCTACAAAATGTAGCATGCTTCTTACAAATACCAGTATGCTTTTTGGAAAGAGAGAATTTAGTTTATGCATTTTCCCTTGATTTTTGAAAGGATTGTTATAGTTGAATTTGTACCTGAGCAACTCTGATTTCACAGTTGCTTTTCTATGAAGTGAAGACATCAATCAGTCTAACGAGTTGAGTTTATCTAGCTCATCTCTATTTGATAAAAAAAAATAAAAAGGAAAAATATGTTTTTCTCTTTGGAGGTTTTTCACATTCTTTGGTGTGTATAACATGACAAAAATACATTTGACCAAAGGGTTACTATAAGTACTTTCTAAAAAGAGCCAATTCTGCTCCTTCGTAGTCAGAGCACTGCTTGTAGGTCACAACACGTTTCTTGCTCAAGACTTTTCCAAAATGATTCTGAAATCTGTAACTGTTCAGCATCAAGCAACTAGTGAGTGAGACCACAAGGTCTGTATGAGAGCTCCATAAGGTATGATTGCATATACACATCTGAATTTTTTTTCTGAAATCTTAAATGAACTATAATGAGTAAGTAAACATGAATATGGTCTGATTTACAAAAATCAGTTAAATTTTGCTAGAGATCCTGTAATTTGACCCCAAATTCTGCATTTGTGAGAGGAGATTAACAACTAACAAAACATTTAGGTACTAACTTTTTTTAAAAATAGGCCAAAAAATAGCAAGCCAAATTGCTAGTCTGAGATCTTTTGACCAGTAACTACTGGAGTATTGCTGGCTCACTGTGTTATTCAGTTAGGATGGACGGGACTGCTCACTTCAGAAATTAGCCTGCTAACTAGGCTGCTAATTTGTTCCATGATGGCCATTTCAGTGCAGGAATTTATTTAATGCTTGGCAGGATATTGTTACATGTGTAAGCCTTTTACTTTCACAATTACAAACATCACACAAATCTATGGTATCTAGATGCTGTGATACAAACTCTTCTCTGTAAATTTGCTATAAATACTGTTTATACTACTGTCTCCAGTTTGTCTCATCTTGTAGCTTCCTTAAAAGAACCAAAATCAAAGCAGACAGCACGTGATCTTTAGGATGGTGCTAGGATCTCACTGTGTTCCCTCAACCACCCAAAAGAGATCTTGAGAATATTTTCTGCCTAAACAAAAGAATGTATCATCTTCAGCAAGGACTTCCTTTGAGTTTAATTGTGACATTTTATCCAGAATTAAAAAGGGAATTGGCTTTAAGTATTTCTTTGCTCTTAGCACTCTCTGCTATGAATTCTCTTCCAGTTAAACTTCTTTCTTGAAAAGGAAAATAAACTGAAATATAAATAAATCTTGCTCTTCAGATATAATTTCTACTACCTCACATTTCACTTAGCAACACTTGAGGTTAACAGCAAATGCTTCTTTTTGAAAATTAGTGTCCACAAAGTATTGAGGAAAGCTGAAACTATCACTTTCCTTCTAGCACCTTTCTATGATATTGCTGCATCGCATTCTTCCACATGAAGTAGCATTTTAGTTAAGTTAATGAGTGAACTTCTGAAACTTATCTCTTGCTCCCTCCCACAAAGTGATTTGGATCTTATTGCAGAGCAGTTCTGGAGTATAAGAAATGTATTTCCTTAGGGTGAAGCCTAAACAGCATGGATATTCAGTCCTCAGCACTGTTGCTTATCCTATGCTGTCTTGCTAGTGTACACATAGTTATCTAGCACTCTAACCCAGAGTAGAGGACATTAATTTCTCATATGGAATGTTTTAATAAATAGAAAGTTCAAACATTTATGTTTTACCAGTTCAGATTAGAATTTAATAATGGCAGTTCCTCCAAATCATACCCTTCCCCTTTCAAGAGAGGAGAAACAGATGCATAAGAATAACAGATTTTTTTAATGATATTTTAACATTCTTAATACAAATAATAAGTTAAACACAGTAAAAATAATTAAATAAAGTTTGAGGTTCCAGCCCTCATACAAATAATTCAAATCTGTAAACCAAAGACAAGTTTAAAAATAAAACCAGTAAGTCTTGGGGAAAAAAAAAGAAGTAGTTTTCATATAATATCAGGTAAATGAATGGAAGTAGACTTCTGACTTTTGACATATGCAGCATTCAACAGGTGCCAAGTCCTTAAATCCTCTCCTGGGTGCATAGGTTGCACAATCAGACTTGCACATGTAGAAAGGTTGCACAATCAGACTTTCCAGGGGACCCAGACCCCTTCAGATGTGACCTGGAAGTCCAGTCAAGATTCCAGTTTGCCACCTTGCAGCACAGTTTTTAAGTGGAATACATTGAGAGTTTGTAATGCTGACAGCCACACGTGCCATCCATCAGATTTTGCTATACATTGGGTCTATAGCAAATGACACTGTACACCAGGCGTTGCCTCAGTCTAAGTAGACTTTGGTCCTTCTTCACATATTTGTGATAAGAATGCTGATGCAGTTTCTTCCACTTTCTGAAGCAAAGCCTTATCACCCTCTCAGTACTGGTCTTAGGTTAGGTTTCTAGGACTTGAGTCTTGGTATTGTTCAGTGTGATGAGGAAAGATTTTAGACTCAGGCCATGTATAAAATGAATACTTGAGTTAAATTAAAACTGTACTAATACTTCCAGACCAAATGCCAATTCATAAATAAAGTAGACACATAACTTCATATGCATAGTATCATGCATGGGAATAATCATTTAAATGTTAAATATTTTAGCTTCCCACTGAGTGGTTTTCAGGTAATTCAGAGTAGTAAGATAATACGTCAACCACCTGCCTCAGGAACACTGATGTGAGTGGCAGACCACACAAGCCTTTAAAAGGAAAGCCTCATGACATTCAGGACTTTAGTGTCCTGGCATCAGTATAGGCTTAATTTTGTTCATTTGAGTCCAGCTGTAGAAAAAAGGTCACTTTGGTTCAGGAAGAAAACGACTCTTGGCAATTACTGCATTCATATTAGAATCAATCCAGTTAAGGTATTGAGTAACTCTGGTGTAAACACCAGGCTTGTTTGCCTTTGCACAGCCATCTCCCCAGCTGACAATCCCATAAAGTATCATCCTGCCATTGTGCTCACAGACCATGGGGCCACCGGAATCTCCCTGACAATGGAAAGAGAATATATTAGGCCATTTTCTGCAGATGGAGCCTTTATAACAGGAAGCCTGTGATTCTTGTTGTTCTAGAGTGAAACAAGCTAGTAAATACCACTGAGCTAAAGCTATGATTTTTGAGAACACTGCATAGATGGAGCAGAAGGCTCAGCATCTGCTGTGATTTAAACACAGTCTGTAAGGTAAGCAGTTCTCTAGTTCCCCCATAGCAGGGCAAAGAGAGAATGGTTACCTTGCACACAACACTCCATCCTAAGTTTATAATCACAGATATTAGGCTAGTGATATAAGGTCAAAGCCAATGTACCAAGCTACATAGAGAGACTCTTCTGACTAGTAGAATTACAAGATGCGACCAGCTGATCCATATAGTGTACATGCATTTAAAATTCTTCAGAAGATAAAACAAACCAGTTTTACCTTGCACGCATCAGTCACCCATGCAGGATCTCCAGCACAGACCATGTTGTCAGTTACTCTGATACTGTCGTAGTATTTCTTGCACTTTTCCTGTGATACTAAGTTTACAGTGGCCGACATCAGTCTTTGAGCATAGTAGATGTCATCTGCAAACAAAGGATTATTTAACTATTTTCACCATCCAAGACAAAAAAAACCCCCATAACACACACTTTCAGCACTTAAAAGAAATTAGCATAACTATTCCAGTTCTGATTTGAGGCTCTTATTTCCAACTTATGCAGTATTAGTTTACTTCTACTGTTAATTAGTAAGTTTTAAAGAGAAAAAACAAGTGTTCCAGATGCAAACTATAAAGCTTGGGTTATAGAGAGAAAGAGCTTGATAGTTTTTGAAGGAAGTTCTACACAATTGCAATCCTTTGTTAATACTCCAACACAGCTTTAATTTTTTTTCTATTCCTCACCACATCAGGAATGAAAAAATTGCTGTGTTTTACATCTTGGCTTACTTTGTATGGTTGACAAGCATAAGAAGCATCAGATAAGAAATGCCATGGACAACTAGAGATGATAGCAAAGATCATCTTTCAGAGATGCACATGAAGTACATAGAATAATAGAAAGAAATCTTTTTAATCCTTTGCAGATCATAGTATAAAAACCATCCAGTTCCCGCACTGTGGAAATACAACTTTGGAAAGAGAAGTCATTCACTTACAAAAATCTTGTTTTCCATAGCCTGATATTTCACACCGGGTATTGTCTTGTAAGTAGAGGTTCTTCTCCGGCAAGCAGACTGTTCTGACATATTTGGATTCTACTGCACACTGTCCAGAAGTTTTTCTTATCCTTATCAGAGCTAAGAAACAAGTCAGAGAAGATACAGTTAGATACGTAAAACAAGTTTTTCCCCTCAAGTTCTGACAGTAAGAGTATTGGGTACAGCTAACAGGAATAGTTGCAATTACATTTAGTTCTGGTTACACATAGTTCTTCTTACTGCTTTTGGAATGACACTGGGTCATTATATAGTAACAATAAAATTAATTTCCAAGCGCTAAAATTGGCAAACATTCCAACTTGAACTTCCTTCCTGAATGGATTAGGGGCTGATAGCTCAGGGAAGATTCTCTGGCAAGTATGTCTTCAGATGTTTTAAACCCTCAACTTCCTGACTGGCTGTAGAGGATGGCACCCACTGCCTTGCTGAAGAGGGGGCATTTTATATTGTTCTTCTCAACAGAAGGGCTTATGAAGCTATTCTTCGAATCTTTTTCCTTAGCAGCAGGAATTTGGACAGAGTGGTAGAGTTTCAAATGTCAAGTGCAAGAGTGGCAAGTCTGTTCTGTGCAAGTTGCAAAAACCCATCTCTGACTTTGTTGGTTTAGGGATAGGTTTGTGAAAGCCAGAGAGACTTATGGAAGTCTGGATTAATTCAAGATAACCTTCAGCTAATGTGGTACCTGATATGGCATTCCCATTCATATGATGAAACCTACTGTGCATGCATTTTTTCATTATTTATTATACATACAGTGTGATCTCTGTAGACATAGAATAAGATGGTAGAAATGGGATGCTTATGAAAAAGCCATGCCTTGTACAGATCCAGAGATAAGACAGGCTTATAGTTGACTGTGTGCCAGGTAATGCACCTGACATGTGCCACAAACCAAATTTATACAAGTGGAAAAGTCTTGCTCAGCACAGGCCTAGTTCTCAGAAACACCTAGTTCCTGTTCCCCTTCATCTCATCTCTGATTCTACTTATTTTAGAAGATGTGTGCCACAATTATGTAGTCTTCAGCTAGCCTCAGTGTTTTAAAGGCTCATATTAAGATAACACTTACCAATATCATTCTCATTGCCACCTGTGTCATCTGTAAAGTCAGGATGAGAGATGATGTCGTCAACCATGAATACTTGTTCCTTATCATCAGTAACATTCAGTATGGACTTTCCAAGGAAGACTTTATAGATGGATTTGTCTTGTGTTTTTTTTGACCTGAGTGAAAATAAGAGATTTGTGAAGACTACTAGTTTCTGAGAGTGAGGTCAACAGTTTAGATCCAGTCCCAGTTCCATTTCCTGTTTACTTTCATGCTGACAAGAAAAAGCAAGATGTAGTCAGCTTTGAAAGTTGATCCACTATGCTAAAGAAAAGCATCCAGATTTTCCATTTGAAGGGATTAAGATAGATGTTCAGGCATTTTGAAATGCACACCTAGCTAGCTGCTACTAATGCCAGGCATTGGTGATGAGAATCCTCTGCAGGATGCCAGAAGGATCACCTTTCCACAGATAAGACAACAAAAACCACCCATAAATTTATTGCTCATCACCTTTCAGTACAACTTCTAAGTTTTGGGAAGAGCCAAGGTAAAATGAAACCCTGGCTCCAATTTAGGCTAAAATTGTTTAAATTGCATAATCCACCAAAACATTAGCATCTTGCTAGCTCATTCTGCTATACTTGGACTCCCAGAGGCTTAATGTTTATGGCTGCTCTTCTTGTTTTGCTCAAAAGAACACTCTTACGATCATACATTTTTAAGGATTGCTCAGTGAGTGTCGCGCAAAGAAATCAGTTGAAGAAACTTGCAAATAAGAAGGATGTGGAACTGTAAACTTACGGATTATGAAAACAGTGTGCTGCTGTAAGCACCCAGCAAGGGTCAATGAGGCTGCCACCACACAGAAATTGGTCGATGCCCCTTATGTTTTGGAAGATGCCAGCTATCCAAGGCTGAGACTCAACCTCTGCCTGGCTTCCACCAACAATCTTGAAGTATTTGCTGATGCTCCTTTGACCACATGCACGCCCTATAGAAAGAAGAATTTTGTTTAGATGTCCTTACAACTAAGCACCAACCTTGTGCTATCAAAAAACCAAAAAACCAAACCAAAACAAAAAAACAAAACCAACCAGTTGTCTTGAAACTAATGTTACTTACCACACTTCTCTATGTTGCAGGATGTTTCTTGAATGGTGAATCCCTTTTTGGTGTAACACCAGGGCCTGTTCCTTCCGTTTGGATTTCTAGAAGACAAAGGAAGTGTTCTTTTCATAAAGATAGTTTAAAAAAAATAATTTATAGTGTCTTAGAATTCTAACTGTCCTGAAAAGGCCAAAAGTGTTCAGTTGCAAGATATGCCAAAGAAAATAATTAAAAACTGACTATTACATACTGTGAATTTTGCAGTACAATCAGCTTCAGTGGTAAGCAAGAACTCTAGACACTTCAAAAAGTCACATTCTGAATATTTTTAGTCAAAATTAATCTCTAATATTTTTCTATTTTTTTAAAACATGTACCATCACTTGAGGCACTTCTGGGGCTGTGACAATAGAAGTCATCCCAGGAAGAGTAATGCTTTTCTTACCTGCAGTAGCTGTGTTTGCCCAGTCCAAGTTGCAAAGCATTCTTCAAGTGAGCATGGTAATGACCCCTACTGATTACTGAGGGAAGGTCCCATGGCAGACATTTGTCTTCTGTTGCCATTCCTCTGTAGTCCTCCCCATTCCCAGTATAGCATATTCTTTCAGTGTCTGAGAAAATAAATCTTTTGTTAGCAGCATGTTCTTGTTTATAATTTTTCTGAGACAGACATAATCTGTATGGATCCTTCTAATAAGAAAAAAGTTCATGCATTACACTTGAAAACAGATGATGCAAAATTTGGACTGTTTATATATTCTTATTAAATTTGTTCTAAACTAATTTTGAGCATCAAGTATCTTATGGTTTAAAGCATGCATATTGCTTCTTTAATAGTTTCAGTTTCAGTGTACTTCACAATATAATCAGTTCTTCTGCTTCTGAACACTCCCAAACAAGTTCACTTTTTTCCACCCCAAACTAAAGCATTTGGGAGGTAGGCAACATTAGTGAGGAGACAGGCACAAAAAAAAATTAGATATCCTGATTTTGCACCAATATTTAGTTTTTCCTCCTCACTTAGCCTGTTAGCATAAGGTGCTAAAGGATTTCTAGTCACATGTTTATGGGTAATACTTTCACTTGGCATTTCATATTTATTATTTGCCTATCTTTTTAGATCCTTTTAATCAATTTATATAGTATTAAAGAAGATAGATACTCTACCTAGTTCACAGTGAATTCCAGTGTATCCTTCTGGACATACACAACGATTAATTCCGCTGAAGAGGTAATAGGTAATGCAGGTTCCTCCATTCAAACAATGGCATTCTGCAAGAAAAGGACATCACTAATTAGGCACAAAACATTTGAATGATGAAGTGAAATGTAGTTGCAAACTAAGTTTTAGGTGTTTAAGTATCATTAAGAGTCTTCCTTCTTGTATGAAGACGTAATTTCAGGATAACAAGGGGTTTTTTAGGTTCAAGGAGAACAGGCAGATATTTACCCTTGCGATCTGATCCGTGTTTATATGACAGCTTGTAGTGTTTCTTGCTATAAACCTAAGAGAAAAAAAAAGGATTTTAAGGAAATGGTTTCTTTTATGTGGTTTGATCATCTTTTATGGGCCAAAGCACTGTTCCCTACTGCATACCTTCAATAGTTTAGGTTTTTGCATGTAGTTAACAGCTGAACCTGCTCTGTGGTATCTGGATGTGAATAATAAGTGGAACTCTACTTGAGCAAAGCAGAATGGATAAAAAAAACCCAACAACAAAACCACCAAACAAAAAACCCCACACCACACAAAAACTCTTAGAAAAACCCTACCAAGCTGGTCCACTGCATCAGGTCAACATTGCAGTTATCTCTGCTATAAGTACCTAAAGAGCTCTCAACAGTCAGTGTCCTTAAAACGGGCAAGGAAACTTCTCCCTCTCCACCTTTCAGCCACCAAAGCAGCGCAGCAAAGATGCAACATTCTCCAGCTGCCTCTGTCATTTTGGTGACCTTGGTGCTTCACGTTTGTGCCGTGGAATAAAAGCCAGTAGATTTATACAACAATGGATTCTTGCCCCACACTTCAGGTCCTGCCTCT